>NC_136693.1:28392880-29042880 GCF_947650265.1 Symphodus melops
GAGAGAAAATCGCAAAAAGTGAAATGTCGCCAAAGTATTTGTGTAATTAAAATGAAGACTGTGGTCCTTCCTGAAAGAGCGATGCAGTGTGGACTGAACCCTCGGGGGTCATTAAGTGTTTTTTGGGTCCACCTCACGTGTGCCTCCAAATCAAAACGAACGAGGATGCGGCCTGTTTGGTTAAGTTGTTAACTTTACATGCAATGTGAAGTTTTGTATTATTTACTCATCTGAGGAGGAGCTAATGACGTCAACAACGACACGCAAACCAAAGTGTTAACATGAACAACCAGACTATCAGGATAATAACGTTCATGATATGAAAACAAGTGGGACTGACTTTGGTGTGAAGGAGAGCAGCTCACCTGGTAAAAGGATTAAATGTGTTAACTCGATGTATTCTGGACCTACCTGCACGACTTTGCTGTGCACCACGGTGCCGATGGTGCCGGCACAGAGCCTGGGACCAAGCCCTTTGAAGAGACCCACTTTGCCATCGATCTTGATGATGTGTTTTGCTGATGTGGACAGACAATAAAGGAGAGGACAGTTTTTCAACATGGAGCTGAGCAGAAGGAGAGACTTCTGTCCTGTATGTTCTGCAGCGTGTTTCACACACACAAAACAACAACATACTAAACATTAAAGTCATGCAAACGTCCCCAAACTGGGGAGTCTCTACTTTTTGACTGACATTTATTATCAGTGGTTCATTAAAAAACGACAATGTAGTTGAGGTCATTCAATCATCTGTTTTGCTGCATGGAGTTAAATATTTTCAGATCAGGATTTTTTTCTGATGGACACGCACGATGCGTCAGGTTGATTTGACTCCACTGATCATCAGCGGTGCAAGAAGCTCGTTAAACAAATCAATCAATCAATCCGACCATCAGCAGAGGCAAGAAGCAGGACAGGCTCCTCCCATGGGGAAAGCTGTATAATGTTCTCTGTCGTGATGGATCAGGAGGAGAAAAAACACACTCAACAGGTCCGTCAGAGTCAAACACTGAATGTAAACTAAAGTGAGTTTGCTCAAAGGGAAACGTCCTCGAGGCACATTTAGAGGGGATCATCTTTCCTGTTAAAGTACACACACATTTTCCCCATGTACAAACAAAAACAAAAAAAACAACCTGCGGGCAGTAAACACATCATGAGCGATTACAGTCACAGTTTTGATAAATAAACGTCCTGACATCATACACAAACAGCACACGTCATAGAAATCAGCTGCTAGTACACTGCTCATATTTGGAAATACTCTTCGCCTTGGACGGATAAATCTGTTCAGACTCATTGCCGTTGTTGTCCTTGCTCTATTTGTTTGTCTCTCCCTGCGTCTCCCTCGATCACACGGTCCGAGCTGATGGAGGTTCAACACGAGTACGCGCGAGGTTTCGGCCTGTTAAAAGACGTTTTGTCCTAACCACTGTTACATAGCTAGAAGTGGTGAACTAATGTTGGCTCTTTGTCAACAATATAACATAGGAGACAGTGTGGACATGACGAGGAAGTGAGGACACTTTTAGAGATTTGTCTTATTGCAATTTTAAAGTTTGAATAAACGTGTCAGTCACTTTTAGTCTGAGGCTGCCAACACAAAGACGTCACTTTGAGAGGAATATGAAGCGAGAACAGCAAAGGTGAAGACACACGCCGGTCTGCCCTCTGAACAGTGTTTTTATAAATATTAGATATACATGTGTGTGATGGACTTACCATAAGCAAACAGTCCGGGCAGCTGGTAGACTTGTCTGCCAAACAGGTTCCTGCCCAGGCTCGGAGGGGAGCGGTTCATGTCCTACCTAAAACACACACACACACACACAATAAAGCAGCTGATCTTTGTGCAGACTTCCTGCTTTCTGTTTCGATCTGACACATAAAGTCAGCTTGTTGTTCATTTTGTCTCAATGCTTTATTCAGTGTATTTAATCTTTAACATTAAGTGACATGTTTATCTGAGCACTGGGAACAAATCAAAGTTTTACTGAAGGCTAATGGACTCTGGCTACATGATTAACATTGACTTTAGCTAGTTAGCTGCTAATGTTAGCTCAGTGGGCCAAAGGGCAGCTGTGTGTGAATGACCAGGAGACACACATGAACACTGGGCTCCTTGTTTTACTGCTAATGTCTAATTCATCACACATGCTTTTAAACCCATCTGCTGGTTCACTGCACAGCACCAAACATTAAGCCTTGTTAGCATGCTGTTAGCTTGTCCCTGACCTTTCAGCTAGTGTTATACTAAGCGTCTTGTTTGTGCTCATCTGCATGTCATGGCTCATAAATCAGTGTCTCTTCAGGAAATGGTGGTAAAAATGCAATAAGGGAGTTACACTGGAGCAGCAGAGAACAGCTGATCCTGTGTGTTTACTGCTGCACACTTGTGCGCCTACAAAGTGCAATTTCCGTGTTTGAAGCCTGGATCCTGACCCAGTCAGGACCCGGGTCCAGTATGCACACATAAAACCGGCAAAGTGGACATGCATGTGAGTGCAGGATGGACTGTCAGACACCGCTTCCGCCCACTACACAGTATTTAATAAACGGAAGGTCATCGGGACGATCCATAATGAAGCTGCTCTTCTTTCTGCAGCACCGGTTTGTGTGAGGTTTCAATTAAAGCCGGATTAAAGAGTCCATGATCCCGAATCACAACAGACCCTGAGCGGACCCTGCACACTGCACGTCCTCTCACTGAGAAGCAAAGCCAAGAAAACACTGCGATATGGTCAATGGAGTTTGACAGCTGCCTCCTGTCGAGCTCACTGTCTCCACCGAGGCGGACTAACCGGGACCCGAGCAGAGCCAGGACCGGGGACAGGTTCACATGGTTAGGATACCCAGCTGGTCTCTTACCTGGATCAGGACCTTTATGTACATCAGAGGGTGGGAGAGGACGGTGAGCCCTGATCCCAGCAGTACTTGGCCACACGTGTCCGCCATTTTTGGAGAGCATAGGGGAGACAGGAAGCTGGGTGGTTTTTTCCTCGTCTTGCGTCAGAGCAGCCAAAGGGGCCCATCCTTAATGTGATTATAAAGGTAGCGCCCCCTGGTGTTTATAGACTGTATGGACACTACCTGCAAAACTAGAAACTGACATGTGCTTGACTGAGTTTCATGATTTTAGTTAAAATGAAACATTTAAATCTTTTCATGAATCATGTATTTGATTTTAAGAATCTTTTATTCGTCTTGCAGTGTTCGTGTCGACAACATTTACAGTGTTAAAGCAGCAAAGCAGGATAGCAGAAGACAATCACAAAGTGCAAAATGAAGATAGATAAAAAATATAAAAATGTAAAAAAAAAAAGAATAAGCATAAAAACATAGTTTAAAGAGCCAGTAACTTCAAGATGTAAGTCTGTATATACTGTATAAACACTATCACGCACACAGTGCATATCATTGTTGATCAAAAGTTTGATGTTTTTTGGATGTTTTTTACCTCTGGGTGCACATTTTAACAAACCACAGACCGAGCAAGAAATGTAGTGTGTAGTGATGGACTCGGACCTTCATTTTTTAAAGCCACATTAAGATTATGAAAACGTCAGCTTCTTATCACTTGAAGAACATTTTAAGAATTACAGGAGAGGACTTGGAAACACTTCCTAAGTCAGACCGCAGCTGCTAAAGTCCTCACCAAGACCAACATCACATCTCTTTTAAATACATGTAGCATCCTCTGCCATTAATGTGAGTGAATGGGTGAGCTGCCGTGTAAAGGGACTTTGAGTGGTCAGAAGTCTAGAAAAGTACATGAGCTCAAGTCAAGTCCATTTATCTGTGTTATATAAATCAGTTCATTCAGACTACCAAAACAACCTTGGAGTGAAGACTCACACACTACATCTTCACATTGATATTGTTTGTGTGTGTGAAACCAAGGAAGGCTTTATGCAAAAGTTATCCTTTAAACAAACTGTGAATCAGGATGAGCCGGACACAACAGGTAATCCGAGGGAGAGAACTCAGGATTCAGACTCTGATCATCTCCAGTGAGTTCATTGTAGTGATTGTCTGACTCCATCGATTTGCTCATGAGGTGTATTTAGTTGCGAAACAACACACTCTGAATCTACATATGGCCTAAAGGGGAGTGTCAAACGTGTACATGTTATAATGTCATTATTAAATTCAACCTAACAATAATATCGAAATGTGTTTGATACCCTTGATGAAGGAATAACAAGAGAATGCTGCGTTATATTCAGGTCCACTTTATTGAACGATCATTGACTGTTATGCTGGTCAGATCAGTGTCTGTTGTTAAACGAGCATCAGGAGATGATGTGTCCTCAGATCTGTCCGTCAGTACATCTGAATCGGCTTCTTCTGTCAGAAAACAAAAAATGTCATTAGCAGAGGGTTACATTCAACCATACATAGGAAGGCAGTGTTGGTGCCTTTCTGATTTCTTCTCCTACAGGGCTCATGCAGACACTCACAGCACTTGTAGAGAGTGTTGAGCCTGGCGATGTCAGTGCGGCTCATCTCCTTGGCGTTTCCAAAGGACACGTTGGGGTTAGGGATGGGGAGCATGGTGGGCTGGTTGTTCTTGGAGAAGGCGTACCTACGACAGGACACCGAACACTTAGTCTGAACTAAGACACATTGTGCACACACAGCACACACACTGCAGGTTTGATGACACACAGCAGGGCTGAGGTGAATCCAGTCTCACTCACTTGTGGTACTGCATGACAGAGTTGTAGTCGTAGGAAGTGCCCTGGTTCAAGGTAGCGATCTTCCTGAAGTTGTGCTGCATACCTGAAAAACAAAAACAACAGAAATAAATGTCATATTTGTTTGCTATGAATTGAAGGAGTTTAACTGCTTCAGAAAGAGTCCAATAAGCTTCAGAGAGCCAATGTTCCAATTCAGCTCTGTGTTTGAAAAACAGCCTCCTTACTGGACTCAACGTTCTGCAGCAGGACTCGGATGTGGTTGTCCCTGTCAGAGCGGGTCTGTTCGTGGTTGAATCCCAGAGCGTGGAGCAGCTCGTGCTGGACGGTACCGTGGTAGAGACATCCACTACGGGCCAGAGACACCACCTGCTTTCCACCACGGCGGCCGACGTAGGACCAGCAGCTGAACAGAGACGGAGTAAGTTGAAGTACACTGAGGTCTGACAGAAGCTTCAGGAACTCAAACTATTCATTGATATCTTTTTTTTTTACCCGCTCTGAGACTCGATTTGCAGCCAGTCGCGGTCGTCGCTTCTGCTGGGCCTGAAGCGGATGCAGGAGAAGGAGGAGAAGGACTCCAGTCCACGGGTGATGATAGACTTTTCACGGGAGGCTGGAGGGTAACAAACACACAACATTAAACTCTTTCTATAGAGCTACATAATAAATATTAATTTAAAAAGCATGGACACAAAAAACATAGGCATTGAACACATCACAAATGCTCCTTCAAAAAAACAAACTGTGACAAGATTATGTGTTGCACATTAACACTCAGCATTTGAAATGTTTGCCTATGGAGTCCTTCAAACACAAACAATGCGTTCAAACGTGTTTTCAATCCTATAAAGCCGACGTTAACAGTTAGATTACATCAGATTTGCGAGGTGAATTAGTGTCAGTAAAATGTCGTTTGTAAAGATCTTGTAGTGAAAAAGAAAAGCTCCTCTTTTTTATTTGGGATTTTTTTAGGTCATGCACGTGAAGACTTTAGGAGAGCAGACTGGTTACATTATCAACAGTTAGCAGTAACAGCTTCAACAAGCTGCATTCAAAGTGAAACTTTCTGAATGAGGTCTGAACATATGTTGGCCCTGGGCCTCTGTGTGACACTTACAGAAGTGGTTGGTGATGTAATAAGGAATGTAGACCTTCCCATCGGTCCACTTGCCCCACATGCAGCCACGGCTGGTGCATGGGTCGGCGTTTCTCTCGGCCTCTGAGTCGATGGCGATGTCTCCCTCGATCAGGTTGGGCTCATCGACGGAGCGGACTGAAACACATCATAAAGCTACTTTAAAATCTGCCCAGGTGCAGCTAAAAACAGAAAACAGGAGGAACACGAGCAGCTCACACTTACCCAGATTGCTGTTGGCTCTGCTCAGAAGTTCAGAGACAGACAGCTGCTCCTCTGCAGTGACAGCAACAACAGCACAGTTTGAATGTGTGTCATAAATACAGCAAGCACAGTACAGTGCAGGTCAATACAATAGGTGTGATCACTAGAAGACATTACATACCTGCCTGCAGGTTCAGTGTGCAGTCAGGGGAGAAGAAAATAAATACATTAGCAACAAATAGATCAACAGATCAAATCATGAAAAACATTTTTTTTTAACTTTTAAACATTAAAGTGTTTATTAAAACGGTTAAAGTACACCTCAAGCATCAAATGACTAAAGCTCTGAAGGCTAAGTGCATTGAGTCTCTCAAAAAGTCAAATCATCTGTGAGGAAAAAAAGACAAATAAAAAGTGAAAATGAATCATTTACTCCACTGAGGCTCAAATGAATCCTCAGACTAGACCTTTGAGAAAGTAAAGAAGGCGACGGGCCTCATTCGAAGACACAGGAGGTATTTCATGTTTGTGGCATTAAACTGATGAAGTCACACAGGTCTGTCACAGGTCTTGTCCACTTGGACTCTTCTATGATTGTACCTCATTGTCGGCCCAACAGAAGGCAGACAGCAGCAGCAGAGCCAGAGCGGAGAACCTGAAAACAGACGTGCGAGCCATCTCAGCAGAGCTGCAGGACACAGAGAGGAATCAACGTCAGCTTCCACTCAGAGGAAAGATCCAGAGCTTGACAACTAAACCTTTAAACACGGACAGATCCTTCACAGCTGGACTCACCTTGGATCCTCTGTGTGGACTTGTGCCGATGAGATGTACCTCCAGGTTTTTATACACGTTCAACGACGTCGGTCAGACCAAATATGGATTGGGCCTATATAGGTGCAACGTCTTATCAGTCTCTTATGTTCCTCACACAGGAACAGTGAGCAGAAGATATCCAGGCACAGCCTACACTATATGTGTGAGAAAAGGACATGCCCTGTCTATAAAAGCTCAAATGTCAAAAAAACAAATCTCCCGAATATGACATTTTACCAAATGTTCTAAATGATTAACAGGCCATGAAATTAAATATATCTAAACAAGCTTAATAACCTCATAGTGCTGATGTTTCCATTAATTCAATGATGATTTTTTTTCACCTCTTATCTAATAAAAATAGTTATATATTAAAAGTCTAAATATGTCATTAATTTTGATTATAACCAACAGCCTCCTGCCTAAGCTGCCACACAACAACCATCATCAGACAATTCACTGAATGTTGAATAGTCCACTTAACAAATGTCCTTTTCTCACACATGTAGTGTAGGCTGTGCCTGGATATCTCATTGAATTAATGGAAACAGCAGCACTATGAGGTTATTAAGCTTGTTTAGATATATTTTATTTCATGGCCTGTTAATTATTTAGATGTGGACATCTGTTTTTGTTATTTGAGTTTTTATAGACAGGGCAGCAGAAGACAGTACAGAAATACGAGGAGGAGAGAGAAGATTCAAACGTTCATCAGAGAGCCGAGGCCTGCAGGTGAACCTGCAGCCGGCGTGTATTCTTCACTGTGCTCAGTGAGGATCAGATCTCCATCTTTTCCCATCAGGTCCTGTTGAGTTCTGATGAAGAACATGTCTCCTCCTCCTGCCGCTCCAATACAAAATATATTAAAACAAACACTTGTTGTAACTCTGTTAGCCAAACACTTTGAGATTACCAGAATGTTTGTGTGCTTGTTATAAGAAGGGACACACCTTGACCTTCTTCTTCAATTTACACTTAATCTTACACTTGATTTTGTTTTGCCTATACATAATCAGTCCTCCCCATATTAACAAAATTACGGTTGTTAATTGACATGAAAGATGATCAACTTGTTACTTGTTAATAATCAGTAAGTCTGCTACTAATATAAGGTTACTTGCATTGTTCATGTTTTAGCTTCCATTGTAGCCATAAGTCTGTATTCTCTGTTGTTGTCTGTCTCTCCTTATATCTCACTCTCTGCACACACAGTAGGTGTGGTGACTAATTTGACACAAACCCTATATTGTCCAAAGAAGTCACCGCTGAGATGTGAGATGTGGAACTATTTCCGGACGCGTGCTCCTGGCGTTGAAACAAACAAATGTCTAATACTCTTTTCCAATAGAGTCTTCAATCTGTTTATTGTAGTTCATGATCAGGGTTCAATAATGCACAGAAACCTCTTAGTCTGTCCAATACATCATAAGTATAAACTGTTGCATCCAATCAACCAGACACGCCGACACGGTCAAAAAACTATATGCTCCCAAACACACCTGAATCCAATTACCTGGAGCCTTGGCTTTAAGCACAACTCAAGTCAAGACTCCATCCAGTGTTGGAACCACACAAATACAAAAACAAGCATTTTGGCTCCTACAGTAGGCTTAGTAGCAGATGACTCTTCAACATGATAGAGAGAAATTTACTGGATTTTATTTAGAATATACTGGATTTCTGCTATATTTATGTGTAAAATCTTGTTTCTTTAAGCACTTCACACAGAAAGACAACGCAACAAAAAGATGGGGCCTCTGCTGTAGAAACAAGTCATCAGCCTGCTGTATATGGAGCGTGGTGCAGATGCGTCACATACCTCCACTACACATTTCATTTGAAAGTTGTTTATTTGATTTTCTGAAAAGAGCAAAATACACACAATTATGCTTCGTTCGCCACACACACTGACATTTCGAGTGTGTGTACAGTACTTACACAGCCTATGGTGTGTACTGATTCTGTACTCGTCCCCACACACAGTGTAGCAAACGCGCCCTCTGCTGGTCGGACTTAGACATTTCACCCTGCTAGATTACATTTTCCTCCGGTTACTCAACCTCTTATGTTTACTGAACATATTCAGAAAATATCACTACATGTAGAACATGAACGGAACCGAATACATTGTGAATCAAACCCAAATCATAGGTATTAATAATGATAATAATTATTAGTACTGTAAGTCCTATTTAGTAGATGTGATCAAATGTTATATGGTAGTCCACCCACTAATGATGGCTCTGTATGCCACATATACAGTGGTGTAGGCTACTGCAGACAAAATAATAATAGAATGAAAACAATCAAATAGCTGGAAATAATTTGACAATAAGTTGAACTATTTTCTATGCGATGGCTTTCACATTTAAATTTAGGAGTAAATTCCACTGAAGGAAACGTTTTGTTTTCTTATCTGATAACAAAAATGTGTGTTTTAAATGTTGTACTTTGTGTAAAGCTGTCTAAGTAATGTGCCTTGATATGCCTAAACACGTGTAATAGAGTCTGAGACCATGTGTACAGATTATCTATCATAAAAGAAATGAACCGGAGCACATAAGCAGGTTATTGATTAGTGATCACTTACTAAAGTGCAGAGTCGTTTTTCCAGTCTGCTGCAACAACTTCTTGTTTCTTGAGAAATAGTGTCAGACATTTTTAAACAGAACGTCTGTGGCTGTCTTGTGAAAGATTCATACAAGAGGTTTTGTAAACGCAGCAATGCGTGATTTGTTGTCTGAAAGTCTCTCAGACATAAACATGAATCTTTGGGAACTAAAGTTTAGCATAATATTGTGCAGATAAATCAGAAGTGTCTTGTATAAAAAAAAACTACATTTTAAAATCTCTATTTAAGAAAAGTCTTTCAAGGCAGGGATGGTTGTTTCATGATGCAGCTCTTTCAAAGGTTCTTAAATTGCTCCAATAACTTGATGCACCCCCTAAACAGAGTCTGCAGCTGTTACATTGGCTGCAGGTTCACCTGCAGGCCTCAGCTCTCTGATGACCGTTTGAGTCTTCTCTCTCCTCCTCGTATTTCCGTACTGTCTTCTGCTGTCTATAAAAGCTCAAATGTAAAAAAAAAAAAAAAATCTCCCGAATATGACATTTTACCAAATGTTCTAAATGATTAACAGGCCATGAAATTAAATATATCTAAACAAGCTTAATAACCTCATAGTGCTGCTGTTTCCATTAATTCAATGATTTTTTTTATCACCTCTTATCTAATAAAAATAGTTATATATTAAAAGTCTAAATATGTCATTAATTTTGATTATAACCAACAGCCTCCTGCCAAAGCTGCCACACAACAACCATCATCAGACAATTCACTGAATGTTGAAAAGTCCACTTAACAAATGTCCTTTTCTCACACATATAGTGTAGGCTGTGCCTGGATATCTTCTGCTCACTGTTCCTGTGTGAGGAACATAAGAGACTGATAAGACGTTGCACCTATATAGGCCCAATCCATATTTGGTCTGACCGACGTCGTTGAACGTGTATAAAAACCTGGAGGTACATCTCATCGGCACAAGTCCACACAGAGGATCCAAGGTGAGTCCAGCTGTGAAGGATCTGTCCGTGTTTAAAGGTTTAGTTGTCAAGCTCTGGATCTTTCCTCTGAGTGGAAGCTGACGTTGATTCCTCTCTGTGTCCTGCAGCTCTGCTGAGATGGCTCGCACGTCTGTTTTCAGGTTCTCCGCTCTGGCTCTGCTGCTGCTGTCTGCCTTCTGTTGGGCCGACAATGAGGTACAATCATAGAAGAGTCCAAGTGGACAAGACCTGTGACAGACCTGTGTGACTTCATCAGTTTAATGCCACAAACATGAAATACCTCCTGTGTCTTCGAATGAGGCCCGTCGCCTTCTTTACTTTCTCAAAGGTCTAGTCTGAGGATTCATTTGAGCCTCAGTGGAGTAAATGATTCATTTTCACTTTTTATTTGTCTTTTTTTCCTCACAGATGATTTGACTTTTTGAGAGACTCAATGCACTTAGCCTTCAGAGCTTTAGTCATTTGATGCTTGAGGTGTACTTTAACCGTTTTAATAAACACTTTAATGTTTAAAAGTAAAAAAAAAATGTTTTTCATGATTTGATCTGTTGATCTATTTGTTGCTAATGTATTTGTTTTCTTCTCCCCTGACTGCACACTGAACCTGCAGGCAGGTATGTAATGTCTTCTAGTGATCACACCTATTGTATTGACCTGCACTGTACTGTGCTTGCTGTATTTATGACACACATTCAAACTGTGCTGTTGTTGCTGTCACTGCAGAGGAGCAGCTGTCTGTCTCTGAACTTCTGAGCAGAGCCAACAGCAATCTGGGTAAGTGTGAGCTGCTCGTGTTCCTCCTGTTTTCTGTTTTTAGCTGCACCTGGGCAGATTTTAAAGTAGCTTTATGATGTGTTTCAGTCCGCTCCGTCGATGAGCCCAACCTGATCGAGGGAGACATCGCCATCGACTCAGAGGCCGAGAGAAACGCCGACCCATGCACCAGCCGTGGCTGCATGTGGGGCAAGTGGACCGATGGGAAGGTCTACATTCCTTATTACATCACCAACCACTTCTGTAAGTGTCACACAGAGGCCCAGGGCCAACATATGTTCAGACCTCATTCAGAAAGTTTCACTTTGAATGCAGCTTGTTGAAGCTGTTACTGCTAACTGTTGATAATGTAACCAGTCTGCTCTCCTAAAGTCTTCACGTGCATGACCTAAAAAAATCCCAAATAAAAAAGAGGAGCTTTTCTTTTTCACTACAAGATCTTTACAAACGACATTTTACTGACACTAATTCACCTCGCAAATCTGATGTAATCTAACCGTTAACGTCGGCTTTATAGGATTGAAAACACGTTTGAACGCATTGTTTGTTTGAAGGACTCCATAGGCAAACATTTCAAATGCTGAGTGTTAATGTGCAACACATAATCTTGTCACAGTTTCTTTTTTTGAAGGAGCATTTGTGATGTGTTCAATGCCTATGTTTTTTGTGTCCATGCTTTTTAAATTAATATTCATTATGTAGCTCTATAGAAAGAGTTTAATGTTGTGTGTTTGTTACCCTCCAGCCTCCCGTGAAAAGTCTATCATCACCCGTGGACTGGAGTCCTTCTCCTCCTTCTCCTGCATCCGCTTCAGGCCCAGCAGAAGCGACGACCGCGACTGGCTGCAAATCGAGTCTCAGAGCGGGTAAAAAAAAAAGATATCAATGAATAGTTTGAGTTCCTGAAGCTTCTGTCAGACCTCAGTGTACTTCAACTTACTCCGTCTCTGTTCAGCTGCTGGTCCTACGTCGGCCGCCGTGGTGGAAAGCAGGTGGTGTCTCTGGCCCGTAGTGGATGTCTCTACCACGGCACCGTCCAGCACGAGCTGCTCCACGCTCTGGGATTCAACCACGAACAGACCCGCTCTGACAGGGACAACCACATCCGAGTCCTGCTGCAGAACGTTGAGTCCAGTAAGGAGGCTGTTTTTCAAACACAGAGCTGAATTGGAACATTGGCTCTCTGAAGCTTATTGGACTCTTTCTGAAGCAGTTAAACTCCTTCAATTCATAGCAAACAAATATGACATTTATTTCTGTTGTTTTTGTTTTTCAGGTATGCAGCACAACTTCAGGAAGATCGCTACCTTGAACCAGGGCACTTCCTACGACTACAACTCTGTCATGCAGTACCACAAGTGAGTGAGACTGGATTCACCTCAGCCCTGCTGTGTGTCATCAAACCTGCAGTGTGTGTGCTGTGTGTGCACAATGTGTCTTAGTTCAGACTAAGTGTTCGGTGTCCTGTCGTAGGTACGCCTTCTCCAAGAACAACCAGCCCACCATGCTCCCCATCCCTAACCCCAACGTGTCCTTTGGAAACGCCAAGGAGATGAGCCGCACTGACATCGCCAGGCTCAACACTCTCTACAAGTGCTGTGAGTGTCTGCATGAGCCCTGTAGGAGAAGAAATCAGAAAGGCACCAACACTGCCTTCCTATGTATGGTTGAATGTAACCCTCTGCTAATGACATTTTTTGTTTTCTGACAGAAGAAGCCGATTCAGATGTACTGACGGACAGATCTGAGGACACATCATCTCCTGATGCTCGTTTAACAACAGACACTGATCTGACCAGCATAACAGTCAATGATCGTTCAATAAAGTGGACCTGAATATAACGCAGCATTCTCTTGTTATTCCTTCATCAAGGGTATCAAACACATTTCGATATTATTGTTAGGTTGAATTTAATAATGACATTATAACATGTACACGTTTGACACTCCCCTTTAGGCCATATGTAGATTCAGAGTGTGTTGTTTCGCAACTAAATACACCTCATGAGCAAATCGATGGAGTCAGACAATCACTACAATGAACTCACTGGAGATGATCAGAGTCTGAATCCTGAGTTCTCTCCCTCGGATTACCTGTTGTGTCCGGCTCATCCTGATTCACAGTTTGTTTAAAGGATAACTTTTGCATAAAGCCTTCCTTGGTTTCACACACACAAACAAGATCAATGTGAAGATGTAGTGTGTGAGTCAAGAGTGAAGCTTCAAACAGACCACTCTACAGCATCAGAGCAACTTCCTTCCAGTTCCTCTTTTTACGTGACTTTGCAAGTCTGTGTGTTAACCAAACACATGTTGCATGTATGTGCTAACAGTTTACAGAAGTCAAGCATGCACACAAAGCTTTTGCAACTCTATAATCAGAGTAAAGTCTTTTACCTTCTTTCTTTTTTTTTTTTTTTAAAGTGTGATTTTAGTGGCAATGTCTCCTTCATCAGCACAACATATTTTTGCTGATGCCTCCTCCCACCAGCTGCTCCTTGAGATCCTCTCCATGAAGTCACAAACAGGATCGGTATCAAGGGGCAAACATGTACATGGTACATGGGAACGTGTCTGACTTTGTGCCGAGGATGCGGACACAGCTCCCACTTTGGTCTTTCAAGGGCTAGATGGCTTGTACCAACAACCTCATATTCCAGCAGTACCCGACATGATCCCCCAAGAGACACGGTGAAAAGTCTTCTACAAATCCACAAAACACATGTATACTGGATGTGCAAATTCCCATACCCCCCTCCCCAAGAAGCCTTGTGAGGGTAAAGAGCTGGTCCACTGTCCCACGACCAGAACGGAATCCACATTGTTGCTCCTGTATCTGAGGTTGGACAATCGGCCGGAGCCCCCTTCCCAGCACCCTAGAGGAAGCTTTCCCCTGAAGGCTGAGAAGTGTGATACCCCGATAATTGGAGCACACCCTCAGGTCCCAATTTTTTTGTAATTGGGAACCACCACACCTGTTTGCCAATCAACAGGCAATGCCAGATTTCGAAGGGGCATTGAAATGGCATGTCAGCAAAGACAGCCCAATAACTTCCAGAGCTTTTAACCTCTCGGGCTGAATCTCATCTACACCTGGCGCCTTGCCACTGAGGAGCTTTCGAACTACATCAGTGACCTCTGCCAGGTTAGTGGTAAGGCTTTTCCCAGATCTTCAGACTCTGCCTCATTTTCAGGAGACGTGTTGTCTGGGTTCAGGAGTTCATCAAAATATTCCTTCCACCGCCCAAACAATATACGCAGTCCAGATTAGCAGTTCTGCACCCCTGCTGATAACAGTCTGGGGCAAGCCCTGCTTTCTTTTGCTGAGCCGTTGGATGGTTTGCCAGAATCTTCTTGAGGCCAGTCAAAAGTCCTTCTCCAAATCCCCCCCGAACTCGCCTACGCCTGCCACCAAGCCTGTCATGCACCTACTTCCCATGTCCCGAGGTCCCCCCCAGGTCCAGCTCTGGGGGTGTGCCCTGGATTCCCCTTTTCCAGGTGAGGCGACTAGCTCCTATGTATTTCACTTCATAAGAGAATTTGAGAACCGTTCTTAGTCTGGTTCTTCCCCTGGGACCTCTTTACCAGGGGGCCCGACAACACAAAACTGATGAAGCCATAAGGGCAAAAAGCATTGTATGTTTTATAAATGTAAATAAATACAAATAGGTGATTCAGCTCTCTTGTGCACCATGACTCTTCTAATTTGTTGTCAAGATAATTTTTCTGCAACAACAAAATAAATACATTTGCCTCCTAATTAAAGACAATCTAGATGTGCTGTGTAGTGTCTGGGAAAAAACAACAGAATACAATACCCACAAAATTACACACAGTCCAATTTTTAAGAAAAAATATGTAAATCCATCTGAGCTGGATTTGCCAACAAGTCTTCGTTGACCTCTATGCCCTATTAGGATGAGAGTTAGTGTAGGAGCCATGAATGTAAGTTGGTTGTGTGTTTGGTTTAATGGTTTGTTTACCTATTTGTTTATTGTTTGCAATCTTATTGTTTCTGGTGGTGGGTGTGTTTACCGGAAATCATTGTGGTGATTGCCGACACTATATGGGCTGCACTCACCTGTTCACCTGGTTGATTGTCTTGGATGGAGAGAGGGGGTGAACATGGGAGCGGAAAATTTCTGTTGACCGCCATACACCGTACCGCACAAGTTTGCTTTTTACGCAGTCAGTGTCTCGTCTGTTTTTGATTGTTGGGACGAATAAATGACTGAAAGCATATTGATGGAGAGTCATTCATAACGACAGCGCGTCATAGCCTTTCCTCCCGTGTTTAGTCCCTCGCGGCACCCTTTTTTTGTGACGACCTGCAAAGGCCGATATAGCCGGTAAGCATGAACACACATTGTAATTGTTTATTTCTATCTGTTATTTCTGAAAGCATCCTGTGGACAGGTGCTGCAAATTAAAATTTTGCGATGAACACTAAAGCTCCATTTCCACCGAGCGGTCCGTCTTGGTTCGTCTCAGTACAGCGCGCATTTTGCAGGGTTTCCATAGACTAATCCTGGGAAAGATTTCCAAATAACCATTCTGTACCATCCCACTTTTTGGGACCCTTTCCTTGGGGTTGCCAAGAATATCGAGCCGACTTGAAAAGGTGGAGCTAAACACTGCAGTCCATTGATTGGTTGAAAGAATCGTCACTTCCCGTGTGACAACAGTAAACAAAACCCTGCCGTGTTTAAACCATACAAAGCCGATTGTTTACGTCTGTATTTCTCATCGAGGCACACAGCCTTCTCTGAAAAAAAGCTTGATTGAGTTCTTGTAATAAAGAGTCACATGCCAATGACGAAGTCAATTAACTGCTGGATGTCTTCCAGCATTGGTTTTGTTTGTGTAGCGTTTTTCTCCTTTGTTGAATTTATTAGTTAGCTGTTAGCGGTTAGCTGCTATCATATGACGCTATTTACATAGCGGCTATCGTCATCCGGTTTACACGCCGCCTACCAAATAGGGCACAGGTGGCTTAGGAAACACAAACGGGATCAGGCTTAATCTGACCAAACTGTACTGATCCGTACCGGACTGCTGTGTGGAAACGGGGCTTAAGAGCAGTGCATTAAGGACTTGTGAAGAATTCTACATTACAGCACCAATGGAGATATTGATGCACTAAAAAGATGAACAAGTTAAAGGAAGGTTTTTTTTTGATTGTCACATTAAACATGAATTTGACTGATGTGATGCAGAACCTCTGGTTAAAATGCAGCAGTCTGAGCATTGATGCTTTTCAGTATCATTGAAGCAGAATCAGACACGATGGACAGCCGTCTGCCAAAATTGGGAAAGTGGGATAGTGGGTTGCATTTTTGTACATGCTGGGGTCCAAACTGCACATTTGTCTGTAAATGTAATATAATTGTTTGAAAATGTGAGGTGTGGGTAGAGATGTTTCCCTATTATTACTATTATCATTATTATTGGCACGACTGAGTCGGGAGTCTCCTGAGGTTAGACCAGTTGAGATTACTGGTTTAATTTCTTACTGTTCTAACAGGTTGCAGGATGTTGATTGTAATTGTCATGTATTTCTAACTTTTGTTAGGATACTTCAATGACAACACAATCACAAGTCTGACACTGATGACGTTCATGTGTTCATGCAGCCTCTGAAATGGTTAAAACGTCTGGCTAACACACCATCTTATCAGACAAGAGTGAAGCTTTTAACAGACCACTCTATAGCATCAGAGCGTTTCACTTCCAGTTCCTGTTTTTACGTGACTTTACAAGTCTGTGTGTTAACCAAACACATGTTGCATGTATGTGCTAACAGTTTCATGTGAATGCAAACAAAGCTTTATAAACTCTAAAATAAGGGTAAAGTCATTTGCCTGCTTTTTTGAAAAACGAAAGATGAAAAGTATGACCTCTATACTTTGACAAGAGTGAAGCTTTGAAGAGAGCACTCTCTATCATCTTAGCGTTTCCCATCCAGTTCTTGAATTTGCACAACTGTGTGTTAACCAAACACATGTTGCATGTATGTACCGACGGTTTGAAGAAGTATTGTGAATGCAAACAATGCTTTTGCAACTCTGATTGCAACCACACTGATTGGAATCACTGAGACCTCCTTGCACTGGCTTACCTGCTAACTCTCTCCCAGTCATTTCCAGTCACTACCAGTGTTCCTCCAGGTTCTGTCCTGGGCCCCCTTCTGTTCCTCTCGGCCACATCTTCTCTAAATATAACATCCAGTTCCACTCCTATGCGGATGACACCCGGCTCTACCTGTCCACCAAACCTACATTCCCCCCCCCTTTAAAACACTGTAAATTTGTCTTTTCAATTTTATTGCAATGCATAAAACATATTGTGTATCTTTGTCTCCTAATTAAAGACAATCTATATGTTCAGTGTATAGCTTCAAAGTAACAAACAACAGAAAACAATGGCCACAAAGTTACACAACCCACAGTCCTCATCTTGAGAAATAGGTGCCACTTCCATCTGAGCTGGATTTGCCAACAAGTCTTCGTTGACCGCTATACCCTATTAGGATGAGAGTTAGTTTGCTGCCCTTCATTTATAAGTCGAAAACATTCGTCTCTCCCCACACTTTGCTGCTGCTCTCGAACAACCAGCCATGATGCTCCAAGCTGCTGTGGTCAGCGTCCTCCTCTGCTCTGTCCACACTTTTGTTTTACCGGTAAGCATGAACACACATTGTAAATTGTTAATCTGTTATTTCTAAAAGCCTCCCATGGACAGATGCTGAGAATGAGCCTTGTTCTATGAACACTAAGAGCAGTGCATTTAGGACGTATGAAGAGTTCAAAGTTACAGCACCAATGTTACTGTATGTCCATGTGAAATATATCAGTATTGAGAGACAGATTCTTGACTGATCACTTAATGAAAATTAAAATAAAAATTTCTGCGAAAGAATATGAAATGCAATGTGAACATTTCTGAAGTTACACAAAGGTACAATGAGCAGTGAAGGTTATATTACATAATCCTTTATGTTTTTATGTTGTAATTGTTATCTACATTAGATTCATATTAATTTTAAATATGATACATTTGAAGAAGAAACCTTCTCATTCATAGTTTTTTACTCTGTCTTTTGTTTTTTTTTTAAAGGATTTTTTTGACAACACAGATGAGTCCTCTGGTGAGTTGTGATTTCTTTCAGACATAAATAATCTCATAATATCTTTTATCACAAGACTGATATATGATCAAAGTCTGTTTTCTCTGCAGGAAACAGCATCGACGACGATGAGTTCACCGTCTCCTCGATTATAGAGAGGGCAAATCGTAACATCGGTATGTTCCTCTCTCTGCAGCACTCTGTGCCACACAAAAAGACAAAGTGTAGTTTCTCTCACACAGGAGAGAAATCTGACTGAAACCACCATCATGTTGTTTCTTTCAGGAAAGGACGTGAATGATCCTCTGGTGATGTATGGTGACATAGCGGTGCCTACAGGTCTGCAGAACGCTGATCCCTGCACGTCACGAGGCTGCCTGTGGCCCAAAGCTACAGACGGCAACGTCTATGTTCCATACCGCATCAGCCAAGAGTACTGTGAGTCTCAATAACCAGTCCAGTTTAACAGGCAGCACTTTGATTAATCAATATGACAGATTCCTTTTTATTTCATTTAACTTTATGCACATTTTCATCAGAAACACCAGATGCAAGAGGTGCTAATAATCGCATTAGCAGTTATATACATAATAGCAAAAGTAAACCATGAATCATAAACCTGTTAGTTTGAGCCCAAACTCACTGGTTATCATGACTGTGACAAAAGTTAAATTCCTTCTCAAAAATGAATAAAATACAAGAAAGTTAATGTGACATGGTAGTAAAGGTTACACTACGGAGGCCCTGAAGTTCAACTGCAAAAAAAGAATTCACAAAAAGGAAAACACATACCTAATTGCAAAATTACTTAAAAAAAATTAAAATCATTTAATTGCACAAAATGTAATTTTGACCATGAAACATAAGTTAATGCTTTTAATGGTATTTTTGTGATCTGTGAAATGTTTTGAGAAATGTTTTTGCGTTTCATTATTATATATGTTTTACTGGAGTTTGCTTTGCATTTATTTAATTTGTTTGCATTGTGTGAACTATTTCTACGATTCATTAAATACTTTTGCATTTACTTCAATGTTTTTATTATAGCCTGCTGTATCTTACTTTTTCTTTCTGTCAAGCTCAAAGAGAGAGAAACCTCATCAACCAGGGCTTGCGGTCATTCGCCAACTCCACCTGCATCCGATTCACCCCCCTGAATCGACAGCGGGACTTTGTGGACATCAAATCTCTAAGAGGGTAAAGACCCCATGGTGCACATAATACATACATGCAGCTCTCTCCCAAACTGGCCTCTTACACCGAAGCTGTTTCACTGTTTGGTCATTTCGACTTGTCTCCTCTTTTAGATGCTTCTCGTTTGTCGGGCGTCGTGGAGGGGGCCAGAATCTGTCGTTAATGCGGCGGGGCTGTGTTTTCTTTGGCACCATCCAACACGAGCTGCTCCACGCCCTGGGCTTCGACCATGAACAGACTCGATCTGACAGGGACCAGAATGTTCGCATCCTGTTACAGAACGTCGAGCCTGGTGGGTCTGACTCAATAATCATTTAAAAATGATAAATTATACATTTGTTGAAAGTCTTGTCTAGTGGACGGGATGTTTGAGGTGGGGGGAGGAAGAGGAGAATGACAGAGGAGACGGAGGTAAAAGAAGACGAGAAGGAAAAGGAGAACTTGGTAGAAGGGGGAAAAAGAGAAAAGGGGAGATGAGAAAGAGAACAAAAGATTTTATCAAAAGTCTGACTGAGCTTTCTGATCTCTTGCAGGAACGGAGGGAAATTTCCGTAGAATCCAAACAAACAACCTCAACACTCCCTATGACTACAACTCTGTCATGCACTATTCCAGGTAACTACTCACTTTGATCATTAGACTTATTAACAATACAGCTACAACAAATGAAAATGTGAATTCATGCACTATTTATTATACAGAGGGTGGAATCTCATCTCTTTAACTCTGTCTTCATACAATTTTCACCTGGTCATATTACACTATGTTCAGTCTCTCTTAACGTGTGTTGGATAAAAGTCATCTTTTTTATCCTTTTCCTGAATGTTGTAGCCTCGGCTATTTTTCCCTGAAGACTTTTATACTCTAGACAGAGATTATCTCACTAAATTATGCATCTTCAGTGGTCAGTCTGCAGCCGCCCCCTCCCCTCCGTGCTCCCTCAAAGGCCACGCCCCTCACTTACATGCACAAGCGTCATTGGTCCAGATGCGGACCTCAGCTCATGCTTTGAGTGTGGGATCGAGCAGGGAGACAGGGAGGCATGATTGGTTCATCAGATTGGTACCTCGTGGCAGACTTTGGTCGACGTTTTTACAGGCTTACAACTAGATTTTCATCATCCCTTTTTCAGAGCACATGTTATTAATTTCTGCCAGGACCTATGATAATTTCAACCAAGAACTTTATATTTGTATTTGGAGAAAAGGTCACAGTTAAGGATGCTTAAAAAGTTATGAGTCTCTGATTTACAGAACTGGTTTCCCTCAGTGAAGAGAAGAAGCAAGTTGGAAAACAAATCTTATATAATGTGACTTTAAAGTCCCCATGAAACTGAACTTAGAGCTTTAAATTCGACCTGTGGCTCTTTGTCCTATGTCACTCTCCACTCTCTCTCTGCAACTTTAAGCTTTTTCATGGCCATACTTCTGTATTCAGAGTTGATTCAGCACTGAGGTAATTTACTTGATGTTCTGAGTTGAACCTGAAAAGTGTCTGGGGCAAAAGATGGTTCTTGGTGTAAAATTGAATGCTCTCATCACTGCTGTGTGTTTGTCAAATAGATTCGCCTTCTCTCGTAATGGCCAGCCGACCATCATTCCTATTCCCAACGCCAACGCAGTCATTGGCAGAGCCACCCAGATGAGTCCCATTGACATCCAGCGAGTGAACCGCCTTTATCGCTGCAGTACGTACTATTTTGACTCATGTAGCCTTTGAACAACTATACATACAAACTTTAGTCTTCTTGAAATACATATGTTTGTATTGTTCACTACCTGAAATCTTCACCCAAACAGAAATGTTGAAGCTTACATCTGGCCCTATTGGGTCAGTACACTGTATACAAACATTGCAGATGAAGAGTGCACATAGAAGACTAAAAGTAAAAAGTAGGGGTGGGATTTTAACACGTTAATTATGATTAATTGATTACAAGAAAATAATGCGTTAAATCTTTTTAACACGGTGGTGCCGATAGCGCAGCGGCAGTGCGCGCGCACCATGCTGCGAGGCTTTGCTCCTCGTGCGGGCGGCCTGGGTTCGCGTCCGGCCTGTGGCCACTTTCCTGCATGTCTCTCCCCACTCTTTCCCTGTTTCCGACTCTATCCACTGTCCTATCAATAAAGGCGAAAAGGCCAAAAATAAACCTTTAAAAAAAAAAAAAAAAAAATCTTTTTAATACATTTAATCACAGTGTGCCTCATTAACAGCACAGAATTGTTTGTCATTGCTATGCGCTAGCTGCGCGCTAGCTGCGCCACAAGTACAAACAAGAATCGTTTACAGCCTAAACTCCACCAAATGACTGGCATCAGGACCAAAATTAGTAATTATACATCTGATAAACTTTCAAATTCACTCGCTAAATTGATCGCTCTGGACTGTAGACCACTATTAGTGGTAGAAGATAAGGGGTTAGAAAATGTGCTACAGATAGCAATGTGTGATCCAACTTTCCAGCTGCTATACAGAAAAACTATTTCAAACAAGATCCAACAGCTTTATGAAACTGAGAAGCAAGTAACATTGCATGCATTGCATTCATTCATCCACCAAAATCCATATCCAAGTGTTGCTTTTTAGGGCAAATATTGTGATGCACTTAAAATGTGATTAATTTTGATTAATTCGTTAGAAAGCCCTGAGTTAATTAGTTAACATTTTTTAATCAAGTTGCACCCCTAGTAAAAAGACGTTGACCATTTTGAAATATTGCAGCACCTAAAAGATTTGATAAAGTCAAAGGAAGCTTTGCTTTTGACATGAATTTGTCTGATGTGATTTAGAACCTCTGGGTTAAATGTGGCGGTTTAAGCATTGATGCTTTTCAGTATCATTTAAATCTTAGAGCTCACATATTCCCCTTCTTATCCACAAGCCTAAATACAATCAGTCTCAAAGTTCCTCAAAACATGTGTGTGAAGTTTTAAATCCACTCTGATCCTGTGTTTGATCATGCATATTAACCCCTCTATTTCAGCCCTGCTCAGAACAGGCTGTTTCTGTGTCTGTAGCTTTAAATATGTAAATGAGCCGTTTCTGACCACGCCCCCTCTCTGGAAGAGCTCGGGTGTACTTAGGCTTTCTCGCTCCATGTTCTGCTGTTTACGGTGAGAAGGCAGACTCAGAGGGCAGAACAAACTCCTACCTGGGGGAGGGGCTACTGCTCTTCGTGTGCAGTCATTTGACCGTCTAGCCTGTGGTGTCATGGTTGTTGGTGTTTCTCTGTGAGATGAGGCGTCTTCCTCACTGTTGATTACAGACATATGTCTGTGCTCATGTTATTGCAGCACTGCCATCAATAACTCAAACAGCTTTTAAGGTTATTTTTTTTTAAATGTTCTCTTTGTTTAAATCTAGATAACACTGCTACAAAAGCTGGACCAGAACCAGATATTTGCCTCTAAAATCAAAGATGTTTTTTTTTTTTCTTCCTTAAAAAGAAATCTTGCAACACACATAATTATCCATGTGGTCTCAAGTATTGATTCATTTTTACATTTTATTTAGTTATTTTTTTACAAATAATGATTGAATGTAACTTCATCATTCAAATGTCTCACTATGTTTGTACATTCATGTGGTTTTTATGCCTCCTTCTCTTGACAGGAAATCAAGACTGAATGGCAGATTGATTCGACTTCTTATCAACAAGCAGAACCAGAAATGCATATTTTGCTGACTGAGCGTGCTATTTTTAATGTTTAATTACGCTAGCTTTTGCGCCGTCTTCATTGGAAACAAAAGTTGTCAAGTGACACGATTTTAATTGCTATCTTTGCGCCTGATTCACAAAAGCATTGCACTTACTAAACCTGTGCAAATAAATCCAACAGATACATTTGTATCGAATCTCATTCACAAAACACATGCAAAGGGTTAAATATGCTCTTAACTGTGCTGCAGAGCGTGGCGCTGATGGTTGCATGTTTTCAAATGAACCACGATGCTGTCATTTGGAAGAAGTTGCTTTTCCATTGTGTGCAAACAAACCTCATGTAATTCACAAACACTGGCACTTACAGTCAGATTTGTTTAGAGTAGAATAAAATAATGTGTTAAAAGAAACACTTTGCAGTAATCAGGAAAACACTTCTGTCTGATGTCTGTATGAGTTCAATCTGTTTGTCAGTCAGCGCCTCAGCAGTCAGACATTGAGACGTGGCAGCTTGCTGCTCCGATGATGCACAATTTCTGGGATCTATAAGCGACCGCAATCCATTCTTAGTGAATCAGACCCTCTATTATACAGCAGCTGCTTGTAGCTTGATTATATACCAATAATGAATAAACATAGATTTACAAAGCTTTGCATGGAGTCAGCCTTTTTTGTTGTTGTTGTGAGCCATAATAAATGACTGAACAATATTCATTACATATACACCATATTCTGACACTTTAAACGATAAATGAACAAATCTTAGCTGCTATCTCTATCATTACCATCATTGACATTAGAGTAGCTAATTATGCTTTGCTGTTACTACATTACTATTGAAATTGAAGCTACAAAGTCGCATTTGTGTACACGCTGGGGTCCAAACTGCACACTTTTATGTCAACAGAAAAGTGTGCAGTTCCTGTTTTTTAAAAGATTTTGCAAGACTGTGTGTTAACCAAACACATATTGCATGTATGTACGGACAGTTTGAAGAAGTATTTTGAATGCAAACAAAGCTTTTGCAACTCTGATTGCAACCACACTGATTGGAATCACTGACACCTCATTGCACTGGTTTACACGCTAACTCTCTCCCAGTCATTTCCAGTCACTACCAGTGTTCCTCCAGGTTCTGTCCTGGGCCCGCTTCTGTTCTTCTCGGCCACATCTTCTGTAAATATAACATCCAGTTCCACTCCTATGCGGATGACACCCGGCTCTACCTGTCCACCAAACCTACATTCTCCCCCTCCCCCTTTAAAACACTGTAAATTTGTCTTTTCAATTTTATTTCTATCGATGTATTGTTTGTTGTTTTTATCTCTGCTTTGGAAAGTAAGCTTGAGTGTTTGAAAGGCAAAACAAATGTGTATCTTTGTCTCCTAATTAAAGACAATCTATATGTGCAGTGTTGTGTCAACGTAACAAACAGAAAACTATGGCCACAAAGTTACACAACCCACAGTCCTCATCTTGAGAAATAGGTGCCACTTCCATCTGAGCTGGATTTGCCAACAAGTCTTCGTTGACCGCTATACCCTATTAGGATGAGAGTTAGTTTGCTGCCCTTCATTTATAAGTCGAAAACATTCGTCTCTCCCCACACTTTGCTGCTGCTCTCGAACAACCAGCCATGATGCTCCAAGCTGCTGTGGTCAGCGTCCTCCTCTGCTCTGTCCACACTTTTGTTTTACCGGTAAGCATGAACACACATTGTAAATTGTTAATCTGTTATTTCTAAAAGCCTCCCATGGACAGATGCTGAGAATGAGCCTTGTTCTATGAACACTAAGAGCAGTGCATTTAGGACGTATGAAGAGTTCAAAGTTACAGCACCAATGTTACTGTATGTCCATGTGAAATATATCAGTATTGAGAGACAGATTCTTGACTGATCACTTAATGAAAATTAAAATAACATTTTCTGCGAAAGAATATGAAATGCAATGTGAACATTTCTGAAGTTACACAAAGGTACAATGAGCAGTGAAGGTTATATTACATAATCCTTTATGTTTTTATGTTGTAATTGTTATCTACATTAGATTCATATTAATTTTAAATATGATACATTTGAAGAAGAAACTTTGACATTCACAGTTTTTTACTCTGTTTTTTTTTTTTTTTTTTTAAGGATTATTTTGACAACACAGATGAGTCCTCTGGTGAGTTGTGATTTCTTTCAGACATAAATAATCTCATAATATCTTTTATCACAAGACTGATAAATGATCAAAGTCTGTTTTCTCTGCAGGAAACAGCATCGACGACGATGAGTTCACCGTCTCCTCGATTATAGAGAGGGCAAATCGTAACATCGGTAAGTTCCTCTCTCTGCAGCACTCTGTGCGACACAAAAAGACAAACTGTAGTTTCTCTCACACAGGAGAGAAATCCGAATGAAAAATGCTAAACAATGACATTGATGAACACATTTTTCTAAACCACCATCATGTTGTTTCTTTCAGGAAAGGACATGAATGATCCTCTGGTGATGTATGGTGACATAGCGGTGCCTACAGGTCTGCAGAACGCTGATCCCTGCACGTCACGAGGCTGCCTGTGGCCCAAAGCTACAGACGGCAACGTCTATGTTCCATTCCGCATCAGCCAAGAGTACTGTGAGTCTCAATAACCAGTCCAGTTTAACAGGCAGCACTTTGATTAGTCAATATGACAGATTCCTTTTTTTACAACACAATATTTGATTTATATTTGAAGGGAAAATACTTACAGAATAGCAAAATTACTTTAAAAATATTAAAATCATTTAATTGCCCAAAATGTAACTTTGACCATGAAAGACAAGTTAATGCTTCTAATGGCATTTTTTTGGATCTGTAAAATTTTTTGAGAGATGTTTTTGTTGTCCATTATTATTCTTATTTTTTTTAATGAAGTTTGCTTTGCACTATTATTTAATTTGTTTGCATTTTGTGAACTATTTCTATGGTTCATTAAATACTATTGGATTTAGTTCAGTGTTTTTTTGTGTTCTGTGAAGTTGACCTTCAGAGCCTGGGTAAATTGCACCATCCAAATGGTAATAACAAACCTAAGGACTGGACATTTAAGTGAACTTGATTAATAGATCATCAAAACAGAAGCAGCAGAGACAAAACTGAATCAGACCGTAGAGTTTTTGAAATGGAAATACATAAGGTCTGGTATTTGTAGATCACTGTTGATAATCTTTATACGTAATATCAGACAGAATACCATCCACTAAAATCATGTGACATTTTCTGTCAAGCTCAAAGAGAGAGAGACCGCATCAACCAGGGCTTGCGGTCATTCGCCAACTCCACCTGCATCCGATTCACCCCCCTGGATGAACAGCGGGACTTTGTGGACATCAAATCTCTAACAGGGTAAAGACCCCATGGTGCACATAATACATACATGCAGCTCTCTCCCAAACTGGCCTCTTACACCGAAGATTACAGACGTTGTCAAAGAACACGGTTTGTCTCAGCAGCCACACAAGAGGACAACTAGCTTCATCTTGAGCTGTTTCACTGTTTGGTCATTTCGACTTTTCTTCTCTTTTAGATGCTTCTCGTTTGTCGGGCGTCGTGGAGGGAACCAGACTGTGTCGTTAATGCGGCGGGGCTGTGTTTTCTTTCGCACCATCCAACACGAGCTGCTCCACGCCCTGGGCTTCGACCATGAACAGACTCGATCTGACAGGGACCAGAATGTTCGCATCCTGTTACAGAACGTCGAGCCTGGTGGGTCTGACTCAAATAATCATTTAAAAATGATAAATTATACATTTGTTGAAAGTCTTGTCTAGTGGACGGGATGTTTGAGGTGGGGGGAGGAAGAAGAGTATGACAGAGGAGACAGAGGTAAAAGAAGAGAAGAAGGAAAAGGAGAACTTGGTAGAAGGGGGAAAAAGAGAAAAAGGGAAGATGAGAAAGAGGACAAAAGATTTTATCAAAAGTCTGACTGAGCTTTCTGATCTCTTGCAGGAACGGAGGGAAATTTCCGTAGAATCCGAACAAACAACCTCAACACTCCCTATGACTACAACTCTGTCATGCACTATTCCAGGTAACTACTCTTCAGCAAGCAGCTGTACAAAACGGGAAAATACATCCTTTGTAGTTGTGTGCTGGTATTCAAAGACCAAACAGCAGACATTCCTCTTTTTCCTCTCTCTCTCTGGTCCACTGCAGAGTGTACTGTAAAGAGGTGTGTTTTTTCAAGAGACGACCTAATATGTTGCTTTTGAGATTTTCAAGAGGCCTCAAGTG
Source organism: Symphodus melops (assembly GCF_947650265.1). Classification (NCBI taxonomy): domain Eukaryota; kingdom Metazoa; phylum Chordata; class Actinopteri; order Labriformes; family Labridae; genus Symphodus; species Symphodus melops. The sequence continues at coordinate 28,420,317 of NC_136693.1, forward strand.
TCCGCCCATATTTCACACCCTGCGTATATCCTAACTGAAATGGGATGGGACAAATTACAAGACAGAAGGCGGGACGCAACTGACGTTATCTGGTTGAAAATGTGGAAATGGTTTGTGAAATAGAGACATGAGTTAAGAGATGTGATTTCTGTACAACATGAAGCATGTTTTGTTCTTAACAACTGTTTACCCCATTGAACATCCTTTTTCTGTTGAATATATTTTTTTTTTGATTTATCTTTTTTTTTTCTTTTAAATTGTTTCAGTCACCATTATTTTAACAACTTTTACTGCACTGCTGCCTTGATTCTGATTGGACAATTACACATAGCGACTGTCTGCTATCCCTCAATAACACATCATGGCTCTTTTAAAAAAAAAGGTTCAGACCAAAAACAAGCTAAACGAAGAGCAACTATACTATACTAGGTACCCTCTTCGAGTGAAACAACACACACCACAAAGTAGTCAGTGTGAATAAACCTGCTTCCATGTTAATCAAATCAACTTCATGAGGCGCTGTTAAGAATAAGCTGTGTGTTTGTCCCATAGATTCGCTTTCTCGCGTAACCAGCAACCCACCATCATTCCTATCCCCGATGAAAATGCAGTCATTGGCAGAGCCACCCAGATGAGTCCCATTGACATCCAGCGAGTGAACATCCTTTATCGCTGCAGTAAGTACCAATCTGACTCATGTAGCCTCTGAACTGCTAAACATACAAACTTTATTCTTCTGAAAGTAAATGTGTTAGTATTGTTGACGACCTAAACTCTTCATACAAACAGGAATGCTGAAGCTAACATCTGGCCCTCATAGTGCAGTAAATGCAAACAATGTAGATGATGAAGAAAGACGTAAATATTAATTTGTCTGATATGATTTAGAACCTCTGGGTAAAATGCAGCAGTTTAAGCATTGATGCTTTTCAGTATCATTTCAATCTTAAAGCTTACATATTCTCCTTCTTTTTAGAAAATGTAAATAAATCTCAAGAAACATGTGTGTGAAGTTTTAAATCCACTCTGATCCTGTGTTTGATCACGCATATTATCCCCTCTATTTCAGCCCTGCTCAGAACAGGCTGTTTCTGTGTCTGTAGCTTTAAATATGTAAATGAGCTGTGTCTGACCACGCCCCTCTCTGGAAGGGCTCGGGTGGCTCTGGTTTTCTCGCTCCATGTCTTATTGTTTACGGTGAGAAGGCAGACTCAGAGGGCAGAACAAACTCCTACCTGGGGGAGTGTTACCTTCCTGGGGGAGGGGCTACTGCTCTTCATGAGCAGTCATGTGACCATCTAGCCTGTGGTGTCATGGTTATTGGTGTTTCTCTGTGAGATGAGGTGTCTTATTGCAACACTGCCATCAATAACTCCAACAGCTTTTAAGCTTTTTTTCTTTTTTGTTTAAATCTAGATGACACTGCTCCGATAGCTGGACCAGAACCAGATATTTTCCTCTAAAATCAAAGGTAATGGTTCTGGGGTTTTTTTCTGAAAAAGTCATGTCAAAGTCAAAGTCAATTTTGCAGCTCCATGTTGACTGTTAGTATAACATGATCTGATATATAGAGTATTTGTATTCTTCCTGCATCTTATCCCATCTGCTCTTTGATCAAGCTACAACACTTGTTATGAATTGGTGCTTTACAAATAATGATTGACTGACTAATGTAACTTCATCATTCAAATGTCTCACTATGTTTGTACATTCATGTGGTTATTATGCCTCCTTCTCTTGACAGGAAATCAAGACTGAATGGCAGATTGATTCGACTTCTTAATAACAAGCAGAACCAGAAATGCATATTTTGCTGACTGAGCGTGCTATTTTTAATGTTTAATTACGCTAGCTTTTGCGCCGTCTTCATTGGAAACAAAAGTTGTCAAGTGACGCGTATCTTTTTGCAATCTTTGTGCCTGATTCACAAAAGGATTGCACAAATGAATCCAACAGATAATTGTGCATAAGCAACCTCTTAGTGAATCAGACCCTCTATTATACAGCAGCTGCTTGTTGCTTGATTAAATACCTATGATGATTTAGAAAACTTTTCATGGAGTCAGCCTTTTTTTGTTGCGAGCCATAATAAATCAATAAACAATATTCGACTCTTTGTAAAAGATGTTGAGACCTGCACTCTTTGACTTATCACCTTCACTACACATTTCAGCTCACCTCAAACAAGGTTCAACATTCACTGAGGAGTCACACTGCAGGTGCTCAGCAGTTTGCATGTTAAGATAAGAAGCTGCTCAAATCTTCTGTTTCAATTGTATGTAGTTCATCCACATAAACCTCCCTTCCTAACCATATACACCATATTCTGACACTTCAAACAATAAATGAATTGAATGAATGATACATACACATGCGACTAATGTAGAAACAGGAGCAACTGAGGGTGCAGTGTCTTGCCAAGGGAAACATCGAACATGTGGCTGCAGGAGCTGGGGATCGAACCCTCGACCTTCTGGCTGAGAGATGATAACTCTGAGCCACAGTCACCCACTCGTGGATGTAATTCAGCCTTGCTGCATGTCTTCCCCCCCACTCGCTCCTTCCACACTTCCTGTCTGTCCTCAGCTGTCCAATCTAATAAAGGCAAACAAAATATTAAACAAAGAAGAAGAAAAAAGTCTTCTTCACTATTACTTACTGAATATACAGTAGGACGCAATACAACAGCTGTAAAGGGACAACAAGCAGTGACTTCCTACAGGTCCACATTACCTGTAGACAGAAACAAGATAAGAAGCTGCTCAAATCTTCTGTTTCAATTGTATGTAGTTCATCCACATTAACCTCCCTTCCTAACCAAATAGCCTCCTGTAAGTTTAAGCCTCACACCAATAAATTATCAGAAACATCTCTTTCTTTCTGCGTCTTCCTTTGGAAGTCCAACACAGCTGAGGCTGCAGATGGCTGTTCAACATGAAGAGTCTGGTTCTTTTCCAGGTTCCTACCTGCTGAAAGGCAGTTTTTAAAAGTCACCGTTATCAGGTGCTTTGCTCATTTCAGCTCTTTGTAAAAGATGTTGAGACCTGCACTCTTTGACTGATCACCTTCACTACACATTTCAGCTCACCTCAAACAAGGTTCAACATTCACTGAGGAGTCACACTGCAGGTGCTCAGCAGTTTGCATGTTTTCTGTTATTCTCACGTTGATGGCCTTGAGAAACGGTGAAACACAAACAGGTGATCAAACAGACCCTGATTTGATTCCCAGAGTCAGCATGTCCATGGTGCCAACTCTGTCTGACACACACACACACACACACACACACACACACACACACACACACACACACACACACACACACACACACACACACACACACACACACACACACACACACACACACACACACACACACACACACACACACACACACACACACACACACACACACACACACACACACACACACACACACACGCTTCTCTCCCACATTATTCCCCTTCACTCTTCAATTTTCATCTCTATCCACTGTCCTGTCTTTCCACTGAGAGCACCAAAAGCCTCCCCAAAAAAAAGTCTTGAAAAATTGGGACAGGCAAAACTCTCAGTGTCTTTAAATGATAGATGATAGATACTTTATTGATCCCGAGGGAAGTTCAAGAAATGAGATGTCAATCATCTACATCAGTTTGTATGTCATTCTCATTGGCCTTCTCCGTTGAAATAAGATGTTCATCTGCACTTGTCACATTAATGTGGTTTATATTAAGTGTAATGATGCATTTTTTACTTGACATTAGATTGAACTTGGTAACTTTGCAGTGTGCTGATGGATCATTTCATCCATTTGAACAATCTGTTTCCCCTGTTTTTATCTTCTTCCTAGTCTGATGTGTGTGACTAGTTTGGTGTCGTTTCTACAACTCTGCATCTGAGGCCTCATGATTTACATTTTGCTTATAAGAATGGCCGAGGTCATTTTATCAGTTCATAGAAGTATACTTATCACACTTCTCAGAAACACATTTTAAATAAGAAAGATTAAGAAGAAGTGTAACAAGTGTCATTTTCCCACACATAGTTAAATGGTGTCTGCCTATATGTCTTTACTTTCTGTGACTGATTAAACTTTAACTGAGCGGATTCCTAGTACTCTGATAATCCATATTTGGTCTGACCGACGTCATTGAACGTGTATAAAAACCTGGAGGTACATCTCATCGGCACAAGTCCACACAGAGGATCCAAGGTGAGTCCAGCTGTGAAGGATCTGTCCGTGTTTAAAGGTTTAGTTAGTCAAGCTCTGGATCTTTCCTCTGAGTGGAAGCTGACGTTGATTCCTCTCTGTGTCCTGCAGCTCTGCTGAGATGGCTCGCACGTCTGTTTTCAGGTTCTCCGCTCTGGCTCTGCTGCTGCTGTCTGCCTTCTGTTGGGCCGACAATGAGGTACAATCATAGAAGAGTCCGAGTGGACAAGACCTGTGACAGACCTGTGTGACTTCATCAGTTTAATGCCACAAACATGAAATACCTCCTGTGTCTTCGAATGAGGCCCGTCGCCTTCTTTACTTTCTCAAAGGTCTAGTCTGAGGATTCATTTGAGCCTCAGTGGAGTAAATGATTCATTTTCACTTTTTATTTGTCTTTTTTTCCTCACAGATGATTTGACTTTTTGAGAGACTCAATGCACTTAGCCTTCAGAGCTTTAGTCATTTGATGCTTGAGGTGTACTTTAACCGTTTTAATAAACACTTTAATGTTTAAAAGTTAAAAAAAAATGTTTTTCATGATTTGATCTGTTGATCTATTTGTTGCTAATGTATTTATTTTCTTCTCCCCTGACTGCACACTGAACCTGCAGGCAGGTATGTAATGTCTTCTAGTGATCACACCTATTGTATTGACCTGCACTGTACTGTGCTTGCTGTATTTATGACACACATTCAAACTGTGCTGTTGTTGCTGTCACTGCAGAGGAGCAGCTGTCTGTCTCTGAACTTCTGAGCAGAGCCAACAGCAATCTGGGTAAGTGTGAGCTGCTTGTGTTCCTCCTGTTTTCTGTTTTTAGCTGCACCTGGGCAGATTTTAAAGTAGCTTTATGATGTGTTTCAGTCCGCTCCGCCGATGAGCCCATCCTGACTGAAGGAGACATCGCCATCGACTCAGAGGCCGAGAGAAACGCCGACCCATGCACCAGCCGTGGCTGCATGTGGGGCAAGTGGACCGATGGGAAGGTCTACATTCCTTATTACATCACCAACCACTTCTGTAAGTGTCACACAGAGGCCCAGGGCCAACATATGTTCAGACCTCATTCAGAAAGTTTCACTTGAATGCAGCTTGTTGAAGCAGAAACTTTTCAGACTTTCTCAAACATCTGTCGATGACTGAACAGCTGTTAGTACCGGCTCGGTCCCAAACTCCCGACATGATTCACTTGAATATTGAAAAGGAGGATCACCCAAACTATCAAAAATGCTTCCACGTTGAAGTGGTGCTGTTCATTTTCAACACAAGGCCTTTATCAACCTTTTCCTTCCTTAGCATTTTCGCTAACTGCTGAAATGGTTTCCACCACATTGCCACCAATAATTTAATCTGAGGAAAGCTAATGGCTAGCTGCAAACAGCTACAGCTACTATGTTTGTGCCTCAGGGGCTTGATATCATTAAAACAAACAGGTAAAGGAAATTATCTGCATTGACTGTTTTAATAAATATATAAAGAATCCAAAATCTTTTTATGAACCAGGCCAAACTACAAACCACATTTCTTTCACACTTTCCCATTTGCTTTATTTTCAACTCTAAAGTTTGCTGCTTAGTTTGAATGCTGAGCATAAATGCACAAGAACTACTGTGTATGTTTGAAGATGTATAATGTGTTGCATTTATTCCCCATGTTCTTGAGTAAACAACAATAAAATGTAATTTATCGTACAGCTTGACATCAGAGACATTATGGTTTCCTGTTGTTCTTGCGATGTGGAGTGCAAAGAGTTAAAGTTCTGCGTTATGTACTCTCCAGCCTCCCGCGAAAAGTCTATCATCACCCGTGGACTGGAGTCCTTCTCCTCCTTCTCCTGCATCCGCTTCAGGCCCACCAGAAGCGACGACCGTGACTGGCTTTCAATCGAGTCTCAGAGCGGGTAACATCAAATATCATCAACTATTTCAGTGGCAGACTCATCGAGTTTTTTCCAACCATAGGTTTCCTATTATCCGTCTCTGTTCAGCTGCTGGTCCTACGTCGGCCGCACCGGTGGAAAGCAGGTGGTGTCTCTGGCCCGTAGTGGATGTCTCTACCACGGCACCGTCCAGCACGAGCTGCTCCACGCTCTGGGATTCAACCACGAACAGACCCGCTCTGACAGGGACAACCACATCCGAGTCATGCTGCAGAACGTGATATCCGGTAATGGCGCTGTTTGTTATTCAGATCAGAGCCAGCAAACAAGTTCTGTGTTCACGCCTTCAATCAGGTTTCTACTAATATAATTAGAACAGGCCTTCGCAAGAGATATGTTTTTTGTTTGCATATCCACCAAGGTCAAAAGACCTGTGGAGATGAGGGAAGTGAGTTGATTTATGATCGTGTGTTCGCCCTTAACCAACCAAAAGTCACTCTCAATGCAAACCCTAATGTCCTTTTACGTATGGCAATCAGCAGAGTGCGGTTTCATTTGAAGGGACAACAACAGGGGTGAGAGAGTTCTCTCTGAATATGGAAGCTCTCTATTGCACCAGTGCAGAAAGAGCTATGAATGAACCAAGGGTATGCATAGTGTTAAAGAATACAGGAAACAGATGCTCTCGTTGTGGCTGCCCTTTTCTTGATCAAAAACACATAACTCGACTGTTGTGTTTGTTGTTGTTTTTAGGAATGGAGCACAACTTCAACAAGATCGCTACCTTGAACCAGGGCACTTCCTACGACTACAACTCTGTCATGCAGTACCACAAGTGAGTGTGACTGGCTTCATCAAACATACATGTTCATTGACTTGCCTTCGTTCAGACTAACTGTTCGGTGTCCTGTCGTAGGTACGCCTTCTCCAAGAACAACCAGCCCACCATGCTCCCCATCCCTAACCCCAACGTGTCCTTTGGAAACGCCCAGGAGATGAGCCGCAATGACATCGCCAGGCTCAACACTCTCTACAAGTGCTGTGAGTGTCTCAATGAGCCTGCAGGCTTTCACATTGTCTATCTACAGTTATAAACAACACCCTGCTAATGACCTCTTTGTGCTTGTTTTATGTCACAGAAGAAGCCAGTACAGATGGCTGATGGTGATGGACAGATGTGAGGAAACATCATCTCCCTGAGGCGAGCGGATATCAGAAGCTGCAGTCCTGATCTCACCTGTGAAACAATCATTGATCAATAAAAATAAAGTACCTCTGACTGAAACACAGCGACTCTCTTCTGATACTTCCATGAACGTCTTAAACAACAGAGTAATCCTCTCAAACACACCCAAATCTAAATGCTCTAACATCTATATTTATGAGAGAAAAAAAAAATATTCCACGTGCATGCAGACATCTGCTTTTAAAAGGTCCAACCAAAACATATTCTGTAAGATCTACCTGGGAATCCCACTATAGAATCATTCAAAGCAATGGCTTTTAGTTGGAGTTTGCTCCATTACAACTTTCTCAAAGGGTTTCCAGCTTGGCTGGTTTGACATAACCTACTGCTGCACATGGCAATAGACAGACCACAGCGATCATCAGATCTCCAGGGATGATACAAGCTGTCCAGTTGACCTTGTAGCATGTCAGGGAGTTGGTCTAACCGGGCCTTCAAGGACAATTTGGGCAGCACGTTCAGTGCTGTTGAGGTTTGCAACACAAACACTGAAACTAAAATGATGCAGTCCAAGCAGTGTGACACCCCACAATAAGGCGGCCCAATGGGGCTAACAACAACAAATTAACCCATAAGTACATACATACATATTTATACATACATAAATACACAAAACACCTTAACAAAAGGGATTCATTACGATTACACAAACTAATTGATAACAATGATGACTAAAACTAATGTTACAAAACACAACAGGAGAATCCCTGACTGAGAGGCGCAGCAGTCTTAACTTGTGCTAAATCCAGCTCAAGCCTTTTAAGCACTGAGGTCAGGTGAGCCTCGTTGGGCAGGCCCCACCTGGACAGGAGACAACAGAAAGGGGAGAGGGAACAAAACAGCATAGGGAACTTACATCCCTAAAAGCAGCGTGATTCAGTGTCTGTAAGAGTTTCTTCTAGGGGTAAATCCGTTGATGGTTCTTTCTTGGAAAAACTGTATTTGATCAAGTGAAAAGTTTTCTTTCAAGATGTGGTAGTGGTGAGCTGAAGAGTCAAACACCTTCTCTAATTTAGGGTGCATTCACAACTCAGCTGGTAAAACTCTGGCTATATAAGATAATGGATAATTGTCCAATAGAAAGACAAGACAAAAGACGGAAAACAATAAGGTCAACAAAAAACAGTGAAGTAATTAGACAAAAAGTGACCGATACATCTAAAATGACATAACATCCCCATGTTATAAACAAATATAGCACCACAGTTTTTGAAGATCTGCATCCTCCACCACGAAAACCATCTGTTTATGAACTGAGCATTTTGCCCTCTCAGTTTAACTGTTATTTTAATCAATTATTTGAATTCCTTTAACAACTATTTCCCATGTTTTGAAGGTTGGGGATCACTTTGAAGCCAGTTCAGTGTTACTACTCTCTTTGTCTGACTTTTAACACTCAGGTTTTCAAACTGGAGGGACAGAGTTATTCACAATTAGAAGTTGTGGATTGAGATTGGATTTAAAAAATTCATCACGAAGTAACTTCAGGGTGCAGATAGTAGTAACATGAGAAGGTGCTGAAATATGGAGCAACTCAAGTGGACGGTTGAGGCTGGCAAAAGCAAAGCATTTCCTTTTTGGCCAAATAGCAGCTTGCCCAACTTTTACAGCTTGTTACAGGAAACGGGCTCCGCAGGTCTCTGAAGACTGTCGCCACAGGTACTTTCTTAAGTTTATTACAAAAGCATGAAGAATTTCAAAATCACACAGGAATGAAACTTTGAAGCTCAAGGATCAAGTTGCTTTGAGTGACAGGTGTGTGTTGCTATCAGTCTGATGGTTGTAGCATTAGCTAATCCACTCTTTTGAACTGTACTTCTGTTATTGTACTGCTAATTTATGAGCTCTTGAATCAGGTTTAAATGTCTACACTGCACTCACCATGCCTGGAAGTTGGTATTTCTTGTACATTGTGTATTTGCAGGTGCATGGGAGTCATGATTGTTGACTCTCCCACATAATGAGAGGATTGGTAAGTTTATACCTATATGGTCCTGTGCAGACAGAAATTTCCTGAAATGTTGTGGTAGAGCTGCCTGTGTGGAAGTGGACAGAGTTTAACACCTGGATTTTGCCCAACCAGCCCCCTTATACATTTCCTGCAGGCAATGTGTGAACACAGCAGGAAATTTTCAGAAAATCTTACTGTGAAAGAGCACGAGGGGTTGTTGACAGTAATGACTGATGCATGACCATCTGAACGCATGGAGCCCAGGTGATCTCCATGAACGTAATGAATCTGCACAGTTATGTTTTCTGTTAGCCAGTATGCTCTTTTTTTGATCCCGTAAAAAACACGTAGCACTGATAAACTTGGACATGAAGACCATCATTCAACCTTCTCACCTGCAAGGGATCCGATATTTGTCTTCAAATAATTTAATTGCCGATTATAATAGAGAATCAGATTAATCATTTTCCGTTAAACCAGCAAGTCTACTGCTAACATATGTGCACTCACTGCATCAGGAGGAGCGAAGCAAAGGAACCAGGAATAGTGACAGACCAACAAAGGTCCAGAAGTAAGGTGACATAGACTCACTGAGCAGGTATGAGGCATTTCATCCTGCTGCATGAGAACATAAAGAGCCGTCCGACAGCATGGACTACAAACAACTGTGAGCTTTGGAAGCAACCCTAATGTTAAATATAACGTAGCATTGATAGCGTAGCCGGGTATGATGCTCGCCCCATGTATAAGGCTATAGTTGTCTGTGCATAGCCGCTGCATTAAGTGGCGATTCTAGAGTCTGTTGAGGCCCTAGCTGTAGATAAAATGCAACGGAGCAGGTTACTTTAACATCAGTGTCCGTTGAACTGTTTCTACAGCTAATCCAGACTGAACAATCAGAAAAGGTTTCCACAATAATCTTAAACAACTTTGTGGAAACGTTTTTTTTGTCAATCTACCGCAAAGGACCAGATGAATGTTGTTCACAAGACGCGTTCATACATGATTTACATCCAAAGCATCTTGCAGTTTGTTGTTTTGACATATCTGTCCCTTCATGTATGCCTGGCCTCGTCATAGTGGGTGTTGCCCACAGTGGGTGGTTGTGATATTGACAACAGCTTGTTGAATGTCCCACACTGATAAGAGCAGAGGAGCATTTTTCCCCCCCATCTCTTAAACAGAGTCACAGATGTTTTAAACTCAGAGTCAACGAAAGCACGCCAACACAATATTAAAGAGTGAAAATGATTTAGTAAAACGCAGGATTATTTTAGTTTTTATTTTTAAATCATAAATCTTATATTGATCTCAGAAATTAGTAAATTAAAGATCTGGTTTGATAGAAACAAATGATCATTTCATTTAAACAAAATGAAGCATTTCAGTATTATTCAAAGCAAAGCAAAGCAGGTTCTGGATCCTTCCTCACTCCACATTCTGTTCACTGGTTTCCCCATATATAAGTTACTGTGCTGAGGTTTGGGGCCTCACATTATTATTATTTTGTTTAATATATTCTAATATGATTTTTTTTATTTGTATTTTTTTACATTTTGCTCTTTTTTGTTTTGCTAAGAAATACGCTAAATCTCCCTGCACAGCTTCAGAGTCAGGATACAGCGTCTGTGAATAAAAACACGAGCGCTCTTGAGATTAAGTTTAATCAGCACATTTTGTAAAACTTCTGTAACCTTGTCTTTGGCAGGTTTTTATCTAACACTCAGGAACCTGATGTTCTTTTTCTTTCTTTTCGTAATCTTGGATTTGAGCCATCCGAGCAGGTGACAAACATCAAACATACAGAAAATGTGGTATTTCACATGATGTTTTAAATATGTCTATATTTTAAATCTATACATTGGTTATAAATGGTTAATAGACTTTAGTCTATTATTTAGTCATAATACACGTTCACACCTGTTCATGAGTGGAGGAGCCTGCTATGTAAAGTGTCATTCAGTATTAACTAATCCATTCATACACGTACATGTGTCTGCCATAGCTGGGGATCGAACCCCTGACCTTCCTGTTGAGAGACAACCGACTCTACCATTTGTAGTTTATTCAAGATGTCTTTGAGTTTCACTATTTATTTTACTACATTGTAAATATATTTAGTGTTATTTTGGTATACTGCATCTTTAACTCCTATTTTCATCTATCTTCAGTAACATGAATATGTGAAACACTGTTCATGAAGCTCAAGAGCAGCTAAGAAATAGACCCTGAGGTGAGACTGCATACTTTAGTCAAAAGACTGATTTAATCAATCATTAAGATTTAACATCTAAAGCTCAACAGTTTCAACATGGCAGTCCTTTTTATGTACAAACCAGCCACTACACAAAGAAAAGCTTTTTCACAGTTTGATGTGAAAGAATCTGAAAGAAAATCACAAATTCCCCGCTCCTCATATCCAATAAAAGCAGCAACAGTGACTGTGAGCCAGATCTGTCACCTATCCATCAATGTAAATTTTATCCAATCCTTTCAGACAGGCAGCAGCAGCATCGAAGGAAAAGCACAAAACTGAGCCCAAAGATAAGAGTGGAGCTGTAAGGCTCTGTTTAAACCTAGAGTTAAAGGGATACTTCACCCATTTGCATGAAGCTGTGTATCATTAGAAACATGGTAGTAGTGTTGAATGGTCATGAATGCACTACTACCATGTTTCTAATGATACACAGCTTTATGTAAATGAGTGAAGTATCCCTTTAAAATGCTGCAATCTGATAACAAGAGGAAGTGTGAGCGTTTACACTTTGCATTAAGCCTTTGAGCACTTGAATTCAGATCTCACTTGCCCACCTCACATGTAAATCAGTGCCTGCTCGATTAGAAAGACTGAATGATTTAATGTTTACACCCAGCAGGAGGCAGCCTTGTTCCAGTAGTTGATGGGCGGGGTCTTAATACTGCACAGGAGGCATGAGCGTCTCCAATGCAGAGCCTGTCTGGATAAATGCGTGCCAGATCACCTCTGAGCTGTCCGTCCACAGGATGCATTAAGCACACACACACACACACACACACACACACACACACAGGTGACAGATGCACTGTTTCACACACGTTGCAACGATTCCTAACTTTCCATTTACGGTGATAAAGGCGACTGTTTACACATTTTGATATAGCGCGTTGTTGTTGGGCGGTATAAAAAGTCTGACTGGGCTGCAGCGAGATCATCATTCTCTCTTCAGGCTCTCTCAGGTAAGAAGTCGTGTCCTTCACTGGTATTAAGCACTTCATCTCTAATAAAAAACACTTCATTGTTTGAGGTGATAATAAAGCCCCAGTCTGGCTTGATTGTATTTTACACCTGCAGTAATTTACTCTCATATTTCTCTCTTGTTGTTGCAGGTCTGTTGCAGCCATGTTGTTTTGTTCTCTTTTGGCTCTGCTGCTGGTGTCCTCATCCTGGGCTGAGGTATGAAAACATCTCCAGATTCAGGCTTCTTTCCACCTTAAAAAAAAAGTAGTTTCAGAGGTTGAGCAAACAGCACAGTACCTTTTCAAAGTGTCTCTCCCGTGTCCACAGAATGGTCTGATCGCCTTTTATTACAGTTTGCAACTTTGGCAGCAGGTTCATGTCTTAAAGCTGTATGCTTTAGGCATTAGTTCACATGCAAACCTTCAGTTATAAAAAGAAGTCAGTTAGCTCCTCTCATTACAGGCAGATGTAACCTAAGCCTGTATCACTAGCGGTGTCTTCGTCATATTTAGCAGCTTTATCAGGTGCAGAAAGTCAACTTTGCATACGAATACAAAAATCAGTTTTACACCAAAAAGTTGTCTCTTTCCTTGCCAACCTTCAAGTTAACCTTCTAAGTTATAAACAATTTAGCCTTCTAGTCACAGCCCTGGATAACTTGACAACAGTTGTATACACATACTCCACATGCAAACAGTTCGCAAACAACCGGATGAAGGCGCTTGCATGCAGAGTTGCATTAGAGCTTAATCAGGTCATTTTACCGAACCTCGTTAGTCGATGAGCCCGTGAACACGTTGTCTAAGAGGTGAACTGTAGGCGTAACAGCACCGTGTCCTACGGCGCTGCAGTTGCACTCAGGGACCTTCAGTGGGCGCCAAACACACAAAAACTAAATCCTACATATTGTTGCTTTAATAAGATGTTTATTGTTATTACAATATAAGATTATGTAAAAAAAACAAAAGTCTGAATTTTAACATAATGTTAATGCCCCACAATAAAGGGGCGACTTCAACTGTTTTTGATTAACCAATCACAGCTTCTGAAAAAGTATGTCCTACATACGGAAGCAACGGGGTCAACCGCGCCGTCTCACTTACATGAATGTTTTAATGTCTCTTCCTAGCCCAGACCTGCTTTCTCCTAGCAGCTCATTTGAAAGTCTGTGAAATGCAAATTCATATTCAGTTTAATTATCCAGTGTAATCCAAAAAAAACCCAGCCAAATTTATTTAACACTGCTTATAACAAAACACGCCGCTGCACAGCATGTGTAAAAACCTCTTCGTCGTCTATACAGAATAAATATTCAACAATTGACTGTTAGTGATTTTTTTTTGTCAGAAAAAAAAACACTCATATGTTGAGGAGAAGAGACGCTTCGTCTACACTGGGTACCAGAATAGGAACAAACTGAACGTTCAGAGTTTTAAAACTGAGCTTTAAGTCAACCCGTGCTCGTTCATGTTCTCTTCTTAACATGTTGTTTTGTTTTTTTCCATGTCACTGTGGGCGAATACAGGAAGGTAAGACAGAAATGATATCCAATCGTTTTACAGCATGAAACATCAGCTCTTAGTTGAGATAAAAAAAATAATTCCTGTGTGTTTTCGAAGAAGAATTTTTTCTCCGTTTACTGATGATGGATGACAAACACCTCAATGTGACTCGCAGATGTTGCCACCATTGAGGAGGACACATCCAGGGAGCTTTCTGTTGGGGAACTGCTCACCAGAGCCAACAGAGACCGCAGTGAGTCGAGCTTTTCTCACTGGATCAAGATAGTTTGATCCACTAAACTTTACCTGAGCTTAAAGTCGGTGTCAACCCTGACCCTTCAAAGCTCAGTGACAACGTCTAGTGATGGTATTTTTCCTCCAACAACATCCTAAATAATGCACAGTTCATTTATAACGGTTGCTTGTGTTGCAGACCCTGGTCCCGATGAGCCCACTCTGATCGGAGGAGACATCGCCATCAAGCCTGGAGCCGACAGAAACGCAGACCCCTGCACCTCCAGAGGCTGCCTGTGGCAGAAGTGGACCGATGGGAAGGTTTACATCCCCTACTACATCGCCAACCACTACTGTAAGCACTCAGTGTTTGTTTTTTTGTGCCTGTTTCATCATCGTTACTTTGATCAGATTTTAATTGTCTTGACTCCAGAGTTTCTAAACCTAAAGCATGAAACCAAGGCAAAAAGCATAAACGATATTTCTTTATATTTAGATATAATTTAAAGTTTAATGGACTCAGCCTGCACTTCAACTCACAACCTTTACACAGGAACTTTTTGGGGGAACCGTTTTACCCTAAGGTCCAGACAGAGCAAATAAATAAATAAATAAAGTGGAGGTTTATTAAAGCTCCTGTGAGGAACTTTCCGGTGGTTTTGATTTTGGAGCCACCTGTGGACAAAGTGAGAAGCTTAATATCTCTGCAGATCTTACATTTTACATGTGTGGGTAATGTTTTGTAAAGATAGAAAATATTGACTCTACACAAACTGTATTTTTCTATATTTGGATGTACTCACACTTTTTTGCATACTTGTGATTTTTAGGTATTTATATATTATTAAGGTTAATTTACTATGCTGTTTGAAAAAGGAGTACTGCTACAGATTCTGTCTCTCTTGTTAATTCCAGCCTCCAGAGAGATTTCCATCATCAATCATGGACTGGAGTCCTTCGCTGCAGTTTCCTGCATCCGCTTCAGACCCTACCAGAACGGAGATCACGAGTGGCTGAGCATCGAGTCCAGGGACGGGTAAGGCTCTGGCTGAAGTCTCACATCTCATGGGATCTGAGCAAAGTTGTCACGGACTACTCAGTCATTTTTATGCCTTTAACTAAGAGACGACAGTGGACTGAAATCAGGGAGAGAAAGGCAACTGAAACTCGATACTGATATACTGTCTTTAAGCAGCAATGGGTGCTGCCTGCTTCTGGCTCCTCTTATTCAACATCAGCAGCTGAAGAAGAAATGTGTGAGGTCCTTTTTGGTCCAAAGCCAACACAGACGTACGTGTTTACAACCTGGTTCAAAAAATGTAACTTTCAGTACACATAGTGCACGAGCATGGTAACATAGCGTTGACAGCCTTCATAAGAAAACATGGAGTATTATGGGTGTATCTGACAAGATGTCTCAATTAAGCCATGAAGGCAGTAAAGCTGTCATATTCTCTGTGATCTTCTCTGATGGGACTCGACAGCGTGCCACCCTTTTATTTTTTTGTACGAGTCTGTCATGTAAGCTAAACATGCTTCCATATGAAGCCATGTGTTGTATTAGGACGTTGTGTGCAGAGGTGTGCTCAGGCCTGGTTCGTCCTGATGCAGTGTGAGTGCAGGCCAGCGGGGGAATGGGAAGAGGGGACGCACGGTACGGGACAACTTTTGACCACATTTCCAGCATGGCGTCTGTTATGGACGGACTTCCAAAGTCCCCCTGCAGTGACAGATGGGTGAGGTCACTCATATGTTCAGTCTATAACCATCTAAATATTTTTAAGGTAAAAGTTATTTCTTTTATTCAAAACCTACTGCAGTCAATACTGGGTTATGACCTTAACTAAAATAAAGAGCCACCCTGTTTGCTCAAAATAATTCAAAAAGATCACTGGACAAATAACAAAATCAAACCCATTCAATTGTCCTTCCAAAAGAAAAAAATATGTTACCTCCTTTAACAAGAAAAAGAAATGTCCAAGTCTGTGGAAACAGCTCAGAAAGAGGAAAGGTCCATTTGGCACTCACCGGTAGGGCAGCCTTATTTCTCCTTACCCTGGGGAGATAGCGGTCTCTCTTTAGTCTTTTACGCTCCTCCAAGGCCCATGCTTTACTCTCATGTGCTGGAGGATACACCACACCTAACAAAAAAGATAATCCCCAGATCCTCATCCAGAAAAAAACTTCTCTCCTGCTGCTGACCAAAAAACCAAAATCCCCACAAACGTTTTCCCCTCTCACTTTGTTCCCCTTAGCCCCGCCTCTCACACACCTGTGTAGCTCAGGCAAAGTAGGTCACCTGACCAGGCTACAGGCAGGGAAATAACACACACACCCACACAAATGGAGCTCCCTAACAGTCGTGGCATGGAACAGAAAAGGTGGAAGAACATTTTGACTAAAGTTAGAGTTCTTGATGAAAGTTGTGATAAAATCATATTTGGATGTGTATAGTGTCGTGAGCGAGTCGTTACATCGCTTATGCTTTAATAAAATAAATACTAATAAAATTGAAGGGTTGGAAAACAGAGCTTGTCTTTGCAGTCAACCATGGTGACATCAAACACTTACCTCAAACGTCTCTTTGTGTCCGTGTGAACAGCTGCTACTCCTACGTGGGTCGGCAGGGTGGCGGTCAGACTGTGTCTCTGAGCCGTCAGGGCTGTCTCTACCACGGTACCGTCCAGCACGAGCTGCTCCACGCCCTCGGCTTCAACCACGAGCAGACCAGATCGGACAGAGACAACCACATCAGGGTGTACTGGGAGAACATCATCGATGGTTCGACACTCTCACTTAAGTTGTTCCATGAATGTAGAGCTTGTGAAAAGAGTATGAGCTGCCTATTAGAGAATCAGAATTGTTTTTTTTATTTACATTTACAAGGAATTTGAATTGGTGCATTGGTGCGAGCGCACCAACACACTGTGGTGGCCGTCCATGGATTGTTTTCTTTTTCTATCCGTCTTTTCTTCTGGCTTGACTTCGAACTAACCACTCTTACCTCTGCAGGCATGGCGTACAACTTCGACAAGATCAACACTCTGAACCAAGGAACTTCTTATGACTACAACTCTGTCATGCAATATGAGAAGTATGGATGCTTTTAGGGTTTTTTTCTTTCTCATATTTCACCTCCCAAATACGTTTTATATGCATGTCTTATGTTATGTTATGCATACGTTTCAAGTGCCTGAATCCTATTACAGAGGTGTGATCTACTTCTGCCACTAGACATACACACACACACACATATATATGTGTGTGTGTGTATGTGTGTGTGTGTGTGTGTGTGTATACACATACATACATATATTTTTCTGAACCCAAGGTTTTGGACATTTAAAAACACACCAATAAGGCAAACAGGTAGATATAAGAGTTTTTGTGTCAACCTAAATAAACTTTTAAATGTTTTTATTTTATTTTATTTTTTTAGCTCTTTTATCCTTTTTTGTAGAGAAAGGTAGGCTAAACCCGGATCACAGCCTTTGCACGCACACTAACCACGAGGCTAGCGGCGCCCTCTAAATCGACTTTTAATCACGATCCAGCAGCGGCGGCAGTAGCTCAGGAACTGAGATGTTGCTTGTTCAAGCCCCGATGCCGATCAAAATATAGAAAGCCGTCTGGTACATGGAGAGGTGCCACGTCATTGAACCCTGCGCTCCCTCGGTGGTAATGAGTAGCAGCACCAGTCTGACATCTCTCCATCAGTGCATGTCCACATGTCCTGTTTGTGCATGTGTGTATTTCGGGCCTTTATGTGTGAGAAACTTGCCCCTTGATATCAGGGACGGATTCCCTCCAGGTTATCAAACTTGAACTCATCTTTGCGGTGTCTGACTCACTCAGGTACGCCTTCTCCAAGAACAACCGTCCCACCATGCTGCCCATTCCAAACAACAACGTGGCCTTCGGCACAGCCAACCAGATGAGCAAGAACGACATCGATAGGCTGAACAGGCTGTACAAGTGCTGTAAGTATTGTTGGGGATTTTATGTCTCTCTGCTGTCATTGCAAACTCAGACATCACAGATAAATATATAAAGATGTCGTCTCTAATCACTTTTGGTAAAAACGTCGGGGATCCCTTCTTAGCCACACTTTCTAAACTTTACTGAAACATTAAAACAGCGAGCATCTTTTCATACCGCTGTGTCTCTTTAAGCAGCTGACGTGACTTATGGCTGATGATTTTCTCTCCGCAGAAACAGCATGTGACCTTTGACCCGCCTGCCTGGTGATGTCGTCGTCGGCTCATGAAGGAGACGATGAGCTTTTCAGGTGGACGGCAGTTTGTGTTGTACTTTAAAAAATAAACCTGCAAAGTTCATGAAAAGGAAAACATTGTGTGCGCCTCGAGGATCAGAGACGTGTTTTTAATCAGCCTACTGTTTGATTTTCATATCACAAAAACAAACTTTGATTAATCATAACATTATCAGGAAAAGTCGGATGTGAGGATTAATACATTTTTAAAAGAGCTCTGCAAAAACTGACGCCAGAAGTAGCAGCTAATTAGCTACTTTAGGAGAGAAGCTGTGGAAACAGGAAGTAAAGCCAGCGTCTGCCTGGCAGCACGTCTGAAGCTCAGTATCAACATGTTCTGTCTCGTTTATTATTTGTACAACAAAAATACATAAATATTTGCTGTTGTTAATGCTTGACAGCTAGACACATTTCACCCTCCACCACATAGCAAACACTAGACTTCACAAACATTCTCAGTTTATCTTCTGTCAAGTTTCCACTGACTGAATAAAATGCTCAGAACGTTTGAGTTGTGATATAACAAGTCCCAACAAGTAAAAAGGAAAAATCACAAGTAGTTAAAGGGATAGTTCACCCATTTGCATTGAGCTCATTAGAAACATGCTAGTAGTGTTGAATGGTCGTGAATCCAGCCCTCACTTTACCCTGAGACGAGAAAAATGTTTTGCTTTGCCTGAAAGTTTTCTTTACATGACGCAAAAATCATCATATTGCGTCACATAAAGAATTTTAGGCTGGCAGGGAAGAACTACAAGTCTATTTTGTCATGTTTTCATCTTACCTTGGGTGGCGGTTTTCCTCTCGCAGCCTCTGTAAACATTGCATTGCGTCCTTGTTTGGATTAAAAATCAATAATTCACCATTTCAAAAGAAAAACAAAGAAAGTACGTTCAGAAGTCTTACTGGATCTGCAAACACGTTAGCTTATAGCTTGTAGCCTGAAGGCTCGCTCTGGTGTTCAGTGGGATCAGTGGGAGTGGCCTGCGGCGCTGTGCATTCTGGGAGTTGTAGTATTTGATTCAAATCAGTTTAAAATATTTTCTGCTTTTTTTCGGCCAAGAAGGCACCACATAAAAAAAATATTTCACATTTCTACTACCTATAGGCTCTGAACCAATTTCACCACAGATTCATGTTTCAATGGGTGAAGTGTCGCTGAAGTGAGATGATAACTTGCTCAGAAAACATTTTGGGACTTAAGGAACGCTGTCGTGTTGAAACACTCGTCAGCTTCAAACATTCAAGGAACCAACTTCTTTCCCTTGAAAAAGCCACAAAAAACCGACTTGTTGACCTGCCTGCTTGAACCACAGCAGTGACGTTAAACACAGGCCTGCTCGGCTCCTTTCACGAGAACCCATGTCACTGCACACCGGGCCGTTTGTACCACTTTGGAAAAAGCAACTTCAGAGTAAGAGTACGTTGTTGAGATCAAATCCTCAAAACTCGACTTTTCTGTCACTCGACACACACATCACCTCTGTCAACTGCAGCGCACTGATCAAGACACACCCGAGACCAGAGAGCTCCAGGACCAAAACAGGGCGGGGCCGAAGACTAGACTAAGACCAGAAATATCACTGAAAAGTCAGCGCCATGTGTGGAGGGGGCGTGTCACTCCCGGAGACAGGAAGACTGCCGCCGTGACCAGGGGATAAATATCAAATAATGAATGAAGTAGTTTGTTCTTTCAGAGAGAGGCGTTGACCTTCTTGTCACTTTAACGATGAGGAAAAATAACCAATCAGTGGTGGTCTGGATTTAAAATCCACCCTGCTCTGATCTACAGTGTGTGAGCTGATTCTCACAGCTGTATTATGAAATCACTTCACCCGCGTTTGAGATCAATTCAAGAATCAAGTTATGACTTTAAAAAAGTATCAAGCATCAAGATGCCCTGTGTAAATACATTTTATATTTTAATAATAAATGATGTCATGTCTTCAAATGTTCACGCCACGTGAAAAACAAGATGATGTGGACAGGTCAAAGGTCAGGTGTTAGTAAAATATCACAAAGCTGTCAGTAATGTTTGTTCCACTTAAAGAAGCCTCTTTGCTTTCTTCTTCACTTTTAATCAACAGAATTTAAGTTCATTCCTTTTTTTCATCCTCAAACAAAAACCTGAAACAAGATCGGCTCTGAAACGGCCTGAGACAGGTCCGTTCATCGCTCGCTCGCTCTCTGATACGTGTGCAGCTTTACAATCAGGACGCGGATTTATCCACAACCTTTTAAGCGCTTTATTTCAAAGATGGGATCTGTTGAAGGTGATTTATTTAAATCCAAGTTCTCATCGTCCTTCACTGACGTGCAAGCTGCAGAAGTTTCTCCTCGATTCTGTCAGCCGTTAGGTTCAGCTCGCAGGCTCTCAGAGCTTTTATGAGATCGTCTGTTCGGGCCTCGGCTCCTCGACTCCTCCTCCACTCCTTCAGCAGCTCCACCGTGGTCTCCTCCAGGTCTGCCGGATGCCTCCGGGCGATGGACTCCAGCTTCGTTTCTGTCATTCCCAGTTTGCGGCCCAGTTTGCGCCAACCTCTTCCCAGACTCACCGAGATGAACTCCGAGGCAATGCGCAGCTTTTCTGGAGGAAGAGGAGGAGACAACGAGGGTTTAGGAAATTTAAAAAAGAATTAAGTGAACTACAAACAACCTGGACAGGCAGGAAGAGACATTCAGGAGCAAAAGGCTCAGTTTCTATTGTTCGTCCTTTATGAGCCAGCTGTCACGAAGAGATGTAGTGATGTTATTGCTTATTGTTTTTTTTATTTAATTAATAAAGGTGGAAAGTGGTGAGTCCAAGGGAGGCGACCTCAGTAGTTTTTGTTTGGTTCCTGCAGATCAGACGATGATGTAAGAAGTGCTGAAGACTGAATTAAACAAAGAAGGGCGACACAGCTCAAAGCTGAGAACAAGAGTGCTTTGATTTTCTGTTCATGGAATGAATAAAAGAAAAGTCACGTTTTTAATATATTTGTCATTATTTTTTCATATCATCAAGAATATCATTATCGCAAAATACACAGAAACACTGATATTTCTTTTAAGGCCTTTAAACCAAAGCAGCCCCTGCACCCGGCAGCATCCAGCTGCTTCACACGCTCTGATCATACAGGATGAACTCGGCACTTTAATCCCTCTTTCAGTCATGTGATGCTTTAATGTGATTTATGTGCCGTTTGTTTGTGTTGTGTTTGGTGCAAGAAAACTCCTCCAAGAGCGATAAAGCATTTAATTCAAACCTTCCACATCTGACAGAACTCACGAATAAAAGAGTAAATAACTGAATGTTGAACTACATATAAACGCTAAATTGACTTTTTTTCATCTTTTGACTCCTTAAAGCTTTTTTTACTCTGCAGGTCACACCGACACATTCACACACTGATGGTAGAAGCTGCAGTGTGAAGAGACCATCAGAAGAAACTCATCCTCACAAAGCTGACCAAGCAGCGCGACATGTGGCTGCAGGAGCAGCTCGAGATCGAACCCCCGACCTTCCCGGTTGAGAGACGACCAACTCTACCGCCTGACCACAGCCGCCCATATAAGGGAGGGACTTGAATAATAACATCTGATAATATAACATCATGGCATGTGTGGTTTGACATCTGCATATTTACATTTTAAAACAAGTAACACTGATGTGAACTTTGGAAAATGGTATATATATACATATATACATAATGGTAACAAACGCTTGAGGAGACTCCAGGGTCGCCACCGGTCCACACAGTTCTGATCTGGTGAAACAGCTCCAGGTTCGTGTAGAGCAACAAGAACAGCCGCCTTATTAAACACTTGTCAGGGTGGCTCATCCCAGAGTGAACATGCCACCACATGTTCAGGCATGTTTCTCATAAAGCAGCTCAGTGTGTCTAAAGGTCATCCACACTGAGGTGAAGGCAGCCACGATGCTCACCTTCAATTCAAATCCATTAACGTTAAGTTTTCATCTGAACGTTTTCAAAGACTGACAAATACCTGGAAACAGAGGGACAGATGAACTGTGGACCCAACTTCATCAAAGCCCACCGTTTCAAGGTGGGAGGGGCAACTGAAGTCCAGTAGACTTCTGATGAAACTATAAATATCTCCTGATGACCTTCTGTCTGCTGTGTGAGCGGCTCTGTAAACAGCTCAGCCATGACGCTGCAGCTGACCTCTGCAAGCCAACTCAACAGGTTTCTGAGCAGCACAGGTCAATCTTGATCCAGTTTGCATATCCTCATTTTAAGTCATTTAAATATTGACCTCATGCACATTTGTAAGGAGTTGTACGACCATTTTAAATGGAAAAAATGTTGAGCCTGCTGGACAATGTATTAACTCAAATCGACTCCTATGATCATGATGCATCCTGAGGATCTTATGTGTTAAAGCAGTGGTTCCCAAAGTGGGGGGTCAGGACCCCCTGGGGGCCTGGAGACCCGTATATATATATATACACACACATGTATATATATGAAGACAGTGGGGTTCCTGAGCTTAAGTGTCTGTGTTAGAGGACACACCTATTTCAAACTAAAGAAGTCTAATTCAAAAATGATCTGACAGTCCTAAACAGTATCACATTTACTTATATTTATTCTCACGTCACTATTTATATTCTTCTGTATATACCTCCTATTCTTAGTTTATTTGTATTTATTTTATTGGTTGTTTTTTTCTTCCTACATTACTTCTGTCTTGCTGCTGTAACAGTAATAGAAGGTGCATCATGTGAGGGCTGCAGTTTTTGTTTTTATTTTTTAATTATAGTCCACTGTTGTCATTTTAGTCACTTTAAATTAACTGTATAGTTGTCGTTGTTGTATATTTTATTAGTACAGCTCTTCCTTGAAACAGTGATCCAAACAGCGCCGCCTGGTGGCCGAACAGCGCTACATGCTCGTATATTGGTAGTTCGTACCTCTCTCCTGCTCTGGCGGCTGCTTGTCGCTGTTTTCAGGCTCGAAGTCAAAGTTTTGGAGTTTCTCGGAGAGGTCGGGTCGAACTTTGTGCAGAAGCTGGCACACATACTCCGTGTTGTCTTCTGCCAGTTTGTTTCTCTCCTTCAGAAACTGAAACAGCTTCAACCCGCTGTCAATCCTCTCCATGTCTCTCTTTCCGATGTCATTATTACATAAAAACTTGAGTTGTTCCAGGTGAGCGGCAGACAGGTTGTTAGAAATGTCGAGTAAAAATGCGTTAAAGTGTAAAGAGCTCATTTCTTCTTCAGACTCTGAATCCGCTCCGTCACACCAGGAAACACTTTTTACTTTCACTTCCGTGTGCTCTGCTGGTTGACAGCTCCATGTGACATTCCTGAGGAGGCATTTTCTTTTTGGCCAATCAGTGGAGGCATGTTTTTCTTTTTTCTTTTGTAGTATTCTGATTCTGTTGAGTTATTCTGTGTTGTAACTGTGTCCGAATAATAAAACTAAACTTTAACTAAAGTTAAAGACCCTCATGTGGAACTGGATCCAGATCTTTGTGAATGTTTTTGGTCTGAACCAAAGATAATGGTCTGACATCTGGGACTGTGCTCAGTAGTTAAAATATTTGGTAAAAGCTCAGATGGCACCAAATAAAAGTTTGCTATAAGCCAAATTAAATCAGACAACAAATAATATCCTTACAAGCTGACATTACAACATGATTAAAACATTTACACCTTTAACCACAGAACAACTCTTTTCATTTTTATATTTTTTTTTTACATCTTTTTCACATTTTTAATTATCTTAAAAGAGATTATTACAAATAAAAAACTAGAACAAATGAATGCTTTTCGCAGTGATAGAACAGATTTTTTCTATACAGATCTATAAAACTCTACCAGCATCCATCCTCAATAATGTTATGTGAGAATGACGTTGAAATACAACACAGAGCAACCAAGCCGAGAGTGATGACGAGGTTCAGATGGAGAGTCGGGCTCTTCTCTGATACTTTATGTTATTGAAGCTCTTACAATGTTTAAATGTAGACCAATATGACGTCTTAAAATCACAACCTGAGGAGTCATATCCGGCTAAAATGAAGTCATGAATATTTGGAAGACGGGCAGCAGGATCCTCCTGACAGAGCTTCACAACCCCGTCTGCACAGCTCCAGTGTCCTGTCTCCTCTCAGCGAGTCTTCCTGCAGCAAACAAAAGTTGCCACTAAAACTATTGATGCTACTATGGCTACTGTCCTCCAACGAGAAATCCCTCGGATCACCCCCTCCTGGAAAGGTAGAGAGAGCAGGATTAGAGCTTTGGATCCTAATGACTGGTCAATATGTGAGACATGAATTAAGCACACGACTGACAGATCTTTACAGACCCTCCATAACTCACCCAGCCTCCCTGCTGTACGATCCAGGTGTAGAGCTGCTCTCTGATGATCTCAAGAACCCAGCTGATAATGTTTATAACGCTCTCTAGATTACTGGTTATCGCCTATAAAACAATGGATGAATATTTTCTAAAAGGTTCAATCAAAACATCTCAGACAGAGAATGGGTGGGGACTGGGACCCCATGGGTTCTTGTGAGGGGGGGGGGGGGTCACAACATGCCTTCAATTACCAAAATAAAAAATTATCTATCTATTATCTAATTATCTAAAATTGCATATTTTACCCCATTATGGTGAAAAAATATAAAACACCTTTCTTGGTGAGGAATTTATTCCCATATTTATCCGAATAGCTGATAAAATCGCTCACTACATGTGAACAGCCAGGTCAGGAGAAGAGTAGCTATTTCAGGACCTCTGTCCTTTTTGTGTCTTGTTCATAAAGGTCAATAAAGATTCTGACCACACACTCACACTGCTGCAGGACTAAGTGGGCCTGAGCTGACTCTTGTAACGTCGTCATACAAACACATGCTGGGCTTTACACGAAGCGGGCTTAGTCTAAGTCAAGGAACCAGAGGTTGAATCAGCGTGTGGACATCGTAGATTAAAAGACTCAAAATAAACCACAAAGTCAGTAAAGAAACGTTCATGTTTTCTGTGTTAGACACACTCAGAGGCTTTCTCCATAACGTGCCTGCGTGCTTGTGTATGAACTGTGTCTCCTCCAGGGAAGGAAGTGTGCTCGAGCACAGATCGTAGCACGAACACTGGTCAAAAAAACTGGACTTTAGAGGTGAAGCGTGCTCAGGCACGTGTGAGGCCACTCACAGGGTGCGTTTTAGGAAGTCAGAGATTGAGGAGAATGAATAAAGATATTAAGTGATTTTAAAGTATAAATGTGATGATATTTATACCAATACATACGATGAGTCATGACTTATTTGGAGAAAACAGACATTCATGTAGGGGTGCTCAATGTGCAAGTTCACATATATATATGTGTTTGGTATTTGTTGTTCTGTATCACCTTGAAGATGAGTCTGTTGGCCAGATAGAAGAGAACCACCACACGACCCCAGTTGATGCCATCAGCAAAGATGCTTCTGGCCACCTCCATGAAGCTCTCACGAGTAAAGTTACCTGGATCCTGGTTGATGAATCTGACAGAACAGCAAGAAAAGACTTTCATGTCACAATGGATTCATTTTTAGTGCTGTTAACCGATTTAAAATGTATCTAATTTAAAAGAGGCTTTTCATTTAATTCATTGAATATACTGTATGTGTGAGGCGTGAGAGCTGCATAAAACACAAGCTCTGTGACATCATCAGCACTGAGTAGATCACATGAGCGTCCTGGTCGAATGTATGCTGAGAGCACACTTCCTTATGAAGGTGCTTAAGGAAGCGTGGAGCTCACTCAGGGTAATCATGCTCGAGGGACACTTGTACTTGTGCTTAGTGCTGATGCCGTGCAGTTTGATAGCTCTTTGTAATGTGTTGTTTTTATACAATTATCTGTGGAGAGACGTCTGTTGAATGAATGATAGAAGTATTTGTTTTGCTATTTTGGTTGTGCTTGAAGTGGTCACTGTGACTAATAAAGATGTTTTTTTTATGTGTTGTGGTTTTAAAGGAGTCAAATGAAAACCTGTGCCACTGGTTTTAGTGTTGTGTGTGTGTCAATGTGCATTTGTGAGTCAACTCGCAATTAAAGACAGTACAGGCCTCTGCTGACTGATCTGATCCTCGAGTCCTTTTTCAACATGACGCTCCACTTACTGTTGGAGCTCGATGTTCCTGTCCAGCTCGGCATTGATCTTTTTCAGACATTGATTCAATTCTTTGATTTTTGGATCCTTTTGTTCACTTGACCTTCCTCCCAGATCCTCCAACGACACGTGTCGACCAGGATCCTCAGTGTTTATGTGTTCAATCACATACCTAAGACATGTACACAGAGAGAGGGTCATGGACTGTCTCCTTTATCGCCTGATTTTCAATCTGGAAAAGAAAGCACGACTTTGCAGCAGATAAGGACAGAAGAAACAATTACAACATACAAAACACTCTCTGCTATATGTACATATATATATATGTATATATATATATATATATATATATATATAGACATGTTTTAAGGTTTGAAAGCTTAAATGATATCAGGCCAGCAAATAATCTGTACTGGAACAGCCTCACTGTGAAAAGGGTTGAATCACTACATGAGATCAATACAATTATTATAAATAAATGACAAGTCTTCCTCTTTTCTGTGAACCTCTGCAGCACTACAGATGAGAATGTGTTCAAAGCTGTTTGAACGTCCCTCCACTAAATGTTTGATTCACACTGAGGCAACTTATGGAAATGCTGCTGCTTCAGTACACAACGTAATTTGGTTGATGTTGGATTTGATCGTTGGCTTTGTTGGCTTTGATTTGACCCGGCTTCGTATTTTGCAGCTCAGCGTGACAGTCCTCTCACTGACGATTATTAACGACTATTATTATTATTATCATCATTATTATTATTATTATTGATCCTTATTTTACAGAAACCTCCTGATCTCCCGCCTGATTCAAAGCCCAGCAATGTACACTATATATGAGCTGATTAGCCAATGAATAATTAAAGAATAACTTTTTTAATTGGAAATCTGTGATGAACTCGTTTTAAATTGGATTATTTTTCAATGTGTAAAGATGAACTTACCCTCTGAGGATTGCTGCTCCTCGCTCCATGATGGGATCATCAACGACATCTGAAGCAATGAGAACATTGATAGTAGTGTAAGTTCGTTCAGTTATCACAGTGAACTCACTTATTCAGCGATCAAAACCCTTTTTTAAAAAAAAATTTTATAACTCAATTGTGTCAATTTGACAGTGTCCTGAGTTTGAAGGTTAAATTATGTGCGCACACATTAATGGGACAAAAGAACAATTGAGAGATATGGTGGGGAAAAAAATAGGACTGCGGTCAAAAAATCTCAAAAAAATTAGAAATGGATAATTATTGGAGATACTTTTAAAAAAAGTGAAGAGAGGTTAGAACACAACGCAGGTTTTAAGTCTGATGCAGAGCTGGCTAAACACTGAAGCTTCAGTGTCCACCACATGGCAACCTGCGTGAGCGTCAACTCTCAGGAGGAGGGGACAGATCTCTTTAATGTTTTGAATTGTGCAGTTCCCATGTTTGAAGCTAGATGTCAGTGTTACATATTGACAATCATAACATTGTCATTATCATGAATTCATTTGGTCACTCAATGCTCTAAAAAAAGAAAGTGACCAAAAGGCCCCACGTTATTTTGGAAAATCAAACCTGTACAAAAAGTTAATGTTGTCTGATTCTCCTTGTTTTGTCTAACCTAACAGGGAGAGATTTCAACGCCTATCAGTAGCTCTCCTCTGTGACTCAGTGTCCTGACTCTTTTATTTCCTTGTTTATCACCAGGAGACCTTTAACGTCAGGACAGTTAGACATAAGGCCTCACTGGTTCATTATAAGGCTCTGATTAAATAAGCATACACAAACCTTAAGCATGAATATACTCTCAACTCTCTCTCACCCCCCCCCCCCCCCCCCCAGCTCTGGACATTGAACTTCACCACCCATCCCTGGAGCAGTCCCCTCCTCCCGTCTCTCTCTCTTTGCCCCCAACCCAAACAGGAAATTGAAACCAATAAGCACCAGACACTTTTACATGAAGGCCATTTTATAAAGACACAAAAGCATCAGTCACTTTAAAAACAAAAGGACTCTTAAATATAAAACCAAATATTTATTATTTCATTCTAAGTTAGTGCCTTATATTTATTTATTTGCGGTTAATATAAGTCCATGCACATTTGTCTGTTTTTGTTTTTTTCGAATTGCACGTCTTTGCACAGTATATTGAAAGTTTTGTAAATCTGTACTTTTATTTTTATCCTTTTATATTTTTGCATACATTTAAAAAAATAAACGTTTTTTCGATTTTTCCTGTCTAGCACATGTTGAGAAATAAACAAAGATGATCTTGATGAGGAAGTATAAAATCCTACTGGTGTTTCAGGCTTCTGAAGTTTAAATAATAATGTATTGTTGATAATAATGTTACCTAAAGAATATCCAAAGAAAAGTACTGTAGTTTTTGCTGTTGATTTTATTAGTACAGCTCTTCCTTGAAACAGTGATCCAAACAGCGCCGCCTGGTGGCCGAACAGCGCTACATGCTCATATAGTGGGAGTTCGTACCTCTCTCCTGCTCTGGCGGCTGCTTGTCGCTGTTTTCAGGCTCCAAGTCAAAGTTTTGGAGTTTCTCGGAGAGGTCGGGTCGAACAGTCTGCAGAAGCTGGCACACATACTCCGTGTTGTCTTCTGCCAGTTTGTTTCTCTCCTTCAGAAACTGAAACAGCTTCAACCCGCTGTCAATCCTCTCCATGTCTCTCTTTCCGATGTCATTATTACATAAAAACTTGAGTTGTTCCAGGTGAGCGGCAGACAGCTTGTTAGAGATGTCGAGTAAAAATGCGTTAAAGTGTAAAGAGCTCATTTCTTCTTCAGACACGGAGAGCTGGACTCTGATCCGTCACATCACCAGGAAACACTGATTTACCATGTGACGATTCTGAGGAGGCATTGACCAACAACGTGAGAAGGGCTTTACTGGGGGATCCGCAGCTTAAATCACACCTTGGATGCTTGGGTGTGTTTTTAACATTTAAAATGTACCAATAGGCCAGTCATCACAAAAACTTTGTCAAGAAAGCACAGTTCCCCTTTTTTGAATTCTACATTTGAAAATATTTTATTAAAGTCTACAGAGCTCTTGAATTCCCAATAGGCCTATACTAAAATAAGTATTTA
Source organism: Symphodus melops (assembly GCF_947650265.1). Taxonomy (NCBI): domain Eukaryota; kingdom Metazoa; phylum Chordata; class Actinopteri; order Labriformes; family Labridae; genus Symphodus; species Symphodus melops. The sequence goes on from NC_136693.1 coordinate 28,450,011, forward strand.
GACTATAGTCCTACTCTGTATAGGAATATATAATAAATGTTTTGAAATTCAGGATCTGTAGAAGTCAGCTTTGAAATAAATAAATAAAAACATACTGAGTCTCCAGTCAAGTGAAAGGAGTTGTCTTTTAAATGCATACCTTTAATTGCCAGATGTTATAGACCCAAGTCCCCACAGAACTACTGCCGCCCCCAAAGTTGTTTCATGTATAGTTTCTCCCCTTTCTTTTTCTTTTTTTTTTTCTGTAGTATTCTGTTAAATTATTGTGCTGTAACCGTGTCAGAATAATAAAACTACATTTTAATGTTAAAGACCCAGATGCAGGACTGGATCCAGATTTTTTTTTTGCTTTTTTTTTTTTTTTTGTGGATGTTGTTGGTCTGAACCAAAGATAATGGTCTGACACCTGGGACTGTGCTCATTAGGGGAGACCGGGGTAACAAGAGCTACTTGTTCAGGATAAATTTAAAGATTTTACCTAAAATTAAAAGAATATATACTTTGGTATATACTTTTAATGTCAATTAAAAGTCATTAAATGTCAATTTAATTATTTTTTTGTCTATTTGTTGTACTTTTTTTTAAAATAGTGGTTAACATAAAAGTATTGACCCTATTTATTATTGCCTTGCCATTCTCTATAATTACTGTCACAATTGCACAATTCCTGAAATCTTCCTGTAGTTTTTGGGGCGAATGAAAGTGTGAACACAAACGGCTACATTGTTCACTGCAACTTTACAGATTATCTCTCTCCAGTCCCATAGTTCATTTTCAGAGTGTTATGGGAGCGAGCTAATGATTATTCAGGAACATTCACTGCAAACAAGCGGAGGGTGTGGTGACATATAGATCCTGTGGTTGGCCCTCAACCACATAGACTGTATTCACATGAACAGTGTGATCTCTGTGCACTCAGTTACTTTGAATGAGCTCGCTTATAAACCTGCTCAGAAAGGTTTCCTCACCTCACCTGCACTGAAAAGACTGTCCTCATAACTACACCTGCTGCTGAACTCTGCACGTCAGTTACCAACTGAACAGATGTCTCAGAGTGTCTTCAAGGCAGAATTACTCACACCTGGTTATTTAGCTTTGTTTGTGTCACGCAATCTCTGCATGTGTTCAAGCTTTCAGCAACAACAAAGAGAACCAGCAGATTATGAAAAGGCGTTACGACAAAAAACAACCTCATGCATCTTAAACTTCAGTTGTATAAATGTGCAAAATGTTCAATGAACATAAACATCGGGCAGTTCATATCTAATTTATTTGCAGTAGATTAAAACAAAAACAAAAGACTCAAAATATCAGACACAGACAAATCGCTTATACATGCAAATACACACGTTGTGAAATGTGCTATGACATACATTAAAATTAGCATGTCACAACTTGTGTTTTATTGATGCTGTAGATACGACACAGAATCAGACGGCAGGAGATGGACATCTCATCAAGACAATCGAGTGATGGTCTCGACGTGTGACATCAGGTTATAAGAGGCAAAAGATCTTCTAGCTTAAAACAGGCTCTGCAGCACCGCGGCAGCTTGTAGGCTATCACTGAAAACCAACGCTAACCCTACTAACATACACATCAAATAACAGATTTGGTAAAAACAAAATGTGCAGCTTTTGCTAAAAAAAAAAAAAAAAAAGGGTATGCAATTTCCCGGAAACAAGTACCTGAGGCTGTACTCAAAGGTTTTTTTTTCTTTCCCCAGGCGTCATTAAAGATACGGCAAGATAGGTCCAAAGTTATAGTTTCTATATAGGATTTAAAATCGAAGCATTCATAGAGTGTTATTGATAGATCCCCTGAATATAAAAACCGTTCAACACGCCAGACTAACACTCAGAAAAGCTTTGTAATAAAAGAACAAAAACACAAATACAACATGTTGACTTAAAGTGATAAAACATCACTGAAACTTTAAATGTAATAATACATTCCATCAGTCTGGGTGCAGAGCGTCAGTTTGTCGTATTTACAGCAGGGTGGAGGATTGGACACGTCGACGAGTGTAGACTGTACACACGACTGCACACATCAGTCAACAGTACATTCACATTCCTCAAAGTGAAATCCAGTCACTCCCACAAGTGTTTTTGCATTTTCATAAATAAAAAAAAAAAAGTATTGTTCAGTCTTTGTGCTTGAGTCGCTGCAGAATTGCAGCGTTTAGAAAAAGCCTCATGATACTGAAGATGTGGGAAATATAAGGCGATATATTAACACAGTGAGGCCTTTTACTTTTGGCGCCCTTTTGTACGAAAAACTACAAAATGGAAATCTCAAATGAGCCACTGTGAGTTTCACAAAGGTGATGGTTTGAATGTCTGTGAACACTGAAAAAAAGGCAGAGAAACTGAGTCAGTATTGTGTCTCCTCTCCCATTAACTCCCACCTTTGTGTCCTTGAGCAACATTTCCTGCTGCTTGCACAAGACATATCGAAATACTAGAAAAAACTAAATGCAGCCTCGGCTTAACTTTAAGTACATTGAGTGTTTTTAAGTAATTCTAGCTGTCTAAGCTAACTAGCTAGCTTGCATTGCAAACTGCTGCATGAGTAAAATGAATGTTACTTAGCCATCCGCTAACAAATAAGCTGAGTAACATTATGAGCAGGTGTGATGAGTTTTATCGTTTAAAGCTCCTGTGAGGTTTGGGTTGATTTTGGCGCCCCCTCTAAACAAAACTGGTACCGTGTTTCTTTTTTTAAGTTTTTGTCCTGTACTTAAGAACTTTGAATCCCGCACTGTCATTTTTTTTTTCTGAGGGGAATGTCAAAAAAAAAAAAAAAAAAAAAAAAAAAGCCTGTTTCTGCAGCATGCTGTAATTCTCCTTGTCTGACACCTAGCCAGCTGCAGCAGGTTCATACAACAAATATTACTAAATTGAAAAATTCAGCCATTTTGCTGATGGTCTTTTTTGTGCATGCGTGGTTCATTAAGAGTCCTCAGTAATGATTTTGGTCTGTTTCATGACCACCTAAAAACTCCTCACAGGAGCTTTTCAAAAAAGTGACCAAAATCAAAATCTGTCAAAAATCACTGGGATTTGGTCAAAGGAAAATTTCTGTTAAGGGCGACAACACAGCTTGATTATCCCCAAAACATAACGTAGAGTGTGAAATGTATGAGTCTCTTGGAGTCTCTACAGTAAGGGGGGGGGGGGGGCAGCAGCTGAACTGAAACCACACAAAGCTTTCATATAGTCACATTTCTGCTAATAATGCTGAAGACATGCAGCTTGCAGCTTAATGTTTTTGTATAACAGCCCAAAAATGTGCGTGCATCATGCTGATGTCCAGCAGGAGGAGGATGTTTTCTGTGATAAGGCTTTGTTCAAAACCGCACTCATTCCCTACATAGGGAGTTCTCTGAAGTGAACTATATAGTGCACTTAATTGCAAAATAAAATATACTTTTCAGACACTGCTTGCTGTCGCACAACTACAACGTCCAGCAATTGCATTTTTTTTTTTTTTTTTTACAAAACAATTAAAAATAAATACATTTATGTACAGTATAGAGATAGAAGTGGGTGTGGTGGGCGGTGGGAGCCGGTGTGGCGGGGCTGACTCTGAGACCCAGGAGCTCACTGTCATGTCTCCCCTGAGGTGTCATGATGGGACTAAAGGGGCAAAAACACCAGAAAAGGGAGTTCCCCACGTGACAACCCCAATGATGTCCAAGACCTTCCTGTCCATCAGCCGACACGGTTGAGTTTTGGGAACCAGAAGAGGCCATGTAGTCGTTGGGTAGTATGAACATTGTCACTACCTGGAGCTCCCATTGCAGCCTGGCTCTGTTAAAGGTGCTCTCTATGCTGTTTGGTTTAGGGGGCAAAAAAGGGCCATAGTGTACGTTATGACACATATTAGATGTAGGGGCATAATTAAGACGAGGGATGTCTTCACTGAGCATCTTTCCTTTCATTAGGGCTGAAGCATCTTGTGTTTATTTCAAATATTAAATATAAAGTTCTGTGTTTTTAACAAAATAATTAAAACCCCCCACAACTCTTTTTTTTTTTGCATAACGAAACTTCAGTCTCATGCCCATTATCTAAAGAAATAAGCAACATTACTCCCTTTAGTAAATCCTTTACCTTTCATTAAAACAGCTTCTGGCTTTCTGTCACATACGTCAAAACACGTCTCTGCGTTCACACCAGTGAAGCTCCTCTCATCCGTCTGCCATGACTCAGAGCAGTCAAATGTCACTGTGTGCTAGCTTTGCACTGTGATGCATGATGGTACTGTATTTATTGCTTGGTTGGTGACTATAAGACGTACACAATGCAATGAATCCACTATGTAGGGCTTATTAATGCTTTCTCATACGTTTTTACAGCAATTCAAAATAGTGTTTTTTCCACTATAAAGTGAGCAGCGTGTGATTTCGGACCAGGCAATAGTTTATTTAAACTGCTCGACAGCTAACAGCAGACACACAAAGTTAGAAAGAAGCTCAAAGAATTAATGTTCACCTTCCCGTTAGTTTGATGCAGATCTATTTTGAAAACGTATTCATGTTGTGTTTTCAGTTTGTCGTTCGTTTGCTGCCCCCAAGTGGCTAAAAAAATCTGTAATACACAGCTCTGAAATAAGTTTACAACTTCATGTGTGACTTAGAGTTCTTTGTATGACGTGGATTTAAAGTAGGTCAACATCTCTGTTAGAGGAGCTTGACATCATGTTGTGTTTACACTGTAAGTCTCGTCAGTTTCAGCTTTACAAATATCATTTCCAGTTCATTTGGAAGGAATAAAATTGTGACTTGTGCTTCCAGGAGTGACGGCACCGAGCACTATTAGGCAGTTTTTTCACACTCATAATGTAACATTGAGCAATACTGCGCTTACACGAGAAAATCGTTCAAATCAACAGGCCGCTTGACACAGAAGGTTTTCCAAAACCTTGATTTTGGTCCCAGCAACAGGAGCACACGTGCCTGACCATGTTGCATTATTCATTCATTCAGTACATCAATAAATTCCTGCATTTGTATACAATTGTGCAAAGTCAAATCAACAAAAGTCCTGTCTGAGTTTTTACATACTGATGGCACACTGATCTCTGTGTGTGTGTGTGTGTGTGTGTGAGTGTGTGTGTGAGTGGGTGTGTGTGTGTGTGTGTGTGTGTGTGTGTGTGTGTGTATGTGTGTGTTTGTGTAGGTGTGTGTGCGTCTCAGCAGTGAGACCCCTCGAGGAAATTCTTCTCAGCAGGACCATTTGGACGGATCGACGGAGGACATCCTGGATTCATGTCCCCTGGGAAAGATTGCAGGGATGAACTTCCTGCTTTAACAAAATGATTCCCATGAAGGTTTGGCACTGCTTCCTCAGAACGTTGTGAATAAAGGTCTCACCAACACGGTGATTCCCTCGAGCTAAATGAAGCTAATGGCTTGTTCCTTTCTAATACATCCAATAAATAATGTGTAATGATCGTAAATCTGCTGGAGTTTTGGTTAATGGCTGACGATGCATCATGCGGCTTGCTGTAAATCTTAACATTGTAAAAGGTTTAAAAAGAGGAAAACAAGCAGCCTCTGCGGTGAAGGAGTCGTAGTTTCAACATGTCAAAGTTTACATTTTGACATCGGGTCTTTCTGAATATGTTCCCAAACTGCGTGAAAGCAGCTAAAGCGTTGCTGATTATTTAAAACTGACGTCTAAACCTTAAACAGCTATATTTAATCAGCTGCTTGACGTATTTACACTTTGTGTACACCATGTGTCGTGTTTTCTTGTTGCTTGTTGTGCTTGTTTCCTCAGAGCCCAGCAGCCGGCAGTTTAAGAGTAGTTGGCGTGCGACACGGGCCGAGAGCGGGGCTGCGGCGGGCTCGGATAGGCTGATGAAGACGAGGTGTAGTTGTCATGGTTGTGGTTGTCCCGCGCCGCCAGCCTTTTGCCCTGCTCCTCTTTCATGAAGAGCTCCACCATGAGGATCTTCTCCTTGTGGATCTGGAGGCTGATGTCCTTGGGGATGTCCGGGATGAGCCAGTCCACAAAGTCACTCATGAGCATCACCACGTTCTGCACAGCGCACAAGGAACAACAACACCTTCACTGACTCAATCACATTCAACAAAGAACAGATCTTCTGAGGAGCTGGGCAGCAACGGTGGCACAAGCTATACCACATTTCACTTTAGCTTAGCTTTATGGTGGCTTGCTGTCTTTCTGAATCAAAGCCTTTCAGTAGTTTAGCTGTTTGATCGATCAAGTGTCAACACAAGCGTTGTTTTTGCAGAGCAAAAGCGGAGCGCTCTGTTCTGGTCTGAAACTGTCGAAAACAGGGGTCTCCAGGGAGCGTACCTATGTTCCCCAGTCCTATGTTCCCGTGGGTAGGTTTTCAGTAGCTCACCAATAGGTTGACTGACTGTGCTAAAAATAATAAGACAAATGTAAATGTGCACTATTCAAATATTTGGCCCATGAAAACAAGAGTAAAGTAGAAATTGATTTTTTCACTAACTTGCTATGTGGCACAATATTCATGTTTTTTCTTGGGCCTTGATGTGAAGATTATCGCAATTTCACACGTGTACAAACAGTAGCTTAATTCAGCTGATGTGTGCTAAGTGAACACTTTCATTATTTCAAAGTAGCTCTCAGATGAAGAAACTTGGGTTGCGCCCTGGTCTCAACCTTCAGTAATGCAGATGAAGTTGGCCGAACTCTAGGCAAAAGTGCACATGCTTTTTTCATTTGACCACATTTGAAAGCACAGCACGTGGATTGCGCCTCCTGAGGGGTTTCTCAATCAAAGAAATTCACAAAAGATGACGTTTAGGCTTGCAGGGAATCACGGGAGTTCTCTTTGCTTCTCGACTCCGAAAAAGGAAAATCAGTTTAAGCTCATAGATGGATGGATTGTGAGCTACTTTTGGCCACCTAACTTTAGCTTAGCTGTCTAAATGTCTCTAAGAGATGGTTTCAGTGTAATTAAACTCAGCTTATTGTTGGCAAACTAGCTCAGACTAACAAGTTTAGCTCTCTGCAGTTCTCCTTCAGGCCACACAGGACTTATATATTAGAGAGAGAGATGGAAGCTAAACTGGTTCAGTGACCGTGTTTCTTAAAAGAATCATAACAGAGAACTTTAATGGAGGAGACAACGTTATCACATTTGAGTCTACAGAGACTCTCTCATTCGTTTTTCCATTTGTTTGACTTCAGATTTCATCAGAGTCCATGAATACATGGTATAGTTGTATCTGCACATTTTTTTTGCTTCTGTAAAATAGAAATGACAAAGAGGATGACATGCCTATTTGAATACATACAGAAAGGGAGATTATTAGCATTGGTTACAAACCTGAAAGACGATGACAAACGCGAGGCGTGCAGCCAGGATGGCCCAAAACTCCTTTGAGAGTTCATACTGTGAGCTGGACCATGGAGGCTCTCTGTAGTCCTTATATCTGCAGACAAACGGAGAAACACGGTCAGCACACAGGATTCATTTTGAATTATTTATGGCTGTTCTCTGCAGCTGTGCGACTCTGAATATGGCTGATATTACGGCTGTGTTATGATATAAAACATAACTTATGTATACATATTATTCAGATATTGGCCGATGCCTGACTGCATATCAGACTTTTTTATTCTCTCTCTCTTTCCAGGTTATGATTAACCACCATGCTTCACCATCAGCTGATCTTTTCTCACAAGCTTTTAATTATTTTAGAGGACTCACTTAGTATTTTTTAAGTTTTTGTCTTAAAGCTTTGCTTTATACGTAATACCTTTGTTATCTAACATGCTTTTACATTGTGTTTTTGTCGTGTATCATTTTTGTTATTTTTTCCATTTTAAAGCACATTAAGTCTACGTCTGTCGTTTGAAATGTGCTGCATCAATAAAGTTGACTTGACGACACAAAAAAATCTAACGATGCGATGTGTTCATATTTTTCCCCATTAAATAAAGAATCAAAGGAGGAAAAAATTTCCTATAGAAAGAGAAAAATACAAAACATTATACAAGACAAACATCAATACTAAATATGATCAGTATGAAATTAAAAAAAACAAAGTAAAATTAAAGGAATATTTATATTCAATTATTTATGAATAATTCAGCTGTTAATTTTTCTGTCTTTCCCTTTTTTTCGTTTATAGATTGACGCTTTCAATCAGCTCTATTGGTCGACTTTTTCTGCAAGTTTGCAATGAAATTAAATGAATAAAATAAAATGGATAAATAGAAATATAATTAAAAAAGACAAAATCATATGAATAAACAATATTTAATTTCTCTGTTTAAAAACAGTTAAATAGTTAAAAAAATAAATAAAGTATGAGCTTTTGTAATACCGTTTTGTAATATTTAAATGAACGTCTCCTCTCACAGCAGACTCCAGATTGAAAAAAAATCCAGAGACACCTCACCTGCATACTTCCACCTTGTAGCCCAGGTTCCTCGGCTGGAGCGGGTCTGTGCCTGGCTGGAAGTCGCTGACGTTGAAGTATGACAGCGTGTGGTTGACGAAGCCGTGCATGGTGCCATCCATACTGTACATGTACTGATAGACGAGCCGAGGGATGAAGTCAGAGGTGAAGGAGATGACAAAGGCCTGAGGGCAGAGAAGGTACATTTCAACTCCTCGAGGTGAGACTAAACCTTGATATGGATGTGTGGGATCTCTGACTAACCCCGGCATGTCCAGGAAGAACATTTGTACTATAAGGACTTACATTAACGATGACTGCTACTTTGCTGAGGCCTCTCAAGAGGTTGTACCAGATACCTGCAAACAGAGGAACCATCAGTAAGGAGAACACAGACAACATGTAAATACTAAACAAGAGCTGTAAGTACCGTGTACAGCCACAAGATGGCACACAATGAAAGGCAGAAAGACTTGCACTGAATGCACACACAGACTCACACTTTGAGGTTCGCTCCCACTGAGTGTGTGCTCAGTCCCACTGACACTTTATAAAGTGCACAGGCCCTGATTCAGACAGTTCAGTGCTAAACTACATGTTACTCTCCTGTGGGATTTACCCAGAAGTCATTGTGACATCAAGGGCGTGATTGTTCTGCCCGCCCCACTCAACAACACAAGCATGGACGTGACGAAAAACTCCTCAAATAAGTTTGTCTGTAAGTGACAACATGTCGTTCATCACTTCTGGTGTTATCCATAGAAGGATTGTAGCTCACGAGGAAGTTTTCAGACTGTGTACAAAAAAAAATCTGACAAATATGGATGCACCCTGAAAGCCTCTTCTAGCTTCAGCTCGTGTCCCGTCCCTCTCAAAAATAAAATAAAAGGACAGGCTACGGGTAAAGCTCCTGCAATGTTGGTGCACATGAAGCAGACAAAATCACAGCAATGAAGCAGCAGCCTCCATCAACAGGATGGGCCAGTCACACTGCACGCTAGCTGAGCTAAAGTGAGGACTTTGGTGCTGTTTGGCCTGTGTGGTCATTTTGTTCACAGCTTCAATGAAAGGATAGATTTACTAATTCTAATGTCTTTCTTTCTTTCTTTTACTACCGAATGACTTCTTGTTTGCATACAACAGTTTTGGTTAAAGCTGACACCCCCCCCCCCCCCCCCCCCCCCCCCCATCTACAATTTTTTTCTTTCTTTTTTTTTCATCTTTCAAAGTTGTATTTTCCGGTTTAAATATCAGTGACAATACATTTAGACATTGTTAAATCTAGTCAAAGTGTAACCGTTGCAGTGTAGCATGGATTTCTTGTCAGGGCTGATTTGCAGTTCTCGTCCCTGCTTCGACTTTTAGGAAATAACATTCACACACAATACAACTGACTAAAAAACCTGCAACTACCGACATAAACAGCGCAGCAGACACACGATAAGCAGCAACATAGATGCATAAAAACAAACACTGACTAAGAGTCAGAATTAAGGACATTTCTGTCTTAGAAAGGTAACATTTAAATGCAAGGCCACTCAGAGAGCTGAAGACTACTTTGAACATTAGTAAGATCGAAGCTAAGTGCTTTGTTGTCTCATTATGAAGACGATGCAGATTTAAATATTGATAATGTTTGTTTTTCAGCAGAGGGTTCAAACTCCTCTCCTACCAATGTCTCTGGCTTTAGCTGCGATCGGCCTTCGCAGCTCCATCACAAACTTCTTGGCATCCAGGCGGATCTCGATGATGTTGTTCAAGAGTGCGAAGAGCGGCGCCAAAGGGAAGGAGGCCACGAAAAGTGTCACCATCCCAAACTGGATGACTAAAGAAAACAGAAAGAAGAGAAATGATCAGAAGTTACAAGATGAACACGTTATACTTCAAAAACTGAAACGGATGTTAGACTCTATTGTACAGAAATCTATATTTGATGGACATTTGACGAAAGCTATTCAGCCTACACACATTCTGTAAATGTGAAAAATATTATTTAACTGAAATAATATGAGCCAAGATGAATTTCGAGAGTTAGACAAGATCCAAATCTTCTCCTCTGCCCTTCTAAGCAGCGACCTGATGCTCTCATGTCAGTATAATGGTTCAGTTCATATCAAGCAGCATCCTCTGCTGAAAAGTGAAGCCAATGTGGAGGTGCAAAAAAAAAAACCTGCAGTTCCTTGAGTGTCCACTTGAGGGTGTGTATGGAAAACAAAGAATCCCTATTAAAAGGTCAAATGTTTAAATGCTAATTTTTACAGTCTGGTGCAACATGTGTTGTTGTCGTCGTCTGAATGGCTGAATGTCTTTGTTGGTAAAAATCTTTAAGAGGAGGGATTTTTTTTCTTTTTTTACGACATTCGTATTGATTTTATTGAGGCTATGCAGGACTTTGCTGTTTGAGTGGAGTCACAGGAAGGCGTGTTGGAGCAGTATGCCAGGAGGTTTAGGGCCCGCCTCATTGCCACCTAATTTCTTGTCTCTATGTTGTTAAAACATGAGGCTCATATACTGCCACTGCACATAGTTCTGTTTACATCCTTTCTTCTTTTTGTACTTAACTTTGTAATTTAATATGTCACATTTTCTATTTAAATTTTGACACTTTATGTTTTGTTAAATTTTCACTGTCATTCATGTACTGCTCTGTGTGCCCTTGAATTGCCCCCTGGGGACCAATAAAGTTTTTTGAATTGAATTGAATAGCAGTTCCAACATGGCGGCCACCAACATTCAGCCTCTCTAGAAACCAATGCTTGACATCCTTGTTTTCTGCAGTCTAAGGTACATAAAGCTGATACGTCTTTCATCCGTCTTTGATCACTGTCATTTTCTCCTTTCTCGCTTTTAAGTACATTTACACATGCAAGGAATTTGTCTCACAAAAAGAAATAAAGCAAAATAGCAAGAACTTAAATCAAATAAAAAAAGTAATTGCACATACATATAATAGAGCATAAGACAATGTACAAAAGGTTCAGTATTTATAGTCTGTGTTATGTGGGGGGAGGGACATTGTTCACGAGGCTGACAGCAGAGGGGAAGAAGCTGTTCTTGTGATGAGACGTTTTGGTCAGAACAAAGTCAAATCAACCAGACTTCTGTCTGAGTATTACTACAATTAGTCCTCCAGAGTCTGATAAGAGCCGTGACCCTCGCAACAGCCTGCTTTTCTGAGCAACAGTCTGTTCTTCTTAACAGCAGGGTGCCATAGAGGGATAGCAAACTGCTATATGCAATTGGCCAACCATCAAGGATTTAACACAGCCGTGTAATAATTTCATATTAATAAGTTAAAGTCAGTTTTTACTGTAGAGGTTGTCATTGTGTTTTTTGTCTTTCCGTGAGCGGTGTCTTCTTCAGGACTTTAAAGGTCTACAATCTTGAGAGTCAAGTCTTCTACAGTACAGCATGGTATTTAGTTTATAAATAATGCTACCTGTCAGAGTAAAACGAAGGATGTATTTAACATTAGCATTCATGTGGAATTGTGTTTCATTATAAGGAATCTCTACAAATCAGAGCTGTCTTTGCCTACATGGACTTACGCGGTCTATCAGGCTCTGTTAAAGAAGTAATCAAGAAACAAAGTAATTACTACAGAGCGAGTGATTATTATGGATTCCTTATCTCTGCGCATGAATGCCCTCTGTTAGCAGTGAAGAGTTCCCATTTAATTGTGTTTTATGATCCCATTATTCTTCCTGGAGATTTGTTTCGGTGTTTAGCTCCAACGATGAACGTAAAATGTCCCTGGAAGCAGAGCTGTTCCTCGAGCGCGAACGTGCACTTGGATTGTTCAGACTCTTCTCCTCCTGTTATTTCTTGATATTCACCATTAAGGTTGTCAATGTACCTTGATTGTAAACTTCAATACAATACCAATAAAAATCCAACAATACCATTTGGATACCAGTAGTAAAAAAAAGAAGAAGTTCATAGCATCCAATATTGGTTAATTTCTTGTTTTTAATCACCACCTATTGATTCCTGCAGACTAAATTGTACAAATACACTTATTTCAAGCATTGAGACAGTCACCTCATCTGCTCTCTGTTTATAGGAGACATAATGCTGTTTACTGATAAAGGAACTTGAAGTCAGTGTTTCGAAAATGAACTTGAGCTTGGAGGGTTCTTTTCTCATCGAAGCACACCACGTCATTCATCAATCTTCAGCTCTAGTTTCAAACTTGGTGTGCAGGTTTGTTTGTGTGTGTGTTTGCTGCCTAATGCTGCTGAAAACAACTTTCCCAAAGGGCTGAACTCCCCGTTCATTTATCTCAAACAATGAGCTGAAAAAGGCTCAAAGTTTTGTTGCCTTGAGAGACAGCAGAGAGGTTCAAATGTCTCGCATCCATATGTGAAGAGTGTCCCTTTGAAAATTACACATCGTCCTTTGATCAATTATTAAAATCAAGGACTGCAAGTGCCGCTTTAAAGTTAATTTTCCACGACACCCTCAACCACTGATCATACATGTTCATCACTGTCCATCACGAATGGAAGTAATGAGAACGAGAATGAATCAATACTCGTTTCTTTTAAAGGTGAAAGAATCAATAACGCTTGTGCTAAGAAATGGAACTTACTGATGTTTGTGACCTGCTTTACAAAAGGCACATCAACCCTTGTCTTCACTTTGAAACCACTTTCACCATCACTGCCCTCTTTTGGCTCTAATCTCTCTGACAGATTTTAATTCATCGGCGTAAACGATCACAAATCCCCCACTGCTCCCCCTCTCACAAGGTGTTCCCCAAGGTTCAGCTCTCGGCACCTCCCTCGTCTTCAACTTCTATTCCTCCTCCAAATTGGGCACATCACTTTCACTGCCGATGACATTGAGTGCCACATCGCCTCCAAATCCCTTACCGACTGCTCTCATCCTTCTCTTAGATTATTTAGTCTTTGTGTTGTTTTCATCCTTCTCTTAGATTATTTCTTATTTGTTAAGTGTCTTTGAGTATTTAAAATGACACGAAAGGTTTAATGTAATATTTATATTAGAAATATTATTAACATAAACACACCAAATCCAAATATTGATCATATTGTGCATTGATTCAAAACGTTTTATTTAGAGAGCTTTCAGGGGGGGGGAAACATTTCCAATTTTGACCTGTGAAATTATTTAAATTATTAAAACAGGATTAAATAAATTCTAACACAGCTCATAAAACTCCTAAATTCTAATGTTTCTTGTAAAAGCTTTGAACATGTTAAACAACATAAAGTGTGTGTGTTGGCTGCTCATACAGTCTATGGGAGTACATCTTCAGTGTTGGGAACGAACACAGCGCTGTGCAATAGATTGTGTTTGGCTACAACAGGCTGTAAAATTACAAAGGTTAAGTTTGTGAGTGTTGAAACCTAATACATTCAGACGAAACGAGATTAAATGGAGAGAAGTCGAAGCAGCCTTAACATTGAGATCTGACATCTCATTTCATGATGAAAGTCAGAGAAACACTAAAATATTTGTTAAATTGAAGGCTGACTTGCCCTCCTTATTTACACAGCAGAACTCCAGGGCGCCTTCTTTCACTGAGTCTCTGCACGGGTCACCTCCCGTATAGACTACTGCAACTCCCTCCTCTCTGCTCCACCTCTCAAGCATCTCCATAAACTTTGACTGGTCCAGACCTCAGCTGCCTGTAACATCACCAGAAACCTCTCCACAGACCACATCACTCCTCTGGCTCCATGTCAAACGCTGCATTGATTTTAACATTCTCCTTCTCGCTTTCAGCCGTCACAGGGACTGTCTCCCACAAACCATCCGTGACATAAACTTGCTCTGCCCCCCTGGGCTGTTCGATGTCCACGTCTGGTCCATGTATTTGAAACACAGCTCATCATGTCTGACCACGCCCTTCTTACGGTTGCTGTTTTTATGTTTTTTTTTTCACCAACTGTGATACGTTGCACCACTATTGAGAAGTGATCTATTTTTCTGTGTTTAGAAGCTCCACTGACGCTGAACAGCTCACCGAATGATAAACTGCAAAGTGTACCGTGTGCATCCAGACTACAGTGAAACACATGGATGCTCACTGTGGGGGAGGCACTTCAGATTAGCAGAGTCTCAGTGAGTGACCAGCAGAGACCTTTTTACCCCGCTGGACACTGCTGTAAAAACACAACACTCCAACAACATGCAGCCCGCTGCTGTAGAGCTACGCTCTTTCTTAAGGCCAAATATTGATCAGGGTAAAAGAGGAATACGAGGGTCGAGCTTGAAGGAGTTTTAACCCTCTCTCTGTGGTATTGTGATCTTTGGTAACAGGATAATAAGCCTCCTTGAGTCGCACTGTAAAGATTTCTTTCCCTCAACTGGGACGTACAGATCAACAGCTTAATAACGCACACTTCCCAATGGCGCAATTACCCAGACACAATAACCATAAGCTCTGAGCTGCAGTATTATAAGCCTGACATTATAATCTATTTATCTTTATTAAACACATGCACAGAAACCTGTGGTACACATGAAACATAATATTCTCGATGTTTCCACATGACTGGTTGACATTCGGCTTCTGGGGAATGTGATTTCAGGAAATTAAAGGTCAAAACGTTGTCCCCCAACATGGAGATTGATTTGCATTTCAGCCGTTTTCATCAGATGAATATGTTTGCTAATTCCTTGTGCGATGCTAACAGTGCACTTAAAGGGGGCTGACATTTGCAGGTTCAAGCGAAGGTCTGACACAGAGGCAGCGTAAAGTGGACGACTACGAAGGAGCTGAGCGATGTGGATGTTTCAGTGGTCGGAGCCATTATGGGCGTTACTTGTGACCTAAACATGACTCATTCTGCAAAGATACAGGTGTTAAAAAGGGGCAGAGCACGAGCACATCTCAAGGATGTATGTTTTTAGAGTGGAAGACATCACATCACATATGATAACAACCTTTTCTGTCCATTGCTGAAGAAGAGCCAAAACAAGAAAGCTAAAACGACAGCCTGCTCCGGGGGAGAGTCTCAGCCTTTCTGTGTGCATTTTAAGACACACAATAAAAAAAACTTGAACCAAAGACTTTAACCTGCCCAGACCAGAATAACAGCAGATCAGCAGCGTGCATGTTGTGTAATTATTTGTGTTCACACTCACTCATCTCCATGTACTCTGGGCTGAGGCCAACGAAAGGACCCATGATGTGGTCTTTCTCGTGGCGCTGCAGCGTTTTGTTCAGCTCCTCCTCTTCTTTTGAGTCCAACTCTGACTTCCTTCTCCGCAGCAGTTTCTTCAGCTTCCTGCCAAGCAAAAGACAGTAAATGGAGTTAAGCTCGTATCACGCTTTCTAGTCTTCAGTCTACTCAAAGCGCTACAAATTCACAACCGTTCACGCACTGGTGGCAGAGGCTGCTCCATGTAAACTGACCATCAGAAGGAACTAATCCCATTCATACCCCGCTGACGAAGCAGTGGGAGCAACTTGGGGTTAAGTGTCTTACCCAGAACACATCAGACATGATACGACCAAATAGCACACTACACACTTACAGGTCCCAACTCTTAAAACTTGAATCTTGTGAAAACAAACATGGAGAACAACAGGCAAAAAATACTTTTATGTAGATTATAGTAATTGGTTTGATGTTTACTACTAATTCTGAAGCCAATACTTTAACGCCAGTAGGGTGACTTACTTTGTTTCTGATCTTGATTAAATGTGACTTTATAAATATTGTGTTTAATTGATGACACTACTTTGGATTTTGGCGCCGTTAATTATTTTAAGGAGAGTTACAAATGCTTGTGTTTATTAAAATAACAAAAAACAAACCTAGAAACTTCCATCAGTGGACTCAAATGTTAAAACAGAGAGTTCCTCAGTCTGGTTCTCAGGTAATTGAGTCTGAATAGCGACAGAGACGAGCTGAGTGGGCGTGCATTACTTGTCTTTAGGTTTTCTGAGCCCGTGCTTGTGGAGTGGTGTTTAGCTTGTGTGTGTGTGTGCGGCTTCTCTGTGTGTCACTGTTGTGCTCTGCACTCACGGTAGGCCGATCTCAAACAGGTTGTTCTGGATGAGCTGCTTGCCCAACATGGTGATGCACAACTGGATGCACAGCTCCATGAGGCAGCCTGCGTGGGCACACTGCAGGGAGGGAAAGAGAGCAAAGTCAAATAAAGCAGGAGGGAAAAAAATGAGAATGACAGTATGAATTAAATTACCCAAATTAGCATTAGCCTCAAATGCTAAGTAAAAATGCATCGCAAACTGATCTGATTAGTCATCCCTCAGGTGTTAAATAGATGTGAGTGAATCTGTCATGTCCACACACATAAGCCTTTTTCACTCCGGATAATATTTAGATAATTACGGGAGGACTGCTCTGGAGACTCTCCTGATCGAGCCATGTGCACACATGCACCTCACAGCTGGAGACTAGTCAGACGGAAGGGTGTGTGTGTGTGTGTGGGGGGGGGGGGGGGAATACAATGTGGAAAAAGTGGACAAAGCAACACAGTTCGCTACACGACACTATAATGACAGTATTTCCACTTATATGGACGGTATGTGTAGGTCAATGAAATGACAACATCCACCAAAGAGCCGAGAACATGCTGGTACAATGCATTAAATGACAACATTTATTTTTAATATATTGCACATGGTCCCTTTACAAATAAAAGATCATGGTGGTCGTGTGCAGTGGCTCGATGCACCGTGCAGCATTCACAGAATAGAAATGTCACTCCCTTCCTTTTGGTTCGAGGTGAATTCTGCAGAGAACATGCTGCTGCGTTCTCCTTGCAGCTCACTCTGACTTTCTGCGTAACAAATACTCGGTGTCTGTCAGGAGAACCTCTGGGTGAAGTCCGTGCAAAAGACTCGGCTGTTTGCATTCACATAATCAGCCCCATCGGGAATCTCTGGAGTTTTTCAGGAGCTTTCCGTACGTTTAAAACGGGTTATGTAATCTTTCCCCCACATACTGTAAGTGCCTGTGCATTTCTGTTCCGTCTATGTGAGTGACATCCGCAGCTACAGTTGCACTTAAATGACCCTGACATGAGCAGATGGTTCTGTTTCTAATTAAAGAAACAAGAGACAACTAAACCATCCATTTCTACACATCAATGATCAATAAATACAATCAATACAATCCGGCCCCTGATCAGTTGGAAACTATTGGATCAAGGACTCTGGTGGTTCAATTGCTTCTCTGACCTTTGGTGACATTTAGAAAGTACAGAATAACAACAGCATAAATCTTGAAGTAGCTGGGTGTGAATTACCTCCTCCATTCTGTACGACCCGACGACATACAAGTAGTTTCCAGGCCGCCCGACAAGTCTGTCAATCAAGCACAACATCACAGTCGGCATGGAGATCAGCAGAGCAGATGGTACACAGGATGAGGCTGTCACTTTACTCAGAACAAAGCGTTTTGGATCAGATTGTGACAGATATGATATGATAAGAGGTTTTCTTGTTTCATAAAATGCATTTTATTAAAAACATTTTGTGTTAAAAATTAAACATAGGTTAAAACATTTTAAATAGCTAAAAAGCCAGACTAATAGATGTGTGAACAGTTGAATGTTTTGGACTTGTTCAATGATGTTGATGTTTTGTGTTAAAATGCTTACATAATTATATGTCAGTATTTTGTCTTTGCATTTCTTCTTTTTAATTTCCCTGAGGTTTGAATGATGCCTTATATGGACGTTTTTCCTTTAGGCGCAGTTCAAGTCCTGGCAAGTACCAAGTACAAGAACTTGTTCTGGTAGTTGGAGAGGTTGCCAGTCCACTTCCTGAGCACTGACCAAAACTGCTCGTGAGTGCTCGCTGTGGGCAGCCGCCTCACTCTGAGACCTCTCCGTTAATACCTGTCCACAGGATACTGTTTGTGCACGCGTGTGTATTTCTGCCTCTGTGTGTGTGTTTATGTTCATTAAACATGAGTTTAAGCGGAATTTCCCCTCGCAGGATTAATAAAGTATAAATGATGATGTGGAGGTTTTATAGATATATTAGAAGATAAGAATGAGCAGTAGTAGAGAGAGCTTACCTGCCCCTGAAGAAGGCCAGATAGACGATGGGAGTGAAGGCATTGACAAACTTTAAGATGAAAACTTTGAAGATGAGTCGCTCTTCAAAGCTCTTGTCTGTCTTTGGAACCTCTGAAAAAAAGAGCAGCGGACATGTGACTTTAAGTATCTCACATACACACGGATTCATCGATTAGTCATTTTATTTTAAAAAGCAGGAGATGTACAAATATGACAACGGCAACAACTTCAGAGGTCAAGTTTGAGTACTTTGTTTTATAATAGACTTTTTACTGAAACCACTTAAAGGAAGAATATGAAACTTGTTTGATCCAGTAGATGTTGCTCTTGAGCAGAAGCATGAAACCAAAACAAACTGTTTGGCCACGCCTCCTCCATACTGAAGCCTCCGCTCTCCTCCAGAGACACACCTCCAATTCCTCTTCACTTGCGTTCCCACAAAAGTGTTCTGACTGCCTCCTTCAAACTTTAAAGGTCCCATATTCTGCTTGTTCTGGTTTCCAGGTGTCTTCAGCATGTTTCGGCACATTTATTTGCACAAATTCTGCTGGAACGCCGCTTCTCCTACCTCCTCCTGTTAGCGGTAGCAATGGCCACTTAAAACGCTCGGTCCTCATTGAATATGTGTGTTGTGACATCACAAGACAAAGATGTCATTAATCCAAGCCATTAGCTCGTTGTTGTAGGCACAAACTGCCCTCGGGCTCACTGTAGCGTTCTCCATATGGTAAAAAGGGCAGGAAATATCCCAGAACAAAGCCGAACAACCAATTATCCAAATTGTCTAATTACGAGAGAGCAGATCGGCCGACCAATCAGATCAGACTTGGCACACGTGGGGACCCTATTGTTTTTTTTTCGCTCTCTCTTTGTGGGGGGAGTCTGAGCGTTAGAAACACAGGCAGATGAGAGAGCCTGCGTGGAGCGACAGTACATGAAATCAGACACTGTTTTCGAACATTAACGTCTGTGAACATACTTTAGAAAGCAAATGTATTAGATATATGAACCCCAAAAAGGGCAGAATACGGGACCTTTAAAATATCAGTGTGCTTTATTAGTGACATTATGAATAGTTTTTCAGTCGGCTAACAGACCAAACAGTGAAACACAGATCTAAAGTCCTTCAGATGATAAGTCAGGTTGACAAGGTTTAATAACTCAACATGAGCAGGAAGCATGCTTACTTCCCCAGACTGTGTCGAGTATCTGACGTTTTCACATCACAGAAGAAACAGAAAACCATTAAAATGTGCCTAAAGGTAAAACAAAAGACTCATGCAGGCTGATACTGACGTGAAGTGAACTGAAGGAAAAGAGAATAATACATGAACACAGATGGAGGCCATTTCAAATCACAAGTTTTGATGGGAGAGGACTCCATGGAAGTAAATCAGCCTAATACACCATCAATCCAACGAACCCATCCACTTTCATTAAAAAGAAAACGAGTGAGTGAACTGAATTATTAAAGGTCTATTTTATTGCTTATATATTCAACTTTGATTTGTAAGCCTTCGTAAAATGCGTCATTAAAATGGCTCAGCTAGGCTTCAAAATATTCTCTCCAAGGCACCAACTTAAATTAACTCTCTCGGGCTTAATGACAACAAAAGACTAATAAATCAGGTCATGAACGTTTTACACATAAATGTTCAATTCATTGTATACAAAATCTGCAAATAAAGATTAGGACAAAACAAATGTGCAATATATGTTATCATTGTAAGGAAGTAAACCTGTATCATATCCTTCACAGTAAAGACATCTGTTGCAGGATTTAAAATGAGCATCAATCCTGCCTTTAAAGGGTTAACACAGATATGTGCCTCACCCATTATGGTGAGCCGGCGGGCAATGTTGGCGTAGATTTCGTCCAGGATGATGATGACGATGAGGTTGATGATGGCGGCAGTGGTTTTGACGGTGGCTCTGATGTTGGAGCGAGCGACAGGATAGTCGCTTATGTGCAGTGCTGCCTTGATGCTTATGCGGTACAGGATGACCCCGAAGACGATGGCAAACGTGACGGCAATCTGAGAAGAGGAAAAAGAGGGACATAATAGGACAATATGCTGATAATCTGACAGACACATTTGTAAAGTATTCACATATGGCATGCACTTACACCTGAACAATTAGACATGGGTGAGTTCAGAGGCTCAGGGAGGTTGCTGAGACAAAGTGGACAGGTAGTCATGATAGTGTTACAGATATGATCTTTAATATCAAAGACGTTCAAGATTATCTTAAAAAGTGCATTTCTGTCGCTATGACTCAGCTTTAAACAAATATATCTTGCTTTTGTTGTTTTATAAATAGGGCTTAGATTTAATGCATTCAGTCTTGATTGCAGCCAGTGTCTAATTTATTATAAAATATTACTTATTTTGAAAACCTTAATTAGGGTTGGCTTTCAACATTTGCAACTCAGTGAAAAAATGAAAAACATCCATAAGTAGCATCTGTTAGCTCAAGCGTAGCAGTATGTTTGGAAGGAGGGCGGCCTCATTAATGTTCAAAGTGTATCTACAAACATGCTGATCATCCACAGAAATAACAAGCCTCGTACGACTGCAGCGCTGAACTTTTAACAAAGCTGCTTGAATAAAAGTTGAACTGGCGGATACTACTGATGATGCTTTTTTTTCTCCTGTGAGTCATGACAAGGATGAGTAACCACAGACGTACATGTAGAAATAGTCTCAATGACATCAAAAATAGGCTTCTAAAAGGCTTTTTGAAGCGCCAAAATGATGGCGGTCTACATATCAGGGAGTCTATCTCAAAATGACATCGGATCAAGCTAGCAGCAGGTGAAGAGGTGGAGCTGAGGAAGACCTAGATCCTTCTGACAAACAGCCGGTAGTCAAATCGGGTCCTGTCCAATTTATGCAAATATATGCAAAACTCAAATCCTACACATCATCGAAATGGATGAGCTGCAAACATTTACCCTTTAGATTTTTTACCAATAAAAAAAGCTATTCAGACCAAAACTGTTAAGTGTGCCAGGCTGTAAACATTACAGCTGTTAAAAAATGATTTTTGCAGGCAGCCTCAAGTGGACACACCAAGAACTGCGGTTCTTTGCACTTCTGCTTTTGATACATTTTTTAACCGCTGAGGTTGACCCTCACACGTCTTTATCCATATTCTAACTAAAATATTTTCCATCAGGATGTGAAAACAGGATGGGAAGTCAATATTGTAGCTCCACCAGCTGGTCCCCACCCTGCAGACTCTGCATCAATCTGCATCATGATGGGTACTTTGTGCTTCAATTAGTACAGTGAGAGGAGGTGGAGGTTTGTCTTCAATCTAATAATATACAGTTAACGGCGATAACAAACCGAAACGCCAGCTGAGACAATGTGCTGCTAATGTTAAAGATTTCACATGTTTGTTTGTTTGTTTTTCCTTTAAAACTAATTTCTGGTTTAACAGGTAGCCAAATCTCTACAGACCTTGATTTAATGCTTCTGTATCATGGCCATAATCACAAAAAGAAAAACAAATCACAATTGTGTCTTGTTGGTGGTCAGCTAACACGATTATCTGCTCTTATCGATCATACGTTATCTTACATCTTTAATTCTGTGTTTTCTTTCTGTCAAATTTTCTGTCCCTTTTTAGAGAAAACGCTTGGAAAGAAGAGTCTGTGTGTGTGTTGTGTGTGTGTGTGTGTGTGTTGTGTGTGTTGTGTGTGTTGTGGTTGAATCTAAAGTGCACTTAGGGGAATTCAAATTTACACATCATCCCTCCAAATGTCAAAAAACACAAAAGCTGATGATGTAAGACAGCAGGGAGACTCACCATGAAGCACATCGTGACCAAAATGGTCAGGTAAGCCGGCATTCTGTCTATGCATGTCAGCTTCACCTTCTCCCCCTGAAACACACAAACACACACACACACACATTGTTATGTGAAGGTCATAAGGTACAACAATATCAGAAACATGAATGCCGTCTTGTGTATATTGGACCTGTGAGTGTGTTGATGTGTGTGTCACGGCCTCGTGTTTTTCTTTTTTTGCCCATAGAGGCTTCGAATGCTCTGGGCACTCAGATGCACATAGCATGCACATAACGCACACACGCAGATACATACACACACACACACACACACACACACACACACACACACACACACACACACACACACACACACACACACACACACACACACACACACACACACACACACACACACACACACACACACACACACACACACACACACACACACACACACACACACACACACACACACAGAGACACACACATTATGTGGCAGCATTGGAGCACAGCTAATTCTGCCTGGAGCCTTCATGTCACATTCAAGTCTACTGAGAATTGGGTCAGAGAGCCAAGGCGACTGTCTGTGTGTGTGTGTGTGTGTGTGTGTGTGTGTGTGTGTGTGTGTGTGTGTGTGTGTGTGTGTGTGTGTGTGTGTGTGTGTCCTTCCACTTGTGTATTTAATAAGGAGTAAGATGTGACCTTGAAGGAGAAGGGTAATCATCTTATACAAAGGCTCGACTCAGAGCCAGCGTCAGAACACGTCACATCTTTATAACACCACAGTATGTAAAACAGTGTGTTCTCCTCCACTTCTTTCAATGAGACACACATTATGTGAGGTTATTATGCTGAACTAAACATCCCGAGATGCAACGCAATATTGACAAGAACACAGCTGTGGCACAATTTGTGGAAAGTTTAAATTGACTTGTAAGACGAGGCTTCACTGTGCTCGCTGCAGTATCGTAATGATAGATAATATGTGTAATAATGTCCTCAGGCAGGCACAGGGAGGATTGTCTGACCTGTGTCACATCCTCGTCCATGAGTTTGAGCTCTTACCACCACCAGGAAATACCATTTAAAAATCGCCTTTGTGCCCACTTTAACTCAAAGACTGTGGGAGTTGTGACTAAAGCGTCCTCTCGTTTTATGTCATTTATCATAGTGTGGTATAGTTAGGGTGCAAAATACGGGGGGGGGGGGGGGGGGGCGGTCTCTTGGGTTTGCTGCATCTTGATAAGAAATCTCTCCCCCCCCACCCCCCCCACGTGTTGGAGGTGGGTATTTCGCACCTTGGTTATGATGAATAGCGTATTAAGAGTCCCCAAACTCTGTTTTAACATGAAATAATGTTGGATTTAGTGGGTTGAATATTTGATGTGTGATATCGACAGGGGCCGCTGTGGCCCAGTGGAAAAAGCCGGTCTCCTCTTAACTAGAGTCCCAGCTCCTGCAGACACGTGTCCTTGGGCAAGACAGTCGCTCTCGCTGCCTTGGCAGCGTTGCATGAATGGGATTAGTATGAATGGGATTCTTTAATACTGATTGACACTTTCCATGGTAGTGTGTGAATGGGTAGGTGTGGCCTGCAGTTTGCAGTGCTTTGAGTAGTTAGAAGACTCGAACCACTGAAGGATAGCTGACACTTTCAGGGAGATTATATTTAGAAAGATGTCGATGCTTTTTAGACGACAGTGAAAAAGTGACCTATCTCTAAAAAATGTAAAGACGACTGAACATCTGAACAACATATTTTTATATAATATGACGCTCTGGAAGCCTTCGTTATGGTTTGCAATTGATTTGTTTTTTTTTGTCTAACATAGAGAGATCTTAAGTTCCCTAAATGTGCGACCTCTGACAGATAACTTTTACTTTTTTAATTATCTCATCTGTCCTTGTAAGAACACACAGACAAAGCTCAAATCCATTTTACCTCTGGAGTTGAATTCTCCTTGTGCAGCTTCTTGTCCATGACTTTGAACTCATACTCAGCCCGGTTGTGGTCCTATAAGAGAAAACATAGTTAGGTATTGTAATGATATGTGATTATAAATTATGAATAAAAAAAACTCAACAGTTCATGTTTGCATGACGTTTGTTAAAGTTAGACTTCTTTGCCCTGAGAGAAATGGATCAGCCCGTGATAAAAGGATTAAGTGAAGCACATAAAACCAAAGACAAACACTGGCGTTGGAAATTCCCAACACCACCCAAAGACGACTTTAACTCCTGAGTTTTTGAAGGTCGTTTACATTGCAAATATACGTGTTTTTTTGCATGTAAAAAAGAAACCGGTGCATAATATTTGCACTTCTTTGGTGGACACATATCTCTACCGTCTCATCTTTGTATATTCTACCTTTGGATAGAACAACTCTCCATGACGCTTTGAGGGAAACAAACATTTAAGGTCCATGTCATATGTGTGTGTTTGTGTACCCATGTAGAAGTAATAGAAATGCAGTCTGCAGAAAGCCCAGAGGAAGAAAGACGTGCAGCGTGTGCAGAGGAAACTGCATCAAGACAAAGCTGAGGGTGAGACTGTGTGGTTCGCCTGAAGGTCCCGTTAGATCGAACGAGTCCAAAAGAAGACATCAACCTTGATTAAATTAGAGACCAGCTCTGCAACTACCTTATTGCACATGATTCAAAACCTGCACATCATGAAATATAATATACAGAATCGACAATGTGTGTCATCCTTAGAGAGCAACAAAACCTTCACGCGTACGTCTTTATTAATTATTAACTTTGGTTGGAGGAAAATCAATATTTCTGTCTCTTTTTCCAGATCATGAAGGATAAAAAAATAAACCAACAGCATCAGTTTGAACATCTGATTTAGTCACAGCCCTGAAGAAGAATTGTGATTATTATTCACAACAAAACACAAGTAGAGGAAGAGTTATTAGAAGGATGACATTGAGCTAGAAACAAATGGATTTCTTGCTTTTTGATTATCAGTTTTGTGTGGGGAATTTTTGATTGGCAGTTTGATATGTCATTGGAAACATGTCAAACATGCTAATATGAAATCAGACGGCATCACTAAGCGAGGCCAATCACTGGATCAATGCAAAAGAAAACATTTGTCCAACAATGGAAATTACGAAAGCTAGATGAAAATTAATCTCAGCAGGTCTGAATCAGTATGTAACAGAGGACTGAGGCTTCAAGTTCCCATCACATGCTCAATGAAGCAAGTCTGTGGTCCCCTAACACACCCTACAACCTGAATAAATATAGTATATATAATATTATTATGATTTCATGTAATTGTCATATCCTCATCAGATTTGATAATTAGGATGTAAAATCTGCAGCGTATAAAATGACTGTTAATTTAATCAGAACATATAGGTAGCAAAATGAATGTTTATTCCCTTTTGGTCTGTACACAAGGATGGGAGGTTTTTGGAGGAGCATATTTTCAGGTTCTTGAGAAATTTATTGCTTTGACATACCGCTGTATTCTCGCCAACATGTCCATGTGGGCCCCATAAGAGCTGACAGTGAGCTGAGAGAGTCTGGACGGATGCTGTGTAAACCATGTGCAGCTCATACGTGTTGAACACCAGGTACTGCACACTTTCTTTATCAATGTGTGGATGTCAGACAGGCTGGGAGAACAACTGCTCCTCTTTGATCCAGAGATATTACACATCCAGCATTTTTTACATTTTAATCAACCAGCGCTAAAATGTTTAAAAAAAACCATACAAATGATAAATGTCCTATTCTGCAAATAACTTTAAACGTCCTCAAGATAAATATTTTCACCAGTATTTTTGCTTTATTGTCGCTTGACAGCACTGGCATGCCAACCCCTCGGCTGGAGATTTTTGTAACAGAGCGAGACATTTCACAGCATTTAACCAGTGAACTAGAAACCTGCTTCGCTTCCTTTGAACGTGCCGAAACATTGCAGGTGTGTTTGTGAATTTTAGACAGTGTGCATGACTTGGATAGCGAGATCTTGCATTTTTGTTGCTATGGTATCGAGACTGGAATCAATTTGGTTTGAATTGTATTTGAAGTTTAAAAAATCTGATATCGTGACAACCCTTGTGTGGAGGGCATGACTGTTTCTGTAACTGGGAGAAATGTTAACGGAGAAGAAGACAGAGCAAAGTGAGTCAACCGACTTTTCTTCAGCTGTGCTGCCGTCAGTCGGCACAAACAACGGCAAAAGAAATGCATCACAGTATCCGAGGATGAGCGTCGGAGGAAGAAGAGAGCTACAGGGAAATGAAATGAGACAACAATGCAACACAGAGTTAAAGGAGTACTGCAGTGAGAAGACCGGAGGTCAATGTGAGAAAACCTTGAGGGAGAAAGGTTAGTGTTAGCAGCTGCATGACGGGTCAGAAGCAGTCTATCAAAGAAAGAGAAGTTTAATGAAAGAGAGCGAGAAATAAAGCAAAATGGATCCAAACCTTGTGTTCCTCCTGTAAAACACAACACACACAGAAACACACGGGGACAAGATGTCAGTCAGAGGTATTCAACAACACATCCATGTCACCTGCTGTGGAGATCCAAACAGCAAAATGACAGTAAAAAACTTCCATCTGCAAAGATAAGGCTAGAGAGGAAGATGTAATGCAGATGTCTGAGGCTGTGATGTTTGTGTGGGAACATTTCGCTGAGGGCTGACTCACGACAGAGCTTCACAGCGTTTACCAAAGACTCATCTGCATATCCTGAACTGTGCTCTCATGTCGGCCTTCTTACCATGTGACTGTGCTTTTAAGGAGTCAATGTTTTCTGTATCAAATACTTTGAAATGAGATTTGAAAACGCCTGAGGTACATCATATTCATGAAGAAACTTTCACAGAATAAGGAAGTAGGAGGGGACATCGAAAAGTGGTTTACCCCAAAACTCTGCAGTCCGATCTCAAAGTTCTCCACCGAAAAAATTATAAATATTAAACATAGACGACTGTCTCAGTTTAGTTCCTTTAAATTCACACATTGTCTTTTTAAAGTCAGAAAAATTCTCAGCGTGACAGAAATTTGTCATAAATTCTGATTTTAAAAAGTGACCCATGTCTTTTCTGTCAAGTTTGAGGAGGCGGGGTTTATGTCCTGCAGCCAGCCAGTAGGGGGAGCTCTATATCTCCAGGCTTCACTTCAGGCAAGGCATTTTGCTGTCCATTTTTCATACAGTCCATGTTTGTCAGACAGTTGTTTATCATTAAGAAAACATGGAGAGTTTAATGTTGATCCTCACAGCAAGGAATTGGATTTTTTTTGCATCTTGTAATTCACAATTAAATAAACTATGAAGCCTTCACTTCTTCTGTCTGTTGTTTTTTCTACATGCAGATACCTGCTGGTGAATCCATCATGCCTGCACTGATTATTGCTCGCCTGGGTATTTTTGTTAGCTTCTGAAGACGCAAAGGAAGCTACGTACATTTACAGAAAACGTTATTTGTGGCGGCCTCTCACCTCTTCCTCCTCTCCGAAGCCCGTCAGGTCCCAGACATAGTTGAGTCTCATTTGTCGTCTCTTCCAGTGCTCCATGAAGAGAACGGCTGCAGAAGAATCATAAACACCTAAATAAATGCAGGCTCAAAAACAAGCTCATCATTGTTTCTATAGATACTATTTTTTTAAGAATTTCAGGAGCACAAAGCGGGAACATGAAATCTGTCATCAGATGAGCCTGAGGAAAACTGGAGGACTGGCTTAGCGTTCTGTCTCCATTGATCATATCCAAGTCTAATTAACAAAGGGGAACAACTAATAAATCTTCTTCGTTTAGTTTTTTAACGACTCAACATTTTGGATGTTGCAACTCATCTGAAATTGTATGAACACAAGTCGCACCTCGGAGGGGTTTTTTGGCGCTTGGGCAGGCTAATCAGATTTTAATTGGGGCCAACACCAGCCCTGGTGTTACAGATGGCACTGCCCCTTTAAGCTTACTCCTGACTTTAATCAGACCACACCTGATTCTATAAGAGGCCTGCAGCAGGCCATGCTTACTCCCTTTTGTCTGCTGTTTGTGAACATACAGTATATCCTCATGTACATATAAAACTGTTTTCTTTATCATTTGATTTATTGGTGTGGCTCTGATTGGTTTTCATTGTTTTCCTTTAAGCTTTAGAATCACCTGACTAACTCATTACGATAAGTGGAATTAAGTTGGAAATAAATGACTGAGGAAACTGTATTCTGGTCTCTGCACTTTTATTGCCGTACCATTGCAGAAGCTTTACGTTTTGAACCAGTCTCCACACACACTTTCTACACCTGACAACCCTTCTGGACACGCCCCTCGGTTACACACACTGTGTGTGTGTTCATAAACGACGTCGAGAGAGGTTTTGATAAAGTTGTTGTTTTTTGGCTTAGGGCATGTGCAGACATGTCAGCAGGGAGAGGGTGCACACCAGAGAGGGACTTAATTATCTCATTAATTATCATTTAAGTCTCTGGTAACGAAGGCTTATTTTGTCATTGTTCAACATCAGTGACATCTGTTGCACATTTCACTGTATGCCTGGCTTGATTGGCGTGTTGCAAATACACTGAGAGGTACAAATGAACTGCATTGAGTGATAAACACAATACTCGGGGGATACATTTGGCAAAGTTTTGTTTTCAACAATGTGTCACACTGTATTTTAGCACAATGGGTTTTTTTTTCTTTTTATCTATGTGCACATAAATGTCGCTTACTTGCTAACTCTAAATTAAGGATACCTTGGGTGCAAAGCTTATGTAAGTCTGCCACATCATGCCTACTGAAGGTGAATCCCAGATGGCTGTCGAGCTGTGACTCTGTCAGACACCAGCTTCTTCCTAACACATAACACCTCCCTGGTCTGAGGCCCTGCTGCTGCTAACAGATGGGAGCGTGGTTTGGCAGGACATCAGAGGAGGTCGGGCCCTGTGTTTACTCAGGCGTTAGCATCGTTGGTTAAGATTGTAACTTTTATGTACGCCTGGGGTGAAGTTTTTGTGTCTACTGCAAAAACTCTACTGAATTGATAATAGCACTGTCTATTATTTGGAACATTTCCAGCGATGTTTAGTTTCACAGGCTGTATTTATCATTCCATATCCGTCTATCCGACTCTTTGTTTGCTGTCTGCACGATTGCGTGTGAATGTGTTCTCACCCCAGAGCGCCATGAAGATGGAGAAGAAGACGGTGGCTGGGTTATCGAACAGGTGGCTGGCTCGGGCCGTACCACATGCCGTCACCAGCTTCCAGTAGCTGCAGGCGCTATCGCACAGCGGACACATGGTGATGTTATTCCTGGGATCACAAATCTCCATACTGGCAAAACGGGGAGAGATGAAAGAGAGAAATTATTCGGATGGTTGGAAGGTGGTAAAATGGTGATCCAGAAAGGGGAGAACAAGAACCAGGTTGCAACTTATAATACAAATAATCTCAGTAAATACCATCATTTTAAGTCATGACACTTGTTTTTACTGAGGCGTATACATTATCAGAGTTGCAAGTTGTTATCCTTTGACAGAATTTCCAAACATTCAGATTACATTAGTCTACTACATTTACCTTTCATTGCACATGGGCCGGGAGGCGCCAGACTGATTAAAATCTGGATTTTAAAGTGGTTGTGTGATATTTGCAGAACGACCTCAGTCTGACAGTGCTGTCAAAATCTTTCACTGTCTAGGTGGTTATTGCCAAATGTTCTATACAGTATTACACATTACCAAAGACTAATAGTCATCCTCTTTACATTCTAAGACTATAATTACAAGGTGAAGCAACAACACCTAAAGCTTTAGCTTGTGTTTATGTGTATAGGTGGAGTCATTTTGAAGGTGTGCTGTAAGCCTGGTGTTCATACCACCCTGTAGAAGGATCTCCATGTTTAACAGTTCATTTAGTCCGCCATTGATTTCAAGAAACAAATCAAATAACTGCCAGAAAGTGCAAAGTAATGGACCCAGTTCTGAATGCCAATCAACAGGTTTCAAGAAATATTTCAAAAAGAAGTAAACAGAGCTATTTTGGATTCTGATAAACATGTCGACTTGGTAGAAGTGTTTGTAGCATTGAATATGACTGATTGAATTGGGATAAAAACCCTTAATACTTAAAGATAGAACAAACCAGGCCATTCAAATGATTAATGGTTAATTATATCATTTTAAACAGCGATGAAATTGATTGGATCTGATTGGTTAACCAGCCTGCGAGTCAAACAGGTAACATCTTTTGGATCCCAGAACACCTCGGTGAGTTTGAAGTAAGCTACAGTCTGCTTCATTTGTCATCTGAGGTCATAGCTGAGGTTTCAGGTCAAAAACATTTTGCTGCTAACTAAATGATGGGTATTAACCTACCGTAAATTCCGGACTATAAGCCGCTACTTTTTTCTCACACTTCGAGCACTGCGGCTTCTACTCCGGTGCGGCTAATGCATGGATTTTTTATGGGGGACAATGAGCTTCTGCCGCAAAAACATTTGACTTCGTCACGTCGGATCTTAATATCAGTCATTTTGCGCTTCATGCACGCACCCTCATGATGGAAAACACACGGAGAAATACATATGATGCAGCTTTCAAGTTAAAGGCGATCGACCTGGCTGTCAAAGAAGCTAACAGAGCTGCTGCACGTTAAGATGACACTGACAGCGACAACAGAGACTGAGGAAGTGAGTAATGAAGTCATTCTGAGGCAGTGAATGGATGGACTTTTTCTTGTGAAATATATTACGGTCATCTTTTTCATCAGCCGTGTTACAGACACCGTCGGCTAGGCTTCGTATTGTAACGGTTCATGTTGTAAAGTCAGTAGTTGATAATGTGTTCATAATTCCGATTATGTGGAGAGTCAGTGAATGCACCAGCGAGAACGTGTTGAGTGGCTGTATGAGAGAACGCTGGGGGAGAGTATTTGCGGATGTTACCGGTAGCCTACGTCTGTGTAAATAGCTCTTGTTATAGCGTGGACACCTGCGGCTTATAATCAAGTGCGGCTTATATATGTACAAATACATTTATTTACTTATTTTTAGCCGGTGCGGCTTATATCCAGGTGCGCTCAATAGTACGGAATTTACGGTACTTATCATGAATTGTCTGAAATATTTATTTTTATTATTTTCTTAGTCTAGTTTTCTTCGGCTACAGTCCTCGACACAGTGATCGTGGGTTCAAGTCTGACCTCCGTTCTTTGCTGTACGTCTCCTCCCAACACTTCCTGTCTCTCTTCTGCTTTCCTACCCACTAAAGGCAAAACTAAAAATCATTTTTGCAAGGTTCTTGTACGGCTGCATTTTTGTAAACTGAATCCATCTTTTCTAAAAATTTACTTTTCCTCTTTAAAGGGAAAAATGTCGTAACTTTAAAGTTAAGTGTAACCAAAGGTTTTCATTTGGCACGAAGACTCCTGCTCGTGATCGGTTGAAGGAGACTCGGGCAGAAAGGGAAAACTTTCTCTTGAGCAACAGAAATGTCCTGTAGGTGTGAGAGGGTTTCCCGTGCTCTTAAGAAGGTTTTATTACACGTGCATGAGGTAGCTCAAGAGATCTATTGAAGGTGGTGTGTGCATAAGAAATGTCTTCTGTTTTCCTTCAGCCTGTTTCCCTTTAGGGTTTCTTTTAATATCAAACCCACTCTGACAGTCTTATGAATGACTCCAAACATAAATGCAGTTATTCAAAAGGACCTCACTGAGGCAGATGTCCTTTGATTTTTCTGAGATTTAAAGATACAATATGAAGATTCTCAATCAATACTACAATAACAAAAGATGAGACTAGCGGGGGAATCATGGGAGTTCTCTCTGCTACTCCTCCCCTACATTTAAGATACCAGTAGAAAAAGCTTCAGCAAGATGAGACAGTAGGCTACAGATTGTTTGTCTTAGAACAAAACAAGATATCCAGTGAAGATAAAAGATGTATTCATGTGTGCGTTGTGTACCTGGGTATGTTATCATCGACAGTGGCGCAGCCGTAGAGGAAAACAATGACTCCAACAATGGCGGCTGGGATCAGCATCTGGGTATACACTCCTAACCAGGCGAAATATAATCCAACCTTTTCCCCAAAATACTTTCTGTAAGAGGAGAAACAAGAATAAAGGTTTAGCATTTGTAAAATAACAAGCCGATGCTAAATTCAGGCAGCATTGCAAGTCTTGGGTTTTCTTCCACACACGATTCCACCTTTTGTTTATTTCTTTCCCAACTCAGCACAAAACCAAACAGCACAATCTGCTTACTGTATTTTTATATTTAATAAACGACTACTTTAAGCCTGCCTGTCGTAAAAACAACCACAGCAAACAGTGATGAAATCACTTAATTAGCTAAGAATTTTGAGTCCTCAAGTGAGCCTGAGTCATCTTAAGCTCAGCTTGCAGCTTATAAAGCCCCACTGAGGAGTGGTTTTTAATATAAACCTACTTCATTCAGTTTGGGTCTGTTTGTTTTGGATAAGTCAGCTCCAGTTAAATACCTTAAGGGCAATCAAGACTGAATGAATCCAAACCTAAATCAAGTTAAGCCCATAAACACAAGCGAACTCACAGCCCTCCAGAGGTACTGAGCAACAGAGAAACACTGATTTTTAATGAAAAGTGCTTTTATCAAACATTTTACCACGAGGGCTGCATGTTCTGTCAAGGAGACCTTCACCTTGTGAATACATCTGCATCTAAATACAATCAGTTAAGCTACTGACATGAATGTTACATGAACCAGCCAAAGGAATCTCCTTGAATCTCTCTGTGGTGGCTCTGAGTAATGTGCTAAACCATAAGTGGGATTGATAAGAAACCCAGTCTCTGCACAGGAACAGCTCGCACATTAGTGGAGCATCAATTAGCCGTGAGAGTCCTCAGCTGTACTTGTTGCCAGCGGGCTGATAATGCTGCTGAAATGTGCCTGTAATCAACTGACGGGTGTGACGAGAGCAGAGTGATGGATCTGACCTGATGAGTCCGATAGGCTGGTACTTGTAGAAGACGCTGTAGCTGGCCCACTCCTCGTACAGCAGCTGTGAGGGGAAACAAAAGTCAACCTTCATTAATATACAATGTGACTCACTCTCTATCAGAGACTATCCATACCGTCCACTCTTTCTATGTGGAGGTTTATTGACATTATGCATGACGGAGCATCCCAGCCAGTTCTCTAATGCACTGCTGATAATAGTATGATAATATATACCCACTGATTCTACATATCCACAGTTCACTGTTTCTGCAGGAGCAGAACTGGGCTTGTGACGGATGGTGAGAAAAACAAACAAAAAAAACCTTTCCACACATTCAAAGAAGGTGTTGGTGACCAAAAAAAAAAATCAATGCAATTAAAAACTGACCTGTAGGCCTGACAACATATCACAATTTATTAACATATAGTGAATTCCAGGAGGGGTTCCTGTCAGCTCATCAAGCTGTAACATATCATTGTTGTGTGCAGACAATCATATTAAATAGTAGTTGTGACCATGTGTCCCTTCTCTCCTTCCTACACGCACACAGAATGCTGCTGATGTGGGAAAGATAATTCAACCTGAGATCACCTGAGATTTTGGGATCGGGTGCAAAAAACGGTTTAGAGGAGAAAAGCTCGCATCATCTGGTTCAGGTTCTGCGTGTGAATCAGTTCCTTTGGGGATAAAATGTTCCTAGATTGCATTGATTTCTGTTCCCCTGTTCCAAACACTTTCTACTCTGAACGTCACAAGGCAGCGCTTGACCAGACCACAGGAATCCGAATACCTCATTTTTAATGTATGTTGGAAAACATGAACATAGGAATAAAAAAAAAAAGGAAAACCTCCTGGGTTACCAGGGAGATTTTATTGTTTATCAATAAACAATATCTTCACAGTTTGAATCTGCTTCACCGTGAATAAGTGGGCGTATGTTTTCACCACTTACACTGTGTCCTAACAGCACGCGAGCATTAGATACCACGTCGCATCGTGAAAGTGGACGCTCGCTGTCCACTCTGCGTCTGTTAAATATTTTATTCTTTGCTATCTGAATTTCAGTTTCCCCTTGCACACAGTAGCACATCTAGTCGAAGGTGGACAAACTGAAGTGCGGTGCTTTGTATCGACGAGCTGTTGACTCCAATCTCAACACTCAGAGGCTCATCAATCAACGGCTCACTGTGAGCATGGTAAAGTTTTCTCCAGGGTTGACACAAGTCAAAGCAAAACATTTTCAATCATGGGCATGGATATGTTTAAGGCTCCACAATCTTCACACTGTAGAACAAGCCAACAAGCTCTGTTGAGTAAGAAAAGTGAGTGCCAGAGCCTTGAGCCCCCTCCTCTCTTATTCCTGTCCCTCCATGAGCGGCAGAGAGGAAAACAGAAACGGGTAACACGGTAACAACGCTGCACGAGGTGTTGCTCGCAGGCAGTTAGGACATCCCAATAAGAAAACACTGAATCAAGATGATTTGGTTGCTGATGCTCGTTAGCATCACAGGATTCAAGAAAGAACTTCACTTGTGTTTACAAGGTTTAAAGATCAGCGTTTTGCTAATAATAGAAATTTTAGTAGATTAATTTTTGTGTTTTTTTATTATTCTTGATATCTGAAATATTTTAAATTTGATGTTATGTATTGGTGATTACTGAATTTTTCTGATGAATCAAGCAGAGTGTTGAAGCCAACTGATGGTGTTTAGCAACTTTTGGGAAACCACAAACATAGAGGCATAGAGGTGAAGTTAAGGAGGAACTTAAAGGGGACATATTGTGAATAATCCACTTCACAGTGTTTTTGAACGTACAGTGTCTACTGATCACAACATGTGAAATAAATCCATCCAGTCCTTTGTTTGTGCTCTGCAGAAGTCTGACAACACGGAGAAAAATGCTCTGTTTTAAATGTGCTCTCCTTGTGATGTCACAGTGGGATGCTGGTTAAAAAATAAATAAAAAAATAAAAAAATCTCCCCCCCTGGGCTCCACCCTGAGCAGAGAGCAAAACTTTGCACAGGTCCACCATTTTTATTCTCACTAATGGGTGATGTCTCCAGGGAAAACTCAGTAAACATGTAGAACTGTTATTCTTGCAAACAAAAAAAAAAGGTTCTCAAATGTCATCATAGCATAAGTCTTTTGCTTCGTCTGTCTTGCCTCCACAGAACTCCACTTCATCAGCTCAGGGTCCTTGCTGAATGAAAGCAGTAGGAGAGATATTTGGAAAGACTTAAGGCAGTAAATCAAACCACAGAAGTTGAATTTCTTCATTGGAAATAAAACCCTTAACCAACCAGCTCACTGCAGCCTACCACACATCTGAAGCATACTGCTGTTTTTAAAGGCACTAACAAACCCTTTATGGTCCTTGGTTGAGTAACCTGTATTTAAATAACACAGATTTATTGATACACTGTTACAGTTAATGAAAAATGGCAATATGCAAAATTGCTCTATCTGCAAACTCGAAGGGGAAATGTTTTTTAAAATGCATTTTCTATATTATTTATTTTGTACAAGTACTCTAATAAAAGGTGCCATAAAGAGTATATCCGTGTGTTCTCAGATGCATGCCCTGTGTGTTGGTGTGTATGGAAGGTCCTCAGTGGTTTGTTGTGCCTTTTGGTCAAACATATTTAAATGCAAATCCGAGGTGTATGATGTGGTCATTACAATTATCATCAATCAGCTCACTGGGTTTGTGCTCTGGTAGTTTCCTTCCCCAGGCAAAGACATCATAAATCATGCCAAACACAATCACACCCTCAGTGCACAGGCTGAGCGGCACACTGGAGAACAAGAAGGGACGGTTTTAAATCACAGGAGGCCTCCCCCCCCCCCAGAGGAGCGTTCAGACGGCCGATAACAGCAGAAAAGAGCCCGAGTGAAAACCAACACCTCATTTAAAACCTGGAATCGACGAGGAAAAACCATTCCATAAACATGAATATTGTGAAATATGAAAGTGCTGCTGCGGAAGCTCGGAGCTACAGCTATATAGAGAACAACAGAGGGGGCTTATTAGGCTGTTGCCTTAGTGACACACAGCCCACAGTATAATTATGGAGAGTGTTAGCAGGGGAGGACATGACTTCAGACTCAGCTTGAGCTCTTATGTTCCTTCACATCGTCTGCTTTGTTTTATTCTCGTACAGTTGGAAGTAAAATCATCAGAAACTTTGAAAACAGCTGTCGTGTTAGCCTGCTCGTCTGTCACGCTTTTTTTTCCCGCATTATTACAAACAATCCCTCATGACTAACTCAGTGTTTGAGTCACTTGTGAATGTGGTGTTACTGTGCTTTGTTAAGAAGGAAGCTGACAACAAAGCCTGTGAAACCCAATTAAACTAACGAAAAATGAAAACTCTGCTTTAGAAATTCATCAAGTGAGTGAGAGAATCCTGCTTCCTTAAAATGTGTTAATCTCAGTGAAAGAGGGGGAATACTGAGGTGTGAAATAGCGTGTGTAAAAGAAACATGAATTTATGTGCCTTATTACAACAACTTTCTGGTTGAATGTTAAATAACTTAAAGGATTCTGGATTTGGTATTTCCATTTGTTTCCTTCGTGGTCTTTTTTAAATGCAGGGTTGGTCATTTTCAAAGTAGCATTCTCTCCATGCTCCTTCTTCACCCACCCCCTCCCCTCTGTGCTCTCTTAAAAGCCACTTCCCTCACTTACATGCACAATCACCATTGGTGCAGGAGCGGACCTCAGCTCATACTGTGACTGTGGGCCCATGCATGCATGGAGTGGAGAGCGAGCAGGGAAAGAGGGAGGCGTGATTGCTTTATCACATTGGTAGCTCTTGTTTTGACAGGATTACAACTGCTGTTATTCATTTCTGTCAGGACCTAAAAACAATTTCAACCAGAATCTTAAAAAGTGTTGAATCGTGCTCAACCTCGTCTTGCAGAACATCACGGTGAAAACTGTAAATGTTCTACAAGTAACACTGAGGGAAATATTGCTTCATTCATTTCTTCATTCAGTCGGGCAGAAGTCTTTCACCTGTGTGTCTTACTGCATCGGATCTCTTCTGTTATTCTAAGTTCTGAACACCCTCCTCATCTCCAAAACCTGTTTCTGTCTTCTTCAAAGCTCTTCGCAATGCAGGAAACAGAGGGGGAAGCTGAAGTAGATAGCCTGCAAGACTTTCACCTACCCTGCGTCTCAAAGCCCAGGTCCTGACAGCTCCAGGAACATCATCCCCAGTCATCACAATCTATCTCAACCCCAGTCATCACAACATATCTCATCACCCTTTATCATAGTTTATCGAGTCCCCATTTATCACAATCTACCATGACCCCGCTCATCTCAGTCTCTTGGGCCTCACTGACATGACGTCTTGGTTATAGCTCGTTCCTGGATAAATGTAAAAGTCTTTTTTCGTCTTCCCTCGGGGCTCTTACATCAACCATGAGAAGACACCGTTTCTCTGCTGGGATCATGAGTTGCAACGTCTTCAAATACAGTAAGCAATTTTAAAGGGATACTTCCCCCATTTGCATTAAGCTGTGTATCATTAGAAACATGATAGTAGTGTTGAATGGTCGTAAATCCAGCCCTCATTTTGCCCTGAGACGAGAAAAATATGTTTTTCTTTGCCTGAAAGGTTGGTTGTTGTTATCATCCGTCTATAGCCATGCACTCCGGAAAATATCAAGATAATTTCAGGAGGGTGGGTTCGGATATTCTCCCGACCTGGTTCATATGCACAGATGCTCCTCACGGCTGGAGACTTTCACTATCAGTGGTAAGACATGATAGAAACGTCACTCCCCCCTCCTTTTGGCTCGAGGTGAATTCTCCGGAGAATATCCTGCTGCCTTCTCACATAAGCCCGCTCGGATTTGCTGCAGAAAAACTACTTCAGTCGGGGTCTGGCAGGAGAAACTCCAGGTGAAGTCCAAGAATAAAATGTGGCATATTGCGTTCACATATACGACCCCTCCTGAAAGCTTTCTGCAAGTGAAAGCCCTCAATATTTGCTTTGGGTTGAAAACATTTGAGTGCTTGCTTGTTAAGTGAAAGTGTGACATCTCACAGGTGGACTCACCTTCCTGTCATTAGGCTCTGCACTCACTCCCTCGATGTCTCCCTGTGACAGACACACACACACACACACACACACACACACACACACACACACACGTGTTAAAAAATCCCGCAAGTACCCCCCTCAGACTCAGAACGAATAATGCCTTCATTCAGTACAAACACAAATGTTTCCAATGCTATGGGACTAATGCTCATCACATATGGATTCATTTTACATAAATCATAGAGTTCAAGTAGCAGGTGCTTTGTGCATATTCACATTATAGCGTCATCAAAATGTAATAATTCTCTCTCAGTAAACAAACGATAATTTATCAGCTGTTCTCAGACCAGAGAAAGTCCATGAGGCGTGATGCAGAGACTCACATCATGCAGAGGATATGCGTCTGTGTAGAAGCCGTTAGCGAGCAGACTGGTGATCCCTGAAAGAGGATTATTCAACATATTATGATGCAGGCAGAGAAAAGCACACAAACACACACAGTGATGTATTACTCAGAAGACGAGCTCAGGATTTACACATCCAGAGCTTTAAACTAAGATATGACTGATGTGTATTTCCTATTTAAAGATCAGACAAAGACATTTTTCATTGTTTGGTATTGGCAACAACAGACCTCAAAGGCTAACTTGGGTTTCTCATTATAAGGCCTGATTATCTTTTTGTCATTGTTTTCATTCCTTTTTGGTGATGAGTAGATTGCACCCACCAAAGTCATTAATGAGATCTGTGAACATGAAATCAAGACAGAAACTAATTCTCACACAGCTAACCAGACTGTGGGCTCAAAGATGTACGTCACTTTATTTGCTGGTTAAAATAAATGTGCTTCAACGTTTCGCAAAACAACTTCTTTTACTTATCCACATAAATATACTTTTACATCTGTACAATCACACTCTAGATGTCTAAACTAAACTTTTTCTTGAGAGCGAGAGAAGACAGAGGCAAAACTGCTTTCGATTTAGACCTTCAAAATAAATGAATCACTTGGTTTGAGGGTTTGACGAAACAAATTTAAGAAAACAAAAGCGTACGTGTTCCAGTGTGAAGCCTTCATTAGCCTGACAAAACACACTATGAGGGGCCATGAGTGTGCCGACTGCTGGGGTGAAGAATTTGGCCACAATAATATCTTGTTGAAGATAATTAAATGTCAAAAAACGAGGATTTGAAGTCTTGGCAAAGTGTTTACTTGGCGGCTGGCAGGAAAAAGTCTAGATAAAGTTGGGAGGATGTTTTTAAAGAGTTTTGTGTCAGTGTAAATAAAAAGGTCACACGTACCCGCTCACACACTGATGACAGAGGCTGAGATCTAAAATGACCATCAGTAGTAACTAATCCCATTCATACACATTCAAACGCCGCCAACAAAGCAGCGCGAGCAACTTGGGGTTGTTCAAAGACACATCGGACATGTGGCTGCAGGAGCTGGGCTTAGAACCCTCAACCTTCCTGTTGAGCGCCCTACCAGCCCGGTGCATGAAAACACCAACAGTGACCGTATAAGGAGACATCAATAATACAGCAGGAATATGTAAATTAACTATTTGGAAACAACATTTTAACCTGATATCCATCTATTGCAGTATGAGTCAGCATGCAACAAAAGTTTATCGTTACTTTTATTCTGTAAAGCTTTATGTAACAAAATGTTTCTGTGCATACTTTGCCTGCTAAACAAACACTGACTTGGTTTCCCTCCACCGGTCCTCTTTGTTTGCTCTTAAATCTGCCCTTTTTTCTATTTTGTTATATTGATGTTGTATTTTCTGCCTCAGAAACAAACCTGAACATATATTCTTCATCTGACAATTACATAACTCTCAAGAGACTGTCGAACTCAGCCAAGGCCAATAATCTCAGCAGTTATCAGCCACTTTCAGCCAGCACTTGACTGTGATGATGACAGAGAAGTACAAGTAGCTAAGGTTTGACACATGGCAGAGATAATCGCACCTCTTCTCTAGGGATAATTAAGATTCAAAAGGCTCCTTTGCAAATTGATTTATCCCTTGTAAAGGGGAAAGACGAAGAAGTCTTACCCATGGGGCACCTTGATTTGGTGCATTTTGTCCTCTTCAGTACCTCATAGACCTGGAGATACAACAAATCATTAAAACCTCATTAAACCAAACAAATTCAGTCTTAAAAAAAAAAAAGATTTTTTTTGGAGGATGAGAAGCTGGACATTTACAGTACTTGCATGATCCCTGAGGTCATTTATTAGACTGCAGTACACCTGTTCTTAGAGAGGCTGCTTATCAGCTCAGAGTATATAACATGCAGCCCTCCACACAGTTTTATTGACGAGAGCCGG
Source organism: Symphodus melops (assembly GCF_947650265.1). Classification (NCBI taxonomy): domain Eukaryota; kingdom Metazoa; phylum Chordata; class Actinopteri; order Labriformes; family Labridae; genus Symphodus; species Symphodus melops. The sequence goes on from NC_136693.1 coordinate 28,490,598, forward strand.
AGCTCAACAATGAGCCGAACGCACTGATAGAGGAACTCCACCAATAACGAGAAGAAAATCACATTAGCCAGTAATTATTCAGGTGCTAAAAAGACCTGTGTGGGTGTGTGTGTGTAATTGAATCCAGCGGCACATGTATGATACATTTTGTGCTCCTGCCAAACACAAGGACACAACAAGTCTGTGTAGTTCACTCTATGCAGACGACACAATCTTCTACACAATATGAGGTTTAAAACCACACATTTAAAATATCTCTTATCCTATATTTAATTTTCTTTGCACTTACTCAAACATATAACCTTGAGTTGGTTTAGTCAATGTATTAGCATGTGATTTGATCTTCTCTGTGCATGGGTTTATAATCTCTATGTGTGGTTGGCTGCTTTATAGCTGTGTTGGCTGACTGCGAGGAGGCTGTTCAGGGGAGATGATTTGCCTTTCAGGGGAGGTGATTGACTGTTCAGGGGAGGTGATTGGCTGTTCAGGGCAGGTGATTGGCTGTTCAGGGGAGGTGATTGGCCTTTCAGGGGAGGTGATTGGCCTTTCAGGGGAGATGATTGACTGTTCAGGGGAGATGATTGACTGTTCAGGGGAGATGATTGGCTGTTCAGGGGAGGTGATTGGCTGTTCAGGGGAGGTGATTGACTGTTCAGGGGGGGTGATTGGCCTTTCAGGGGAGGTGATTGGCTGTTCAGGGGAGGTGATTGGCTGTTCAGGGGAGGTGATTGGCTGTTCAGGGGAGGTGATTGACTGTTCAGGGGGGGTGATTGGCCTTTCAGGGGAGGTGATTGGTTCCAGCCTTAGAGATAGCAGCTCTATCGTCAGGCGTCTTCCAGCTCCTGCAGGCTGTCCTCCCTTCACTAACAGAAATAAACGATCTACCTGATTTGACAGGCCAGGTGTGGGTGGCATTATGTTTTCTCTCTATCGGGCTTTGTTTTCACAATGTAGAGCTTGCTGTCTTGACTGCGGGGCCCAAATGGAATTTGGGCTACATGGAGGATATCAGTCTTTCTTTTTGAATACCTGCTGACTATTTAACCCCCTCTTCGATTTTGCAACTTAACATGCTGGACATTGCTGTGCATTGTATGAAATGTTGGCGGTGGCGGTATTACACTAAAACATTGAAACAACAAGAAAAACAACCAGGGCCTCTCCAAATGAAGAGAGTGAACATTTCCCCATGAGGCACAAAGTTATATCCACATTAATAATTAAAACCTCCAGACACTCTAGTTCACATGTTCTGTGTGCTCAACATTAAATAAAGGTTAGCTTTTAAGACACCTGCCACCTTTGTGCCTGACCACAACTCATTTTAAGACAAAAACAGTTAGTTTGCTATTTAAACAACTTGGTCACTGGACGTTAAAATGATTGAGAAAGACACCTGCACTGCGAGCCAAGAGCTCGGCTGCAGCTACAATAAAACTATATTCTGTTGACCGTCGGTATAAAGTCTCCCCCTCCCTTTTAGTCATGAGTAATACTTACTATTGAGCTCCTGGTCTTGCTGTCGAAGAATTTGTCCCGATCAGATAGGTCAAATCTGAAAACACAGAACAACAGTAAGAGGTCAGACGGGTGGCAAAAAAATATACATATTTTCTCACACGGAAAGAATAACTGACATGTGCATTGAAATACCAATGATGCAACCAGACACACTGTAAACAAGAGGTTTAAGCTGCCTCAGACCAGATGTTATATAAAAACACTTATCAGACAGAACCATGGTTACACTGCCTTTAAACCCACATCAGACCTGAACGTTCCCTCGTCCTAATCTGAACACCAACGGGAAGAAAGAGCACAAAAACAAAGATCTATGTGCTTAGCATACATCATAAACAAAATGTGCCTTAACAAATTTTGAAACAACATTGGCCAACGAGGGGACAGCTGTCTGTCCTTTCTATTCTTTTCTACATCAATCTGTTATGTTGACAAGAAAGTGGCTTCATTCATCCCTACAAAAACCTCTCTTGGTACCAAGAAGGTGCTCCAGGGAGCATGACTTTAAGGTAGGTTTGAAGAAACAACAGCAAAGGTAGCCCCTATTTTCCATCACTCCAGGCAAAGCAGTTGTCAGTGAGTGCTCTGAAAGCATGTCATCAAAGTGACTGAGTGGGCAGCTCCTGTGTCCGGGCGCTAAGTACAGTACTTGAGCTGCTGGTCAGTCTCGTTGATCTTTGCTGAGATAGCCTCTAAAGCTGTTTTCACAAACATGCACTCTTGAACATTTCTAGACTAGTTTAGAACAACCTGCCCATCAAATCGTACTTATTTGTTTAATTCACATACTGAACGTATATATGGCTCACAGCGTGAAGACATGACATAATGAAGATGCTGATGCAATCCAAGATGACAGAAGAAGCCACACAGTTAGACGTTTGTTACATGCCACAAGATTTACAATCTACTCATGACGTGGACGATCATCCCCGCCAACTTGTTTATGTTTTAGTTTTTTTTTTTTACTTAATATTTCTTGCTGCCTTCAAACATTGTCTCACCCCCACTCCACGCAGACATTCTTTCAGGGTACTTGCAGGAAATAGTCCGGGGACATTAAAGCTTCTATGGGGAACTTTTAAATGGTGTCGATTTTAGCGCCCCCTGCTGGCAAAGCCAAGCGGAGGGAAAAATACAAGTGGCGAAGAAAGCTGTGGCGTAACCTTACGTCGCCTTTGTCTTGGCTAAAAAGTTGCACTTGAACACACTGCAAAGACTACAGCCGACGGCCAAACCACCATGTACATACTGCACATGCATGAGGCAATAACTCTCCAAGCCAGTAGGTGGCAGTAGTCTGTAAACGTCATTCCAAAAAGGTGAAACCAGGATAGGACGAGGAGAAATGTGGATAAATAAACCCTTTTTACAATACGAGAAGACCATCGCTCATCACTCGTAATACAGGTACTCATAATCGAGAAAAATGTCTGATAAAAAGTTGAAAATGGGTTCGGGTTAGTAGGGGAACAAGCACAGAAGAGGCGCTTCAGTTTTTCTTCTCGTGCACTGGCTCTCCTGTTTCGCTTCGCTTAGATTCCCCCCTCCTGTCGACGGGGCAGACGGGTAACGACGGAGCTGAACACGCCGCAAAAACAAGAGGGATGATCACTCATCGACTACCCACTAGGAACGATGGCTGACGATGTCCTTGGGTTTTCAGGCCTTTTGATACAACTTACAATAAATCATTGGCCTTGTATATTTTTAAAAGGTTTTTTTTCACACCTACCCCCTGAAGAAGTGTCAGCTTTAAATATGAATATATTGAAAGAATAGATCTTCTCCCTGATGGTCTTGTTTGCTTTTGTAGATCACACAGAGGCACCAATATTAATTCCAGTCAGGTTCATTACCAGATTAAATCTCCTTAAAAAGCTTTAAAAAGGTTTTACAGAATGGCATAATTCAATCAAACATAGCCTTAATGTAAAACCATTAAAACAATGTCTGACAAAGCCAGATCAAGTGGTGTTCTTCAGAGGACACTTTCATCTTCAGCTAGGCTTTACCTCATGAATCTGGCTTGCAGTGATTTTAAAATAGATAAAGATTAAGAGATGGAGAAGATGTGGAGGGAGATCTCCCGCTCGCTGTTAGTCAGAGCTGTAAATATAGTCGCCCACTGCCCACTCTCTCCTCCATACATCCCAGCAGGCTGACGTTTGTGCTCAGACTTTCTTCTTCTTCTCTTATCACTGCTTTTCAAAATGCTTTTACTTGTAAAACCGAGAAGTACGTAGCGAAGTCAGGACTTCTTGTCTGATGTTAATCAGTCTAAATGCCTTATTAGGTTATTTTAAAATCCCACCATCACAGTGTGGAGAGAATGTAAATGATATTTGTGATTCAGGCAGGCCGTGTTTGTTTCCTCCTGGGAGAGAAAGCGGAGGGATGGAGGCTTTGGCTGCATGCAGCAGGAGAGCGTCACGCTGCAGCTTTCCTGCCACGCTCGAGTCTAACGGTTTGATGGTCTTGTTGTGCGATTTTTATGCCAATTTACACCTCAGTGGTTGTTACTTCATCATGCTGTCTCAGTCATGGATGTCCCTGTGTGGCTTAAGAGATTAAACATCAAGAAATAAGGATGACGGCCTGATAACATGCTAATATTTTTAGCTCATTTGCTTTTCACTTGTGTAATAACATGTCCAGCCTTATATGCGCTGTGTGCATGATAGTGTTCATATTATAACAACCTTAACCCTGTAACTGGCTCTTTTTTTATGCATATTTTGTAACATTTTTCTTTATGTTTATCAAATTTAATTTTTGCACTGTGTAATTCTTTTTATTCTCCTATCCTGATTTGCTGCTGTAAAACTTGAAATTTCTCCGTTTGTGAGATGAATAAAGGATTATCTTATTTTTCCACCAACTTCTGTAGAAAACAGTTTGCTCAGCAGTTAATCTCTGCCTCCGTCTGTCTTCTTGTTGCTGTCGAGGCAAAATGAGAACCCTGAGGCTATCATCTATTAAATTCAATTACTTGGGAAATTTATATTAGATACTTTATATGGTCTCCCTTTTCTTTGTGCTATTGTTGACAGCAGACAAGCAACTCTCGTCTAAACATGCATGTCCATATCATAGTGTGCAACCCTTTACAGATAGGTGTTGAAACACGCAGCAGATTTCTGATCCTGACTGTTCACATCCGCTCTGCCTTTACTGCCATAACACATCACAGCCCTCCTTTCTGATCAAAGTCAGCGTACGAAGCGGTTCGGACCGACCATCAGCACACAGTCCCTTCACAGCTGCATCTTCTCCCTTGTGGCTGTTTCACAACTTTATCAAACTCCTGGTAAGTTTTAGGGCACCACAGCTTCTTGGTCATGTTTAGGCACCAACACCACATGACTCACAAAAGGTTTGAGTACCTAAAGTATCTGGTTTGGTTGAGGGAAAAATGTATGGTTTGGGTTAAATTAAAAAGTCAACGTTGACATTGGGATTCATTGGACGCAGACAGCTGATTCTAGGTCGAATGTCCTGTGTTTTAAAATAATGGCTTTCCTGGACCGACACGGGACGGGGAGACGCTGTAGCTTGAAAATATCCGGAATGCTTCCGACTCTCCTCTATCATTATTCAACCTGTACAGTGTCTGTCACAGCCAAGAGCCGTCTGCAGCGTATGATTTGCACAGACAAGACAACAAAGGCATGCAGGAAATATTGTGGTCAACAACACACTTTTTTTTGTGACACCCAGCATCAGTGGAACCACACAGTGGCTACAACATTGCTGTTTCCTGTCTGTGAAAAATCGCCATCTGTTGTTCTGTCCTAATTACCAGAGGAGATGAGTGAGTTTCATTCGATTGTGATTGAAAAAAAGGGACACTTTTACAGATACCGCATAACTAATAACCCAAATATCTCCAATATAATTAAGCAGTCGGAAAAAAAAAAAAAAAGTCTTGCAGATTGTGACTTCTAAGTTGCTTTGTCTTGTTTCAGAAGGTGTTTTCAAAGAGCTGGCGTCTGAACTACTCGTGGCAAGTCTTTTCAGTCTCAGAGATTTCAGAGATTTTACTTACAGATGTTGCTTCTCTCTGGAGAAAGGGTGAGAGAGAGATTTGACACTCTGGGGCCTGTTGGCGTCGACTTTAGGGTGAAGAGGAGCTGTGACTTTGTGAATGAACAGACGGATCTTCTCCACCACATTACTGCCTTGTTTCACCTCGTAGACCTGCAGACATAAAACGCCAACAATCAGACAACTCTCTCTTTAGCACTACTGTTCAAACATAACGTGATCTGACATTAAACCTTCTACTGTGAGAAAAGGTCATTCAGAATGATTGTCCGATAGAGCTTGTGTTCTCCTTTAGATCAGATACTAAGAAATGACAATAAGCTAAATAAGCTGAAAGGTTTGGATATTGGCAGCATGTAAGATAAATCAACATAAAGTTAAAACAAAGCCTGTTTTGATGCAAGGGATTTAAAATGGTTTAACCATGGTCAGGTTTAAATCAGAGATTATTTAAGTAGTATTATAGGGGAGAAGCCTGTCTAGACCACTGCAGCGCACCTTTACTGTTCAAAGCAGTGAACCTGAAACCACTTACAATTACTTAAACTATACCCAAAGGTATTGTTAATCTCTCCCATAAAAGGACTGTATCTGCTATAACATGCACTACATCCCACAAGCTGAGGTTTGAAGCAGATATGTGTCTCACAGTGGGGATTTCTATTTGGAAAAGGTTAACTACAATATTGATTAAAATGGCAGGGCAAGTTGTGCATTATGGTACTTGACAAATGTTCAGTGATTGTTCAAGTATTCAGCAGTCCCATTGGATTTCTATCAAATCTCAATCCGATGAAAGGAGCCACCCCTACATGGTCTCGATTGGGAGTTATAAACGCAAGCGTAGAAGAACAGGAGACAGATTCATCACGTTTGTCGTAAGTCAACGCTGCAGCTCTTTGAGCATATACACGCTGCCTCTACACAAATGAACGTTACAGTGAATTTGTATGAGACAGGAGGAAAGTTGACGGGTTGAGTACCTTTTTCGTTGGCATCTTGAGCTTCATAAACTCAGCCTCTCGACACAGAACGTTCCAAGGAGCGTGAATCTTCACGAAGCCAATTCCATGGATCTTACTCTGAAATCAAACCAAGGTTATGATATCAAACAGTTTTTCTGCAGAAAAAAACAAATAGTTCTTGACTTTCCAAAATGTATGAACAGATGCTTTTGAACACTACATGTTTGGTTAACAGACACAAGTACATAAAGCTTGCACAGCTTGGTGTTGGTTTAGTGCCGAGTTTAAAGCTAAGTCCCGGGAAAATCCTCCGCAGCACAAACTCAACTCTTTATTGCTGCATTATTGTTTCTGCAGCCTCAGCTGTTATGTAAACCACTCAAACACCGCCAGACTCACTTCACACCTTTCAGCTCATCACACTGACCCGTCTGGATACAAAAATACATAACAACCAACTCCAGCTGACTAACTGTGTGTCAAACAACATCGCATTCAAATTGTTTCTTCTGTCTTTAATCCAACAGCTGATTCAATTACACTGTTATGAAATGAGGTTGTCACTGCAGGAGTATGCAATCAGAAAAAAACATTTGAGATTCAGTTTCTGTTTGATGGGAAATTGGATTCATATGAACGCATGTCCGCCTTCCACAACGAGAAATGAAACTCAGCTCTGTGATTCAATGAGAAAGCATGGCGGCAGAAGTGTGCCATACATTTTGGATTGAAGCGGGTGATTCTAGTGAGATGTATGACACAGTACATAAACCCTGTATGAAGTGATTGCTTATTTCTTTTTTTATCACTGATAATGAAACTGTAGATGGTTGAGACTGAATATATCGTTAGCTTTTCTCGTCTTCTAACCACTCAAATAGCTTTGACACTTCATGTTACATTCAACCACACACACACACACACACACACAAACACACACACACACACACACACACACATGCAGGGATAGCAGAGGATGCATCAGTCATATATAATCCCTTTTAAAAACACACTGCTGGTTATACAACTCGAGAATAATTTGAGTTTTGGTGTCTTCCCAAAGGAAACTTTACGAGTTGAACTAAAGGAGCCAGGATCAAACTATCAGCCATCAAAAAAACAACCGACTCTACCACATATTCACAGTCGGCCTACATTTTTGTAAAATGTTAAAAAGCTTCATTGGGGGAACCATAATCAAGTGGTTTTGTGTCGCGCCCATGGCTTAAAATTTGACCTCGGCCTTTTGCAGCATGGCTGTCCAAACAAAAAAAATATATATATATATATAGTACAGCTCCATTGTTTTTGCTTCCTTGTAATGAAGGTGATTTCTAATAAAACCATGGATGTAGTCACATGATGCCATCGATAGGTAACTAATGAGGCTTTATGAAGCACAACCACTGGCTATCAGCAAACTGGAAATGGTATCAATTACTATTTTTTAATCAATAAGGAAAATCAGTGGAGCTGAAAATATCGGCTCCTATCAAAAAGCTACGATGTGACAACCTGTCTGTCAAATAAGCCACACCCACAATTATGCAAATGTATGAAACAATCATAATTCCTTTACAACAGGCTGTAAGGAAGCTGTAAAAATTGACATTTCACCATGAGACATGATGGGGATTCCGTGTCTTTTGCAGCCACCTTTATTCTTTATTTAGAACAACACATCATTATATATGAAATTAGCCACTAAGAACACAAGATTACAATTATACACAACAGTTACTGGGTACACTTTAGCCTCCAAAGACCTTCTTTAGAAAACTGTGCAAAGCAATTTTGCCCCCACATTGAAAGTCTTTTCGAGTGACATTTCATGACAAGCTGAGCTTGAGACAGATTTCCTGAAAGCCTTTGCAGAACATGTTCTCAACCCAGCTGTGATCAGGAAAAGGTTTGCTCATGCGATTTCTAACGGATGATTCACTGAGTGAAAAGTCACTGCGTTGTCATTTGTTCTTCTAAAGACTACGAAGTAACAAAAAGCTCTGGCTTTACTTTCATGACCACAAATGGGTTTTTTTTTTTTGTTTAATAGATTTACTCACAAGGCAAAGACGAGGCAGAGACAGAAGAGCGTCCAGGAAGAAACTCGAGTAAACCTCAATGTTTAGATATATTAAAAGGAAAATAAACAGACTGATGTCAAAGTAATGCTCTGGAGTCAATTCAAAGAAAAACAATTACCTGACCATGAACAGCAGGAAAACTTTGCAGATTGTTTTATGATATAAAGATTTGAATGTACTGCCTGAATATGACAGTTTTTTGTGGACTTGTTTTTTCTTCTAGATAGATTTTTCTTGTCGTGCCACCAACTATCAAAGTTTTTATTTCTCCTGTCAAATATTTCAACATCTACCCACATCAACTGGCATTCATTCGGTCCAAACATTCACCGTGCCCAGATGAAGCACGCTTCCAACTTTGGTGAGAATGTGACTTCAGATCCAAAGCAACGGTCCAATTAAAAGGTCATCTTGTTAAATGGTACCAAGGTCAAAACTTTCCAAAATAATTATACGAGAGAGAGCGAGAGAGCGCGATAGAGAGAGAGCGAGAGAGAGAGCGAGTGAGAGAGAGCGAGTGAGAGCGAGCGAGTGAGAGAGAGCGAGAGAGAGAGAGAGAGCGAGCGAGAGAGAGCGAGCGAGAGAGAGCGAGTGAGAGAGAGCGCAAGAAGTGACTTGCAGCCATGAAGCCTCAGGTTGGTTTGAACCCGGGCAGCCCGTCGTGAACCCTTAATCCACTGTAAAATTTATTTTTCTAAACCGCCCACAGAAAGAGGGTGAACTCAGATCTATGTATACAGCCTTACTGTTGTTTCATGTCCACAGCTCAAATACCAAAACTGTCAAAATAGCTGTCGCTCGCGAGCTCCCACATACACTCAGCAACAAACAAGCCAACTAGTGAGCCTAATCATAACAAATAGTCCCTGTCAGCTGGAGGTCTGCAGCTATTTCCTGCCAATCTTTATCCCGTTCATCTATTTCGTGACGGTGCAGTGAGACAGATCACACAGTCATGCCTGTGATGGAGCCTGAAATTCTTCCTTCCAGTTTGCTAAGGTGCACTGAGCGGGGTAAAAAGCCTTGAGGTTTTGGGAATCGACTTGTGGCTCTGCTCTCACAGCGTGACTGATGCAGTCGGATGATCAATACTTCAAATTCGCCAGAAATTCATCCAACCAGTCAGGAGCAGCAGATCGCCTCATGTGCTGTACAGGAAAACCAGCCTGACTCCAGAATTAGCTCTAAAATCAGGTCTAAATCAGCATAAAGTAGCAAATTGCATGTCTGCCATTAAATGCAGCTCAAGCTAAAGTTCAGTCAGGAACACTTTATCATGTATGTGAATTGTGTTGCTCATTCTCAGACTATGTTGCATTCACTCCTCCACACATACTCATTGATTTTCCTGCAGTCATCAGCTGTTATCCTCACCTGGTCACATCTATCACTATCTTCACTCCTTCACTGTTCGCCTGTCATTACGCTGCCGTCTTTTTTAATACAGCTTTCTCTTCTTCACGCCGTTGTTACGTGCGAGCCTCCACCTCCCCATCTCCTCCACGTCGTTGCAATCTCATCTGCTTCACCGTTTCATCAGCCTCAAACCACATCATCATCCATCGCCGTGTCAACCCCGGTTTACTTAGTTACATCGCTGTCTTCATCTCATCAGCTTTAGACAACGCCATCGACCAACGTCTCCACCACCGGAGTCTGGTCTCAGGGGGAAACAGTGTGGGTAGAAACCCCTGCATCACTCTATCTCCCTTTAAAGTGCTGAAGACTCATTTTGATGATGTGTTAAAAGACATATTTCATGCTCCTCCTAGCTTTGCCTAAGAATTGTTTTAATGCAAACCGAGAACAGGGTGGGTAACAGCTGACAAACTTGGCAGAGTCAGAAAAAAAAACAAAAACTGGAGAAATTGTTTGATTTTTGTGCCAAGAATAAATACCCAACTCTCATACCAGTTATGTGATGACTGGATGGCTTGTAGAGAAGACAAAGATATCTCTAACTCCCTCCCCCACAAAAAGGACTTCCTAGGGGGAAACAGTCATAGGCAGTCGTGCTGGCTGGTGCATTATTGACCACAGGCGGCTGAAATTTCTCACAGATGGACAGAGATGCACATCTTAGTTGGTTAGCTTAATGCTAACACTTATTTGCCCTTAACTGGCTCAATTAATGAGGATAGAGATCTTTATCCTACAAAAAGGTCTTTTCTATAACAGTGTTTCGTAAAATTCGACTATTCAAGTGAGATAAACTAAAACTAAGTTGGTTTCTTAGCACCTCCAGTCTGTAACGCAGTGTTGCAGTGTTACAGATGTGTTGCAAGTGGGCGCGCCATGAAACATGTCCATCAGTTACACTAAAGAAGTGAATGTCAAAGTGCTTTAGCTGCAGAAATAAGCCCATTAGGAGATATTGCACGTTTTTTTTCTTGTGACTATGTTCACGTACTTAAAGGGAGCTGCGAGCCCATTTATATCATCCATCAGGGTCCTTCCTGAAGTTCACAAAAAACAAATCAAAGACACCGAAACAACTGTGCAACCCTCCACTATTAAGAAAAACAAGGCTGAATCCACACAGCTCTGAGGCTGAGCAGTGTAACACGTTGGTGACGGCAGCTTTTTAGCTACCGACAGTAAAAAGACTTTGACAGGACGATGTGAGGTGAGGCTTTCTTAAACTCTGCCTCTCCCTCGAAGGACGTGTTGGGCCGCTTCAGGAGTTACTGAAAGTCTACTACTACAAAGCTGACAGCTAACAGACTGAACCACGTGGCGCTTGATGTTTGTGTGCAACTATAACTTAACAAGCTTTGGAGTTCATCCATGTGTGGCACATGGCGCTGTATTCATAGTGACACGTGGCATTGAATGAGATTGGGGAGTGGTGTCTTTTTTTTAAGCCAGGATTCAGTTCAAACACAAACATGTGAGTGTAGCAGCCTTGCTCTGATTTATTAATTTGAGGACATTACACTCCAGCATACTAGGTAACATCACATTTGTCCAACACTCGGGTTCATCCAAAGTGTTTTCCCCTAAATGTTCAAACTGCCCACTCCCTCAGAAACAAGTGTGTAACAGGGCAACACAAGATATCTGCTCTTTTTCTGACACTTACATTTTACTAAATCGAGAACCAAGACTATTGATACCAAATTGGTCAAAACAATAGCAGAGGAGAAAGGACTCCAGGCACATAAGGACAATAAAATAGAGCTTGTGAACACTGTCAGCTCACTCTCAGACAAAGGCTTATCAGATAAAGAAACGGTTCTCCTTTAAAATCGAATAATTTATTTTATTTTCAACAAAAGGTAAAACTGACTGAAAATTCAAAGGACACATTTGCCACTGTTACGAATGTAAACAGCTTTTACGAGGATCGATGACCCCACAGGCCTAGAAACAGAAAGTAGTGAAAAATACTCAAATTACATTCACCTCTAAAATTTCCAAAATATAAATCTTTCCCCCTTTCTTACCCCTTCATCTTTTTCCAGCTCCAGCCCCGTCTCCAAGAGATTTTCCTCAAACTCCTCCCTCTTGGAGCGATTGTCATACTCGGTGTTATCAGGCCGAAGGTCCGTGGCAGCGATCTCTGGGTCCTCCTTTGGCTGTAGCGGCGCTCTGCTGCTTCTCATGCTGAGGCTGCGCCGAAGCCGTCTCACAAAGTTGTTTTCTCCAAACCTGATGGACCGCCGCCGGACGCTGCCTGGCTTCTGGATGTTGTACACCAGCACATAATCCACCCGCCGCTGGCCGTCAGAGAAGTACGGGCCCAGGCGATGCAGAGGCGAGCCATTATCTGCATGAAGATTTTTCAATGGCTGAAAAAAAAAATACAATAAGAATATGTTAGAGCGGTTTGTGCGTATAGAAACATGTTTTTGGTCTTCACCTTGACAGAAGAATAATTCAACAAGCTCTTCAGATTTCATGTGGTAGGTGGAGCGAAAGGTCAGAATATTCACAGCTTTGCTGTCAAGTACAATCACTCGCATCACCAGCATTGACTTTCAAAGGGATCCAATCGATCGATTGATTGATTGAACTTTCAGACGTGGTCTGAAATTTGTCTTGCATCACAGCGGCTCCATTTGAAACACAAGAATGAAGAAAAAATACAAAGACGGAAACATTTGACAACATTCAAAAACCAATCAGACATTCAGAGTCTTTAAACAAGTGGTTCAGTTCTTAAAACGTTGGTCTCTGGTTTGATGGTACCAGTCCATATTCTGCGTTCAGAGCGTGGTCAGTGAGCCAGCATTAACATGCTTTTATCGAGTCTATGCACTGGTTGGCTTTCAACCTTTAAGCAGATGTTTAACTGTTGGACAGACATGCATCAGCTCTTGTATAATCCAGCATTATACAAGCATTATTAACTCAAACACAATGACAAGCAGGACATCCTATAACTCTCCACAATGCTGTTCCACTGTCATTTAGAAATTACACAGGCTATCTTAAACTTGGCAATTTGGGCAGTTTCATCAGTACATAAATTTACTTTCTTTCATGCACACTTTGTACATTTGGTGTTCTTTATATTTGACATTTTTTAAATTATATTTTATATGTTGGTAATTACTTTTCATATTTTATTTTATTGAAGCACTCGTTATTTTAGCCTTGTTTTTTCACTCACACCATGACACATTCCTTGTATATCTAAATGTACTTGGCAATAAATCAGATTATGATTCTGATTCATGAAAATCATCGCCTGGAATCTGTCACGATCACGGGTAGAAAACAAGGAGGAAGGACCCAATTGCAGAATAAAACAAAAAATATTTTTTTCACTGAAAAGGAAAAAAAAAAAAAAAAAAAAACTTACAAGTACAAAAACTAAATCCAAAACATCCGAAAAAACTATGAGCACAAAATCAAAGTAAATCCAGGGAGCAGAGAACATGGGGAAACATCCAACGTCTAACACAGACGAAAGACAATGAACCAACCAGAGGGCAAGAAAACACAGAGACTAAATAGACTGGGGTAATCAGACACAGGTGAGACTAATGAGACAGGTGAGGACAATCAGGGTCATCAAGACAGAAGGGAAAACACAGAGAGGCAGGAAACACTGAAGACCAGAACTAGAACTTAAAACTCAGGAAACACTCAAGACTGAATTATGAAACATTAACACACAAGTCAAACAGGCAACAATATCAAAGACAACATAGAAGGACACAAAGTAACACAACACTGGGAAATAAATAAAACAGAACTCAAAACTCTGAAATATAACACAAAACCAAACCATGACAGAATCTATAGGTGACCTCCCGCTGCAGAGATATCGGATCATAAAAGGATTTTTTATTTTTTCTGTAAATGTCAGCAATCAATCACTTTAAGGATCAGAACTCAATAGATGCATTTGCTATTTGTATGACACATAGAGAACAAATGTGATAAACCAGTTTAAAACCAGTTTAAAAAAGGAAAACAATGGCCTCTTTTAAAATGGATGCACGGACTTAAAATCTATCTGTCCTTTCTTACACTATTGTATAAGTTTGATAACATTTATCTTATATCTGATTTCATCGCTGTCGAAAGACATCCTCAAGTGTTTACACAGCTGCAGTATCCTTTATGTGCCTGAGCAAATATGCTTTGAAATATAGGAAGGCTTTAATGTCCCAGAGGAAGATTTGTTTTTACAGTCTTTATGTGTCCAATGCAACAACATACAGATATATACAATAAAAGAAATGAGTTTATATTCATCTGAGGCGCTGCTTGTCAACAGGCAAGCAGGCAACTTCCTGGGGCCATTTTGCAATGACAGCAGGGAGCCTCCCAAAGGGGGACAGAAGTCACTCTTGTTACCCTGCTGAACGCTGTTTGGACGGTTGATCTATTTTGTTTAAGGCCCCATCACACTTTAGAAACGCCACTGATAATCATATTAATCATATTCATCCATGCCCAAGCCTGCAAAGCTCCACTCTGACTTACAAAATACTTTGAAATGAAAATATCTTCATGCGTCTACAAAACTCTCAGTGTGATATTTATACATTCTTTTCCACAATATCCTGTTTTTCTCTCAGCCTGTGTGTGGTTGGTTTGGTCTAACTTCCAGCAGCCAATAGGCAGACTCGGAAAGTACAGTGGTTCAGTCGGCGGGGTCGGTCGTCTGAAGCCACATGTCCGATGAGTCCATGGGCAAAACACTTGAGCCCAAATTGCTCCCGCTGCATTGGAGGCAGCTCATCAATGTGTGTAAGTGGGATTAGTGACTCCTGATGGACTCACTACACAGCAGCCTCGGCCATCAGTGTGTGAATGTGACGGTGTGACCTGCGGTGTAAAAGAGCTTTGAGTAGTCAGACGACAAGAGCTCAAGTCCATTTACGTCAGTTCACTGTATACACCTGAGTTAATCAGGTATTATCTTATTTAAGTGGTATCTTGTGTGATACCCTTCTTTGTCACTGTTGCTACTGTCTTATAAGAGCCGAGTCAAGGTGAGTCAAGGTTAAGGAACATTTGTGATTACATGTTTTGAAATAATAACATTGGATCAGAACCTGATCACTTTTATAATCGATAATAACTTTTATAATAATCCTTCTCCAAAATTCACAGAAAATATTTGAAATAGTCGATATCCAACTTCAAGTTGGTGACTCAGACACTCAGCTTTTATCCTCTCTCTCTGTGGACGTGGTTGATCATCACTTTTTGATTGACAGGGACCAAAAACATTTAAACTGTGCCCAGACTCGGACTCCAGTAATGCCAAACCCTGGATGATGGACTGAGTTATATTTCATCACTTCACACCAGAGAGAAGAGAAAAAAGATATCTCAGATATAGAAAATCTAAATCTAGAAACAGATTACTGGGAGTGTATGTACCTGCTTGTAAAAACAGGGTCTTCAATAGATTTAACCAGAGTTCATCTGAATCCTAAACCACAGGTGAAATACACGTGTGGGCAATTTGGTCCTGTTGTCGTGCACCATGTACCTGTACTAATGTTGTGTACTCATGGTGCAACAGATCTCAAATATCTCAATTCAGATTGGATCACAGATTTTTGTCACAGATTTTATTGTATTTGAAAAAGCAAAAAGCAAAAAAAAAATATATATATGATATCACTTTTCGACTCCCCATCTAGCAGTGACTCAAACTGTCCATTTTGTGCTTTTTTTAAAAGTGCTTTTAAAAATCAAATCGTATAACACAGTCTAATAAAAGCTGCACCATGTCAACAACAGAATTTTTTTTTTTTTTCGGGTTACAGCTGTTACAGCTGCAGACTACAGCAGCCTGTTACATTACTAATGTGAAGTTTCTAAATGAAGACATATGCAGCAAATGGCTGATAAAGGCCTGTGTTTTCACAGATCTTGTGTTTGTGTTGTATGGGCCTTTCTGTTTACATTTTCTTTATTTGAATGAATTCAAAGAAGCAGCTCAGTGTTTGGCAGCACTTTCAGTCCAAGTGTAACGTATCCTATCGTACATACAGAGCATGCATGATGCAGACACAACAGATTGACGTAGGAGCAGCGTTTGACACAAAGTTGCCGCAACTAACATCTGTAGGAAAGTTTGTGAAAATCGTTTCTATAAATATATTTGAAAAGAGTGAATCGAATTCCAGTTCCTGTTTGTACAGCTAATCTCCATGGAGACGACACACACTAAACAGCGATGAAACTTTTACACCTTGGAGATTATGGGTCAACTGTGTTCTGTTTCACCCCGAGCGTGTACCTAAGGGAGCGCACTGCAGGGCACAGTGTACGCTCAGAGGAAACGGGTACCGATGATCATGTAGTCTGAAGTTATGTAACAATGCCAGCCATTATAAAAAAGGAAGACAACTTTTAATCTCCTCAAAGACATTCAAAGTGATGCGCAGGGATTTAGCCCATGACAGAATCAGTTTAAAAGAAAGAAAAAGAAAAGAGACAGAGCACTGTGAGGGCACTCCGGCAACGTTTAAGTAAAAACATATTGTTTAACCATGTCTAATCATTTTTATGTTTTATGACATTGCACTGTCCCCTTTTTTTTTTTAAAAGGATTATTTTTGGCCTTTTTGCCTTTATTGATAGGACAGATAGAGTCGGAAAGGGGGAGAGAGTGGGGAGAGACATGCGGGAAGGTGGCCACAGGCCAGACGCGAACCCGGACCGCCCGCGCGAGGAGTAAAGCCTCGCAACATGGTACGCGCGCAGTCGCTGCCGCTGAGCTATCGGCGCCCCCGCACTGTCCCCTTTTAAATAAACTAATAATAATAAATTGTCAAATAATATCAGTGGATTCCAATGTTTTATTTTGTTGCAGTGGTCTCGAAACAGAGACACACAACAATGCAGGCCACAGGCTCTTGCAGCTCGAGCTGAGGAAAATTGTTTTTGCCGCTTGCGTTTGTTTAATGGTGCTTTCTAATTCAGAACTCCTTCATGCAACTCGAGTGGAGATGGGTTGGAGCTGTGACTGCAGGAGCGCGGACGCTTCAGTATGGAGGAGGTGTGGTGAGACAGCAGTGAAGACATGAAAAAGTTGCTTCCTTTAAAGTCAGGTATTGTGACAACACTGTCACAGCTGGATGTGAATTTTATACACAGAAATGGTCAACATCGTATGTGTACATATATTTTGAGCATGGCAAGACATTTTAGATGGTGGTGCATAAAAAAGGCTGCAGGTATATTAAAGGATCTCGAGTTTGGCCTCAGAGGAGCAAGACTTCCTTCACTGAAGTCAAACAGAACTGGGCATGAAGTTTGAGGAGAAACCTTGCTCTGGAGAAAATAAAACACAAAGTAAGTTGGAGACTGGTGTGCA
Organism: Symphodus melops; assembly: GCF_947650265.1. Lineage (NCBI taxonomy): Eukaryota > Metazoa > Chordata > Actinopteri > Labriformes > Labridae > Symphodus > Symphodus melops. The sequence continues at coordinate 28,508,009 of NC_136693.1, forward strand.
GAGAGAGAGAGCGCGCTGCAGGGTGAAGGAGATAACATACAGTGGTCTCTCTGCTCTACCTGACAGCTCAGTGGACTAATGCACTCATGGACAAGATACACTTTCACACATATGATGATACAACATCTACTGACCCATGAGACGGTGTGTCAGGACAACATAGAGTCCATTGTACACAACATCTCGTTCAACAGCTACATGAAACAAACATGTGCTTCTACAGCTGAACCATGTTGTTTGCTAAACCATGAAATATTTAACTCACATAGCAAGAAGTGTCTCCAGAGTGATATGCATCTCACACTGTCTATTTATATTGTGCAATTCCCCAAACAAATTCCCAACTGCATTAAACGAAAGGCTGCGATGTCCCTCCTCCAATAAGGATGTGGAGACCTGCAGTGGAGCGATGCAGTATGTAGTATCCCTCCACACATGTCACCTTATACTTCAACACACATCTTCTCGCACTCCGAGAAGAAGAAGAAGAAGAAGCAGCTCTCAAGGAGAAGCTAAAAATGTCATGCTGTGGAACATAAGCCCTAAATAACCTTTGACCTTCTCGAGTCCAGTTTAAAGGAAGTGCCTGATGATGCATCTCTTACTGATACCAAATTCCCTCAAGAGAAGAGCCAACAACGTGATATCCTGTCAACACAAACTGACAGAGCTCGGACATATCTGCCATATCTTTTCTTTTTTTATTCTCATAATTTACACTTTTGTGTTGTTTTCATCTTAAAATGTTCCTCTGCTAACAAAACAAACGCTGCTCCTAATTCTCAGCTGCTTCATCTCTTACACTGCAGCAGCTCTGTCTGGGCATAGAGGCTAAAATGAGAGAGAACTGTGGAGCCACATATTTCTTAAACGCATTATGGGCGTGTGTCGCAGTTGTTATGTTCCTCTACTGACTCACACAACACAACACTGTAGATGCCCTGCAGGTGAAGCCACTTAAAGTGAACATTGGCTGCAGGTCTGCTCCATTAACAACCCACATATACATAGCAACAGCGTTAATTAAAAGCAGGAAGCGTCCTAAAGATAACAGAAATATACTGAGTCAAGCATTTCACCAACCGAATACATGACCCTGCATGCACAGCATTCAGCCTCCCTCCTATTTTGTTCCCATTCGTCGGACGAAACTACATCTACACAATGATCTATGAATCGAACTGGCAACTGACAACTTCATGTAAGGTCCGCGTGAACATCTTCAGTCTGTGCAAGAGGAAAAGTGAAAGCTGGATGAAGGTTCAAGCTATCGAATCATTTCAAGACGGGACAGTTTTCCACCAAAAAAATAAAAAGACGTATGTGGCTCCATATTCAAGCAGAGCCTGACTGAAAATGTTGAGTTATTAACCCCCAGATCACCTGTAAACTAGCCATGCATTCTGCAAGCTGAATTTCGATATTGCTGCAGAATAATATCAAACAGCCCAAGAGCAGCGTCAAGGCACTGGAACGGCACACCATCAATATCAGCCTTTAATTAAAAGAAAGACAAATGAAACTCCAAACGGCTATGATGAAGAATGCCCCGTTTTCATTTTGTGGATACTCGAGTCATTTATTTGATTGATGAAAGCCTGACGACACCCCCATCCCCACGGTCCCATTATAAACCCTAAATGTTGGCAGGTACTGCTTCAATGAGCCTGGACTGGGCCTCCTGTCCATCTTTTAATGGTTGGTCCAATTAGTCCACACAACTTGTTCCTTTGTGTCTTATAGGCGAGGATCAGTTTTATAGGGTTTCGTGTCATGGCCAAGGACGAGACAACAAGTTTGACACTTTTCTCCTGTGTTCATCTCCCCCTTGTGTTCGAGGTTGTCACTCTGTTTGTCACTGTGTGTGGCACGCTCAGCGCTTCTCACCTGCTCCTCCAATAACCACCTCCTGATTGGATCAGCCCGCTCACATGTCATCAAGTCACAAAACCTACACTGATTAAATACATCTATTCTTTACTCATTCACCCCGAGGTCTTACGTCTACCAATGTGTTTCAAGGCCAGCTGATTCACTCGTGTGTAAGTCCTACTGCATGCATGAGGATCAACCTGCCAACAGTCCAACACACTGGATCATGCTGTCAGCCACTCTTTGCCTGCCCAAACTCTCAACCTGTTACTGCCCTTCATTAAACAAACTCGACTCATTTACTGAGTCTGTGTTGTCAATCTTCAAGAAACACTGCCATTCCCATAACCCTTTGCTTTCCTCTCCCTTGTTGTTTCAGGTAAACATTGCCCACCCTTTTCTTTCTTTGTGCAGGCTGTAAACAAAAGTAGATTTACATGTGAACTGGTAGTTCCTTTATGGCCTCTTCTAGAGCTGATTCTCTTCGATCCAGCCACATGCATTACAGAGCAGTCAAGAAAAAAAAATCAATAACTATGTCTCAGGGACAAAATTATAAGATCTAAAAAATGTAAAATATATTATCTCTAAAAGTATCCCTTCTGTGCTTTGGGACGACCAACGTAAAGATGTTGATAATGGTACACATGATTGGGAGAAGTCAACAAACAGCTGATTAAAACTCCTAATATTGTGCACCAATGGGGAGATGTGCTCTTGTTTCGCTTCAGATACTCGAGGTGACATTTTTGGCCCTGGTTCATTATTTTCATCCATCAGTGCTCTGCTTCACTTCTTTCTCCGTTTACTGAATGGAGAGTTGCCGCTATGTGAGGGATGGACTGAGAAGTCCTGCACAATTACACTGAAGACAGACGACATGATTGAGAAAGTAATTTAATTACAGGTAACACCTGATGAACACAAAACAGAGAGACTGGATCACATTTAATATTCTCATTCCTGTCACTTCAGCGCGCACACACTGCAGCACAAGCGCTGATGTTCAGAGATCATTTTCCGGATTTATTCTCCGATGTGATCTGGTGTAATTCTAAAAGAAAAATCCCGCTGTCTGACCTTGTCCAGTCTTATTCATCGGATTACAGCGGAGGTTTTTTTTCCCACCATGTCCATAGGCTGTTTACCCCTGGTTGTGCGTTTGTGCGTGTGTGTGCTGGCAGAGGTTATAGTGACACACTCCTGCAGGCCATCAGAACAAACCATGAGCACACAGCGGTCAAACACGTCTGGCTGTTTATTTCACTGTAGCAGATAAATCACTGCTTTGATTACATTACATGAACATTAATGGTGCTTAAGGGAAATATTGTAAGAAATGTAAAAAAAAACAAAAAAAGCTAAAGAACACAACAAAACAGAGAATAAACAACTTTGGATTTAAATAAAGAAAAACATCTTATAATGTTTACTTCTTAACGTGAACGACTAACATTTCCATGAAAATTAAAACAACACCAATTTTCCAGTGAACCAGAGAGATAGATAGATACTTTATTGCTCCCGAGGGAAATTCAAGGCATCCAGTAGCAGTATACAGACAGGCAGGACACAAGAGTGTTTCCTTAGAAAGCTTATCGTGCTACAGTAAGTGGGGCTTTTACTCGGCTGGATTTGAACATGAATTGTTTGTACTTTTAGCATTTTAAGCATGAACAAGTCGACTGATTGAAGGCTTTTAACAGCCTGCCTAATTATCTTGCTCTTTTAAAAAATGATGCTCCCGAAAGAGCAAAGCCATCATGGCATGTTTGAACTCCAAGGTCTCTTTTTCCTTCATATATTAAACTTTTGGAGGCAACAGGCTAATTTGACATGAGTGCAGAATGAGTGGTGCCTCGATAGAGGGAATGGACGAGCGTTATGCTCTAATAATCTATATGAAAAAATATCGTCATGTGCTCCTTGAAATTACATGTGATGCAGATGTTACAGAATGAATCTGGCTGCAGAGCTGTGATGACAGTTTTGAAAGACAACTGATCGTGGCGTATCCAGGGTTTGAAATCAGGAACATATAGATGTATAAAAACATGATTTCTGCTCACACGGATCCCTGTTGAATTGAAAAGCCTTTATGATACTCTTGATCTTCCACATACTGTACTCCGTGCTTGCTGCAGTCCGTCACTGCCCGCACTTTGCTGTAGTTTGGTGCCACTCAAGTCCATAATTGTGGTTCCACAGTGAGCTCTACTCCGTCTCTGGAGCGAGTCAAAAGAGCCACTATACAGTCTGCTCCGTTTCAAATACACTGCGAGTACGTCTCAGGAAGGGATTGATTAAGGGGACGAGGGGATTCAGGGAAAAGAGTCAAGTATTGACAAGCCCTTTTCCACTAACGTGAACCAGAGAGTAGTGCTGGTGCAGAGCCAGGTCCGATGGGCGAACCGTCTGGGAACCAGCTTGGGCAAGAGCCACAGAACAGCCACTTTATTAAATCACCGCATACGCAACTAAATATGTCTCGGATTTCCCAGCAGCACTTGCGTGTCGTCTCCAATCACAACAACGATTGAGGTCTACGGCGTGTCGTTTCAAGTATTGCTCGTGGATTTGCAAACTTGCATCAGCATTCAAACACGACAGGTCCAAAGGATTTGTTCTGCTCAACAGGATTACGTCCGAATACGAATACGGCGAATACGTCGGAGAAGACAGATAATTAATTTAAACATTTTTTCCCATTGTTTGACTTAGGGGTTGTGGTCCAGTGGAAAAGTGAGCTCTATTGATTTTGGGGGCAAACTGTTTGACACTAAATTCTCCTATTCATGAACATCAATGTGTACTCTCACTGAAGCAGATCATATTTTCATTATTTCTGTCATTACCTTTTAACAGGAATCAATCAATCAGACTGTTTACTGTGGAGCGCTGCTCAGGTGTACCTGACAAAGTGACCGCTGACAGTTTATGTAATGTTTGCTGGCTGAGGAAGCGGAGTGAAGACAGAGTAGACTGTATGGGAATGACAGCATCCAAAGCAGCTGATAACAAGCAGCCATGTTTACATGGTGATAGAAAAGTAATTACAGGGAAATGCTGTTCAAGTTGACACAGGCTGCGGTCAATAAAAGAGTCATAAACTCAGCTAAATTAGCTCCATGGTCGCAGATCAACAGTAAATCACAAAGCTAATATTGACACAGCGCGGAAACGGCAAAGCTCTTCTCCTCTTTACAGCCACTCACCCTGTGTACAGAACTGTGTGTGTGTGTGTGTGTGTGTGTGTGTGTGTGAGATAAGGACGTCAACCTTTTCACTTATTCAATACTCACAAAACCATTTCATTTAAATTGATCGATCTCTGTTATTTTAATAATGCAGTCTTTAAAGGTCTCAAACCTCTACAAAGACCTTCAGATTTGAAGTCATATTTTTCATCATGAGCTGAGAGAGAGAGAGAGAACACAATCTAAATGGCACACACACGTTGGCAATGTTGGAATAGGCAACTGAGATGTTGCCAACGAATCTGTGCTATTTAGACAGTGTGTAGGAGTGTGCCTGATATTTTTGGTTAATAAAAACCAGAAACAAGTTTGCAAGCCCAACGATTCTTAAAATCTTAACGGATGTTGTAAACATGAGCGACCTCACACATGACCATAAAAAGTTTGAAGGTATCTGTTCCTCCAGTGTGTGTGGACCAACAATCAGAGTCCCGACTCTTACAAGTGAAGATCTCACTGAATCTCTCATGATGGGCTTTTTAAATATTCATGCAGAAACTGTGGATGAAGACGTGAAGACGGCCTGAGCGTGGGTCGTACATGTCAGCAGCTTGAGCTTGAGCTGAGTTAATATTGATTTGAGTGGGATCGTTTTGTCCCCCCCCCCAAAGATAGCTCACTCCCCAGCTGTCGTTTCGGTTGTTCTATCCTGTTGACAGTTCATGAGTGACATTTCACGAGTGTGCTCGGCTGTCCTCGGGGTTTCCCCGCCACACACAGCAGGAGATTAAATACTGAGCGTGTTTAACCATCAGTACGGTGACGTTCTTCAGATCACTCTTAGCAAACCTCACACCACGAGAAAAATCGAGCATTCTTCACTTTGCTTTTGCTGTCGGATGGTAGAAAACCTTGACATGATTATCTTCTAGTGTGTTTCACTTTACAAATATTGGTTTCCTCGGACTTCTGTTTTTGTTGCTGTAGTGTGATTACAGGTGTTGATATAGTTGTTTTTTGCTGGTATCCAAAATTTGATACCGTGGCAGTCTTAGTGATTGTGATAGAAAGAATCACACAAGGGGCTGCTGGTGTGTGTGTGTGTGTGTGTGTGTGTGTGTGTATTTACGCCTGTGATTATACTGTACGTCGCCCTAAGCCTCGCCCCCACCACACACACACAAGCACACACACGCACACACACATGTTCATCATTTGCAGCCCTCCCTCAACAGGAAACAGTCATCGCAGCAGAGGTCAGAGGTGGTTCCTCAGAGGGCGCATGAGGATGTGGTGCTGTGTGCATCGTTCACCAATAGGAACTCTTTTCTCACCGAGCCACCGGGAAATGAGGTTCTCCTCTCCTCCGGGCTTCCACATGCACGCAGCCACCCACACAAACACACACTGATACACACACACGCACACACACATTTGTGGTGAGCCATTATAAGCTCAGGGCTGAGACAACCCAGCAGATTTCAAGTCAATAATGTGTTCAGCTGCAGCAGTAAGCTGTATGATGCGTGGAGTCTTTGCACATTGAAGCTTCAAATCGCACATAATAAAATGTTCCTGTGAGATACGTATTTAAGGATGATTGGCACACTCCTGTCAAACATAGACTGAACTCAAACTACATACGAACATACTGCGTTTAAAATGGGTACAGCAGTCCAAACTCTAATCATCACAGAGAGCTTTCTCCCCCCCCCTCCTCTATTGATTGGATGCTCACACAGGTTGCCATGTGGTGGGAAATGAAGCTTCAGTGTTTAGCCAGCTCTGCGTTCTAACCTCTCTCCATGTTTCATCTCCAACATTGATCCTAGTTTGAGCAGCTTTCTGCTGCTGGAGCTTATTAGAAACATGCAGAGGCTTTTTAGCTCGGGTACAATCACTTCTATCTGAAGCAGTTCCACTGCCCGCTTCCATCGCTGCAACACCTGTTGACCTGATAACTGCTCTCATATCTGGCAAACCCAGGGGCGTCCAAAACGGCCTTCAAAGCCCCGCCTACCTTCTCTGGTCCAATCAAATCCAGAGCATTCAGGAGCAGAATCTAAAGTTAGAAGGAGGACATACTGGCTGCTGCATTGTTGTCAGAGAAGCTTCAACACAGCAGGTTTCCTTCATGTCTGATCAAACAGTGAGGTCATTTTATCACTTCATCCAGTAAATGTCTCACATATTGATCCTTTAATGACCAATTTGACACACTGATTATGTATCTTTAAGGTCCCATGTTTTTAAAGATTCTACTCTTCATTTGAATAATTACAAATCACTAATTTCTTCATGTCGAGAACAAACAGATCGATGATTCCTTCTATAAAGACGCATAATAATTGCCCATGAAGTTTTAAAGTGAAGGGTGGTGTTACCTTTTGGTAAACAGTTTCTATCCATGAAGAAAACTCAATCCTGCTTCACTCTGCAGGACGCAGCGTGAGAAGAAAACATACAATGAGCTTGTCGTTCAAACGTACATGGAGGTTAGTCTATAGATTGATGTTGCTGCTTTTTCTTGTGTTTGCTGAGCGGTAGAGTCATTTCCATCCTGATTGGCAATACAGATAGAGCCAATTGTATTCTAATGGAAAAGCTGTAAAAAAAAAAACAACATTAATCAATAGGCTTCATTTCACAGCTCTGCTCTTTGTTTCCTGGAGGTGTAATGATCACCGCAGATACAAAAAGACTGAAGACACACTATAAGTCCAGTTTCATTTAGATCTTTTTCCTCCCATATTATTTCGATGTTTTTGTTCTCATGGTAATATAAAATCTTTCATATTAATAGAGGAGCTGAAAGTATATGCTTCAGCTCGGGAGCTTCTTGAAGTGTTGCTCTCTTGTCAGTCGTTTTTTTTTCTCGCTCTTCAAGAGCGCTGTTGCATTTAAGCCATGAAAAGATGAGAAACGAAACAACCTCCTCTTCTCCCTCCACTGTGTGATTATGAATAAATCACTTCTGTTATTATACAGAACTGAAAACAGCATCTCTTGGACCGAAGACATCATTGCATCTTTAACCGCAATGAAATATAAACAAGGCTCCCTAGTTGACCAAAAGTTATAATGAGATAGCATTTTCCATAATGGCAACCACCATCAATGGGCTTCAAAGTGTGCTTCAGAAAGAAACTGAGGCTCATGTTAAAAACAGTCTTTACTCTGAACCAACGTCTAGACGTGGCCTCCTAATAGTAACAAAGCTGCTCACATTAACACACCTTCACAGATGCTGGCAGCGTTGCACCACTTTACATAAACAACAGATTTATTTCTTCTTGGCAGTAAACAAACAACTCCTCTTTTATAGTCAGGGCATCACTACATATTCAGAGTCTGAGCACAGTTACCTTACCCGAACCTCGATAAACAGCAGATGCTTGTGTAGCTACTCACACAGGGGCACATATGTCTTGTAGTGAGTATCGAGGGGTCTGGCCCGGGGCAGCTACCCATGTCTACACACTGAGGCGTACACGGTTACAGTCTGTCAGCGTCTCCCCCCAGCGTCCCATGACAGCCACTGCCAAACACCTTACACCTTCACTGTTCTGCTGCATCTTAACCTGAACTGAGAGAAGTCACACCAAAGAGCCAAACATGTGTCAGTTTGAGGGGACTTGTAGTTGAATTAGCCACAACCTTACTGCAGACACAATGCATGCCTGTCTTTGTGTTCAAGCACATTTTCGTGGTTTATTCCAAGTTTCAACATCACCTAAACCACAGCTTACAAACTCAAAAATGTGTTATGAACATCTTTCTGTGGATCAGTTGGTAAAATTTGTCTTAATCAGAAGGTTGGGGGTTCGATCCCCAGCTCCTGCAGCTACATGTCAGATGTGTCCTCGGGGAAGACACGTAACCTCAAGCAGTGTGTGAATGGGATTAGTTACCTCTGATGGACACTTCACAAAGCAGCCTCTACCATCAGCATGTGAATGTGTCACTGAGACCTGCGATGTGAAAGTGCTTTGAAAAGTCAGACGGACAATAAATGTTAACCTTTCGAAACCCAATCCGTTTTTCACTCGGTCATCAACATGTCAATTTCTGCTGTGAAAATTGGCATTTTAATTTGAGAGCTAATGGAGATTCTTTGGCTTTTGGATTCAGCTTCAAGTGGACACATGAAGAACATGAGGAATTGTTTTTCCAATTTCATATTGACTTAGTTTTCTACGCTGGCGTTTGACTTTTTTCTCATCGGCTCATCTTCGCTCATCAGTTAGAAGGTGCCAATTGGATTAAATGTTTCAATGATATTTCACCACCTTCTTGACATCAGCATTTCTCTGTTTGCACCACCTGCCATAAATAAAAACACATTACTGGGAAGACCACATGGATGTTTTGTCTTACTATGGACACGTTGCTTCCGGCATTGGTGTGGGCAAAGTCTCCACCCGGGTTTTTCTCCTCTCCAGGAACTGGCAGGTAGTGGTCGTTCCTCTTCATCATGGTGTGCTCCTCCTCCTGCGGGCTGCCTTCGAGCTCACAAGCCAGGGGAGGAGAAGCTGAGGAGGAGCAGAGAGATGGATCAGGCATTAGCTGTGCTGTCTGTTATAATCGACCATGTACCAAGCAGCTTTATTTTAATCTGGTTAAGTGTGAGTGGTTATGGTACAAAAACTCCTCAAACAGAAAAAGCAAAAAGTTTCACTTCTCTGTCAGAGAAACTGTTCAGGTGAAAGTGATCAACACCACAAAAATTACACCGAGCAAACTCACTAACTAAAAAGCCTCATATGGACAATTTGTTAAAAATGTTCAATAACAACTTTACTAACTAATTAGCTATTGTACCTGAACTTAAAGGTGTAAACTCACTTTAATAGAAGCCAACATTGATCATTGGTTTTAAGACGATTAGCAACCATTGCAAACCTCAACAGAAGGCCAACGCCCGTGCATGAGTTGGGTTGCCATGCATGACCTTTTCTACCAAGTCTTCTGATATCACCTGCACTGAAAAACATCAAGCTAGAGGAAATACAACAAGTGGCAACCTTTGATACTGAAATGTGAAACCAATGCAGAAGTGCAAAATAATGTAGTTCCTCTAATGTTCACTCGAGGCTCGCTCCAAAAGCCAGGACCACGAACCACTGCACACCAAGTTAATTACATTTAATTTAATTTTCAATATCGCACCAGATCACAACTGAAGTCATTTAAGGACACCTTTCAAACCTGTCTGCCTTTAACACCAAACACAAAGACACTTTAACGCACACAAGGCTTGTTTTTGCTGCCGTGGCCACGTTCGTGTTTTATTTCATAGTAAATGTCCACACTCGTCTTTGCTAAGCTCGAGTGCGGTTGGAGCTGCTGCCATGCGAGGATAATGGTGGGAAGTGAAAGTGGATTGACAAGATCAGAACAAAGGCATTTGTGAAATGTGTTGTGTATTGTATTCGATGCACTCAGTGAATAGTTATCAAGTGTGAGTTTATTAACGTTGACAAAATGTTCACCCTAATGTAGGAGAGTCTAATTACTCAACCTAAAACACCTTAAATGAACCTGTGGTTACTCCAAACACAAAACGACCTTTGCTTCTGTTTTCCAAACAGCAGCCTTTTGTCATGATGCATGTCATGATTGTCTTCCTCAGAATTGAAGGCGGAAGAAAAGCGTGCGAATGTTACACCCTCACCAGGAAGTACTTTGTGTCGGTTGGCGCTTAAAGTGTATCCCCACCTCACCCAAGACCTTTAAGTTGTCGTAACGGTCACATCTAAAAACTGACTTTTTATTGTCATAGGCTCAGTTGTGTTAAAACTGCGTATATTGTCATATCGCTCTGTGAACTTTTGCACTGAAGAAGTCGCCAGTTAGGTCAACGAATAACAGATGCAATGACTGGATGAAATTGCAGTTTCTGGACTATGTAGCAATCAAACAGCAGGGAATCTGACCCTTAACCACTGACACTGACACCCCTCTGCTTCGAGTTGTGATTCATCCCAAGAGCTGTGTAACACTGGTTCAGACAAGACGCCGTCTTTCGGAGGTTGACGAAACGGAACAGGCTTGTTCAATGTTTGCAAACTGAAGCACCTGGAGTGAACTTGAAGTGACTTGTCTGGCGTGGCAGGTTTGAGCTCGTTTTGTGCATTAACCTCCCACCTTCTGTGTTTAACTCATCTTTCATTGCATGACAACGGCGCTGAGGGCTGCAGGTTAATGATGCTGATGTAAAGGCTAATTGGGACATCTACAGGAAATCCTCAACATTTTCACAAAACCTGTATTTAGAATATTATTTGGCTAGTAGTATTAGTATAGTATTTGGCTGTTTATTTTGTGTAGTTACAGGTATTCGAAAGCAACACAACCTTGCCCAGGGCTTGATTTCATCTGCCAAATGTTTTGGCAGAGAGCCTAGACAGGCGGCACCCAGCATGGGACCTAGATGTACTTTCACAACATGAAATGTTTTCAGTGTAAATCAACATTTACCACCAGCACTGGTCCATCTGTCTGAAATTTGGCATTGTGCAAACAAAGGCTATCCGTTGCTATTTGCATCTACCTTCATTTACAAAGTAAATGTGTTGGCACGGCTCATCAGTCACTGAAAATTACAACTCATTTATCTGTTTGTATGCTGATTTTAAACCGTCATTTGTTTTGTTTGTTGTTTTATTAAATGTTCAAATGTATTATTATCATCATTCTAATTATCATGTTTAATTTCTTTATCGGCCAATTTTAATGCACAGTCTCACTAGAGCAGAGAATAAACAGACAAATCCATTTAGCACATCAGCACATCTCTTTTGCTTTTGACTCAAGATGAGCTTTTACTTTTACTTAAACGTAATGTTTGCTAACAATGAATCTCAACACCTGCTGAAATACTCAACTGACCTCCGGACTTTAATCTTTCTGCTGTAAACAAAGGGTTAACAATGAAGCCTCATGGAGAAATAAAGCACAGCACTGTCAGGGCTGAGCACGTTACATTATCTGGTATGATATCCTGTAACTTTTAATCACTAAACATAATGTAGAGGTAATATATTGGTATGTCAGGTCTAGTCTATGTATGTTGTCACAGACAGCGGAGGGGTTTGAATTTTATTCGAATGGTTCCCAGAGACTTTCGAACAGTATCTAGTCTTTGAATGCCCGTCCTTACTCCCTACACAATAAGTGGTCGTTTACAGTTTTACAGCAGAGAACCGCACAGTGTCTCAGGCTGCATTGCCTTCAGCAGGAGAACGGCCACATATCATATGAGAGACATTTACAGAGTTGGGAGCAGGTGAGTCAGACTAATGAGGGTCACAATGATGTATGGTTGAAACAAACAGACATGTTTGTTTGTTTTTTTGTAATGTTTTTTTTTACTCCAAAGTGAACAGTAATAACTCAAACACTTGCTTGTGCCAGTTGAGTCAACACATTAATTATCGGATTATGGCACCTTGATGAACGCTCATTGACTGGCAGGATGCCTTACTCTTTGGCATGAGAACTGGGTGTCAGGTTGACTTTTCTAGGGAAGAAATAACTCCATTATCCAGGAACAATTGATTTCGTAGAAAGAGTACACAGAAGAGGCGCACTGTTTTCCTCTCGAATACTTGGTTAACATGACTTAACGTACAAAGAAAAGAAGATTGATCACTGCAGGCGACCTCACTCTGAAAGCAAATTGCAATCTAAAGCAAACAAATTGGATGTTGGACACAATGTGCAAGAACACACCTGCAATAACAACTAAGCTACTGGTCCCACAAAACAGACGATGCTGAGTCTCTGTGTTCCTATTCTATGTTTTTTTTTTTCCATCGTACTCATTAAAATCGTCACTTCAGAAAACAAAAAAATTATCTTTTGTCTGTGTCATTTTTAAGGATATTTCAGCAACTTGTTTTGGTATTTTTTGGTTTAGGTTCTTTGTTTTCATACTTCTTGTTTCCAGCAGGAAATGTCCAGGTCTCTCCAGTTATACCAGCTATTGCAATAACGTCCATCCATCATTTATACCTGTTCATCAGGAAATCCATTCTTTTCTGTCATTCTGAAAACATTCCCACAACAAGAGATGGTATGATAATGCTGCAAACATGGACATTTTGTGACTGGAAAACAGTCAGTATGGACCTTCTTCTGGTTCCAGTATACAAGCACTGAGGGAAAATCCTTTTATTGACTGTAGTATTTCTGACTCTTGCACGGTAGGTGGCGATCAGGCGGAAACCTCCGGTCTTGAAAAATGAAGCCAATGCGGGAGTGCAAAATCCTGCAGTTTGATGAGTGTCTGCTTGAGGCTGGCTGCAGGAACACTGGTATAGTTACATACACATGACATGTGTATGTCAAATGTGTTATCCATAGTGAGACACGTAGCTGACATCCTCGACAGTATGGCACGATGTAACGGTAGATTACAACCCGCCTCTGCATTCGGCTTTAAGTCTGATGTTAGGTGGACTGAAAGTTAGGCTGAGACAGCATTTCCAGCAGGGCGGCTGCTGCCAACGAGCCTCTGGAGCCCCTGCAGAACACTCAGTATTCATTAATTAATATTTACAGTCTAGCTACTATTGGACCTTCATCTGGTTGACCTATAAATCACATACTAAGCAATTAACATAGAAGTTATCAAGCAGCAAACTAGCTGTATGTGGAACAGTGCAGACATGGACAACTTTTCATCTCTTTCATCTTTTGAGAGAAATGAGTTGCATGATATCCCTCATGCTTATTCTTGATGTTCGAAAGCAGGCGACAAAGTCACAGCTGCTTTGCTGCACATTTCTGCTGTTGGACTTCCAGGTCACAAAACTTTGGAGCGTGCTCAGAACGACTGAGTGCGATTGAGGTGCACACATGCAAGAATAAACAATCCCCAACAGCAAATAAAGAAGGGTCAATCTGTCTCGAGAAATTTGACTAAGTACAATTTCAGTTGACGTAAGGAGGTGCAAATACACACCTGCAAACACAGCTACAGTCATCCATGCAGCAGAACAGAGTCTTTTAGATTGCTACTTTAAGTTGGTTTTTGACACATCTATCACGTTAACATAACATCTAACGGGAGTGCAATGGCCAGGTGTCCTGCATTCATAAAAACTGCCAATGTGTATATATATATATATATATATATGATGAGGTTTGCAATGATGTTCTCATCATTGATCAAATAATTGTCAGCAAAATACCTAACCTCAAGTGAAGCCAAAAGAAGTATCAAGCTCTGACCTGCAGCAGTATGCCAGACTCTTCCATCTTATCAGAAAGTGTAAAATCTAAATGGACATCAGTTAGATTTTTCTCAAATCAGGTTTTGGTATAATAATTATAATCACACTGATTTTTCATCAAGTTATCCTGTTTTTTTTCATTTATTTTTGAAAATTATTTGATGCAATAAAAAGCCAAGATTAACTTCTCTGTTGACGAAGGTGCCTCCTGTGCTGCTGTGGGCACTGGGAGAGCAGAGAGCAGCAGAAACTACAAGAGGAAACATAACATACACCAACACAAGAGTCATTGAACTTCCAGCACAGTGAGTGTTTGCTTCAAACCCACACAAGGATCTGTTCTGCTGCGGACTGTACCCAAGTGAGGGATATTTGCAGTTTCATTGGTAAGTTAAATGTGTGTTTCCGGTAGAGAAAGTCAATACCACATCTCTACCCAGCCAATCCATACTGCAGAGACTCTGATTTCAAACTGGCAACACCTGTCAAATGGGTGTTTTGGCTTCACCTTTTGTACGAGGGAGGAGGTCACTGCACGCTGTCCATTTGTACATGTAGTCTATGAGTTAAATCCTGTTCTACTGCCCCCTATAGAAAAAACAATGCAGCTTAAACGTTATTACTAAATGTTCACACACAAAAAAATAAATAACTGAAGTTTTGCAAGTATTAAAGAGTCATCAGTATGCTGTAAATATTGGGATGCAGACTGAGTCTGGACACAGCATCTACAATGACTTCATGTACAAATTGTCAGGTCAGGTTGAACCCAGTAAAGTTAAAGTTAAAGAGATTCTGTTTATGGTTACCACATTACCTCTTGTGATGTGGGCAGCACGTCTATAACAGAGGAATCTCTCACAATACACGCAGCCTACCGAAGCTGTGAACTCCAGGTACACTGATCTGATGCTCCCTGCATACACACACACCTGTGGTGCGCACATGTGTTACTATAAATCCAATCCTGTTTACAAAACCAAGGGATATTAATCCCCTAAAAACAGAAAATTAAGTGTAAACGCACACAGCGTTATTATCAGTCCACGTCTCACTCAGCGCGCGCGCAAACCATCCCTACCACCATCACATTCCTGCGTTTGAGACCACATTTGAAAGGAATTTCTGCAGCAATAAAAGAGCTCTTACCGGGCTCCTCTCCGCTATCGCACTGCTTTACGCTCCCAATCGGTTTATCTCCATCAGCTTGACGCTCCATTGGGTTTAAAAAGACGCACGGGGTTCCTTCACAAACCCAAAACAGATCCACTAAGCCGTCAGCATCTATCCCTCCGCGTGCTTCGTGGCTTCACAGCCGCCTGCGCTGTTGCATGGAAACGCTGGACAGAGAGCTACCACTTACACATGATGAGAGATGCTGTCGAATTGATCCAAAATAAGATTTTTTCTTGTCCAAATGAAGAGACTAAAAAGAGTACTTAAGAGTATTTAAGAAAATGCTTTAGGGCAGAACAAACGCAGCAAACATGACATTATCTGTCAGAATGAGACTATTGCATGCTCGTCTGTGTGTGAGCACGCTCTCTGTCTAAATGAGATTACCCACTCACAAACAGCAGAGTGATAACGCGCAGGGAAACTCGGTGAAAATCGTGTCAAAACGGGCTAGAAATATGTTGCATTCAATTCCCTGAGGAAAACACGGAAATGTGGTTTTCCTGTCTTACCCAACACTTTTTTGGTAATAAACTAAAACCATTCTTGTTTTCCACTAAATCTAGCGACACAGTCATACTCAATGGTTAGGGTGTACATCGTGCTTGACTTCATCTAATGGGTTCACAGAATGGTGAGAAAAAAACCCCAAGCACAGTTAATTTGGATAATAAAATGACCTACTGACAAGTTATTGCAAACAACAACCACCACTATGATCAGCCAATCGGACATTCTCCTTCTGCACATCATAAACTGATGTCTCTTTCACTCCAGAACCAGATGAAACTATTTAACCTAAACAAGGTCAAGATGAGAGAACAGTGTTCCCCCTCAAAAGATGACCACTCAACCAGTTTTCATTCTTTCCCATACATGTCATTCCCATATCAACACTGCATCCTCATTTCACAGGAAAGGAAACAGGAACGTGTCATTTCTGGTTTGTTGTGCAGCACAATTGTTTTTTTCATCCATCTGCACATTTATAAAGGACTTCCTTCACATATCTAGCTGTGGTCATTCAACGTGATAGTAAATGAGAGAAATAACCTGAGGAGAGCTGTTGTTTTTCTGCAGAATATAAACAGCTGACATGTTAGAGTCTAATACAATCCAGACATTAGAGATCAGAATAAAGCTGGTAAACAGCGCGCGCTGCTGATGAGAGATTAAGGGGCACTCGGGAAACACAGTCTTCCAGTAGCTTTAATTAACTTGTAGGCAATGTTATTTCCTATGGGAATTGAATGCAGCATTGTTCTCCAGCTCGAGCATCACTGCACCAGCTGGTGCCGCCCACTCGCGCTGGGGTCTTCCAGTAGGCGCGAGGTGATCAGAGCGCACGAGCGAATGATGTAGTGGTCTCGCGTAAAGACGGACCATATCACAGAAATCTACAATACGGGGACACCGCGCGCGTGACCACCAATAGAAACATATTTTATCATAGTCAACGCATCACTTGAGAAACATGAAATGCAAAAGATGAAGCGGTTGTCGAGATTCAGACTCAGTGTCTTTGGTGGACGGATTTAATGGATAAAACGGAGATGTCCAAAATATCTGCAGCAAAAGTTCCATGAACCCGATGACGAAACAATAGAAACGTTTTCCTGAGTCATCGGTGCACTTCACTTTCTAATCCTGTCTGGACTACCTGATGTGCGTTCGCGCTCCTCTCTGAGCGAGACCCGGAGCTCACGGGGAAACACATGGGCAGCACAAACATTCACCAAACAGCTTTCCTCCGGACACAGGAGACTGTATGGTGCCACGAAACATATGCAACAGCATCTGTGACAGTGTTTCCCAAACAGCATTCACATTCACAGATTCAAAATTGAGCAGACATCATGGCATAAGCAAACACTCGGGGAAGCCTCTGGCTCAACAAACGCGCCCCAGGACACGTCAGTTAGATTTACGCGAGTGTGTAAAGGGAATCACAATACTTGGCTCGGTCTAAAGAACCGCCCAATTAATTCGGCACATTCATATAAAAGAAGAAAAACATCCTAAGACATAGCTTAATGGGGAGGAAAAATTACCCAGCAGCAATTTACGCGCTCAGCAAATGAACCCGAGACGCGTAAAAAAAATACAAATGAATTTATAGAAAAAACATGTGTTGAAAAGTAAATCAATATTTACCTTTTCTCTTGGATTAAAAGAGACTGAGAGAGTCCGCTTGCTTGGACGAAAAGAAGGAATAGGTGCAGGTATTGGACAGGTAACACTTCCCACTCACCTGTGTGCAGACAGGGAGGAGGAGGAAGTGCTTCTGGGCTCCTCAGGTAGAGTCTCTCCTCCCACACAGCGGCGCAGGGAGAACATGAAGTCATTGGTGGATTATGCAACGTGACAACTGAAGGCATGGGACTGCTGATAGGCCAGAAGCCTTAAGGGAACATATGCAGAAATACATCTATAGATCCTTCTTTTAATTCAGTAGGTGATCTAATATGCCCCCCCCCCCCCCCCCCCCCCCCCCCCCCCCCCCCAGTGTTTAAGGGCAATGGCTACAGGATTTGAGCCAGGCTTACAGGGAGTCTGCTCAGGTGAAGCGGACATTCCCAGACGTGTGTGGACTTGCAGTAGACAGGAGGGATGTTTTGCAGTTCCTAAACACGCCCCCACATCTGAACTGAGAAAGAAAAGTGGTGCAGAATTCACAGCAAACAAAGAAATAGTGTATAGAGACTGAGAGAAAAAAAACATCCAACGCATAAGACAGGACAGGCTGTAATATGACTGGTCAAAGCCATCAAACAACAAAAGGCCTGTTTTATAGTATTCCTCACAAAATGTCAGCAGCATTCATATTTGTATGTTCAAAGTGGGGCTGTCTCTCTGTGCTGTCATCCGAGGACACATCGTCCTGTTCTTTTCCTGCAGAAATGTAGGACTGAAGTGATGGCAGAAAGCAGGCTGGCATGATAAATCATGGCAGAAGTTTCTTTGACCCGGCCGCAGGAGGGAAAATGAACTCCTCGAAAGACCTCTGAGGCGTGTTTGTCTGGAAGGAGTCGTCCGTGTTCCTCAGAGGGGAAACAACACAGGATCAGCATTATTATCGGGGTGTTTGAACTATAATTATCATGATATATTATTAGTAGAAATGGTTGAAGCTCAGCAGTATCTGTTGCAGTAATGGTAAATTATTTTCATCTTTTCACACATGCACTCCTGAATATTTCCCAATTTCTAATCAATCAATCTTTTTTTCAAATAACGCCAATTCAAAAAAGCGTTAGCTCGAGACACTTTACAAAAGAGCAGGTAAAAGGCCTTACTCAATGCTATCGAACAAAGACAAAAGTTACAGTGCGGCGAGAAAATTCTTCTTTTTAAGAGGCAGACATCTTGGATAAATCCTGTCTCATGGAGACAGAGCGGCCGGTGTGGTTTGTCACATGTTGCTTGATAAACATCATCAACATGTTTGTTCTCCGGCTGGGAATTTTTTGCTGAATATATTTCCTGCTTCATTCTCACATCATCATTCACACCAAGTGGCAACCTCAGAAGTTGAAAAATGAAGCCATTGCAGAAGTGCAAAAACTCTGCAGTTCTTCTTGTGGTCACCTGAGGCTGGCTGATAAAACCTAGGAAGTCACATCCACACCGAAACCGAAACACTTCTGTGTAGCTCACGTCTTCATCTGCACATACTGTACAGGGGTCACTTTTCTTAGAACTGGTCCATTTTGGTCACATTAAGGCGAAGAGTTCATCCCAACATGTGGCGTGGATGATCGGACTGTGAGCAGGTGCTTTGGAGTCGTTTGTCCGGAGGATTGTGGCCCTTTCCCTGTTACTGGGGTGACTAAACTGGAGTTTGTCAGAGCTCTTAAAACGCCACCAGTGGGCTTCAAAAGTCTGCTTCAGAAACAGATTGCTGACATCACTGAGACTCATCCTTGTTTAATAAAATCTGTGGTTTACACAGATGTGAGTTTTGAGTTAGTGTGGAAACACTATAAATCCTCTCTGCAAATGTCGTCATTATTAAAACTAGAGATAAGTGACAGCAAAATAAAATACCCAAGGTTTTATACCCGTGACAGCTCTGCCTTCAGTTTCATTTTTAGACAGTTTCAGCTTTGAAATTATTTTCAATTTTCTTTTGAGCCGATGAATAAAAACGTTTTGTCTGCTAATAAAAATCTAACAAGGAGGAAGGTGAACAAGTCTTAAAAAAGCAGTGTATAAAAGCTGAATTAAAGTGGAAACAAACAAAAAAAATCTGTATATTTGTACAGACTGTTTGCTTCTATAACTTGGACATAAAAGGGACCTTTTCTCTGTGATTAATCATAAAAATGACACCGATGCACCAACCTTCCTACCTGTCACTGACAGAGTGACACTCAGCGTCAGTCACTCTGAATCTCCACAAAGTTACATTAGGCCGTCTGTGGCTCATTTTGAGAGAATGCTTATGTGGCACCTGTGCCTCCGCAGAAGCTTTCTCTAGATAATTTGACACATTTTCACTCCCCTTTATTACGCAACCATGACATAAAAATTGTCTGAAGCCTTTAGCCTACTCGCTGCCGCCTGCCACGCTGCCGCCTGCCACGCTGCCTACAAGCTTTTTAAAGACGCTTTAACTGCATACCATTCGATGAGCTACAGATAGTCAACAGCTTTTATCAGATTGACTTCCAAAGCCATGAAGACCACAGTTACTTAACTTTCAGTCTTATCTGGTATAGCATACATAACTACAGGACGATCAAAGACGGGACTTGATTCTTTTCCTTTTCTGAAAATAAATGTTCTTCTTCTTTCCAGAGTGTTTTGTCTCCACCGCAGCTCAGACACGGCACTTTTTAAAACATGAATCACGTTCATCTTAATGTGTGGGCTGCACTGACACAGCCGACGCTGCAGTGTATTGCTCAGCAGGTTAGAAAAGTGTGTGAGACCGCCTGGAGAACTAGACCAAGATATGGATTACTTACTACCAATTATAAATCATCGGAGTTCACAGTAATCAACCTCGTTTCTATCTTCATGCTTCCTCTTGCACAGGTGACATTATAAATATCTATGCAAAAGAAGCTCTTCATATCAGCGTCATCAAACAGCTCCTGACATTTCCTGTACAAGTGAATGATGAGGCTGCTGCCCACCAGTGTTAGAATCTCCTTTTCATTGGTCACATCTCAAGTACCAACTTTTTTACTGAAAAACATACGAGCCTAAATGCAATTTGTGTGTTTTCACTCTTTATTCAGATTTGCTTTGAACCTCTGGTAAAAGGCCGGAGAAGTGGAAAAGATGAACTCACAAGTATAGTCTAGAGCAGGGGTGTCCAAAGTGCGGCCCGGGGGCCATTTGTGGCCCTTGAGTGGATTTTTTGTGGCCCTTAACTTCAAATCGAAGAATCAGAAGATTTTGGCCCCAGGCCTCATCAGATCGCATATTTCGTTCTTTTTTTCTTTTTCATGTTGGCTACGGAGACCTATAAAAGCCTGACTATTCTTTCTAAAAAATTAGAACACATGTATTTTGAAGAGGTCAAAATACAAAAACTTCCTTTCAATATTTTAAAAAAACAAACAAAAAAACCCTGTGGCCCGTGAGTGATTCTAACGCGACAATTTTGGCCCGCAAGAAAAAAAGTTTGGACACCACTGGTCTAGAGGAAGTGTTACCATAATGAGATCGAGGAAGTATGGCTCTCCCCAACAATGCGTTACATTCTGACTGCAAGTCTTAACAGGGACATACGTTTTCCGACCTCAAATGGCAGCCCGTGAACGCCAAGTGTGTTCAGCTTAAAGTTGTTTATTTGTAGATGTGTTGCTCAAAGACGTCCTCGTTTATTGTATCCTGGCGTCATCCCTAATTTCAGTCTCTGACTGGAACATTAAATTTCAGCTGCTGTCTCTTCGAGGCTCCCCTCCCTACGTGCCCACCGTCCTCTGATTGGCCAGCTCTGTTAGCAGTCACAGCAGAATCTGAGTGAGCTTCCAGGTGGGCTTGTAGTAAAAAGCTGCAGGGGTCGGCTTGTCTTTTAACCTTGCTCCATGTTTTGCCCATATATGTTGGCAGAACCTTTGAAATGTATATCTGCTGACTTGACATCAGGTTCTTGCCAAGTCTCAAGTTCTTTTATCATCTCATTGAGAGCAGCAGGAAGCAACGGCCAGAGATTACTTAATAACTTGTGTTGAAAGAAACGTTGCAGAGGTTTAGTATGGACATCCAACATCATAGCACTGATGTTTAAATATGGACCAGCATGTATGGATCCGCTCCTTTGAAGGAGCAATATGAAACACGTTTAAATCATAAAATGACCTCACTGTTTGATCAGACATGAAGGAAACATGCTGTGTTGAAGCTTCTCTGACAACAATGCAGCAGCCAGTATGTCCTCCTTCTAACTTTAGATTCTGCTCCTGAATGCTCTGGATTTGATTGGACCAGAGAAGGTAGGCGGGGCTTTGAAGGCCGTTTTGGACGCCCCTGGGTTTGCCAGATATGAGAGCAGTTATCAGGTGAACAGGTGTTGCAGCGATGGAAGCGGGCAGTGGAACTGCTTCAGATAGAAGTGATCTGCATGTTTCTAATAAGCTCCAGCAGCAGAAAGCTGCTCAAACTAGGATCAATGTTGGAGATGCTTTTGAAACATGGAGAGAGGTTAGAATGCAGAAAGCCTTACAGACCAATACACACTATGTGTCAGAGTTTTTGCCCCTTAAGAAACAACGTTTACGAACTACTCAACACTATAGGCTCGTATGCTTACAGACTTATTTTCTGTACTCTGTTTATTTTTATCTGCTGACTTGTCGAAGGAGTCTAAACTACATCTTGTCGACACACTTCCTATATATTGTCTTGGTCACTCCATAATTCACAAGAGTGCATTGCAGAAAGTCACCAAACCTGACCAACGCTATCAGTGCTGCTTCAGTCAACCATGAAAGGTCTGCTGTCAGGCTGCAGCTTCTGTGTGTATTGTAACCTGTTTGCTCTGCTGGCTTCTTCACACACACACACAGAGCAGCAAATCAAAACCAGGGAGTGCTGGTTGCTAAATATTTACCAAATGGGTCTCAGGGTGGACAGCGGAGCTGAAATTCAAACCTTACCAGTGCTGCAGGTAAGAGCAGGGTGCAGTCCGAGGGAAGGGAGTCATTTGCATCAGCTTAGTTCACCCATTGTGTTTCAAGCAAACGCCGAGACTTTCATAGCCCTGGGTGTTGTTTTACACGCCACACCCAAAACCTTGCAGAACACTCACCAGATGGCTGCCATCACTGAAATAAGAGACATTTTTTGGCTGCAGCTTCTCTCTTTTGTCATCTCTGTGTAGCGCTGAACGACCTAAAAACCAACATTTGGTTAAATTCAGTTTATTCAAATTAAGAATGCAACCAAACAACAGAAATAAAAGAGAAGCAAGAAAAGCTGAAGTAAACTTTTCAAAGAGCATATCATTATCATCTACTTCTGTATGCGGCTGTCACTGGTTCAGCCATTAGCATGCTGAGATCAGGTCACATCTCTTTACAGCTCTTCACCCACACGAGGACTCTCAGGCTTACCTGTGAGTGTATACATCATCCCACACATGCATTTCTGCTCTTGTCACTACAGGTACGTAAAGTAAATCCCACCCTATGAGTCAGAGCTCTTTACATGCGAACTGATGCTGATACATCCAAGAGTCTCTGCTGGAATTTAGGCAAGAGTTGAAGAATTCAAAGCACTTCAGGTGGAAGAAAGAGGAAACTGTGTTATTAATGAACGTCACAGTTTCCACAGAAAAAAGTCATGGTTGCTTGTCATATGACAACAGATACTGAACTAATGACATGACATCATGATGATATGGCTCGACATCAGGTCTTTGACGCTTGGACTTTTTTGTCACCGAAGGTTGTCTGCATAGACCCTGTGGACTGGAGACACTCAGACTGCAGTTAAACAAATCAATCGGTTGTGTTTCTGATAACCTGATTGGACAGAAATTGTGAAAGGTCAAATTTCTCAAATACACACAAACAAAAAGCTGCTGGGAGTTGATTTACATTTGCATGCTTACGTCGATCATGTATACAAACCGGACCAGGCGTGTGCATCTCCACAGTCCCTGTGATGGGCTTTGACCAGGAAGTTGAGCAGCATATAGGCATAACATAGTAGAAGATCTTTGTAAACCACTGTAGGCTGTAGAGATTGAGTGCATGTGCAAAAAAAAAAAAAAAAAAAAGTGTGGAGTATCCTCAAAATATTCAGTAAATTCAGTATTCTGTAAAGTTGTCCATGTTTTCAGTGTTTGATACAGAAGAAGAAAAGATCCCACAGTCATCAGGTTACAATGAGTGAAACATGCTGGGTCGGACTTTTAAGAATTGGGACACATTTTTAAAAGTCTTTATAAAATGATCTTGATCCCAGCAGAGAGCTGGACTGAGACTTGATTATAAAATGTAACGTAACTTTTGATTAGATCAAACAAGTATGGTGTACATTTACCCCAGCGTTGTTTTTATTTTTCATAGTTGTAAAATTCCCATTGACAAGTACCTGATTCAATAACACTTCAAAAACACCAAACTATTCCTTCAGATCAACCTGTTTCATGGAGACCTGACAAGCAAGCTGTTGTGGTTGTGATAATAATCAAAGTTACTCGACCCTTTGGCGCTATAAAACCTGTCAGGACAAACACCAACTGTCGACCACAGTTGGTGTTTGTTGTTTCCTCTCAGCATCAGTTTATTTTAAACCTGACTGTAAATTGTCCCTGGATGATTCTGTGTAAGGATGCCATGTTATCTTGACTTTCTCTTTTTTAATTCACCTTGTAAATATTTAATGTTGGTTTCCATAACCCACCATCATAGTTCATAATATAACCTTGTTTTCTACCTCCCATTAAATTGAATTATTTTAAGTTAAGCCAAGGCTTTGCATGATTTTGTGTTGGGAGGTTTTCCTGGTTCTAAACCATTAAAACCTGTTATAATGTCAGTCTTTCAGGCACACAACACAAAGCAGGAATCCAAACATTTCTCAAATCTCTGTTGTGAGCCAGTGAAAGTTTTTCTTGTTCGATATGTACAAGTGCTCCACAGCTGGTTGGCCTCCCAGAAATCCTGTTTCAGAACCTAACAAGCGGGTCAACAGATGGATGCGGAAACCAAACCTCTGGAAGTCAAAGGCTTTACAAATGTTATCATTAAATCTGCAAATATTAAACTCCTCACAGTGTTTGTGCTTGTAAAGAGGTTTGAGTGGCGGAAATGTAACTTGTCAGAGGACTTGAACTTCAGACTACTCAAAGCACATTTACACTGTGAGTCAATTCACCAATTCACTAATATGTAAAGTGCCCAACTCTATCGATCAATACTAATCCATTCAGACACATTACAGTAGCACATGCAGCGGATCAATTTAGGGTTCAATTAAGGACATACTTTAGCATGTGAAACTCCCAAACTTCCAGTTGAGAGACAATCAACTCCACCACTGAGCCACAGCCGCTCTTAATGTATTATATGGGTGTGCACATGGACACATTTGTTTCTCTCTCTCACCTCTGTGCACTCACATCGTCACACCGCAGAGCAGATTGAGGTCTGGACCTTTGGAGGAAATGTGAAGAGGAATACTTGGACCACAAACACTGCAGCATTGTGCTTCTTCTGAACTAAACGCTGTGTTTGCTGTGATGCTGCAAGCATATTTTAGAATCTCAGAGGTAACTTTTTAATCAAATGGGTTTTCATTCATCTCTATTTATGACCTCTGCGCTCACACACCTCAGCTGTCAAACACTTCAACACAAGGTCTTTGTCTGTGCTGTGTTGATAACACAGTGAAAAGACACCTGGACCCTACTGCTCAAGTTTTAAGCTCTTTCGGGGTGATTGGGTGTGTGCAGTATGCTCAGCCTGAAACTTCAACTACAGCAAAGCAAACAATTCCTCTGTCAGTTTTACTGCACTCTGCACACAGTTTGGACTTTTTTTCTCAGTTGGCAAAAAAAACATCTAAATTCCTTCAGAAGATCCTGGCGAGTACCTGAGGTTGGATGAACCTGAAGTGAAAAAAAAGAGAAGTTTAAGAGACAATCACCATGTGCTGAGACCATTTAATCACTAAAAACATATGATGTAAAACTCCTGCAGTTACAACATGCTTTAGTTTTATCCTATGGAAAGATTTTCAATATTTTCTACACAAATGACACAATGATATGATTCAGGTCAGGATTCTGGTTTAGACAGATTGACAGGTTGTGATGAGGTTATGGCTGGACAACTTTCACAAACGATAGGAAGGAAAATAAAGCAAATATTTTGGTTATTATTAAAAGAAGGAACGTTCATTGACTAAGCACTTGATTCTATATCTTCAGTTACCGCGTTAGCTTTTTAAATGTATTTATAATTTTTTTTCTGTTTTTTTTTCAGGGAAGAATAAAATTGATCTTTTTAAAGGTTGGTACTTTTCTCCAGATACACTTTTCTGAGATTGTGATTGAAATTGTTTCTTGTTCAGAGCACATGAGTTATTAATTTCTGTCATCGACAAAGAAAATCTGTCATCTGCAGTTGTAAATCCCAGCAGTTTTAAAGATATAAAAACTTTGATCAATGTCTCCCTGCTCGCTCACTTAAAGCATGAGCTGAGGTCCGCGTCTGGACCAATAGTACTCGTGCATGTAAGTGAGGGGCGTGGCTTCAGAGGGAGAACAGAAGGGAGGGGTGGGTGAAGATGGATGCTACTTTTATAATCATGCTAGTTATCAAAACTTACTATCCTGCATTTCAGTTGTTTTTAAGCAAAGTATGAAAAATGTTCATGCTCATTTATGAGGGTCTAATACAGTGATTAATATATATTATATTCTTGGACCATGAGAAAAAAGACAAGACAAAATAGTGGACTTTGGAGTGTGTTTATTAATATGTTTTTTTTTTCAAAATCCTTTTATCCAGTTATTTAAAGATAAACCAAAATGTAAATATGCTGAAAGCAGTTTCGTCTGCAGCTGTCCATTCGCAGCATTTCTGCTTGGAGAAAATTCAAATCAGTGTGAAGCAGATGGCTCGCTGTGCCTGCATTAACAGATGAATAAACATCCATCATGATTGTCTCTGAAGTTCCTGTGAGGTAAGAGGTAACGTGCACAGAAAGTTTTTTCACTGAAGCTCATGTTCTTGGAGTGTTTACATAAATGGTGTTTGCACAACACGACAGCCTGAAATCTGCAGGTACAGAAATGCAAATCAGACGCTGCTGTTTGAGTACTCACATAGACCGATCTCAACGAGAACACTTTTTTAAAGTCTCGTCTTTGAATCAAAAGGTTTTTTAAGTCGGACTTGTCTTGGTCTCAGATTGTGCAGACTCTAAATTTTTAAATCAAGGCCGGTCTTGACCACTGAAATACTATTTTTTCTACATTTTTACTGTGATGAGAACGGAAAACGCCTCTTTCTATAAATATGGGATGATTAGCTTTTATGCTCTTGGTTTTGACTCTGACTCATCCTGCGTGTCGCAGTCAAAGAGCACTCTGGTCTCCGTATATGTCTTGGTCTCACTTTTGTGTGGTCTTGAATACAACACTATCAGACACACTCTCAGTGGCTGTAAGTGAATCTTTGAGGGTAAATGAAGCCCAAAAATCTGTGCAAAAAACAAAAAAGCCCCATATTGATGAATGCAAAAAAGAAAATTTAACATAATCGTTGACAAAACCATTTCTGTGAAGGTGTTTCAACTTTTATTTGAGCCTAAATGAAAGAATGACTCCACAGAGCATTTTAAAGCACAGCGGTGAACAGTTTAAAGTGAACGAGCTGTCACAGGCTGAAGACAAAGAAATACTCTCAATCACTAAAGGGGGAAGCCGATCATCCAATGGCAGACAGCAGAGAGGCTCACCTTGCTTCTGTACCATGTACTGTAGTGACTGTAATGTGCAAACTATCTTATAGCTGGCATGTTGTTCTCCTGTGTGTTTGCACTCTAATCATCTTGGCATAGAACAAGCTTTTTCAGATGTTGCAAGATATCCAGGGATTATATCGGCTGCCATGTGTGGTGTAAGACTCAGGTCAAATGGGGAAAGACAGGATCAGACTGTTTACTGTTAAGGGTTTTTTATTATTCTTATAAGCAGGTCGAGCTTACTGTCTCCTCCAACATTTATCTACCCATGCATGCGTCTTACAGCTTCAGACGAGATGTCACCTGAAGATAAGTGGCAGGGTTTGAAGAGCAGGAACACTAACGTCTCACACCTCTCACTGTGTTCCCTTAAATCAGTGACTGGTTCTTCTTCTTCTTCTTCTGACACTCGTATCTGCGCTTGTTGTGTCCTTTCCAAGAAGATGACATGCATGTGTGAGGACTGTGCTTTGAATCTGCGTTACAGACTTACACAGGGTACCTGTAAAGTCCTCTGTTAAATCAGTTGGAGGAGGAGCAGTGCATCCTACAGGATCAATAACTTTCCCCTTGTTTAGCGACTCCTGCTTTCGTTTTCCACGAGTTGGAGAAGATGTGAAACGTTTCATTATTTCACCACTTGATATTATTATTACCATCGGACTGTGTCGTCCCACAACCACCGACGTCCTTTATTCATGCGCCGCCTGCTCCGTCCTCCACTTCAGCGGAAAGGAAGTGGACTACAGGAACACGAGGAATAAAAAGGAGAAACATCTTCCCATTTGCTCTTTCGTAAAGCATCTCGAGATTTGATTTGGCTCTATACAGATAATGATTGATGGACTGATTTCACGGCAGCTGTAGGTGAAGAGAGGAGGATTTTGTTATTTAGAAATCATAATGTTTTGTCATATTTTACACTGGATAATGTTGATAATAGTTGATTAATGTTATCACTAAATCCCTAAAATCGAACCTCTTCAACGTCTAGTAGTCTACAACTACTAACAAACTCTGTTTTCATCATTCTTCTCTTAGGATATTTTCTTTTGTCTTTTATTATTCTTCAATAAACCTCTTTTCAGTATTCAGAAATACACAGTAATGAGTTATTTTTATTATTATTAGTCAATTATGTGAACAGTTTCACTCAAGGTTTAAAAGCAGCCTCATTAATCTAAAAAAAATAAATCTGCAACTGAATGTGTAAGAAATGTGATCAGTCTCTATCAAAGTTACATAATGGCTAAAAAAAAAAGCAAAACCTTTGTTTGTAGACAAGAAGAGGAAGAAGAAGAGCACGGATCAGGTCTGTACTGAACTTCTGCTCCAGCCATGTAAAACTCACATGAATTCATCTCGGCTCCAGTCTTCCTTCTTTTTATCATTGACACCAAACTACAGTGACTCTGCAGGAAATGTCATGAACATAAGCTGTCATTAGGCGAGGACAGTTTCCCCTTTGCTTTTCTGTGCATTGTGGAGAATTGACAGCAACATTGTACTTGGGATAGTTCCACTTTATTCATCACAGTTCCTGCAAACACATTTAGATGTCGGGTCACACACACGTTTATTGACATTTAAAAGATCAAATAAACTCCTTACATTTGTTCTTCTTTTGTCTTAACTTTGCTTTATTTTTTAATTTCCTGCTCCGACTGATCTGCGTCCGTCCACTGACAGATGACAGCTTACACTAATATTAGTCCTCGTTTCCAAATTTAGCATCAGTGTGAACAGGACCGAGGTCAAGCAGCCCTCCTCACACCAGCGTCCCCAGCAAAAATAACTCTGTTAACCGTTTCCCATGCACCATCCTTTCCACTTCCTGTTGTCCCCCCACTCCTCTAAACACACACTCTATCTCTCTCTCTCAAACACACACACATGCACACACACATAAACACACTTCCTGTCATGACAAGGCTGAAATTAAAACAGGCTGTTAGTTTGGACCCCTCCGCAGCCGACAAAGATTAGGGGCATTTTCTCACAGTCTTATAAAGATAGACAGAAGAGCAGCGGAGTGATGGTATACAACAGTGTGTGTGTTTGAGTGTGCGTGTCTGCTTGTGTGTGTGTGTGTGAAACTGAAACTGATGGGGATCAAGATATCATGACTTTAAAGGGAAACTCTCGCAGCAGCTTCTGTTTTCTTTCATGTAAAACTAAAGGAAACAAATCCTACGCGATCATGACGGCCCGATTGATGATTTTGTTTTTCTATGTCAACCAGACAAACAACTTAGGCCCTTAAGGCACGGTTTATGTCTGCAGATAAAACACACTCTTAATCCTGTGTGTGTCTTTGTGTGTGTGTGAGAGTGTGTCAGGGCCTGACACTAGTGCAATCATGGCCACAGTTTTGTGACCTTTTTAGTGGCGTTGTCTAACATTTACACATATACAAAAAACAAGTTGTAAGTTTACAAATCACCTGTTCTATTTTATTTCTATCCATCCAGTATCTATACCACTTTTCCCATTCGGGTCACAGGGGGGCCTGGAGCCAATCCCAGCTGTCATTGGGTGAGAACCCTGGACTGTTGGCTAATAAATCACAGTCTGACAAATAGAGACAGACAACCAGCCACTCTCACACTGACACGTCAAGCTGGCGGGCCTTGAGCTTCTCACTCATCTTAGACAGTCGTGACTCAGAGAGACAGTGACAGAGGACAAACTTCAGTTCTGCTGTATTTATGTGTAAAACACAAATTCTTCCTTTAACCTAACGAGCATGTCTTTGGACAGTATAGCACCTTTCACAAACCTGTGTTGCACAGCGCTTTAACATATCATAATAAAAGACAGAAAAATTCAAACTAGACAAATTCCAGATTGTGACTTATTGTTTTTTTTTTTTTTAAGCATCACTGTAAACTTCAGCGTTTAGAGGGAGACAGTTCAAAAGTGAAGAACACCTGAACGTCTGGTGATTGGTAGCAAACGAAGGGACAACATGAGATTATAAATATGTGATTAATAACTTGAATATTGGGACATTCAATCTTTGAAATCCATTTTATGGCAGCAGCTAGCCGCTAGTTACAAGTTTATGGATAAATGTGATGCCAGCATTGTTCAAATTCCATTTTGAAGTTTTAATGGATCAATTTATGTCACGAAAATGTTGAAAAGACTGTTTAATGTGTGACAAACAAATTAACAATGTCGTCAGGACTAGTTTGTATCAGTTGCGTCTCTTAACCAAAGTTAAAATGTTTTTAACCCATCATGACCTTGAGAAAGCCATCCATGCTCAAGATTAGACTACTGCAATGCACTGTATGTAGGTGTCTCCCAGTCTGTTGTTAGCCGCCTTCAACTTACTACAGAACGCTGCTGCCCGTCTTTTAACCAACACTAATAGGCGAGAGCACATCACTCCTGTTCTGAAGTCCTTCTGCTGGCTCCCCGTCCCTGATAGAATTGATATTAAACTTTTAATGTTTGTTTTTAAAGCTCTTAATGGCCTCGCCCCATCCTATTCATCAGAGCTTTTAACTGTCCGTGATCCGGGTAGATCATTGTGGACAACTGGCCATCTCCTGCTGGAGGTACCCAGGTCAAAATATAAGCACCGGGGTGACCGAGCTTTCTCTGTTGCTGCTCCCAGGCTCTGGAATCGGCTTCCAGCTGAAATGCGCCTCATTTCTGAGCAAAGCGTTTTTAAATCCAGGCTGAAATCGTATTTATTTTGTATGGCTTTTAATACCCATTAGCATGGTGACACTTTTATCTTTTACCTTGTTTTACTTTGCTGTATTTTATTACTTTTATTCAATTTTGTTTTTATTGGATTTTATTTTTTTATTTGACTTGTAAAGCACTTTGGTTCACCGAAAGGATTGTTGTAGAGGGCGGTATAAATAAAGTACATTTACAGATGAAACAAACAGAGACAACACTTTTTAAACACATCAAGGGTCTTCAAAATGTTCAGCCCACCTACAGAGCTCATCGTCTGAGTGGGGTCACCTTCCTTTATAGATCTCAGTTGGTTATATTTAAACTAATTACCTCTTTATATATTAGGCCTGCCCCCTCCTCTTTGTAGTGGGCCCCCACTGCTCTACAGCAATACTAGCTGAACTAACTGGAGCTGATGTGTTGATGACCACCGTGGTTGACAGATTTAGTTCCCTGTTTTATCCAGATTAGATTAAAAGTGATAGAATCTCTTTTTGAGTTTGGTCCACTATCAGACTAGTGGTAGTGGAAAAGTACAGGCGTGTCAGATCACACGACCACATTCAGTCTGATCACAGGGAGGTGCCTGAGCACAAACCGGACTGGCGGGTTTTTTATTGTGCTGTTCAGGTGGCAGTGTTTGCTGGGCGTGGTGAGGCGGAGAGGATCTTTAACACATCAAATCACACTGACTAGTTCTCACACACTCACTATCTGAGAGGGGGAAACAAACAGGCTGCAGTCTGTAGAAAGGCAGCAGAAGAGATGTGATTCACATGTGATTCATTGTCGCCATCGTGTGCTGGTTTTTGAAATTGCAGGATAGGTGGCCGAACAGAAGAAAAATATGGACAGACAGCAAGACACAAGTATACTGATGAAATGTAATTATTAAAAAAAAAAACAGGCGAAAATAAATAAATTACATAACATCAAACAAGCAAGTCTTAAATTAGTTTAAAGAAGTGATTTTAAAGATGTTGTCCTTGAGTTTTTCAAGCCTCATCTCTTCTTCCAAAGCTGAGGGGCCCAGATGCCAAAAAGTACAGTCTTCTTCAGTTTTAAGTCTCAACTTTGTAACTACTAATAAAGCCCAACCCGAGGAACTAAAGCTGTGAGCTGGTATAGATAAATGTACATTTCAGTTATTTTAAATTGCATGCATGCTTCCCTTATTAGCGTGTTTTCCCTTTCATCATGGTTCCTCCTGCCAGACATGCAAGAGAGAAGAGAATAAAGGTCTGTACAAAGATATACAAATGGACGTGCCTCACCCTCCTCCTGTTGATCAGGACGAAGCCAGAATATCTGTATAATATATGGGCACCGGCATTTTGTGAATTTTCAACCAGATTCTGCATTCACACCTGGGGACAGTGTGTGTGTGTGTGTGTGTGTGTGTGTGTGTGTGTGTGTGTGTGTGTGTGTTTCGTAATATTTACAGGCTATGGTGTGTGTGTGTGTGTGTGTGTGTGTGTGTGTCATCAATCTTTATTTGTAAACATCAGTTCATAACAAGTGTTATTTTAAAGACACTATACAAAAAGCCTACCTTAACTCAACATTACAAACGAGCAGGTAAAATCACCATGTCTAACATATGTAAAGGTTTTTTGGTTTTATATTCAAGCTTGGCTCTGAAAGGACAGCTGAAGACATACAGTGCAGGACATGCGGGGATGAGAGGGAGGCTGTGGCTGGGATTCAAACCTAATGCATCAGGAACCACGGCCTCTGTACTTGGGGTGCCTGCTCTGACTGAGTTAAACTAACAAACCACATGCTACGGAGGTTATGCAGTAACATGGTATACATGTGCAGGATGAGCATTAATATTAAGCCTAATAGTTCAAGTTATGATGTGCGGTTCAGCTTCCAGCTTCACATTATCATTATTGATTTGACAACAACTGCAGTTATCGTGTGAGAATTAACCACAGCCACAGAGCAGCTGCAGCTGTGGCTGTGTACTGTCACAGTTCAGCTTTTAGAGGAGGAATGACTTACAACCAGACATAAAGTATCACATCATTTCTCCCTTCTGTAAGAGCTGCAGTGTTTGCTTGGACCGACACACTTACCAGCAGCACACTTCGAGTGCCCCACTGGTGGATGTAGTCATAAAAACTGCAATAATTAACATTATATTTATGTCTGGGTCTGCACGCAGACGCAGTGCCTTATGACTGATTATAATACAGGGTCATTGATTATAATGTTTTACAGAGTCTGTTGGTTTAACAATCTATAACTGAACTGCTTTGGTTCAGGTCTTCTGATCATCAAAGATGTACATGGTAAATCAAATGTACTGAAATGTACAGTACATTTGTACAAATGTAAATCAAATGCATTTGACAACTAATCAAAGTGATTTTAGACTACATTTAGCCATCCACACACACATTCATATGAAAGCAGAGAATGCTGTTTTAAGTGTCCATCAGCTTTAACTTATCCCATTTATATGCATTCACACACATTCACAAGCGTTCAGCGCTTTGCCCTGTGACACTTGACAGATGAACAGCAGAAGCTAGAATCCATCCATCTATGCATTTTCCTCCGCAGCAGTCTAAGCAGATTCCCAGACTTCCCTCGCCCCAGACACTTCCTCCAGCTCTTCTCTGAGCTCCTCCCTGGTGGCGCCTCACCCTATCTCTAAGGGTGCGCCCAGCCAACCTACGGAGGAAGCCCATTTCAGCCGTTTGCATCCGAGATCTTGTTCTTTCGGTCATGACCGAAAGCTCAACACCATAGGTGAGGGTAGGAACAAAGATTGACCGGTAAATCAAGAGCTTCGGTATCGGTACGTCGTGGTGAAGAAGGAGCTAAGCTGAAAGCTAGAATCCATCATGAGCAAAAGTTACATTTGTAAGAAGAAAAAAAAACCTTCAGACTTCAGCAGGATCCCAGGCTCAAGACGAAACAGCCCTCACAGCCAAGGCTGCACCGGGCTTCAAAAAAAGGGATATTGGGAGATGGGATAAGATGCAGGAAGAGGGATAGGGAACAGGGGGGGGGGGGTCGTTCAGGCAGGCCTTCCACCAACGATCCCGAGTAACCTAATGCTGATGATCCTGCAGCCAGAAACATGTTTCCCAAGCTTTACCTGCTGCCTCCTGCAAGACAGGAGGTCAGGAAGTCTGCCAAACCCCCAATTGAGAGGAAATCAACTTTTCCACAGCAGCTGATTTTGATGACACATCTCTGATACAACCATGATGCTCGACATGCTAAATGCCAGAATGCAGACAGACAGATTTAGCAGTTCAGGTTTAATTGTCTCATATTTTCCTTCGGTGGTAGATTGAGAGAGAACAGCAGACCTGAAGTGGATTACTGTGGTTCTGGAGGCCTTGATGACCTGACTTGTCACTCATAGAGCCGGCAAGGTGATTCAAAAGAACTTAAAAAAAACAAAACAAAAAAAACCCCAGAAGACTTGCTTAAATCTATTTTGGGGAACTTTGATTTAAAGCATACGTCAACCTCTATGGACAAGCATCTTTGCTGATGCTGTCCTGTGCATGAGTAAGTAGTTGGTCTGTGGTTGTAGAGATTCACCTCGAAGAGACATTAACTTATTCAACATCAAAGTTGTGATTATTCTGGTCTGTGGAAGCATGGGTGTATCTGAATGTTACCAAAGCCAGTTTTAAAATAACAATTGTTTTATTGAGCTTTTGCTACTGATTCTACACACTGTGCTCAGAGTCTCACCTGTCTCACATGTCACAGACTCTAATGTTGACTTTTTGAGGAATTAACTTTTTTTTTGCTGTTTCCTCTAAACAGAAACTTCCTGAGAACATTTTTAAAGAGCTTCACATCACCTCAGGGCCCCCATTTATTTTTGCCCTGGGCCCAATACAAACTCTTAAATGGCCACTGTCGTCTCCCTTCAAGGCTGCATTCATCATTGTTCTGCTCTTCACCCTGTACACCTCCAGTCATCAGGCCATTAAGCTCTGACACCCCCCTGATTGGACTCATCTCTGCTTTTGTAGGTCATGAAGAGACATCAGTATTAATTTCAGTCTGTCTCACTGTAAGTTATCATGTTCCTGATTGGCCCAGCTCTGCATGTTGCAGTAAACAACATTTGGCTGCCTACACAGCATGGCTGTGGGAACTCGGCACACAGCAAATTAGGTGAACACATGCAAATGGCCAAAGCACAAGAAAATTAACAAAACATCCAGAAACATCCAGGATGTATTTATGTTAGTTTAAAACAAAGCAAGGAATACAAAATAATAGAACATTTTTGTAAATTTACAATAATTAAAGTAATGTTGGGCTGCACTGAGAGGAGCTGAAATAGAACAATAAAAATATGTCTTAAAGTTAAAACCAAACATGCACACGCATTGGTGTCAGATATAGCCTTATGATTATGTTGCATGCCCATGTATAGGGGGGCATGTCATCGTCTGAGGGGAAGTACGTTTGAATCACGACCTTAACCTTAACCCTAACCTGTCCTGACCCTCTTCAGCTGTCCTATCCAAGAAATGGCCCCAAAAGTAATTTAAAAAAATGCATAACAACATACACATAAGCATGAACACAGGGTAGCAGAGAGGTTATTAATATTAATATTGCACTTAAATGCAATACTTAAGTGCAATAAAATGATGTGATATAAGAATTTGTAACTTGCACTTTTAATTTTCGCAGAACTACCGATGTTGTTTAATGTGAGCTGCAGTCTTCTTTACTGCTGTGTTAACTTTGGGGTAAACTCTGTAGGTTTGACAGACTTTGCGTCCAATTGCACTGACACAATGGACATAGATCAGCATAGACCAATGGACACACAATCTGAATATATCTCGGAGCTCAGGTGACACCTGGCCCAAGGCTGACAGAGGCACCAATGGTAAACAAACGTGAGGGAGAAACAGGAGGTTGAGCCTGTTTTATAATCACAAGAAAAAAACATTGACAGTGAACAGTGTGATCTTCCCTCTCCTCACATGTGAAACACACACGACAGCTCTACATGCAGTAGGACAGCCTTATGATGTCTAAATGAACAACACAAGAGCCAGTTTCCTGCAAACAGGTGCTTTGGGCTTGAACATACAGGTGCACAAACAGACTTCTTATTTAGATTTTTTGCCAGAGAAGACACATTATGGTGGCATTAGGTTGCATTTAGGTGTCCCAACAGGAGTAATAGTTGAAGCAGATTCGGCTGTGCCATCTGGTTTTGTTCTAAGTTCAATCTGTGCAGGCCGATGATTAAGTATTTGTATGATATACACTAAAGGAATGAACAAACAAGCCTTCTTAATATTCAAATACAATAATACTACAATATTTTACTCGGAGTAAAAACCGTGACATAGACACTTTCAAATGTCAAAATGGCCTACCATGGGTTTTCAAACGATTCAGGTCGCAACCACAAAAACAAGGGTGCAAGAGACGGGAGTTCCCCCACCGTCCGTGGAGATGGTTATGGTGTGCACACAGCCGTGCACTTATTGCCCTGCAGGCGCTGTTAGCTCAAAAGGATGCAAGGGTCTAAAAACCATAAACATATGTAATATAGTCAATTTAAGAAAGGATAGACGCAGAACACCAGTTATTTCAATTATCTTGTTAGCTCAGAGTTGATGTACAAAGTTCAACAAATGGACACACAATTATCTGCTTATTTAAATAGCAGCAGACACCTACATTGTTGATGTCATGTGCAAACTTATATTTGAAGTATTTTTACACTTTTGTTTTATTCTTTTCTTCACTTACAGATGTGGTTTTATTTGAAATTAAACAGATGTTGCATTTGTTACAATAATGGGTAAAATATGCCCTTTTTTAATTATTTAACATTTGTATTATTTTATTTGAAGGCATCTCATGGATCCCTTATTGGTAACTGACATTAGGTACATCAACCCAAGCTAAAAATACCACTACCATCACAGTAAAGCTGAGAGGCTCTGTTCTAGCAGACAGCCAGTGAAAACAGCCTCACACTCAAAGAAGGCCCTAAAACAGTGGTGTCCAAACATTTTTTCTTGCGGGCCAAAATTGTCGCGTTAGAATCGCTCACGGGCCACAGGGTTTTTTTGTTTGTTTTTTTTAAATATTGGAAGGAACTTTTTGTATTTTGACCTCTTCAAAAAATAATGTAAATACACTAATAACTAACTGCAGTGGGAAACTGTTGTGTTCTAATTTTTTGGAAAGAATAGTCAGGCTTTTATAGGTCTCCCTCGCTAACATGAAAAAGAAAAAAGAACAAAATATGCCATCTGATGAGGCCTGGGGCCAAAATTTTCTGATTCTTCAATTTGAAGTCAAGGGCCACAAAAAATCCACTCAAGGGCCACAAATGGCCCCCGGGCCGCACTTTGGACACCCCTGCCCTAAAACAAAACAAGCCGTCACTAAATTACAAAAGATGGAGTCTGGTTAGATGGTAGGAGGAGCTTAACCTCAAACTTTGGACATCTCCAGCTTTCTTTTCTTGTGCGGCTTTTTGGGGACTATAGACATTTTCCATGGAGGAACTAAATGTAAAAAAAAAAGAGTCCGCAGGCTGTGCCTCAGTGGTAGAGTTGGTTGTCTCTTGTTATGCTGCATTCCATTTATCTTGGAAGTCAGAGCTTGGAATGGCATTTCACCTGTGTTGGCTGTGTTTGACAAGCAACATGCACGCCTCCAGGAGTACCTTTGTTTTGTTCGCTGATACCAGACAATAACAACACACCATGTGATAGTTTGTGTGTGAAAATAACATGCCAACATGTCTACAGGTAGAACTTGTACGATACGGTGTGATTGATTTGTTATGGTTGATGCATGTAGCAGCCATGTTGGATTTTAACTTGGCCTACTGAAGGTTCTTTGTGTGTCCAAGTGGGATTCGGACAACGGGGGGTGCTCCTGATGACGTATCAGAACAGCAAATCAGAATTTAAGATCAAATGGATCTCAGCATTAGAACCCCGGCCCCTGAAGGAACAGTTCACCCCAGCTTGCTGCCACTGCTTGGTCAGTGGTGTGTGGAAGTGAATGGATGGATTGGTTGATATACTGACGGACACTTCACACGGCTGCCTCTGCCATCAGTTTGTGAATGGGTAAAGGGTAGGTGTGACCATTGGTGTAAAGTGACCTATGAAGCGCAATAGAAGCTCGGAGCCAGGGTGGGAAAAGTGGGGGTTCTGATTGATACTTGAACCTCCCTGAAAGCCTCAACAGCAACTTTTCGGGGGGGTCTCTGCGAGAAAAAAAAATCACCTGCAATTGACTTTATACTGTGCAGTGGACCAGAAAGAAAGAGAAAGAGCAATGTCCACAGTTAGGTCTCTGAAGGAAAACGTATTTCCCATTTTGTGCTGCATGCTGCAGATGTGATTAGCGCTACAAGAAATCTTCCCATACAATTTTTTTTCAAACTTTAAGCCCTGTGTTGGAGGGGGCCCCCGAGTGCCACCAGGTATTTCGCACCCTGCTTAAAGTCCTATCCATTTACCATTTAGCCTATATGATGCATGTCGATCATTGCTCTAAAAATCACCATCTAAACATGACGCCTTGTGCTTTATCCAACCTCAAGTGAATGCTGAAGGAAATGAAGTTCTTTGCACTTCCGCATTAGCTACATATTTTAAACTCTATAAATGGTTGACTTTCTTTTAAATGCAGCCTATGCAAAACGTTTTCTTACCCCTGCTTAAACCAATAAACCAATAACCTATTGACACCAAAACTGTGTTGTGTACCAGGTTGTAAACTTTTTTATTCATGCTGAATAACTGGGCATTTTATCATAGGAGCTGATGGAGATTTCTAGGCTTTTGCAAGTGGACACTCGGGGTACTGCATCTTTGTGCATTTCCGCGTTGGTTTCATATTTCAGCTGTGCTTTAATCCTGCAGCTTGCCTCTCAGTCTGCACGGAAGGAAAGAGGCGTGCCGGCCTGTGCATTTCCGTGTCACTTCCGGGTTTTTCGGCGGAGGGGCAAAAACTTTTCTCGGCTCTGAAACGGCCGGGTGCAAGTTACTTTTTTTTTTTATATAGGGCTTCCTGCATCAAATGGTTCTACTAATCGTCTAATCCTCAGTGCATCGCCCCAGCTCACTTTCCCCCCCTGAGCTAACAGAAAGTTTGGAGCCATGGCTGACGGACGAGAAGAGAAGAAGAGAGAAGAAGAGCAGGAGCTTCAGGGCGCCGTGGGTGGGGAAGGTATGTGAAGACATGTCTGCTCCACAGTCAAACTGTGTGGCTCCTAATACTCCAACATAACACACAAAAAGTTTCAAAAGTACTTTACGTAACAGTATTATTAGCCTAACATTAACGAGACGCATTTACACTTTGAAAGTTTCCCTCTGCCGCCATGAAAGTGAAACTTCAAGTCACACAAAGGGGACAAAAGTCTCAAATACCAGCAGGATGTTATTCTTCCTCATGCTTTTGTTTTATCCTAAACTTGCTAGAAGAGATTTTCCTCCAATCTTAATGTGTATGCTTATTTAATCAGAGCCTTATAATGAAGCAGTGAGGCCTTATGTCTAACTGTCCTGTCACTAAATGTCTCCTGGTGATAAACAAGGTAATAAAAGAGTCAGGACACTGAGTCACACAGGCACTGTGACTGTGTTCCCTTTAGGTGAGACAAAACAAGGAGAATCAGACAACATTAAGGCTGCAGAGATTGAATAGAGCCAACACTTTTAAAGGAAGAATAAGAAGGAAAAGGTTGTAATGTAATCCCGTATAGCCTATAACTGTATAATGGAACATTTGAATGTGAGTAACTTCATCTTTGTTTAGAGAATAGAGTGACCAAATGAATTCATGATAATGACAGTGTTAAAGGAGCAATGTGTGACACAGACAGCTAACTTTAAAGATGGGAACTGCAAAACACTGCAGAGAGCTGTCCCCTCCTCCCCCTGAAGCTTCAGTGTTTAGCCAGTTTTCTGTGTTTAAACATGTCTCTATTTTTCAAAAGAACCAGTGACCGCTTTGACACCTGTTGGTTTGGGGTTTTCTAGACAAACTGAGCGGCCTGCAAAACTGTGTGTGGGTGCTTTCCGACCGCCTACCTGTGGTATTAATCTGAGATCATGTAGGCCACCTCCACTTCGCAAGGAGCATATTATGACTATGTTTTTTTTTTGTGTATTCAAATCCTCAAAAGGGTAGGAAACAACCATTCTTATAATATAAAGTATGTTATGGACTTGGACCCATAAGAAAGAGTCAGGGACTCCTCAGAATCCTGAAACACGGGACACGTCACCAGTAGTTTACCTTTGAGTGGGTGTTTCTGCCTTTTCACACTCGACACCCTCATCGAAGGTGGCCGGCTACAGGGTGATCAAACCTAAGCTTGTGTCCCATGCCCAATCATGAGAGTTGCCCAGTTGTTTTAAATGGTGCAGCTCATTATGAAGAGTTTATATTAATACTTTTGTATGAATATGTTACACACACTAATCAAACTGTACACGATAATCGATCTTCTCATTGCTGCAGATGTCGTTGATGATCCCATCATGGAGCAGGGAGCAGTGGTCCTCAGAGGGTAAGTTCATCATAACACATTGAAAATTAATCCAAACAAAACGATTCACAGATTCCCAATAAAAAAAAGTTATTATCTATGAGCTAATTAGCTTTTATAAACACAAGTTTGGCCTGAGGTAGTGATTTGATCATCGGCTGGTTTAATCAAATCAGACTAGAGGTCACGAGCTGTAAAATAAGGTTTAATGAAGAATGTTAATAATAAATGATAGGGACTATCACACTGAGCTGTAAAGTGTGAAACCCTCTGGTCTCCTGCCCTCTCGTATCATGCCGCTTCATGCCCCGCCCCTCCAGACATTTACAACATTAAGTGTGCTGGGTCAAAAAGTCAAAAATCTGTAATTTGTACCAGGACATTTGACGTTTGTCGATTTTACTAAACATTTAGCATTAAAACGTTTTCCTTTCCAGATTGAAAATCGGACAATAAAGGAGACAGTCCATGACCCTCTTTCTGTGTACATGTCCTAGGTATGTGATTGAACGTATACACGCGGAGGAGCCAGATCGACGCGTGTCATCAGAGGATCTGGGAGGAAGGTCGAGTGAACAACAGGATCCTCAAGTCAAAGAAGTGGTGGAACAGCTGTTAAAAATCGCAGATGAGCTGAACAGGAACGCTGAGCTCCAACAGTGAGTGGAGTCATTAAATTGGTCGACAGTGCTAAAATGAATCCATTGTGACATGAAAGTCTTTTCTTGCTGTTCTGTCAGACTCATCAACCAGGTTCCAGGAGACTGTGCTCGCGGGATCTTCATGAAGGTGGCCAGAAGCATCTTTGCTGATGGCATCAACTGGGGTCGTGTGGTGGCTCTCTTCCATCTGGCCTACAGACTCATCTACAAGGTGATACAGAACAACAAATACCAAACACAACAGAGCATCACATATTCATGTAGGGGTGCAAGACTCTCTATGCACCGAGCAGCAGACACAGGAGAGAAACATCCCTCCAACCTGCCGTTGGTGAAAAGTGAATTTTCCAGATAATTTCTTGCTGCGTTCCTAAATCAGCCCACGTTGACTTACTGCGAAAGAAATACTCGGGGGGGGGGGGGGGGGGGGGGGTCTGGCAGGAGAAACTCTTACGAGGGAGTTTGCGTTCAGACATACAGCCGCTCCAGGTTATCTCAGGAGATTCCTACCAGTGTGAAAACGGTCTGCTGACTGGAATTCTTTGTGCAGCTCTTCTCAGAGCCTCAGGCCTCCGACTGTGACTGAGCTTGTCAGCCTGAGGAACACAAAAAATTTCTCTGCCTTAGGATAACGGCAGTCAAAGAGGAGTTAGACCTTCTGAAGGTTTTTAAGTAGACTCAAAAGAAAGACCTGGAGACAGGGTGGTGGGTGTGAGGGATATTTATTGTAATGGCAGCAAAGGATGCTGGTAGACTTCAGGCTGAAATCAGGGGGAAGTTAGAGCACGATAGTAAGAGGCAAACGGTGCAGGTGGAAATAATGTGGCAGTTTAGGAGAGGTGAAGTGTAAGTACAGCAGCAGGTGAGCTGTAATGACCATCAGGTGTTTGGTTGCAGAGAGCTCCAGGACCCCATAAGCCCCGCCCCCAGCCTATGAAAGAAAAAAAACACAAGACCAAACCAAAAGCACACCAGGAAAAATAAACAAAAGGAAAAAACGTCCATTCACCACCAGAGGTCAGATGTATAGCGTGGAGAGAGTATATCGATAGCCTTAAAGGTCAGCAGTACTTTCCTAAAATCGATTCTAAACACACTAGTATTCAATGCAAAGAGGCTGAAGCAGGTGTAATGTGGTCACTTTTCTTGGTTATGAGTTAGAGTCATGAGCATGGATGGAAAATGTGTGAAAATGTAGGTTGGAAAATATGAATTTTATTTTTGTTTTAAAGGCGATAACCAGCAATCATCTAGAGAACATCAGAGTCATCATCAGCTGGTTTCTTCAGGTCGTCAGAGAGCAGCTCTACACCTGGATCGTACAGCAGGGAGGCTGGGTGAGTTATGGAGGGTCTATAAAGACCAGTCAGTCATTTGCTTAATTCATGTCTCACATATTGACCAGTCATTAGGATCCACAGCTCTAATCCTGCTCTCTCTACCTTTCCAGGAGGGGGTGATCCGAGGGATTTCTCGTTGGAGGACAGTAGCCATAGTAGCATCAATAGTTTTAGTGACAACTCTTGTTTACTACAGGAAGACTCGCTGAGAGCTGCAGACCTCACAACCAGGGCTGCAGTGTCATCACTTAGGGAAACCCCACTGCTTAATAGAGCCAGTTTCTAAAAACATTTACTACCACTCCTTAGCTTCCATCTTCTTACGCAGAGGAGGTCACTGACTGTACTTTACTGTAGAGGGGAAAAACCTCTTTCCTTCTAAGGATTTCAAGAACCAAAAAAAAAAGCTTTTATAGTCTGCTGTTAGACATCTCCAGCAGCACCTTTCACCTGATTTAACGGAATGACACGTTCAGCTGCATCACCACCTACAGCAGCCATGTTGGAGGGTTTCCAGCAGATGACGGTCATCATGAACAAAGGATGTCGATTTTTTTCAAAACAGACTGGAGGACCAAACCCCATCTGAACCACAGGTCTCACCATTATTTTTTTTAATTATTTTTTTTTGTGGTCCAACCTAAATTTAAGGCGGTCCTGGTTCTATGTGGATTACCTAAAACGACAAGAAACGGTCTGAAAAAATGTCTGATGACAAAATATGCTGCAACCTAAGTTTGAT
This sequence comes from Symphodus melops, assembly GCF_947650265.1. Classification (NCBI taxonomy): domain Eukaryota; kingdom Metazoa; phylum Chordata; class Actinopteri; order Labriformes; family Labridae; genus Symphodus; species Symphodus melops. Next base: position 28,551,408 of record NC_136693.1, read on the forward strand.
AATCAGGATTATAAAATTACAAAGCAAGTTTGCTTTAAAACATTGAACAGCTTCATTTTTAAGAGATCATGTTTACTCAGTCGTTCACTGAACAAAAGGCACAGAAAACGAAACTCACAAATTCAAACTCATCGTCATCTGATGCGTTCATCTTATGTACTGTGTTGATCTATTAGAGTTTTTTTGAATGTATTTAAACTATACACAACAGCAATTTTAATTTCCTCTTAGACAAACATAAACACAATGTCTGGTCCTTCACGATTTTCCAACACCTTGTTCAATAAACTAAGGCTACATTCACACTGGAAGCCTTGCAGGAAGAGTATGCAACTTTTTAAACCAGTAGATGTCGCCCTTGAGCAAAAGAACACAAACACAAGAGGTCACACGCTGACTGGTGCAGCAAGTGTCGTTTACAGTCATGATGACACTAACGTGCAGCAGAAGCTGGTGTGACAGTGACTCCAGCTCCTGCCTGTAGCCACCGTGCAGTGACGTCGAAGTCACATCCGTTTCCCACCTGGCTGTTCACACTGAGGACGCATTGCAAAAGATCCAACCAGTATCAGATTCAAGACCACATACGGGTCCAGATCTAAATTAAAATGTCAACTGAGCTATTCCAACTGATATAAACAAATCAGATTTGAGTCACATGCAAAAAACCTCCCCCCAAAAAACACGGATAACTTTGGCCAGCAATGTGAATGTAGTCGTACTTTTCTGCTGAATTACTTTAAACCACAGACAAAGTGTGTCTGTGCTCACTTGACTGTAAAAACAGAGCATCACGCATCTATGCACAACATATAAGACACGTTGCTGTTTATGTTTTTTTAGAAGGCGAAATCTTTTACCGCTGTTGAATCATTTAAAGAGTCAGTCTGTTAGTTGAATGTGGTCCGCTGACCGTCTCTGTACTGTGAACACGATGGCTTTTAAAACTGGCTCAACTGAACCTCACCAGTAGATTCATTTTAGCACTACTATAGCCTGCTTTGCTAACAGGCTAATTCTTCTGGAGCATTGGAGACAGGACACTGGAGCTGTGCAGACGGGGTTGTGAAGCTCTGTCAGGAGGATCCTGCTGCCCGTCTTCCAAATATTCATGACTTCATTTTAGCCTGATATGACTCCTCAGGTTGTGATTTTAAGACGTCATATTGGTCTACACATGGTTTAAACATTGTAAGAGCTTCAATAACATAAAGTATCAGAGAAGAGCCCGACTCTCCATCTGAACCTCGTCATCACTCTCGGCTTGGTTGCTCTGTGTTGTATTTCAACGTCATTCTCACACAACATTATTGAGGATGGATGCTGGTAGAGTTTTATAGATCTGTATAGAAAAAAATATGTTCTATCACTGCGAAAAGCATTCATTTGTTCTAGTTTTTTATTTGTAATAATCTCTATTAAACATGAGAAAAATGACCAGCTTTAGAAATGAAAAGAGTTGTTCTGTGGTTAAAGGTGTAAATGTTTTAATGTTATTTCAGCTTGTAAGGGTATTATTTGTTGTATGGTTTAATTTGGCTTCTAGCAAACTTTTATCTGGTGCCATCTGAGCTTTTAAATATTTTTAATCAAAATGATTTTGCAATGTTAAAGGGATATTTACTATTTATCTGTGGTCTTCAGGAGTTTTCTAAAACTGTGACCTGCTTATTTTATTGTCAGTAAAATGATGTGATTGGACTCATGTTCTGTGAATAAATATGTTATACCACACATCTCGCTTTGTGAATGATCTTCTCCATCTGGCTGGCTGCAAAAGCCCTAGAAGTTGTCGACCATATTCAAAAGCTCATTGTTAAAGCACAAATAAAGATGTTGATTGCCTGCTAAAATAAATAGATCATTTTTAGTTGCTCATAATGAACAGGTGTTGAATTTTGTAAACATGTTTTAATTCTACAGTATAAAGGTGAAGAGATATGTATATTTAGAGGTGTATAATTTTATCTCTTGCAGTAACTCTTAGTCACTCTGTGGCCTGAATCAGGACACTGTGACGACCCTGCGGCCATGGCCACTGGTCTCTGTCAGGCTGCTGTCTGTCTGTTGCAGGAGGTGTGTCCTGGCTGTCCTCAGCAGCAGGATCAGAGGCACCTGGGTCTGGTGCACTCTGGCCTACAAAGAGCTGCTTCAGCCTTCATTCAGTCTCTCTCTGATCTCTCAGCTGGACCGATGTGTGTTCATGATTTAATTCTCTTTGTTAGTACACTTCAACATCTCCCACCACATAACGCTTTCACACAACCACATTCTCATTACTGATTATACAGACTAACACACCTCGTAACTTTGGTCATTTGGTTAATTAGCACGTTTTTGTTAATAAATTATTCATTTTCTGTGGCAAAACTGATTGTCATCCGTTGTTTGTCACTTTCTATGAGCCGGGTTGTGACAACACTGAGATCTTCCTCTGGCTTTGTGAATATGGCCTCTGGGCTTTTGGAGTCAGGCCAGAAGGTTGAGGCATGAGGAACTAAAGTTTGATGCACTTGCACATTTGTTTCATATTTCACCTTCGGTTCAAATCTGGAGGTTCTCACTTCCCCCCCTGAGCTGACAGAAAGTTTGGAGCCATGGCTGATGGACGAGAAGAAAAGAAGAGAGAAGAGCAGGAGATTCAGGGCGCCGTTGGTGGGAAAGGTATGTGAAGACATGTCTGCTCCACAGTCAAACTGTGTGGCTCTTAATTCAACAACATAAACACTACTTTTAAAAGTACTTTTCCTTAGGTAACAATATCATTAACGATCGAGACACATTTGTTGTTCTGCTCTGATGAAAGTGAAACTTCAAGTTATACAAAGGGAACAAAACTCAAAAGTCTCAAATACCAGCAGGATGTTATTCTTCCTCATGCTTTTGGTTTATCTTCAACTTGCTAGAAGAGATTTTCCTCCAATCTTAATGTGTATGTTTATTTAATCAGAGCCTTATAATGAACCAGTGAGGCCTTATGTCTAACTGTCCTGTCACTAAATGTCTCCAGGTGATAAACAAGGAAATAAAAGAGTCAGGACACTGAGTCACAAAGGAGAGCCACTGATAGGTTTTGAAATCTTCCCGTTGAGGTGAGACAAAACAAGGAGAATCAGACATTAACTTTTTGTACAGGTTTGATTTTCCAAAATAATGTGGGGCCTTTTGGTCACTTTATTTTCTGAGAGCATATTGTGACCAAATGAATTCATGATAATGACAATGTTATGATTGTCAATATGTAACACTGACATCTAGCTTTAAAGATGGGAAATGCAAATCTCTTAAAGAGATCTGTCCCCTCCTCCCGAGAGTCGATGTGCTTGCAGGTTGCCATGTGGACCTCAATTTTTTAAAAACATCTATATTTTTCCCTTTCTAACTGTTTATAGATTTTCTGAGCACAGCCCTATTTAAAAAAAATTAAAATAAAAATCTTTTTCCCATATCTCTCAATTGTTCTCTCGTACCATTAATGCGTAGTCACATAGTTTAACCTTCAAACTCAGGAAACTGTCAAACTGAAACAACATTTTAAACAGCTCAAGTCAACAGTGATATAGTGTTCTTCATCTCATACTCAAGCTCGGAATCAGTAAAATGTGCCTTAATGAAGAGTTTAAATTAATACTTTTGTATGAATATTTTTTTCACACTTTTCTAATCTAACTCTACACTATTATCAATATTCTCATTGCTTCAGATGTCGTTGATGATCCCATTGTGCAGAGGTGGGGAGCAATCTTCAGAGGGTAAGTTCATCTATAGAAAAATAGTCCAAATAAAAATTGTTAATTCAGATTCACAGATTTCCTTTAAAAAAGAAAAGTTATTATTCATGGGTCATTGAGCTCTTATAAACTCAAGTTTTGGATATTTTCCCCGAGGGAGAAAACACCCAGTGACTTGATCATTGGCAGGTTTGTTCAAATCACAGAGGAGGTCAAGATGTTTCTGTAAAATAAAGATGACTGAATAATATTAATAATAGTCAATGAGAAGGACGTCACACTGAGCTGCAAAGTGCGAAGCCGGGTTGAAAGCGGCTGGGATGAGGTTCAGCACCTCATCACATTATATGAAATATAACACAGGGAGATATGGTTATCTGTTTGTATGTAGGCTGAGAGTATTTTCTATGGTGTAATTGTTTCTTCTGTCCTTATCTGCTACAGAGTTGTTTTCCCTTTCCCGATTGAAAATCAGGTGATAAAGGAGACATGAGTCCATGACCCTCTTTTTGTACACGACTTAGGTATGTGATTGAACATATAAACGCTGAGGATCCTACTCAACACGTGTCGTTGGAGGATCTGGGAGGAAAGCCAGGTGAACAACAGGATCCATATGTCAAAGAATTGGTGATACTGATAAAGATCCTGGATGAGCTTAACAAGAACGCTGAGCTCCAACAGTAAGTGGAGTGTCATGTTGACATGTTGTCATGTTTATTGTCAAGCACTTTGGTCAGCTGTGGTTGTTTTAAAGTGCTTAATTAAATAAAGTTGGATTGGATTGGATTGGTTGAAAAACGACTCAAGGATCAGCTCAGTCAGCAGAGGCCTGTACTAGAATAAGATTGTTACTATGAAACATATCTTTGAGCTTTCTACTGATATCATTCTTCAGCATAGACTGATAAAAACATTTTTTATACTTAAAGATATAAAAGTGTGTCGTGTCGCTTAGAATGATGCTATCATTTATGTTTTATTTTCTGCACGAGTCTGTTTAATACAGTCAAAGCTGCAGCATGAATAATATGTCTAAAACTTTCATACACAATGGAGATGGGAACTGGAATTGGAGACTCGAACTCAAGTCGCACTCAAGTTGCAGAAAAATGTGACTTGAGACTTGACTTGAGACTAGAGCCTTTCCCCCCAGCCTCATGTGATCACACTCCAAAGATAAGATGATGAGAACGTCACTCATTTTTCCTCCATTCGGCGGTCAATGTTGCCTCAAACACCCAGCTGCAAGTGTCCCTCAAGCATGTTTACTCCAAGTAAGCTTCACGCTTCCTTATGACGGCATTAGCAGTGCGCGCAGACCCAGTATTACCTGTGCCCACTCAAGGCGGTTAACAGCACTAAAATGAATCCATTGTGACATGAAAGTCTTTTCTTGCTGTTCTGTCAGACTCATCAACCAGGTTCCAGGAGACTGTGCTCACGGGATCTTCATGAAGGTGTCCAGAAGCATCTTTGCTGATGGCATCAACTGGGCTCGTGTGTTGGCTCTCTTCCATCTGGCCTACAGACTCGTCGACAAGGTGATACAGAACAACAAATACCAAACACAGCAGAGCATCACATATTCATGTAGGGGTGCTATACATATATTTGTCTGTTTTCTCCAAATATATCATAACATATAGCCTGTATTTATATGAATATCAGCTCAGTTAAAGTTTTACTTTTAATGTGCTAAGTCTCAGATTTTCTTAAATGTACCCTGTTAACACACTAGGCAATCTATACTGTTGATTTGTTTATTTAAAAGGATCCCCATTAGCTGATGCCAAGACGACAGCTAGTCTTCCTGGGGTCCTGTCATGGTTTGGTTTGGTTTAGGTTGTATTTCAGAGTTTTGAGTTCGGTTTTATTTATTCCCTCGTGTTTTTCCGTGTTACTGTGTTTCCCTGTCTCTCTGGTTTCCCTCCTGTGTTGATTGTTTCATAGCCTTGTATTTAATTTAGTCTTCAGTGTGTTTCCCTGTGTCCTTCTATGTTACCTGTTAGTTTATTTCCTGTCTTGTGTTTTTAAGTCTAGTCTTTGGTGTTTCCTGTTTTATTTTGTATATCTGGTTTTGGTTGTGTTGTCAGTGTTGAGTTTTACTTTGTACTTGTGTTCTTTGTTCCTTGTTTCCCTCCTTTCTGATGACCCTGATTGTCCTCACCTGTCTCGTTAGTCTCGCCTGTGTCTGATTACCCCATGTCTATTTAGTCTGTGTGTTTTCCCTGGGTCTCTTGTTGGTTCATTGTCCTTTGTCTTTCCCAGTCTGTCTTGAGTAGTTGTAGCCTGTCGTTTTCTTCTCTGTGTCTCCCTGGATTTTCCTTGTGGGTTTTGGATTTTCTTTGTTTTTGATGGACTTGGTTTTTTTGAGTAAGTTTTGTTTTGCCTTTTTGTTTAATAAATATTTCTGCACTTGGGTCCTCCTCTCCTGTTTCCTACTTCCTACCCGGAACGTGACAGAATGAACCAACCATTCATAGACCCAGCAGAAGATTTCAATTCCATGGACGGTTTTTCTAAGATTCTTTATTTTCAAAATACTTTTCATTTGGCCCGGAGCACTGCTACTTCTGGGCAGTCTCCATGGACTGGCACCCGCCTGGCCATTTTCCCTGGGAACCGTGGAGGCCCCAAAAGGAGAGGTGGCCGCCGTGGCTCCCGGTTGCCCAACAGCCCAGTAACTCTGCCTTTGTGCTCCCTTGAGCCTCAGCTAAAGTCTCTGCCTCCTGTCCCTGTTCCGGCAGAGCGCCGTCTGCCACCTGTCCCTGTTCCTGCAGAACGCTGTCTGCCACCAGTCTCGGCAGAGCGTTGTCTGCTTCCTGTCCCCGTTCTGGCAGAGCGCCGTCTGCTTCCCGTCCCCGTTCCGGCAGAGCGCCGTCTGCTTCCCGTCCCCGTTCCGGCAGAGCGCCGTCTGCTTCCTGTCCCCGTTCCGGCAGAGCGCCGTCTGCTTCCTGTCCCCGTTCCGGCTGAACGCCGTCTGCCACCAGCTTCGGCAGAGCGCCGTCTGCTTCCTGTCCCCGTGCCTGCTGAACGCCGTCTGCCACCAGCTAATGCAGAGCGTTGTCAGCTTCCTGTCCACGTGCCTGCTGAACACAGTCTGCCACCAGCTTCGGCAGAATGCTGTCAGCTTCCTGTTCCCGTGCCTGCTGAGCGCTGTCGGCGTCTCCTCTGCGGTCCGGCCGACACCTGACGACGTTTCTGCTGCGGTCCGGACGACGTCCAACGACGTTTCCTCGGCGGCCCAGTCGATGCCTGATGTCCTCCCGACGCCTGATGTCTCCTTCTCTGTGGTCCGGCCGACACCTGACATCTTCTGGCTGGCTCCTGGGCCCTCGGAAAAGGTCCTGCCCTTTACTGGTCGGTCACAGGACCGCCCACCTGAGCTCTCCCTGTGTCTGCTCGGCCTCCCGGCCGTCCCCCAGAACTCTCCCCTGTAATTTCAGAAGAATACATTGACTGAAGGAATCTTCTCCCATAGCAAATATGGCACACCATATGTGGGGGTGGCAAAAAAGAAGATTCTGGCCATCTTCTGTGTTAAATAATATTTGTAAATAGGAAAGTCATATAAATCTAGTCTTCATACTATAACTTACTTTGCTGTTTGTAATATTAGTTGTGTATATTTTGTATACAACACATATTTTGTGGCGTAGGGTTGCAGTTTTGGGAGATATTCTTTGCTATTTATGTCCTTTCATGTACTTATTTTTTGGTTACAGAAAACCACACGCACCCGCTGTCTGAACTGTTAATGCTGCACGTTGCGGTAATCATAAAGTTCTCTGAAGACAACCCTTTTTACTGCTGTCCCATGGTGACTAGATAACTGACCAGCAAACTGTTACTGGTAGTTGAAGATGTATCACCCTCGTCTGATTTAACACCTCTGCCTTTGGATAACGGTTGTCAAAGAGGTCTGATATAGGGTGCAGAGAGGATATCGATAGCCTTAAAGGTCAGCAGTACATTCCTAAATTTGATTTTAAAGAAACTAATAGTAAATGCAAAGAGGTTGAAGCAGACGTAATGTGGTCACTTTTTTTGGTTCTGAGTCAGAGTCATGAGCATGGATGGAAAAGGTGAATAAAGGTTGATAAATGATAATATTAATTTGTTTTGGTTTTAAAGGCGATAACCAGCAACGATCGAGAGAGAATCAGAGTCATCAACAGCTGGGTTCTTCAGGTCGTCAGAGAGCAGCTCTACGCCTGGATCGTACAGAGAAGCTGGGTGAGTTATGGAGGGTCTAAAGACCTTTCAGTCGTGTGCTTAATTCATGTCTCACATATTAACCAGTCATTAGGATCCAAAGCTCTAATCCTGCTCTCTCTACCTTTCCAGGATGTGGTGAGCCGAGGGATTTCTCGTTGGAGGACAGTAGCCATAGTAGCATCAATAGTTTTAGTGGCAACATTTGTTTACTACAGGGAGACTCGCTGAGAGCTGCAGACCTCACAACCAGGGCTGCAGTGTCATCACTTGGGGAAACCCCACTGCTTAATAGAGCCAGTTTCTAAAAACATTTACTACCACTCCTTAGCTTCCATCTTCTAATGCTGCAAAATGCAATGCATCTGTTCCCCTAAGCATATGAATAGATACTTTTCCTGTGTATGATCAGTTTTGTGGTGGTTTGCGTTTTGGTGTTAATTAATTGTTAATTTTTCTATATCTTATTAATGACTGTGAAATCACTGTTAAGCACATACAAAATTAAATTGCTGTTTGCAATATTGCTAATGCAGAAGAGGTCAAATATTTTACAAAGAGGGGGAAAACCCCTTTCCTTCCAACAGCAGATGATGGTGATCATAAATAAAGGATGTCGATTTTTATAAAATCGACTTTCTTTGTGGTTCCTGAAAAATAAGGTAAACCACAGGAACGCAGGGAGATTACAGACAAAGACTACATCTAAAAACTAACAATGATCTGGTCGGAGGGGAAGAAACATTTAGTCTCAAACACAGGTAAGACCAATCAGACACAGGTGAGGAAAATAAGGGCAATCAAAACATGAGGGAAACACAGTCAGGAATGAAAACACGAGCAGAAATGTTTTACTACACTGTAACGCCAGATTCTATGAGTATAGGCCCAGCCCTCTTTGCGGTAGGCACTGACTCTGTGAATTGGCTGAAGAAGAGTATTCCTTTACCCACCCAGCTCCTGCGAGCAACATGTCTGATGTGTGATTAGGCAAGACACTTGACCCCAAATTGCTCCCCCTGCTCCATCAGGGTGTATGCAGGTCGCTGCTCCTGTAGTCGACTGCTGGTGCGTGAATCGCACCACAGGGATAAATAGAGTTGCAAAGTACTCCATATTACTGTATTAACATATGCTTATCAACATTACAATAAGGAGGGGTCCTTGGGAAAATGTCTCACCTGAAAGGGGACCATGTAGTCTAAAAAAGTTTGAGAAACGTGCAACGCCACATGAATGGAACGCAGCCCTCTTTTAGGTACAAGGTGCCTTGCGGGGGTAAATGGGACGTGGCCGCAGCTTGTCTAGTTCCTGTCTCAGACATATGACCGGACGGCTCCCTCCTCACACAGCTCAGCAAGTTGATCAGCGAACTTCAAACAAAGTCGCCCTTTTTTTACGGTCAGGCTATTTTAATAGACGGAAGTGACAGCGGCCCGTTAACAGGGGAGTAAACAAGATGCCTGCGGTCTCTAAAGGGGATGGGATGCGGGGCCTGGCGGTCTTCATCTCCGACATCAGGAACTGTAAGTTTGTTTATCACATTCACAGACAGTTCATGGTCAGGACAGAAAACAAACTAGCTGGGGGTAACATGAGTAAAGGGGTCTGAATATGATCAACAGTTTCTCCCCTTTTGCTTTCATTAAACACCTGGACATCTTCAACTCATCAAAGTGAGTTCACAACGACAACTTGCACAGCTAACACTGGCTAATTAGCGTTAGCTGTTAGCTTCGCTTGCTAACGTTATTTTGAAGGGCGTGGACCGTCGACAAGATCCGATAAAAGCCAAACTGTCACATATCAGTGGGGCGTTCACGTCGTTTTGTTTTAAAGAATTGATTATAAATGTCTTCTTTGGAGGAAAGTCCTTAAAAGCATCTTTCACAACTTGTGTGGGACGTAAAGGACAGTTTAATCTTTCGGTACATTTATTCACAGCTATAAAGAACAACTTACATTTTAAACGAAATTTAAAGAAAATACAAACATGAAGCACTTATTTATATATATATATATATATATATATATATATATATATATATATATATATTATATTATATACAAGTGCAACCATGTACAAGAGAAATCTATTCACAAGGTGCAGGGACGAAGAAGGTTTGCAGAGATAGTGTTGCTACTGTTTTCTTTTCTATTTTCCTTGTTGTTACTGTTGTTTTTGTAATTGTATTTAAATCTAGGTAATTTATACATTCATGTCTGTATTTATAACTTGACACTGATTTGCCTATATTTTTATAGTTATTTATGCATTTATTCATTTATTGTTTCTGCAGTTGTATATCCCTCGACTTTTACATTACCACATGTATTTATTTTTATATTTCTTTAACCTTATTGTAATAGAGAAAGTTTAAATAAGGATCAAGAAAATTGGAAATAAAAACATGCACAAATAAATGCTAAAATACATAATTAAATGCAGGAAGAACATAATGGTAGTAAAACCCTTTTCATTGACAATTATACTGTTTCTGAGAACTGGCTGATTTTTAATCCTCAACTATCAGGACAAACGTTTATCGTCTTTATGATACAAACATTATGTATTTACAGATTAGGGTTTAAGCTCATCTACAACCTGTGACAATGATTACATGTTGTGAGTTTTAGCGCGAATGGTGACAATTCTCATCTATTGAAAAATGGACAAAGGCAGTGACTCATAACTATTTTTTTGTTTGGTGTGAGCTTTTGTAATACACTGATTTCATGGACTAATGTGATGACACAGCAATGTCAACATCACTCAAACACTGTAGTTAGTTTGTAAAGTCCTGACACAACCACACACACATCTCACACTGATCTTCATGTTTTCTTTTCAGTCCACTTACTCCTGTTCCTGCAGTCAATTTAACAGTTTTGAGCTACTTTTATGTTTCGAGTCTGACGTGAGCAGCTGTGAGCACGTGCAGAGAAACAACCACGGAGGCAGAGATGCAGCAGAAAAGATACTTTTGTATTGGGAGACGTCAGATGAGATGGGCTTGAACAGTTCCTGCTGAAAGCAATGCAACTTTTTTTTTTTTTTCCGAACAAGCGGGTCTACGTTTAAGAAGTGGTTCTGTGATGTTTTTCTTTATGTGCATCGCTCTAATTGTTAAACCTCAGGACAAAGCAGGCTGAGCGGCTGCGGCCCAGGCGGTAGAGTCGGTCATCTCTCAACCAGCGGGTCAAGGGTTCGATCCCCAGCTCCTGCAGCTGTATGTTCGATGTGTCCTTGGGCAAGACACTTAACCCTGAAATGCTCCTGCTGCTTTGTCGGCGGTGTATGAATGTGATCAGTTACTTCTGATGGTCACTTTACATGGTGTGGAATAAATACAAGGATGTACGAGGATATTTATCAAAAGTATGGGACAAACATCATGAGCTACACTTGATCTCTGACAGAGTGTGTTCATACAGTATTTAAGAACACGATTTTCTGGCCTTCTTTGCCATCGATAGATAAGAAAGCTGTAAAAAGACAGAGGGTGAGCTGCAGCAAAGGGCCCGGGTCGGGTTGGAATCCACAGCCGCTGTCATGACGTCTCCAGCCTCCGTACATGGGGAGCGCAATATAAGCGCTAGGCTATTAGACTCCCTTAAATATTCCTTCTGAACAGATCAGATAATGTTATCTGTTCAGCTAATTGATCTATTTAATACAAATCTGCCTCAGACTTGACCCTTATCTGTAGCTAATACATCTTAAGAGGAAACAGCAGTGTCAACGATAAGAGTGATTAATGATTCATCATTAACGTGTAATATATCAAATTATTTTGCAGGTAAAAGTAAAGAGGCAGAGATCAAGAGGATAAACAAAGAACTGGCCAATATCCGCTCAAAGTTTAAAGGTAAGTGATCAACTCAGACAAACCGGGCTGAGTAAAGATGGACCACTTAAATCCAAGACCTGATCTGTAACACCTGGTGTGTTGGTTATTCCTGGACTGGCTTTGTGCTCTCTCAGGGACTGCTCCACACCTCTCTGTGAAAGTCTCCGTCTCACCCTGCTGTTGATGTGGTTTCTCCTCGCAGCCACCTGTTCTTCACTCACTGACTATTATTAGTGAGCCTGAACAAGTGGCCTCTCTGCACTGCCCAGCAGCAGGCTGGCATCTGTATTTAGTCTTTACTTTGTGTTGGAGATCCTTTTTAAGGATTTTTTGGTGTCACAAAGTAATCGTCAATAAAATGTCAACTGCAGTGAACATTGGTTTACATTGTAGTTTGAAGGATGCATTTAAGTTTTGATGAAATATGTGCATGTTTTTAAGCATTTCTCTGGTGTTATGTTGAGAAGTCGAGCTTACTCGTGATTATTTTCCCAAAACTGTCGACCTCAGCATGAAGGGGGAGACATGGAGGACGCTCGACTTCCTTTCTAACTGGCTGCACAGACACGGGGGGCTGGAGTCGACATAAACAGGAGCTCTCGTAACAAAGGAGACTCCTGAACAGCTTCCTCCTCTTGTTGAACCGTGTTTATAATAACTGAAGTTGTTTGAACAGTTTCTGCTCCCACTTGATATTTTAAAAGTTAAATCATCTCACAGAAATGAGATGAAACCTCTGTTATTCCATTCGCTTTGCTTTTGACACAAAAGATTAGTCCAGAAAAGTACAGCGACTGAAACAAGAGAGGGTTTCTGTGAGATGATTTATATTTTTAATTATCTTTAGCTGTGATCACCATTACTCTATAGAACAGCTTATCGTACTTTTTACTCCTGCAAGGAGAAATTTGACTTCATACTCTGGTGTTGACGTTCTCCCCACACACACACACAAACGGGATCCTATGCACTAACAAAGAAATAAGGGGGGGGGGGGGGGGTTGGGGTTGGTGCTGAACAGCTACCAGACCAGTTTCCAGACTTGCTCCCTGAAGTGGTGACTCTTTGGTTCCCAACCTAAGTCCCTAAAGAGCTGCAGCCACCCCACTCATTCATTCTTATGAGGCTAAACAGATTTATTCTGAACTCCAGTCTGCCTTTTTCTCGTCACTGTTGGTTATTAAACACCCGACTTCTGAAGTCCCTGCTGTACTCAGTGTTGTATTTCTGTATTGACATTGAAATCCTTCTTTGTCCGTGTGTTGTGTTTGTGTGTTTGGACAGGAGACAAGGCTCTAGATGGCTACAGTAAAAAGAAGTACGTCTGCAAGCTGCTCTTCATCTTCCTGCTCGGCCATGACATCGACTTTGGACACATGGAGGCTGTTAACCTGCTCAGCTCCAACAAGTACACAGAGAAGCAGATCGTGAGTGTGTGCTCGTTGTCAGCTGGCAGAGATGTCTGTGTGAAGAGTGTAGAAATCATGTGTGCTATAAAATAGAGCTGTCCTGATGACGTGTGTGTCGTTCCCCCCCCCCCCCCCGTCAGGGTTACCTGTTCATCTCAGTGCTGGTGAACTCCAACAGTGACCTGATCCGTCTCATCAACAATGGCATCAAGAACGACCTGGCCAGTCGTAACCCCACCTTCATGAACCTGGCTCTGCACTGCATCGCTAACGTGGGCAGCAGAGAGATGGCCGAGGCCTTTGCGTCTCAGATTCCCAGCATCCTGGTTGCAGGGTTGGTTCTTTAGGCCTCACTGCATGTTAGCTTACAAGCGTCAAAGTAACGTAACACACTGGCTCATAACGTGGAGATAGATTTGTTTTACTGGTCATCATTGTTTTTATATTTGTTACAAGGAGACGCACAAAATATGTTGTCTGTCTATGATTCGTAGAGAGAACATGAAGTTTCTTTGTTGTGTTTTTTAAAAGTTAAATAGCTGACAGAGTAGCTGCTCTCAGGGTTGTTTTTCCCGTGTTCAGTCAGAAATCTCAACAAGCACAAAACTGAAATCTGAAGTATTTTTTTTATGACATTTGACTTCGTAAGATTTCTTTTTGGAAGTCTCTTTTATGGGGTTTAAAGAAGTCGTTCTGCCTCCATCAGGGACACCATGGACAGTGTGAAGCAGAGTGCAGCTCTGTGTCTGCTGAGACTCAACAGGATGTGTCCTGACCTGGTTCCCATGGGGGAATGGACAGCACGAGTAGTCCACCTACTAAATGATCAACACCTGGTAAGAAGATGCTGTGTCCCAGGTTTGTGCTGTGCACTGAAACAGAGAGTGAGGTTTGAGTAGAGAGATGTGCCACAGAACGGTTTATAAGGATGTTCAACCAGCTGTGATGAAGCTTTCATTGTTTCCCCTTCTTTTCACTTCAAAGTAGATTCAAACCTGTCGGCGGTGTACCATCGTTTGAAAACAAATCTAAGGACAGGCATTCATGGCATCTTTGTCAAGATTAACCTCGTGACGGATCATTCATTGGATAATTATTTTTAAATGTGTCTAAAATAAGAAAAGCTGCAGCATGACTTTAAACACCAACATAACATTTAGACTGTGTTGAGAAGTGAAGCATTTGAAGATACTAACATTACAAAGATGAAAGTACAAATGTAAGGCGGCTGTGGCTCAGCGGTAGTCGGACATCTCTCCCCCTCCCAGATTGAGGGTTCGATCCCCACCAGTTAAAATATTTAACATGCATGAGATGTCCAAAGTGAGATTGAAGCCTGTTGATTTAGGAGAATATCAGCAGCTAAAGCAGTTCACCATGATGATTACTATTCAGTGCACACTACTGCCTGTCACATCAGTGTATCGGATCTGCGCTCCTGAAGCTGAACCAGGATGGCGTTACGTTGTGTTCAGATGTTTTTCTGTTTTCGTCCATGTGTTTTCAGGGCGTCGTGACAGCAGCCACCAGCCTCATCACCAATCTGGCCCAGAAGAGTCCTGACGACTTTAAAACAGCCGTCTCACTGTCTGTGGCCCGGCTCAGCAGGGTGCGTGTCCTCCTGAAAGGTTTCACCAAACATGTCCCTCATTAAATCCAAGGATCACTTCTCAATGCATGTTTTTATTTTGTACAGATCGTGACTTCAGCGTCCATCGACCTCCAGGACTACACCTACTATTTTGTCGCTGCACCCTGGCTCTCTGTGAAGCTGCTGCGCCTGCTACAGTGCTACCCTCCCCCTGGTATGCTAACATAATAATGAAAGAGATGACATGTCTAATACTGATCTGTGAAGTCTGGATCATGCTGCAAGCTTGTTAGTCCATTACTAAAAATGATAACCACCATGAATGCATGCATTGTTTGATCAGGATCAGAATCGGGTTGTATTGCCAAGTGCATTTACACATACAAGGAATTTGTCTTGGTGTGTAAAACCCACTTTAACTTCAGATACTGCATGTGTCCAGGACTGATTTCATTGATTTTCATTCAAGAGCAAAGAGTCTGCCTCATCTAAGTGAACAGCATATTAACGACATCAGCATTTATTACTATTTTTGTGGTCTCCAGAATAGCATTCCCAGTATTAATATTATTATTTTGATTCTTGTAATTGCCCTTTCTTCTATTGCCAGGTCAAATAATCAGCTTTCTGCACAAGGTAATAAATGATCGCTCCATCATCAGATGAAATTATTGACCTTGTCAGTCCATTACCATCCCTCTAGGGTAGCACTTAGGTTGTGTTTGTAGCCTGTAGTTTGTTCTTTTAGTCTCTGTTAGGACCCGCATCATGACAGGAGTTCAACTCATTGCTCCGTCTGCAGCTCTCTCCATCTCTACAATTACCCATAACACCCTTCTGTGCATGTCTCCAGAGGAGCGCAGCGTTCACGTGTCCTCCGTGACGGCTTCCATCGAGATGTTTGTTTTTTAATTCAAGATGGTGTGCAGCCTAGCTTAGCATTAAGCGTTTGGAACGAGAAAGCAGGTGTCATGTGATCAATGAAGTGTAAGGTGATTGGCTGGATGTCGGTTTGACTGGAACTAGAATCCATCACTATCTCTCACATCCCCGGATGTTTAATCTGACATTTGAAACTTCCTATTTTTCATCACAATTTGGTCTGTTGGATTTTTAACCATTACATTTTTCATTCTGAACTTGTGAACATTGTTGAGTTTAATTCAGAGGCAACAGATTCTAATACATGATTTCAGTTTGGTATTCAGTGCTGGAAATTCAGTGGCTTTTGAATTTAAATATGAGATGACACAGATGGACTTCCAGGCTCGTTTTTTACCGCATTGAGTCACATCATGTTCATTGATTTTTTTCCTTTCATTATATCTTAACATAGTTCATTTTTTAATTAACATCATTCATAAGAAAAAAAAACTCAGTCAAATGTTTGAAATCTGTTGTAATAAGTTGCTACAGGGAGAGACAGACATGTTTATATTGACTTGCCTGCATAAGATCTCAGTGGACAACATTTCATTGAACAAACTTTGCCATTGTAGTTGTCGCTCTCTCTCTCTGTCTTTCATGAGCTGTTGGTAAAAAGTACAACTTAAAAAGTTTTCCCAGCTTCAGTACTTTGGATAGATATTAATCATTAATTGAACAGAGATGGTGTTGTTTTAACTTAAAGGGATACTTCACCCATTTGCATGAAGCTTTGCATCATTAGAAACATGGTAGTAGTGTTGAATGGTCGTGAATGCAACCCTCATTTTGCCCTGAGACGAGAAAAATATGTTTTTCTTTGTTTGAAAGTTTTCTTCATGTGATGCAATATGACGCTTTTTGCACTTCCAGGCAAAGAAAAACATATTTTTCTCGTCTAAGGGCAAAGTGAGGGCTGGATTCACGACCATTGAACACTACTACCATGTTTCTAATGATGCAAAGCTTCATGCAAATGGCTGAAGTATCCCTTTAAGCCATCTGAGACTCTAGAATCTTCCTTGTGTAAAGTCATTAATCAACTTAATGTCAACAGTATCGACAGTTTGACAGCATTATTACACTACCCAAATGAAGAGTTTTTGAACACTTGATGGCAGCAGAGTTTCCCTCCACATATTCTAAATACAAAGTAGTGATTAAAACGATGTCGACGAGGGTTTAAGAAACGGCGGCGAGGTGCTCACAACATGTCCTCTGTTGTTGCAGAAGATGCAGCGCTGCGCAGTCGTCTCACTGAGTGTCTAGAGACCATCCTCAATAAATCCCAGGAGCCGCCCAAGTCCAAGAAGGTCCAGCACTCGAATGCAAAGAACGCTATTCTGTTTGAAGCCATCTCCCTCATCATCCTCCACGACAGGTGGGTCAGGTTCACTCCCACAGTCCTGCTTGCAGTGGATGTGTGGAGTAACAGAAATACACGTTTGGTTTGGGGGATTTTATCATGATATTGCAGAGGCTGAAAAACGATAAGAACACAATGCTAAAGTCAGATATGTTTGCTTTATTTATTTTTGATTAACATCAAAGCTGCTGGGAAATCCACCTTACCGTGCTGTGTTTAGGTTAATAATGTCAAACCTTCTCCTCTGTGTTTGTTGATGCCATAACGTGTGTTTGAGTCTGAGAAAGTGAACCCATCTGACACGGCTGTTGTATTGTCTCTTCCAGTGAACCCACTCTGTTAGTACGAGCCTGCAACCAGCTGGGCCAGTTTCTGCAGCACAGAGAAACCAATCTCCGTTATTTGGCTTTAGAGAGCATGTGCACACTGGCCAGCTCTGAGTTTTCTCACGAGGCGGTGAAGACGCACATAGACACTGTGATTAATGCTCTAAAGGTCAGTCACTTCCACTCGTGTTTGTTCAGCACACATTAGCAGAGGAATTAGTTTTTACATAAATCATCTTACGTTTTCTCACGCAGACGGAGCGAGATGTAAGCGTTCGCCAGCGAGCCGTGGATCTGCTCTACGCCATGTGTGACCGCAGCAACGCCAAGCAGATTGTGGCAGAGATGCTGAGCTACCTGGAGACGGCCGACTACTCCATCAGGGAGGAGATAGTGCGTTTGCAGTTCATAGGTGGAGCACATTTCGTTCCCATGTGGGCTGCTCTCCCATTCAGCCCCTTCATTGTCTCCCTCAGGTGCTCAAAGTGGCTATCCTGGCAGAGAAATACGCCGTGGACTACACCTGGTACGTGGATACCATCCTAAACCTCATCCGCATGGCGGGGGACTACGTCAGTGAGGAGGTGTGGTATCGTGTCATCCAGATCGTCATCAACCGCGATGAAGTCCAAGGCTATGCTGCCAAGACAGTCTTTGAGGTGGGGAAGAAGTTGATACAGCCTAAAGCATGTTTTCAATCTTTCGAGTAGATGTTTGTGAAGGGTTTCCTCTGTGTTGTCCCTGACCTCGCTCTGTCACACTCTGGCAGGCGCTCCAGGCCCCGGCCTGCCATGAGAACCTGGTTAAGGTGGGGGGGTACATCCTGGGAGAGTTTGGAAACCTCATTGCTGGGGATTCACGCTCCAGGTACGAACAGCTTCCATAAACTCTGCTCTGCTGTGAATTCTTCAATGTTTAACTGAGTCTGACATGAGCAGAGGTTTCAGCTGTCTTCTGATAAACGCCTCGTTTTAAATTCGTCATGTTGATGTTTGTGGTTATGGACTCATTCACCAGGCTGATGTCTAAAAGTTAAAGACGAGGAAGTGGCTCACTGCTGAAACCTATTATTGCTTCATACGTGTGCTGGTTTTCTGTTTTTCTTTCCCATCAGCCCCCTGGTCCAGTTTAACCTTCTCCACTCGAAGTTCCACCTGTGCTCGGTGCCAACTCGGGCTCTGCTGCTGTCGGCCTACATCAAGTTCATCAACTTGTTTCCAGAAATAAAGACCACGATCCAAGACGTCCTGCGCTCCGACAGTCAGCTACGCAACGCTGACGTGGAGCTCCAACAGAGAGCCGTGGAGTACCTGAGGCTGAGCTGCATCGCCAGCACTGACATACTGGTGAGTGATGCACGCAGGGACTGAGCTGCAAGGAAACAGTATTTTACTTAGCAGACGTAACTGAACTCGTGCTGGTGGTAACGCTGCTGTCTGGACTTTTAACATGCTTACACACACATGCAGTGTGTTGACGAGCAGAGACGCCTGAACCCTCCACCAATGCTGCCGCTTGTGGACGAGACCCGGTCAGGTTTCTGCTTGGTGGGAGAACTTTGGTCCTGGCAGACACATGTGGATAAAATATCTGCCTGTCATTAACATGACAGACCTAAGAGTCCATTTTTGCATTTTCATGTGGACGACGATGTTTCAGAACTGAGTGTGATTTATTTTTTTTAAACGGAAGGAAAAACGTCAGTTTAGAAAGACGACCCGCCGACGTGTGGACTGCACCTTAAAGCCTCTTTCTCCCTTCACAGGCCACAGTGTTAGAAGAGATGCCTCCATTCCCAGAGAGAGAGTCTTCAATCCTGGCCAAGCTGAAGAAGAAGAAGGGCCCCGGACATCTGCCTGACATCGACGACGCCCGCAGGAACGTCAACGGCAGCACGGAGAACAGCGAGAACGCTGAAGCCTCAAAGAAGGTAAACGATGACGTTTTTCTTTTCAACTTTAGTTTATGAAACTCTGTGAAGGAAAATGTTTTAAAGAAGTCAATGTCAGATTCAGCTCTTGTTCTGAAAGTCTCGTTGTTGTTGTTCTTTGAAGGTTTCAGCCTCGTGGTCTTTATTTTCTCCTAACCTTTCCTAACCCTTCTCTCCACTTGCCTTGTCTCCTCCTGTCTTTGTCTTCACCCCTCCGTCCTTCTTCTCTTTCTCTCCATCAGTCTTCTCCTTCACTGATGGCAGACCTTCTCCCTACCAACAGACCCCGCCCTGCCTCAGCTAGTCCCATCATGCTCTCTGCTGTGACCATGGTATAAAGTAGCATGAGACATCATCTTTAATTATTCTTTACTTCTGCCACTGCTGCTTCTTTTAATGACTGCATTATTTCATGCAGTCCTTTTTTTTTAATATCATTGAATGTATGAAGTCTGTTCTGGTTGTCACTGTTCTGTTCAGATATCAATAACAAGCTGAGTGTTTTTACAAAGCAGAGTGAGAGCCTGTTAGAGACGCCGTGTCCAGTCTTTCTCCCTTCCTGATTCTGCTACCTTGAAAGCTGGGCAGCTAACATTAGCTCGATACTCACCTCTTCAAACAGAGGTGCAAACACACCTGGAGCTGCTGATGACTCGCTCATGTTGTATTAATGCAGCTGCAAAACAGCAGTGACGTTAACACGAGGGTCATTCCATACCAAGTGGTCTGAGTTAAGAAATCTGCCTCACCTGACATCTCAGGTCCATCTCTGAAATGAACATGTCTGTAGATGATATAGTTCCTGAGATACAGTGCTCCCTCAAACTGTAAAATCTAAATATAGAGTTCACTTACATCCATCCTCATTTTTTTGGTGGGTTTTTCTTAAATGGATCCAAATTACGTACAAAGAGCCCAGTCTGCAGCTTCCTACTGGGGCTTAAACAGATGAAGAAGCTCATACGTCAGAAATATGAAACTCTCCCTTTAAGGTCCATAGTTAAAATGTTTTATTGTTCACAGACAAGTCATGGTACATTTTAAAATATTTAAATCTTCATATGTTTGTGTTTTATTGAGATCCTTGGTGTTAATTATGTTTTTTCTCCCAAGGGTTCCAGTCATCCCTTCACGGACCTGCTGAATGTAAGCTCCGCCCCTCCGGTGACAAACAGCCTGCTCGTCGATGTGTTTTCTGACTTCTCCACACCTGCAGCGGTGGAAGTGTGTGAGGAAAACTTCTCCAGGTGGGATAAAGGTGGAAGCTTGGAGGATGAAATGAGCTGAGAAATAGAGTTTAAAGCCGTCGGTGAATAGTTGTAAAGTCACAGACGACTCGGTGTCCGTAATGGTTGAACTGCTCATTGATTCCAATAAAGTTTCTCCACCCGTCTAAATGTGACACAGATGGAAAAAAAAATAATCAAAACTCCTGATCGAACATTTCTGATGCACTCGTCCTTTTAATGTGTACACAATGTTTAAATATGGAGTTATGTATATTGAGCCCTGTGTTTGAATGAAGTCACTAAAATGCTCAGATTTGGCGTCATGTTTTGAGATCATCTTTAATTTGAAAGAGGAAGTTCTTTGTTGGCTGAATTTGTAATTGTGTTTGCAATTTCCAGGTTTGTTTGTAAGAACAATGGTGTGATCTACGAGAACCAGCTCTTGCAGATTGGACTCAAGTCTGAGTACAGACAGAACCTGGGTGAGCAGCGTCTTTACGTCTGTTTCTAATGATGTGATGCACTCGTGTGCAGCGAGTGGGAGACGATGGGTGATCTGATGACTTCACTGCTTGTCGTCCTAACAGGTCGCATATATGTGTTCTACGGCAACAAGACGTCCACTCAGTTCGTCAGCTTCTCCTCCTCTGTGACCAGTCAGGAACCGCTCCCAGCTCATATCCTTTCCTCCACACTTCACCATGATCACCTTTACGTCCTGCGAAACATACAGTGATGACGTTATCGCTCGGTTGTCTCTGAGCTGACCAAACTGTGAACCTAAAGAGAAGCAGTTTGATAATCTTTAAGTAGACCTTCTGCTTTAGCATGATCCAAGGTTCACTTCTAACTTTAATTTAAATTCAAACGACTCGACGAGTCTGAGGTAAAAAACACTCGGCGAACAGAGACGATAGAGATTTATGTTTTTATCACAGATTTAAACGTTGGGGTCGATCTTTAGTCTAACATGATGTCTCATTCTTCTGCTCTTTGAGTGTCAGCTTCTGTCTTTCACCTCTGCTGCAGATCGTCTGCAAAGTAACAGATACTTAATCCTCACCTGTTTACCTTTCTGTTACCGGAACCTTCTTTACTTGCATGCTTCCAAGTGTTTTGGGGGCGTCCACAGTGTCACCAAGATAGCTTTCATGTCAGCGCTGCAGCTTCCTTTGTGCCTGCACGTGAAGCCTCATGTGTTACGATGAACGCCACCATCCTTGACGTAAGCCTCCACAGCTGAACGTGCACTCGAAGGCCGTGGACCCTGTAATAGAAGGAGGGGCTCAGGTCCAGCAGATCATCAACATCGAGTGCCTGTCAGATTTCACACACGCACCAGTGCTGGACATCACCTTCAGGTCGGGGTCTGAATGCGCGTGGAGCTTTTAATGTGTGGAGCCTTTGTGTGCATGCTGATGTGTTTGTGTGTGTGAACAGATATGGTGGAACTCTTCAGAACATCGGAGTGAAACTTCCTGTGATGCTCAACAAATTCTTCCAGCCCACAGAGATGACGTCCCAGGACTTCTTCCAACGCTGGAAACAGCTGGGAGCGTAAGTCTCTCTCTGCACCACGGCCTCATCAGGAGTCGACTTCACAGCAGCAAAGACGGTTCTTCATGAGTGCAATCATTTCAGTTTGATATCCTGTCATCCTCTGTGTTCTCAGTCCTGAGCAAGAGGTCCAGAAAATCTTCAAAGCCCAGCACCCCATGGACACAGAGGTCACCAAGGCCAAGGTAAAAAAAAACCATGTTTGACAAATGTCACAGCAACAGCTTACATATTATAAACCATATCTGTTTGGATCCAACAAAGTATTGAGTTATAAATAATGATTGGAGTATAATCAGGAGGCTTCAGGCCTCAACTTCGCCTCTTTCTAACCCTAAACCCTTTTTTACAGATTATTGGTTTCGGTGTGGCTCTGCTGGAGAATGTGGATCCCAACCCTACAAACTTTGTCGGAGCGGGAGTCATTCACACTAAAAGCACTCAGGTGGGCTGCCTGCTCCGACTGGAGCCCAACACACAGGCAGGGGTAAATACACACACACACACACACATGCTGACGGAGCCCTGTCTTTAATCACATGTATGTGTAACTGTGTGTTTTCCTTTCAGATGTACCGTCTGACGCTTCGGACCAGCAGGGAGTCGGTGTCTCAGAGACTGTGTGATCTCGTCTTTGAACAGTTTTAGACTGAACGCTCAGCACCAGCATTTTATACCCCTGTTGTCACCTAGCCTCACTGTAGATTGAAATGAGTTTGTACAGTGTAAATTTGTTTGTTTTTTTAATTTGTCTTGACTCTACATGTAAAAGAGCTTTACTCGTATGTTACTGCTTTGAAGCGGCCTTGTCCTCTGCAGACAGGGGACGCTGAACGCTGCTCCTGTCCTGAACAGCTGAGAGCTGTTTTCCACAGCCTCAGGATTTATGCAAACATTTTTAATGAAACTGTCAGGAGGCATTAATGAGATTGAGTCAGTTAAAAATCAAGCTTACCAATGATCTCCACAGGCCATCGAGTTTTTTTATCCAAACATTTCTTCTCGTAGTGTTTCACAAAACTCTTGCACAGAACGGAGGATTTCAGCTTTCCTGATCTCTCGTTCATTTTGCACTTTAGGTAATAAATTTAATCACAAACGGAGATCAAATAGATTTAGTAAGAACATGTCGATTGTCACGCAAGTATTTTTTTTACTTATTTCAACAGATTGAGACTCTTGTGACCTCAGGAGGAAGAGCACAGTTTTGCACTGTGGTATTTCATGAACTCCACTTTTTATGCTTCAAATGTGCCTCTGTTGGGAGAGTTACAAAGACTGTACATAAAGAGTGGGTTAGCCTCTAGGTTTCCAAAGCCAAGCAAATAAAGAACGACCGCGAGCTGCATTCTTTTTAATGACCAGCAGGGGGCGTGAAGCAAAAGTCCTTCTGTATGGAAACAGATGACAAAGTAGATTCAGATTCTTTATTGTCCCACGAGGGGGAATTTGATTTGGAGCACACAGGAACAAAGATCACCGCAAAATCTCAATTAAAAAATCGGACAACAAAATATAAAACACCGGAGAGCTCGTACCTAAATGGGAATTCTTACCAAGTTATTAAAGTGAAAAGTCGAGGTGTGCCGTGAAAGTGCAGCAACCAAAGGGCTAACTGCTGTTTCATTTATTTATTGCAACAGGAACAAATGCGAGCCGGAGTCTTACCGTTTTTAAACGACCACCTGATGGTGAAAGTTCAAACTCACTGTGAGTGATGTGAGCAGACGAGCACCGCTCTCCTCAAGTCTTCAATACCACACGATTGGGTTTTTAAAGTCTACAAAGAGTACACTCTGAAAGTGCCTCACTACATACTACTATCGAGATGAATAGGTGCTTTACAAATGAAGATGTATTGATTGCTGATATGTTCGACTGCCCGGCCCGTCACAGCCATCATTTTGATCTCTAACCTGCCGCTTTGAACTGTTGGAAACGGTACGCGAGCTAAACTGGTTTGATGCTTACTGTCATTTTCTTTTGAAACAGTACAACATCCTGGTACTTTTGGCGTTCTGTAGATCTTTCATTTGTTTGCTGCCATGTCGGTACATACCGTTCTACTAGTACAGAGGGGGTTTGAACGTTTGGACGTGTGGGGTATGACAGGTTCATTTTGACAGGATGTCAAGGTTAATGTAAGACAGTCGATGAGTCTTCACCAGATGTCCCAACTACTAAATCAAAGACAAACAATATGAGGCATCATATCTCGCCCTCAGCTTCACCTGCACAGTGCTGGTTAAGAAAGCGAGACGCACTATCTCCAGACGCTTTGATAAAGACCGGAGGTCGGAGCAGGCCGTGCATCGATCAGGACGGTGGTTGTGGGGACGACACAGTCTGATGGTGGAGGCTGAGCGTCGGGGACGCCGGCTTGTAGAAATGTCAGATCACCTCACTGATGGTTGATGGAGCGTCTGTGTCACTCTTTCAGCTGCATCCAGACTTGAGAAGATGAAAAGGTTTAAAGATATGTTTCATCCAAGAACGCACATTTTTGGCTCCCACGGTCAAAGCTCGAGGTTACCTGGCTTTGTCCACTGTTTGTGTCCAGTCTACATTTGAGAGCCATTTTGTTCAAAAAGCTCAACAGGTGGTTTCCTGTATTGACTTTTTGTTCATGTTCATAGCAAACACACTCGTGCCTGTGACACTTCACTACTCTGCCAGAAACAGAAAGGTTGAGAGGAATCCGCACTCTGACACTAACCCTCCCCACAACTCTTTCCTTCACAACACTGCCAAACTGTGTCTGATCTTACTACATGTTGTATTTTCTGTTTTATAAAAAGTTTGTCAGAACTATTGATGTCTTGTTTGGTTTGTATTGAGACGCTCTGCCACAACCTCTCAGGGAGGTTGTGAAACATCGAGGCTCATGGGAAATGTCTTCAACTTGAATCATTTTGATACAGCGCTTTCACGGTAGAAACCACAAGAAAAAGGAGATAGTTAAACGTTCACTTTGGTGCAGGGGCCGTGCAAAAACACTCACTGAAATACCACAATAAGTTTCAGTTCATCACAATCAATCTCCCTAAAAAGTCTGAAGTGTGAAAATGCAAAAGACTCAAAGCTCCAAAATGTGGCTGCACTTATTTATTTTCACTTTCACAAGATGTGTTTTCTGAATTTGACCTTAACAACTTTACACGAGCAAATAAAGACTCAAAAGCACATAAGATTCACCATTTAATTTAATGATTCAGAAAATATATAATGGAGGTACAATAAAGACACCCTGATTCAGAGCGTGGGAAAAAGAGATGTAGAAGAAATTATTTCCCAGGCACTTTTTTTGGTACTTGTTTTAAAAAAAGGAGAGAGGAGGTGATTCCCTTCTTTGTGTGACTTCAGACGCTCTGATTGGCTCAGCCCTCAAATAAACATTCATGATTCACAGTCTTTCTTCGGATTGATTATAAAAATGTGTCTGAAGCACTGTGCTTATGTTTGGCAGTAAAGTCTATGAGCGTCGGTGCCTCAGTCTTGATAGCGCACCTCCGCCCTGAGCTCCTTGGTGACGTAGTTTAGTAAGGCAGCGACGACCTGCTGCTGGAGCGTTGCGTTGCCCGTCACCAGGGCGATGAGCTGCGCTGCATCGGTCCAGTTCAGGCTTCCTATCACGGCTACGACGTCGTCGTAGAGCTTCTGCTGCTGGTTGGGAGGCAGCTCCATCAGGATCTGAGGTAGAGGTCTGAACTGCCCGCTGGTGAGCCAGCTGCCCAGCAGACCGCCGACAGCTCCACCTGGAGGAGACAGAGGACGAGGTCAGGTTCAGTCCGAACCCTGAAAACGCTTCTGAGCACCGGACTAAAAGAGGTCGAGTGGAGTCTGAAATCTTTCTGTAGACCTGGAGGAGAAACCAGTCGATCACAGAGCTGATTCACACTCCTCAGGATGTTAAAGCGACGCTCCCTCCAAGCAGTCCGGCTTGATCCTCTAAACCAGTGGTGTCCAAACTTTTTTTCTTGCGGGCCAAAATTGTCGTGTTAGAATCGCTCACGGGCCACAGGGTTTTTTTGTTTGTTTTTTTTAAATATTGGAAGGAACTTTTTGTATTTTGACCTCTTCAAAAAATTATGTAAATACACAATAACTAATTGCAGTGGGAAACTGTTGTGTTCTAATTTTTTGGAAAGAATAGTCAGGCTTTTATAGGTCTCCCTCGCTAACATGAAAAAGAAAAAAAGAACGAAAGATGCCATCTGATGAGGCCTGGGGCCAAAATCTTCTGATTCTTTGATTTGAAGTCAAGGGCCACAAAAAATCCACTCAAGGGCCACAAATGGCCCCCGGGCCGCACTTTGGACACCCCTGCTCTAAACTCTGATCTTGCTTGTGTTTCCACAGCCGACTGTAACTTTATTTGATAAGAGGAGCGTAAGACAGATGGAGATAGCCGAGAAATAGTGTGACATCACAACAGCCCAATACAGTGTGGCACGCTACTAATTTAAGGTCAACGAAGAAGAACAGGAGGAACCCTTTAGGGCTGGATCCTTACCCCAACAGGAGGGTCCTAAAAAAGTAGGATGGTACGAATCCATTCCCAACTTTTGATGGTGGAATCACCAATAAAAGGGAACCGAACCAAACTGAGCCGGAGCGCTTGGTGGAAGCAGGGCTTTAGAGTTTACAGAATCTTCTTGCTGTTGACAGAAGCTCAATTTATATCTCCTATTCAGGGCAGGATTTCACAGCCCTTTAAAATCTTCCCTGTCATGTCGATGTCACATGAGCGTGAGACTTGGACCACGGTGGTCCCAGCACGAACACCCACTGGAAGCTGTGGTGGTGCCTGTCCTGGAGGTTTCATCAGAAAGTTTGAAAGTAAACTTCAGACACACAGATGATACAATCACTTTGTTTTTCTTACCCACAGCGATCCCCGGAGGTCCGGCCAGCATCCCGCATACAAACGCAGCTCCTCCTGCCACCGCTGCTCCTTTGACAGAGTTTTTCACCGCCACCTTGATCTGCTCATCGGCTGATATTTTACAGCACAGACGCATGATGTCGTCCACTCGAGGAGCCATTCCTGCATCGAGACCCTGACATGGACGGGAAAGTCGGGACAGTAAGTCGAGGGTTGGCAACATTTCAGCACGATGGATTTGTTTTGACGCCGTGTTCAATCCATGGATCACAAACAGCCAAAAACACCAGGGATGGACATTTACAGTCTCCATCAGCCGGACCGCCTGTGTCGATACTTAGTGGCCTACTGTGTGTCTGTGGGATGTCTGAATGAAATGACAAGTGATGGTACCAGGACTCTGTGGAGATTGCGGTCCAGTATTCGAGTACTCGTTTCCAGCCCTGACTTAGACCGAGTCTTCTCCTCTGGTCCCGGTTTAGGAGACATTAAAGGAACTGAAACTTGACATGCTGACATGTGAACATGAACCCGACTCTACCTTTCACTGACAGAAGCTTTTAGCTAAAAAAAATAAAATAAAGGATTTTTTTTAAAGGTTTGGTCGGCTACTTTCCAATATGATGCATCCTTAACAAGATATCGATTGGATCGTAAAAAAATGTAAAATAAACGTGGTGTTCAACAGCTCATAGTAATTTTGCTACTTGCTAATTTGCTACTTGCACTATTGCACACTACCTCACTTTAACTTTGTATTTTTAATCTGCACTCTGTCTATATTGTTAATACTGTAATTTATCTACCTCATAGTAATTTGCTATTTGCACTATTGCACACTACCTCACTTTTAACTTCGTATTTTAATCTGCACTCTGTTTATATTGTTAATACTGTAATTTATCTACCTCATAGTAACTTATCCACATTCGACCTCAAAGCGAAACACTCACAAGTGCCTTGTCTGTCGATTGTCTGTTGTTCGTTATTTGTTGTCCAAATGTCTTTAGTTAAGTTATTTGTTGTCTGTTGTTCGTTATTTGTTGTCCAAATGTCTTCAGTTAAGTTATTTGTTGTACAGTATTGCTAGTTTTTTTCTTTAGTGCTCTTTTATGCACTGCAGGTTTGCACTGGGGGGGGGAATGCAATTTCATCTGTGCTGTATGTTTAACATGTGGCATATTTGACAAATAAAGAACCTTGAACCTTGAACTTGAACCTTGAAAATGTTTATTAGTTAAAATACTTAGTGAAATCTCCTGAGGTTTCTGATGTTACGCTTAACAAAAACACATTTTTAAGCCCTATTTAAAAAAAGCCACCATATTTTTTCTGCATGTTGGGCACAAAATTATTTCCCTGTGTTGAGAATTGAAAAAGATGATAAATACGGTTAGTGTTAGATCGATCAATAGTTTGAGTTCATATCAGAAATTGCAGATTCTGCACACTTCATCAGAATAACAAGAAAGAGTGTGAAGCATGATAAATGTGAAAATGACTCAAGTTGACTTGACAGGTCAAACAGCAAACTAACTGTACTTCAGATTCATTTCACCTATTTATGATTGATCATCACACACTGAGTGTTATTTAAAAAGTGTTTAGTTTGCAGGTGAAACAAAAAGTGCATCACGTAACTGATTTAATCAGTTTCACTTTCACCTGACAAAACATGATCAGAATCAGCAAAATGTAAGAAACGTGTTCTCACTGTGTGCAATGAACACACGTTTTTATTCACCAGATCAAATGAGAAGAAGTGTCCTAGTTTTACATAAATATGTCCTAGTTTTACATAAATATGTCCTAGTTTTACATAAACATGTCCTAGTTTTTAAAGTACACATAAATATGTCCTAGTTTTTTAAAGTACGTATATGTCCTATGTTTTTATGTTTTGCACGAGTTATAAAAACACATTTTTCTAAGGCCATGTCTGTTTTCAATACAACACAAAATAAATTAATGTAAATAAATACAGAAAGTTTGTAAAGAACAAAAAACCGAGTTGGTTAAAAGTAATTAACGTAATGTTGTTTTGATTATTTATTTAATGGAATAAAAACTTCTTAACGAACTTCTAATTGACTTCAAACACGTGGAGTTCACTTTAATGTGTCTATTTAAGATATGAAAATAATAATTTATTGAGTGTTTCAGTCTTACCTTCACTCTTATTTAATACGTCTTCTCTGCTCGTTTCTCCACCATGGACTGTAACATTAATGCTTCTCGCACTACTTCCGGGTTTCATCATACGTCAGAGAGCAACAAAGAGTTTATGTTGGGACAAGATAATTCATTTCAACAAACTGTAAAAATAAGATCGAGACGGAGACATAAATCGTTGAGAGTTAAAGTTGACAGTCTTTTATGACACAAGGACACTTATTTAAATCCAAGACACTTCCTGTCTTCGTGAGGACAAAGTTCAACACGTACACAAGAAAAACAAAGTCTGCTGACATTTCTGTACTTCATTAGTAAAAGCTCAGATTTACTCTAAATCATGTTTCCAACTATATGAATATCAAGGATGTGCAAGTCTCATAAAAAGTAAAACATGACTTATAATGCCAAACAATGCTTTCTGCGCAGGCGCACCACATCAAGCAAAGTCTGTATTTGGAGCTTAGACTGTAAAAATAAGTTTTACATAAGTTTCTTAAAACATGTTTCACTGTCTGTCCCTTTATTTACAATGAAATCTTTCCAACAAGTTGGCAGATTTTATTACACTTTTCGTGAAATAAGTTTCCTCTGCTTCCCTCCTTTTCTCTCTCTCTCTTTCTGTCACTTCTTTCCCTTCTTGTACCATTTTGTATCCCTTTGTATGTCTTTGCTGGTTTTAGTCAGTTTATGCCTTAGTATTTACATTTGTAATAATAATAATAATAACAATATTATTGTTATTACTATTATTATTTGTCTTTGGTGTCCTCCTACTACCTTTTCCCCTCTAGCACTTGTACTGACTTCACAATTGCACAATAAAAAGAAAAAATACAGGTTTTATCTGTCTTCATTTGTTCTTATTCAGTGGTATGTTTTCGTGTTTTATCTGAGAGAAATAATCGAATTGACATGATACAGTCAAAATGTGTTTTGGAGTTTAATCTCTACGTAAACACAAAAAGGTGCTCATAGATCTCGTGACAGTGGGGTTTTGCTGCATGTTTGTTTACATTGTGACGTCGCAGAGACGTGCATATGCCCCGCCTCTTTGGGCGGAGTTCAGTGACGTTTCAGGACGCAGTTTAAAACGGTGAGTGATAAACAACTGCGATCAAAACAATCTGTAAAGAAGAGCAGCGAAGAGCCAGAACTGAAGCACGACCACATCCGAAGAAAACACACCTTGATCCACTCAGGTGAGAACTATTAGTACAGTTTGCTTGTGTGTGTGTATGTGTGTGTGTGTGATTATAGGAAACACTGATATTTTATGAGTGTGGATTTAACTTCTTTTGTTCTTCAGCTGCAGAAACTGTTTGGCTTTGTGAAGCTTCTGCAGCCTTTGCGTGTATATTGTGATTTATTGAAACACTAACAATCTCCGTGGAAGTAGTCAATGACCATATGTAAACAAAGACCATTAGAAAAAAGGAAACAACGTCCCCTCTTTTTTACATGTATCTGTGAACATGTTGCAACAGCCCAGCTGATGTTATGTCACAGACGGGGAATGTGTTGCTTTGCTCTGATTGACGGGACAGTGTCCTGCAGTACTGTAGGTTTCACTGGGAGGGTTCTGGTTACTGTAGATTCAACAAGCAGGCATGAAGACATGCAGACACTCGGGGAAAACACGGATCTATTTATGGGTCTGTGTTTGTCTGTTAAAGCTCAGCTCTAGTGGAGGAGCCTCCTGATATCATCATGTGTGTAATAACAGATGTAATAGAGCCTATTTGCACTTTTATCAAACAATATAATACATGTATTTGCCAAGTGTATTTCCAATAATTGATTGAAAAATAGTCCTATGCAAACTACAATCAGACAAAAGTTTTTGACTTCTGACCTTTTATTTTCGTTTGACCTTCAGTTTTTGTGTGACATAGACAGGAAGGGCTCAGTATCTTATGAAGACTACTTCGACGACTTGTCTGGTCAGTTTTAGTGTCACTTAGACAACGCTGCATTACAAATGTATGTCACAAACAGGAAGAGAATTGAATGTCATGTAAGTTAATAAGAAAATGACAAAATGCAAAGAATACGGGTGGCAGACATGAGGATGAGTCAGACTGACACCAAAGGTCAGTCAGCTGCGGGCTGATGTCACTAATGAAAGTTATTTCTCTCCCTCATGGAAGGAATCTTTACCAGTGTCTCTGAAATCTGTAATTTCATCCTCTTGTGATCACCCATTTCACTTCTACATTGACCCCAGATCTTTCCGTCCCAGCCACGTAATAACCCAGTGAGTCCTCAGATCAGGTTTCTGAGGAGGGGTAATGAAGCAGTTGTTGATATGGGACAGGTCTTAGGCGTGTTATATTTTTAGGAACAGCCACTAGAGGGAGCAATTGCCAACATCTATTTGCAAATAACACAAGCAGGGAGAAGGTTCAAGTGGATGAGGTTAGATAAGGTTTTATCTAAAAATAGGGATATTTATTTAAAGTCATGGCCTTAAACTTCCCTCCACCCTGTCTGTGATACAGATCTCCACAGAGGTTTAACCATGATTGGAAAGATTCTCTCTCACCTGCTCGGGAACTCTGACGAGGACTTCGGGTTCGCAGATGACACTTTTGACGAGCTGATGGAGTTTGAGGAGGGGGAATGGGTCATTGTGAATCTCCCAGGTAAGAGCTCGCTCTTGACCAGAGGAACTTCATAACGTCAGTGTTTTTCTCATCAGTCGAATTTAAGAGGTTCTAAAACAGATCTGTTTGACCCGGGGTGTTTTGTCACACAGAGACCAGGCTGCTGTCGGCCCCTGAGGTGGACCCCCTGGAGAACCTGCTGATCGAGCATCCCAGCATGTCTGTCTACCAGATGAGGCGGAGCATGAGTGGAGCAGAGGAGGACGGCTCTGATGGAGACGAAGACGATTCTCCGAGGTAGCTTTCCATTTACACCTCCAGCTCATCACAGGAGTCTTGGATCTTGACCTCAATTAACACTTTAAAAAAACCCCATCATAATCGGATATTTGTGAAATAAGTGCAGATATCCATGTTCTTGACTCTATCCACCATCCTGTCTTTACAATATCGGCCCAAAAAGCCCCAAAATAGATCTCTAAAAGCTCCTGCACTGACAGCACCCCCGCAGAGACTTTCAAAATAAAACAGGCCGCTCACGGTGCAGAGGTGGAGGCAGGTGAGAAGAGCTCATTTTATCAAGACTAAGGATAAGACTCACGGCACATTACAGACTGAAGAGCTCTACGGGTGTAGGATCCAACTAAAGCAGGGAACAGATTCAAGTCACCTTACTCTGCCTCGCACTGTTCTCCACTTTTTCTATTGGCTGTTTTTACACAGCAGCCATTTCCCTTTGACGTCCTGCTCAGGATGGGAAGCTCATCCGTTGTTATCATGCCATCCCTGTGTGCTCCAGGATTTAATTGTTGATCTATTCAGAGTATCAGAGAAACGATTAATACTTAAACTTCACGGAGCAGAAACTTGAAAAACAGTCAACAGAGAAAAGCTGAGAGGAAATTATGTTAGTGAAAAAACGTATTTCAAAACCCACGTTTTGATCTCTGACCTGTCGCTGTGAATTATGGGAAATGGTACTTACGTGTTTTGGGTGCTGCATTAATTGCTCACCAGAAAGGGATTATTTGTTATTCACCTATGATAAACCTGCGTGTTAACAGTAACTTGACCCTCAGTCATTCTACGAGTACAGGAGGCGGTTTCAAAAACAGAACGTGAGAACATATTGTTTTAAACGTGGTTTTAAAAAGTATCAGATTTGGTTTTGACATCCATCGTTCAGGAACTTTTCATGTGTTTATTTAGCATTTAACCAACCATGACACGCGATAACCCGTCCCCTGTGTCTGTCCAGGCCCGTGGCAGTGAGGCGGCACGTTTCCTGGCGTCTGGCCGCCTGGGGGATCCCTCTGCCCTGCAACATCCAGCTGCTGGCCGTCCAGAGAGCCAGAGCCCAGCACGAGGGCAGGAAGCTGAGTCGCAGCGCCATCCACAGACAGAACCTGGTTAAAACACGATTCTCTCCTGCGGAAAAACGCTACGGCCACTTCAAGCAGCCCGGCCAGCGCCTCTACAACTACTGAGCAGATCTGATGGATGAGTGTGCAGCACAGTGCCTTCAGTCACTCAGGTCTTCCTCCACCATCAGTGTCTCAGTCACTTCTGCACATCCACAAACGTTTGAGTGTCATGTGATCAAAAATCTGACGAAATGAATCAAAGCCACACAAGTGATTCTTCTATTTTTAAATGAAGCACCGTGCACTGCTACCTTCACCACTGATGTTTGTTCCCTCTGGGTTTACAGCATCAGGACAGACACAGTTCCATCCATACTCAAGCCTGTGTACATTAACCAGAACTTGTTTGATTTGTTGGATTGTTTTTGGGTTAAGCTCTTCAGCAGTTGGGGTTGTGTAAAGATTTGTTTTTGTTTTTGGTGTCGATTGTTGTTCTTTGGCACATTTTGAGTTTCTTTAGTTTTCTTCAGGATGTGTTTGATTGCTTTTCACATTTTTTTTGTCTCGAGTTACTCTCACACCACGTTGACCTGTATTACTGTACATTTATGATGATTTGATTTATGAGTGAAAACATAAAAACTGAATGTGAATTTCCTAAAGATAAATGTGTTTTTTTTCTCCTAAATGGCTTTAGAGGAATGATGACAAAAGCACTGTTAACATTTTCTATGTTTGTTTCTGTGGTGCTCACCATGTTACACAAATTGTTCATCATAGAACCAAAGTGTAAATAAAGTTTAATGCAATGTTTTTTTTTTTTATTGTTTATTTATCAAATGTAAAAAAAAAAAAGGTAAATAAATCTTCTTTTCTAATATTGTGGTTGATAGTGTTTATTTAAGGTGTCCAAACTCAATCCATCAATCATTATAAGAAAGGATTTCTCCGTCGTGTTCCTGGCGTTCCTGCTGTCCAGACTTCCTCGCCGCTGAAGTGGAGGTCGGAGCATGGCGTGCATGAATGAGGACGGCGGTGGTTGAGGAACGACACACATGAAGCGGTCGTTCAAATCTGTGATGGCAGAAAACCTCGCTCTCATTTTCGGAGCTCTCGTATCTTTCCCATGAACCTCTTCACTTTCTCCGGGTCGACTGCATTGGCCCATCGGCCCCCCTCCTTGAAATGAGAGCCGACGATCATGCCGTTTGATCCCATGTAATGTTCGATGTTTTCATATGTCACTCCGGAGCCGATAAGAACTGGGATTTTCACAGACTGGGAAACCTCTGCAACCGCACACACAAAGAGGAACAGTGTGTTCACAGTCTTCAACAAGAAAGATTTAAATATTCATGTTTTCAATCAAAGTCTGTAATGAGCGAAAAGAAGGAGTACTGTCTAAAGTCTGAATTCCAACAGACCCGTGTTCGGTTCGTCTCCGTTACAGCAGCAGAGCTGATCCGTTTTTAATATAGTGAATGTGTGGGCTCAGCTCTGGAGCACGGCGCATCAATTAACCACAGAAAAGATCAAGCAGGACGCGAAATCAGTGACCGAAACAACAGTAGAACATCTGGCTACTGATTTAGTTACCTACCCTCCAATACAAGGTGTCAATACGTGTCATGTGAGTAGTTTGGCTTCATTTTTTGTGGATAATGAAAGAAGATGGAAAGACATTGTCCATATTTATATAAACAATCGATACCTCCACTGGTGAAGGCGCCCTCCAGTGGACAAAAAGGAGCAAAACTCTGAGATACTTCTAAAAATCTGGGGAGTGACTTCATGTTCTCATTTCTTTTGTTTATTGTAAATGAAGTACTTCAAGGCGTGAAAGATTTTAAAGACAGCTTCTGAGGTGCCCAATGCGTGATCAGAGCCAGCCATCACTGCAGCACCATGTGACAGTGGATAGTATCACGTGTGTGTGTGTGTGTGTCGTCTTTGTGGCGTTACCTCGGAGCTCCCTCGGGTCAGCCTGCACTCCTGTCGCCGTCCCGGTGATGATGAGTCCATCTGAGAGGAAGAACTCTGCGGCCCGCGCCGTTTCTTCAATACTCACGTCAGACGTCAGCGCATGGGAGCTGAGAAGACATACACACACACACACACACACACACACACACACACACAATGACATACTCGGAGCATGCAAAGGCTGAGTATAATAACGAGTGGGACAGAACAGAGAGCACATCTTGTGGGCTGTAAAGTTGAAACAGTGAGTAAACTGGCACCATGAAACTCAGCTAACTGTTCAAAAGTTGAGAGCCAAACAACGTTTGTGTTTTTGTGTTGTGTGTTGAGTATATTGTGGGTCTCCCTGTTCTGCTTCGGTCCAGATTTTAAAGACAGGAACATCATTGTGTCGGTCAAGTGCGAACAGTTTTTGACTGCGATGTTATGAGGGGTGGTATCAGAGCCCCCAAGTGATCTGTTTGTAAATGCAGTCTGGTCCTGCTGCTGGTTGTTTATTGATTGCACACTGCAGTGAAACGCAGCAGCCAGCCTCAGTAATACAGTCGAGACGGGCTGTGTACTGAAAGGACTCAACCAGGATGATTTCACTTTTAGCAGTATGTTGAATACACGCTGTGACGCCACGATTTTGATTTGCTAAACTTATACCATTCAAAATTCCCAAACTTGGAAAAGCTGAGTTGGAAAACAAGCTCAAGGTAATTAATTTTGAGGCAACTGACATATTAAAAGAGCTCTTGTTTCCCTAAATGATTACTGATGCATTAGCAGTACGCCCGTCACTTGTCATAATCTGAGTTTAATAGGAGTTCTTCTGTGTGAAGCATAGTCAAGGATTAGCAGTGGCTCGTCAGGTTCACCTGTGTTTCTTTTTGATGTCGGTGAAGATCTGCACATGCTCCGCTCCGATCTGCTTTCGATATCTCAGTAAGTCTCCGGCGCAGGCGTTCAGGAGGCCCTCGTCGGCCACGTGGGAAAAAATGAAACCCTCAGCTCTGATGAAATCCAGACCTGTGACCAAACAGAAACACTGTAACACCAAGGTGGACTGACCTGTGTGACTCTGTGTCACACACAAGTGAACCTGTGACCTTTGAACAACGGTGTGTGGGTTACTGCAGAAAAACACAGCTGCTTGTTTCACTGATAAGTACTTCTGACCAGCTGCTTTGCTGTTTGGTAGTAAGACCTGCTTTGGATGAAACCTGATTGAAGGCCTATGTGGTTCTGTCCTTAAAGCTTAGATTACAGCGCACATGCGTACCTGAAGCCAGAGCTACAGCCAGGGCCGGCTGGTTAGCAGAGGACAGTATCTGGACTCCGATCGGCAGCGATGGAACGATCCTCCTCACAGCAGAGCACACTGCAGTCATGCAGGCACACACCTCGGGCCCCACACAGAAAGAGTATGGGATGTCGTGCATGTTCTCAATGATCAAACCATCCTGAAAGAGCAGGTTTAAAGATGGTCTTACTGGTTTGCCTGGACAAGACGTCGAATATGACAGAGGTTCAGAAAACGTTGGATGACTTACAATCCCCGCGTCACGGTAGATTTCTGCCTCCCTGCACGCTTCCTCTGTGATTTGGGACATTCTCATACAACCCAGGGGAGTGCCTGAGTGGGACGAGGAACGTCATCACAACACATTAGAATAGACAATAATGCATCACAATTATGGCTCCTACGTTTGTAGAGGTGCCATGGAACTAAAATCCTTTCCTGTGCATCTTTATTTAACGTTTAATTCCACTTACACCTCGACTCTTCTCCAGTTTAGAATGAATATTTAACATTATGCAATAGTATGTTACATAACAATAACAGAGAACTGCATTCAGACAACATTTGTAATATCCTTACCATTTGTGCAATTACGCCACCCGGTAGTAACATAGTTAACAATGCGTTTACCTAGACCTGCTGCGTCAGCAAATGTCTATTTCCACTTAAATCCAGGTGAAAAAATATCTAATAAAGTTGTATATAACAGTCCTACATTTATAGAGGCCTATTTCCTGCATTACGTCTCCTGTGAAGAACATTTGTTGTGTGCTATTTGGCGCCCCCTATGGACAAACACCTACCTCTTACATTTTTGCTGATCTTGTCCTGCATGTCTAAGTCATGTTTTTTTTCTAACAGAAAATCTCATTCTGCAGTGTTTTAAAAGTCAACAGTATCCCTCACCATGAATATGTGCTGAGCTGTCTATAACTGTAGGGGGCGCTGGAGTCCCATCAATGGTGGAAATGCTGTCTCAGCTAAAACCAAGGAGCTCGTCGGCCATCGGTGCGATCCCCTAGTTTTTACAATGTGTCCTGCTCTGTTCTACCCGGCGACACCCGTCTGCCTTACTCAGGCTGATTCGACGTGTTGAATTGCCGTTGGCCTGGATGGTGAGAAGAATCACTCTGATTGGCTGTTGGGAGGTTTCATTGATCTCCAGCTCCCAACACAAGTTCGTTTTTCATTTAGTGTGCTTTCCCCTTATTCGTCGCCTCTTTTTTTTCCACTATAAGACCATGGGCTGATAACGCCAGTGCCTTTTCCAACTTTTTATCAAACATCACTCTCCAATAGAAGTACCTATATTACGAATAGTGACCGACAGCGGTGTGAAAATGGACTTCTCGTAGCATAACAACTATTGCCACCTGCTGGCATAGAGAGTTATTTCCTCTCACGCATGTACAGAGCGTAAGTTGTGATTGGCCGTCAGCTGAAGTCTTTGCGGTGTGTTCATGCAACTTTTTGGCAAAGAAAGACATTGTGAGGTGTCGTGAGGTGGCGTGAGGCGTCGTGAAGTGGCGTGAGGCGTCGTGAGGCGGCGTGAGGCGTCATGAGGCGGTGTGAGGTGGCGTGAGGCGTCATGAGGCAATGCACCAGTCGGCATCCATCACTACTAGTTCTTTGTCGTCTGCATTGTGTGTCAGGGCTTTAACTTTCAATTTAGCTAATGACAGGTTAAGAGCTGGAGCTGAAGCAGGTCACACACTCATTCCAAAAAGTTCATTTTTACAGCAGAAATAAACATGTTGACTGATAGCCTGGCATGTTGTTTGTCAGGTGGCTTAAGGCCCGCCTAAACTCCAACCATCTACCTGTTGTTAGGTTGACCAAAAGTTAGTTTGAGATAACATTTCCAAAATGGCAACTGCCATGGATGGTTTCAAAATTCAGCTTCAAAAACCAGTGGTTAACCCCACTGAGACTATACGTCCATGTTTTTACAGAGTAAAAATGTTTCTTTAATGTGATGGTAATTGCCTCATCCTGCAGTAAAGGTTACAGTCCTTAAAATTACAACAATTAATCAATATTGTCTTTATTTTCTGTCTCTTTCTTTAGGTTATAGAGTAAGTTCAGGCTGATTTTAAAGCCTGCTCTTAAGGGGCACACTCACAGGGGCTTTAAATCGGCCTACTTCTACATTTTATCTTTGGAATAAATGGTTTTCTATATTTTCCTCGAGGTAACATTTTCAATAAATGGGACGGTTTAATGAAGTCCTGGCAGTGTTATCACTTACTGTTAGTTTGGTAAAAGACTCAGGTACAGTAGGTGCAGGTTTACTTTACCTGGTAAGGCTTTCACATGAATCATTCCAATAACCACAGATTTAAGACGCCCAAAAAGGTCCACAAATTTCATGATGTCGTTTCTGTGGAGTGCAGGAACCAAGAAGCAGTGAGCAAAATGTAGCTTTTTGTCCTCCAAATTGTATGGATCACATGGATGGCCAAAGTTCAACCCTGTTAAACAACACACACACACACACACACACACACACACACACACACACACACACACACACACACACACACACACACACACACACACATCTGTCCTTCAAGT
Organism: Symphodus melops; assembly: GCF_947650265.1. NCBI lineage: Eukaryota > Metazoa > Chordata > Actinopteri > Labriformes > Labridae > Symphodus > Symphodus melops. Next base: position 28,590,412 of record NC_136693.1, read on the forward strand.
ATGTTTCAAATTAGTTGTATGCTATTTTTTTTTTGTCATTTATAAGCCTAAAACATCCACGTAAACAGACGAGCTTACAGCTTGCTTTGCCTATGCATGCCAAGGTTTGGTGTTTGTAATAGAGGGATAAGGTTAGACCTGGCAACCCGCGTGAGAAATGGGCGCCGGGCAGAAGCCACCGCAGCTAACATTTTTTATTATTTATTGCTAAATAATGGACGCGCCTAAGGTGGCAGTGAGTGATGACTTCATGTGTGATTAAAAGAACAACTTGGCTCCGTTTCCTCCCAATAATTCCCTTGTTACGTGTTTAATTTCAGCCTTATTTCACGGCAATACTGCTTTGTTTACATCTGACAGACTAGCCACGCGGTGCCGGGACGCTTCCTGTTCCGAAGCCCCGCCCCCAGCAGCTGTCACCACGCGCGGGCACGCCTCCAAGTTTATAAACTTCATTTTTCCTTTACTTTTACTCAAATTAAACATAGCGCATGGCAAACTGTGGTTGAGTTAACATTCAACGTGCGATAATGTGGTGATAAAAAGTGATATTAGACCGGAAAGACGAGTCAAAGCGGAGCGAGTTAGCGCCAAATGAGACGCACTCCTCCCTGACGTTGATGCCTGCAGTCATCTGTTCTCTGCAAGGCGCCAGCTCAGAGGAACCAGCTAGCCCGGCCTGGAAACACACTCACACTTTATAAAGAGCAGCTACAGGTCGGAACAACAGGCGGGAGAAGCTCCACAGTATCCATTTATTAAATTACCTGTGAGTAAACTTCAAGCGAACAACCTTGAGGTGAGTGCACGCGACCAAAGAGGATCCTTTTTGAGTTATTTCACTTTAAAGCTGCAACTTGTGCAGCTAAAGGCTGACTGCAAACTACTTTCAAATCGGATAATGAATTTATTTATTTTTTATTTTTTTGCAGAGATGGTCTTGATTAAATGTCGCTTCTGTTGGTCAGGTTGTGTTTTTGTATTTTGAAAGTGTTTAATGATGAGTTGAGAGAGGAAATGGGTGTCCTAGTTTCGCCTGTTGTTCGGCCATTATGTGGCAAGCCAGCTGTCCCGGGTTTATAATGAAAATGAGACCGATGCCGCTTTAAATGTAACAAGTAGCAGCCGGCGGTGAGTAATGTGTGGTGTTCAGAGTGTCGTCCTTTAGTTTCGTGAATGTATTTGCAGGATTAGCTACTTGTTGGCGACTTGTAACATCGCGTACTGTTTCCATTTCCCCGCGCCAGATCGAGCTGGGCTTTGTCAGAAGGAGGGAGTTCAGAGTGGGGGTTGGGACTGTGTGGATGTCTTTTTCTTTCAACCCTTAAATAAAGTGTTTTTTATTCGCAGGTTTACTCTGAATCACACGTCTAACCCCTGAGTATAATGCCAGGAAAAAGGTAAGCTGGAGCTTTGGTTAAAAGTGAAAGTTCTGGCTCCTCACTGCGCGTCAAAGTGTGCCAAAGTTGAGCTGATGGAGCCGTAGCCAAACGAGTTAGCTCGTTGCTACATAACCTTATTTTGACCACATTTACTCTTCTCTACACGCTTTCATATGGTGTCTAATTGAGACTCACAGGCATGCCTTTTATTCTGTGTTTGTTGCTCCAGGGAAGAAACAGAAGCAAAGTCTGTAGCTCCCGAAGCGACCAAAGAAAATCCAGTAAGACCGAGGAAGAGGAAGGCAGATGTTGCTATTGTAAGTAGTGTGAAAGGCTCTCACACACACACACACACCAGCCTGAAACTGACCTCATGTTCATGTGAAGTTTCTAATGTATGCCTGGATGATTAAGCAAACGATAAGGTCTGTGTTCCTGGGTGGACTGTCAAGTTTAAAGAAAACACCTGCTTTAAAAACTGGACTGGAGGAGCATGTGTTTGTGGGGAGGGATTTTTGTCTGCGTGGTTTTGGGTACACATAAAGGACAGAGTCACGCTCATGTAAATATATATTTTAATAAAACATCTATTCTGGGGCGCAGGTAGCCTAGTGGTCAGTGTGTGCGGCCCATGTACGGAGGCTAAAGTCCTCTGACCGGGCAGCCCAGATTCAAAACCGGTCTGTGGCTCCTTTCCTGCATGTCATTCCTCTCTCTCTTCCTGATTTCTGATTCTATCCACTGTCCTGTCTCTACAATAAAGGCACAAAGCAGCCCAAAAATAAATCTAAAAACTTGTCTTCTCACAGACATGGCGACAAACAGCTCCATCTGTAGGACGCAAGGAATCACTGAATGAGTTGAGAGTGAAACTAAGGAAACTAACATGCTGTAGTCAGCAACATGTGGAACAGGTTTATTGACTGTGGATTTTGGTATAAAACGTATAAATCAGATCACAGCATGTAATCCGGTGTATTCATAGTCAAAGTAACAGAAGAGAAAATGAAACTTCAAATAAGTATTCAGATCGGGGGAGTGAGTCATTGATAATACGATTATCAACATGATAGCAGAACTTAAACTGGCAGAGAAAATCAATCACCTTTGATACCAGAGCGAGTGGAGGAGAAGTCCCAGGGACCCAGCGTGAGGCGGGTTTCTTGGTTTTGATTAGCACAAACAGCGGCGTGCTAACTCCTGCACACGTTCTACATCGCACACCTTCATCAGCAGCACTTTGAGAATATTTAGTTTGAAAACGATCACAAATGTTGAACCTTCACAGATGACAGTAAGAGCAATGAAGCCCTTCCTTACTAAAATACTTTTTTCATTGTGTGCGTTCATTAAATGATATCGTGACATTGCGCACATTGACTTGTATGTTTTAAGGTTTTTGAACTCTCTCTTGTGAAGCCTGTAAGGAGACGGGTTTTATCAGGTCGTCTGCACCTTCAGTGAAGTGACTCTCATGCAATAATCCTGACACACCTTCTTCTTTCTATCAGTACCTACAAGATGTGGACGAGGAGGTAGCAGAGATGACCAAGAAGAAGCAGCGGGACTGTGAGGTAGGTTTTGTTTGACGTCACCCGGTTTATACCATGAAAACTGAACTTCAGTTATTAAGACTGACGGCTCGAGTGTTCACAAAACCTTCACACAAGTTAAAGAAATCACTGAAGCAAAAATGTAACGGTGAAAAGGTTACACGTCTCTCGAATCAGAGCTTAGAGCTTAATTTAAGAATATTGTTTTCGAACAGATGGGTGCAGCTGGAGTGATCCAGCACGCTCGAGGATAAAATGACTTCAAAGTTTAAGGGATAGGGCGCCGGTGGTCGCTGTACGCACCCCCATGACTCGGGGCTGAGGTCCTCTAGGCGGGTGGCCTGGGTTCGGGTCCGACCTGAGGCTCATTCCCCATCATCCCTCTTTACTAAATTCTGTCCTGTCTCTCTAGCGAAGGCGTAAAAAGCTCAAAAATGTGAAGTGCAAAACACTTCAGTGTGCGTAAACCGCAAAGTAAATCTGAGCAGTCCTGGTGTGTGCCTGAACACTCTGATCGTGTTAGAAGTTTGCAATAGTCTGACTTTAGATGGTCCGTCACATAAATGAAAGACACGGAACATTTATCAGATCGTCACACATGTTATAACTCTGCTGCGAGCAGAAGATGGAAAACACCGTCTCTGAATCAGATCCAAAACATGGGCCGGAGTTCCTTTTTGTCTTTGGTTCTTTAAAACATGAAATAGACCCACATCAGCTGTGTAGGACTTTTATTTTGGTTGGCATGGGATCGAAACAGATACCACTGTTGTTGCATTTTTACACGAATTTCCCTCAAGACTTAAGTGTCCTCTCTCTGACCCGTGAAGGTGGACTGGAGTCCTGAGGCCGGACACACGAGTCCACACAGGTGGATCCCCACACCTGATCAGGAGAAAGACCAGCCAGTCGTCCTGATCAACGCTGGATTCCCTCACTACAACTTCAACAACATCTTTCAAACCCCCGTGCACTGTGCCCCGCTTCCTGCGCTGTGGTGAGTCCTGACGCCATGACAGCTGAGCTTAAACGCTGGAAACACACTTTTAGACCTATTATCCTATATTATATTTTAATGATGTGAAACTCTGGTTTCTTACTACGTACGGTAATGACTCTGTTGTCCTCAGTCTTCCTTCTCTCCACCCAGTGTTGAAAGTCTTTCCTCTGTTTGTGCGATGAGAGGAGTCACCTCTGTGTCTTGTGTGTTTTATCAGCTGGGCCAGTAAAGACGTGGTGTGGAGCAACATGTTGGAGAAGGACAAGACGTACAGCAGGGACGTCCACATGATGGACAAACATCCTCATCTGCAACCAAAGATGAGGGCCATCCTCCTGGACTGGCTCATGGAGGTGTGTCTCACTTTCAAACTGTCATTTATTTATTTTTTCATCAAAATCACAAAGCACGCAGTGACATTGCTCGACTCGTGTAGCTGTGAGTTTCAGGCAACAGAAAGCTTCAGATTGTAGAGAGAAGTCAAACGTGATGTGTCATTGCTTTAACACATGAGCCAAAAACAGACGCCGTCAGGAAATCAGTGTTAGTCTCTCCAGCGCTTCTTTTAAGGTGGACTCCGTGATAGCTCCGCCCCCTGTGACGTTTAGCCTTCTGTGTGATATCAGTTCTTTTTTTTTTATAAGGTTTTTTATTTTTGGCCTTTTGCCTTTATTGATAGGACAGTGGATAGAGTCGGAAACAGGGAGAGAGTAGGGAGAGACATGCGGGAAAGTGGCCACAGGCCGGACGCGAACCCGGGCCGCCCGCGCGAGGAGCAAAGCCTCGCAACATGGTGCGCGCGCTGCCGCTGCGCTATCGGCGCCACCTGTGATATCAGTTCTTAAAAAGTAACTTCTTTTGAAAACGGGCTCAGTCTCCCGAGGACGCTGATCAAAGCCGGGTGCAGCGGTACACCAGTGGACAGAGAAATAAATTCTCAGAACAGTGTTGGCCAGCTGCTCAGTCTCTGAAACTTGACATATGACTCGGCTTTATAAGTCCGACTCCCAGGTGAGAGGAGAGCGTGTTCGTCTGTTGGAGGTTTATGACTCCTTCACGTGTTAGCAGCCGCTGCTTTTGTTCCGATCTCGAGCCGTGAAGCTCCTCCTCCCTGATTTGCTTCTGTTTCCGCTTTGATTTGCTCCCTCTTGTTTGCCGTCACATTGATGCAGTGATGTCCCGTCTGTGCGCATGCTGTAGGTCAGCGAGGTGTACAAACTGCACAGAGAGACGTACCACCTGGCTCAGGACTACTTCGACCGCTTCATGGCCACGCAGAGAAACGTCTTCAAATCCACGCTGCAGCTCATCGGCATCACCTGCCTCTTCATCGCTGCTAAAGTCGAGGTAAGCGTGGAATCGAAGCTGCGTACACGCCATGCTAAGCGCCGCGTCTTCGTGCAACGTGAATGATCGTGTCGGCTTTTCACCTCTCACAGGAGATGTATCCACCTAAGATCTACCAGTTTGCTTACGTCACAGACGAAGCCTGCACTGAAGACGAGATCATCAGTATGGAAGTCATAATCATGAAGGTGAAGATCACACACACACGCACACACACAGCTTGTTTATCCGTGACATAATAGAGTTCACAGTATACCCACATTTTAAACGTCGACATGTTTCTAATAAAATGAGACCATCCAACATTTACGCCTTTTTAGTTACCACGGCAACAATACCAGAAGGCTGAGACACTCGATGTCGGGTAGTTTTATGTTGTTTTTTTAATCACCAGAAATGGAGACGAGCTCATGCGCACTGTCCAAACTGCACAACACATGGGCAGTGGTCTGGTACAGAGATGTTGCCGACGGTCTCATCACTTCTCTGGTCTTTTTCATGTTTAGTCGAGTCGAGAGGCACACGAGAATTATCAGTGTTTGAGTTTTTACCGACAGTCCATCATTACTCTTCCTGGAGGCGACCTCAGATTAGAAACATGACCAAAGATCTGCTTTGCTTCTTTTTCATGTCGTCTCTGAACACACGGTGTCAGAAAGTGTGGAGAGAGTTGATTCGATAAAAGCTCTTCTTGCTGTTTGGTGTGTCCTGACCGTCCCTCGTCTGTCTCCTTGTCTCCTCAGGAGCTGAAGTGGAGTCTCAGCCCTCAGACTCCCATCTCCTGGCTCAACGTTTACATGCAGGTGGCCTACCTGAAAGAGAGCGACGAGCTGCTCATCCCCAGGTACCCTCAGAAGACCTTCGTCCAGATCGCAGAGGTTTGTCATCACTTCCTGTCTTTCGTCTGGAACGTTTCCTAACCTCAAAGAAAGACGACGAAATGGGAGGATTCTGAACGTTTAAACGGAGAAATGCAGTCAGTAAGACTGAGTCATTACACACCAGCAGACAATACGTCTTCCTGCTCCATGACTTCCCCTGCGCTCAGCAACGTGCAGATTTGTAGTTCTTTCAGTACTGTCTGTGTTTGCACTCCTACCAGCTACAGTACGGTACAGAGCGGCTGGTTTCAGGGTGGGCGTAAAAATGTAGAGAGAAGGAAAGAAGACGAATGTTTTGATGGTAAAGCATAAAAAATAGATGTATACGTGTAATGGTGGATAAAAATCAGATTTTCATCGCACAACATTTTCTGTCATTCTGAATTTTCTTTAGTTGTGTGTGATACTCTGGATTATACGGTAAAGGTGCATTACAACCTGTTATAATCAGATAATCAGACTCAGAAGGTGCATTCATCCATCAGAGCTGAGAAAAGTCACATCATTTTCTAATGTCGGAGACGTTCTGTGAGATCTTGAGCGATTTTATTGCACCTTTCAAGGTCTCAGGTTTAAGTATTATATCGGTTGAGTGGTTGATTTTACCTGTTCTGATGATTAATAAAGTTTTGTGTTTTTTTGCAGTTGTTGGACCTGTGTATGCTCGACGTGCGTTGCCTTGAGTTCTCTAACGGCGTGCTCGCTGCGTCCGCCTTGTTTCACTTCTCCTCCCTGGAGGTGGTGGAGAACGTCTCGGGTAAAAACAAGATCAAAATAAATAACGCTCTCGGTGTCATAAGTTCTATCAAACTGATCTCATCATGCATCGTTGTGCTCGTGCAGCTCTGAAGAGGGCGGAGTTGGAAGAATGCGTCCGGTGGATGGTGCCGTTTGCCAAAGCTCTGCGGGAGGTCGGTGGGTCGACGATGAAAACGTTCCCGGGAATCGCCGCAGACAGCTTGCACAACATCCAGATCCACGCCTCCTACATGACATGGCTGGTGAGACAACTTCACCTAGGAAACGGTGTCCGGTGTTTGGGACTTTAGCCTTCGTCCATGTGGAGTGACCTCACCGTTAGGCCATCTGCACCCTGACAGGGATTCATTCACTGATCCTTCTTGGTCCGTGTGTTTGGGAGGATTTAGTTTCCAGCCTCTGTTCACGACGACGCTGCTAAAAACACCAAAGTGCAACCAATCGACAGTCAGGTTGGGTCAGTCAGGTTCTCTACTGAAAGTTCAAATTGTTGAGCTTCATGTGGAGGAGGGTTGTCAACGATACCGTGAACGTTTGATGTACTAAAACATGGAAAGATGTCAGTTTTCATATACCTCGGCTGTTTCGATACCTCGGCGACAAATCGATTTCTACTTGACACATTTCATACGTTTTTGTTAAACATCGCAGCAGCTTTTGGTTACAGATATGACTTTGCAAAACCAAAGGTCATGAAAATAACGGTGAATATAACGTCTTTAAACATCTGGAAACAGAAGGTGTGGAACATTTTGACCACCTGTAAAGCGGACGGCGTTAAGTGTTTAATAAGCTGCTGAAAAATCCTCAGAGATCTTCAGCCCTGTTTCCACACAGCAGTTTGGTTTGATAAAGTCTGATCCCGTTTGTGTTTCCACAGACACGCATGTAAGCCGGATGACGATAGCCGCTAAGTAATAGCATCACATGATAGCAGCTAACAGCTAACCGCTAACTAATAAATTCAACAAAGGAGAAAAACGTGACGGAAACACGGAGACATCCAGCGCGTCATCCACTCTGTCACTGACATGTGACTCTTTATTACAAGAACTCAATCAAGCTTTTTTTCAGAGAAGGCTGTGTGCGGCGAGGACAAATACAGACGGTTGGTTATTTGGGAATCTTTCCCGGGATTAGTCTATGGAAACGCTGCAAAATGAGCGCCGTGACGAGCCGCTCGGTGGAAACGGGGCTTTGGTCTCTAACTCAGGGCGAGCAGCACTGACTGACTGTTGTTGATTGAACATGTGTAACCAGCGCGTTTCTTTCTGCTGCTCACAGGAAAAGGCCAACTCTTATCAGGATGAGGAGCTGGAGCGGCACAGCAGCTGCCCTGTCCCGTCAGGAGTCCTGACTCCGCCCCTCAGCAGCGAGAAAACGGACGAGTCGCTCAGAGTGGACGCTGCGGCGCTGAAAATAAAGCCCAGGATGCGCACGCCATCACCGCAGCGTTTGGTTCCACAGTAGAGACGCCCACTTGGCAGGAACAAGAAGACGACACATCTTCATCTCAGCTGACGGAGCACAGTGCCGGGACGCCTGCTCCACGGAAACTCTATGTTCTTCTTTTAAAGTTGCTCTGATTACGAGGATCCAGGTGCTTTTAAAAGTCGCTGAGGTGGAAGCAAACAATGACTCTGGCTCCTTTTTAAAGCTTCCACACAGTGAGGAAATGTCTCTGCAGGAATGTCTCCTATTTAACCTTCATGTGGATGAAACACGTCGTTTGGGATTGGACGGCTCGTGGAGATTTTTTGTTTCTGAATGGCATCGCGGTTTGAAACGCGTGCATGAATTACCAACCAGACCTTCTTCAAGTGGTTGTTTTTGATTTAGTTGTTTTCTATGCAGAGGCCAAACAGGCGTGAGTCTCTGTATTTAATTTTTTTAAAGTGTGTGCGTGTGATGAAACAGGGAGGGTTGCTGATTTACCTTTGAGTGGCCTTCTTTGCCCAAAAACTATTCCTAGGGTCAAATGTGACTCTATGTGCTGCTATAAAGTGGGCTTTGTATGATGATGGAGGGGGGACACGTGTGTGTGTGCGTGTGTGTGTGTGTTGATGCTCGTTCTACTCTTAGCATTGTGTTAGAGAAAGCATGGCTTTGTTTCGCTTAGGGACCAGTAGCTTTGCTACCTGAATGGACGAGTGAACCAGCCAGGCTTCTGAAGCTAACATGTGGATTGTATTTAACTTTGATTTTTATCCCCCGTTTTTTTTTTTTTCTCCTTCGCCAAAATGTATGAAATTTATGGACTTTTAAAAATAAAATGCTGCTACATATTTTCAATTAAAGACGACTCCGAGAACTTTCTTTAAAATGTGCACGATCTTATTTTAGCTTTGTGTGTGTGAGGCTGTGGCTCAGTGATCGAGCCGGTTACTCCTGAAGTCAAATGTGTGAGGCGTGTGTGTGTGTGTGTGTGTGTTACAGATTTTACAGCTGACCTACTTTAATTGTCCTGTTAGTGTTTAAATGTATTGCAGGAGTGTGACTTCTCACAGTTTCAGGAAATCACTGCTGCATTCTGGCTTTTGTCCACTAGATGTCAGTGTGATGCTGTCACTATGAATTAAGAGAGTTCTGTAAGTGACTACATCTAAAGAGATGTAAGGAACGCATGCTTCAACTTTAAAAGCTCTCCACGCCTATCAAATTGTTTTCCCAAATTAAAACTTTGACTAAAACTCAAAGCGGCAAAAACCATCCATATTATTTATCTAGACTATTAATCAAAATGATAACTGTTTTTTTTATCTGCACCGCAAAACACCCGAACACAGCACATGAAGATCTCCTTTCACAAACTAAATGGGAGAAAATCATTGTGAGTTCAAAGTGTAAAGATGTTCGATGAGAGTAGAGTAAGAATATTGTTCTTCATTAAATACGACTTCAAGCCTCAAAGTGACCTAACGGGTACGTTTAGCAAGTTTCTGTACACAGCACCGTTCATACATGACGCAATGCAAAGAGCACCAAACAGTCATGACAGCATTCAAAGACGTTTGACTCAGAGAAGATAAGACATTCAAATGTAAAAAAAAAAATGACAGCAAATGTGTTGTAGTATCCTCGATTTGGACTGTCAGGTTGAGACTGCGGATGAAGATGTGCAGACGTCTGTTTGAGTATTCTAAACTCAATCCAGACAAATCCTGTTAATCTTTCTGGATTATTATGACTTCAACAGAAACAGAAGAATGCTCCTGGTCCTTCCATCGGAAACAATCATTTGAAAGGACATTGGATAGAGAAGGAACTCGGGAGTGATGAGCAGGAATAGGGTCGCAGGTCGGACTTGAACCCGTCGCCTGCTTGGACGGATATAGCCTCAGTATAGGGTGCTACAGACTGGAGAGGATATAGCCTCAGTATAGGGTGCTACAGACTGGGGAGGATATAGCCTCAGTATAGGGTGCTACAGACTGGAGAGGATATAGCCTCAGTATAGGGTGCTACAGACTGGGGAGGATATAGCCTCAGTATAGGGTGCTACAGACTGGAGAGGATATAGCCTCAGTATAGGGTGCTACAGACTGGAGAGGATATAGCCTCAGTATAGGGTGCTACAGACTGGAGAGGATATAGCCTCAGTATAGGGTGCTACAGACTGGAGAGGATATAGCCTCAGTATAGGGTGCTACAGACTGGAGAGGATATAGCCTCAGTATAGGGTGCTACAGACTGGAGAGGATATAGCCTCAGTATAGGGTGCTACAGACTGGGGAGGATATAGCCTCAGTATAGGGTGCTACAGACTGGGGAGGATATAGCCTCAGTATAGGGTGCTACAGACTGGGGAGGATATAGCCTCAGTATAGGGTGCTACAGACTGGAGAGGATATAGCCTCAGTATAGGGTGCTACAGACTGGAGAGGATATAGCCTCAGTATAGGGTGCTACAGACTGGAGAGGATATAGCCTCAGTATAAGGTGCTACAGACTGGAGAGGATATAGCCTCAGTATAGGGTGCTACAGACTGGAGAGGATATAGCCTCAGTATAGGGTGCTACAGACTGGAGAGGATATAGCCTCAGTATAGGGTGCTACAGACTGGGGAGGATATAGCCTCAGTATAGGGTGCTACAGACTGGGGAGGATATAGCCTCAGTATAGGGTGCTACAGACTGGAGAGGATATAGCCTCAGTATAGGGTGCTACAGACTGGAGAGGATATAGCCTCAGTATAGGGTGCTACAGACTGGAGAGGATATAGCCTCAGTATAGGGTGCTACAGACTGGGGAGGATATAGCCTCAGTATAGGGTGCTACAGACTGGGGAGGATATAGCCTCAGTATAGGGTGCTACAGACTGGGGAGGATATAGCCTCAGTATAGGGTGCTACAGACTGGAGAGGATATAGCCTCAGTATAGGGTGCTACAGACTGGAGAGGATATAGCCTCAGTATAGGGTGCTACAGACTGGAGAGGATATAGCCTCAGTATAAGGTGCTACAGACTGGAGAGGATATAGCCTCAGTATAGGGTGCTACAGACTGGAGAGGATATAGCCTCAGTATAGGGTGCTACAGACTGGAGACCCCCATCGTCCCTGTTGATGGGAACATTTGAAAGTGAGCACAGCTACGCACATTATTAGGCCTCTCCAAACACAGATATTAAAACACCAGCCCATAACCAAATACCATGCTTGCTTTGATTGAGGCGGACTCCAGGTTTGTCTGTCCGTGTCAGTTTCCTTCTCTGTAAAATGAACGTGATACTCGCTGAAGGTCTTCTCTCTCTCTCTCTCTCTGTTATTTTTGACTCGATGCTTCCCTCGCTCTGCCTCTTCCTCTCATAATCACACTCTCTTTGGCTCAAGTTGTGACAGATGTCTGTTCACCATGCGTCCGGTTCTACCTTTCTTTTCGGCTGCTGAATGGATGATCTCTCTACACACACGCTGTCTTTAAGTGTCCTGTGACGACCTGTGTACTGATTGAGCAGAATGCAAAAAAAACCAACAAAAAAAAAAACCAGTTTGACTGATTTGTTTTTAAGCTATCAGATAAATCAGACTCGGCTTTGTCTGCTCACATTAAGTCACATCAGCTCATTAGAGTTTACTTTATCAAACAGATCAATCATGGTTTACTTTGTTTTGTTAATCTAAGACAGGCTTTTCACAATAATCCCTGCTCTTTGAGACACTTTTATGAAACATTCATTTGGTCTTTTTTTTCAAACTAAATCAGGATGAAACCGGCTCTGTGATGGAGTTCTTGTTAACCAGCAGTCCTAGATCTGGACTTGTTTGCCTCTGGAGGTTGGTCTCTTGTGTGTATGTTGACGCTGCCAGTGGGGTTGTTTGCTCGAGCAGAGCGCAGTCAGAACCAGGCCAGAGCTCCCTCAGGGCCGTGCCACAATCACATGTAAACAAGCTGCTCCAGTGTATATCAGCAGACACTTGAATGTCACAGTCTGACTTAGTTTCTCCTCTCTTACTCATTAATATTTTATTGACTTATTTGTGAAGTGTAATATTGACTCTTGCATGCCCAAAGACACACACACACACACACACACACACACACACAGACACACACACACACACACACACACACACACACACTCAACTGTACAAGTTCAACGGTACATTAAAAAGTTTGTAATTTCCAGTCCATCTCTTGATGTTTACGAAGGTTTGGTGATTGTTTTGGGGCCACTAGAAACCCTGAAGTGCCCTTCCACTGAAATTTATACACGTGTGTGTTAAAGTTAAATGCTCAGGGACACTCGATGTACATTTGTGCTGTTTTAAATGTGTGTCTGCCTCCCTCTTGTGGCTACTTCAATTAAATGCAGCAGCGCCTGATGAGCAACAGATTCACTCACAGCGGCCGCACGGTCCCTCGCCTGACATCACCCCGGGTGACGAAAAGCAGCCGTTTGAAAGTCTGAAAAACGTGCAAATCTTTTCAACACACACACTTAAAGACACGGTGGGCCATTCAGTTTGGATACTCTTTTTAATCACTGAAGGAGTTGCAAAACCCAATCGCAATCAGAAAAATGAAATGGTCTGAGAACTAATGAAATATTGTTTATCTTTAGGTGTCGATTGGCTGAAAAGCTGAAGCAGAGAAAGTCCCGTTTAGATGCTGTGCAGCTCATGTTGCTTCACATAGAGATTTGATCTAAGACGTTCTGTCTTGTTTCTAGCCTTGACGTTAGCTTGAGCAGCGCTTCTGCCATGGATGGATACCTGAGCTCCTGACCTTTCCTTTTTGCCTCTCAACTCATCGAGAGCGTTCATAGAAACTATGTTGTTCATATGTGACGAAGAAGGATCCGTACAGCCAGGCTTTGTAAAGTTCATTTGTTGTTTGGAATAAATGTGGAGCATTGTTGTAACCCCAGACACGTGACGAGCTGTCAAAGGACACACCGGACCTGTTGGCGCCGACAGCCGACTGATTCCCAAGTTTTCTTTCACAAGCTTGAGGAAGTCTTGCTGTTTTAAAACATGTGTTTCTGTGTTTTCTCCATGCTTCATCTTCTGTTGGGATGCCAAATAGTAAATGATAAACGGACTTGAGTTTGTGGTGTGCTGTTCTGGCCTTTTATTTAAAGCTCTTTTAACACTGCAGGTCACACCTACACATTCACACACTGAGGGCCAAGGCTGCTGGGTAAAGTCACCATCAATATTAACTAATCCCATTCTCACACATTCACACGCCACCCAGGAAACAGGAGGAGCAACGAGGGGTGTCTCTTGTCCAAGGTCGAGGGGGCTGGGGATCGAACCTCCCACCTTCCAGTTTAACAGACTCTGCCACTGTTCCACACACACACACACACACACACACACACACACACACACACCTCTTCAAGTATCTGCTCCTGGTCTGTTTGTCCTCAAATCATACCACGGAGGACGTTTTCATCTGACCCTGACTGAGCTGTTAGGCTTTGATCATTTGTGGCGTCGCGTTCTGAGGTGTCTTTATTTTACTAATCGGGATTAAAAGATGGGACTCACATCATTAGGGATATTTAGACTCGGCATAGCAAAAAAGCAGATGTGTGGCTAATAAAATTATTGATGGTGTTGTTCTATTTTCACAGTGAGCCATGCACCAGTGTCCTTTACTAAACTGAAACCAGACACTGAAATTGATTATAGGTACAACACCTGAGCTTTCCACACTATACAACTCAAGATCTCTATTTCCTCAAAGGCCGAGTACATTTAATGTCCTGAGTGTCCGTTCTGTCTATTACAGAGGGTCTTAGATTTTTAAGTCGTGAGAAAATAAATTTGTGTTTTAAAAATTCCCAATAAGCTGCGTTCGAATTCACCTGGAACATTTCCTATGAGGATCATGGAAGGAATCATTCTGGGTAAAAGTGAGGGTGAAATATTCAGCCAGAACATCGCTGTTCCAACGTGACGTTTGGCGAGCTCATTTCCCTCATCTCACCTCTGTCACTATCTCCGATGACAGATCAACTTTCTGTCTCTGTGCATTACACACTGCACACGAGACGTAACAGGAAGTATCACACTTTCAGAAGGCCGTACATGGGTCTGCTAGAAGTAGTTTACAGGCAGAGCGTGTGGCTGTGCATGTGTTGCATGTAAGAAAAGTACGGCAATGTTGTCCCGACACATTTTGAAAACATTTCATGTGTTGTTGAATTACTGAGTTTCTCTTTCAAACGAGGACGAGAGTTTCCACGTTGGACAAGTCGAGTGTCTCAGGAGGAAAGACATGATGTAAAAACAAAATCCACGATATCCGAGGAAGCCACAGAGGCCACGCTATCACAGGAGCCTTTCCAACAATTCTTCTTTTAAAAGGCCTTTTTTTAAAAAATTTATAGACAAATGGGTGAAGATAACGTGCGTGCAAAAAGAGAGAGATTGAAGCGGCTTCATTACTCGCGTAAAGATGGAATAAGTCACGTAGTAGTCACAGGATGTTCACTTCTCAGGGAATGTACCGGGATGTTATCTGCTTCATTCACACACTGGCTCTGCATGAAAGTTGTGAAAAGGCTGAAACATGGTTGAATAGTTAGTAAATTAACATGTAAGATGCTAGCAGCCATGCTAAAGCTAAACAAATCACAAGTGACGCAGCAGCACGAGCTATTAGACTTTAGTGTCTCAAAGGACACTCATCAACATGTGACTGTAGGAGCCGGGAATTGAACCCCAGACCTTTTAGTCGAGAGACGACCGACTTTTCCCACCGGGCCACAACAAAGTAAAAACTTTGGGTTTCTTGAACATATAGATTGTGTTAACAGGAGGCGCGTATAAGTTTCTAGATTTTTTTTGAAAGCTGTTTTCTTTTATTTGTTTTAATGCATCACAGTGCAAATTATTCTAAGCCCCGAGTCCGCCTAAAATATGTTCAAGAAAATTAAAATGATTCCAATAATGAGCGGCATTTCAAACATAACTACGACTATAACGAGATCATTTTAAGTTGGATCCTTCCCTTGTTTGTTACAGGTACATCAAATGTTCTAGCAATTCTTCATGTGTGAGTTTCTTTTAGATGTTGGAGTAGATCTCTGACAGACCCGGAGGTTGTTTTATGTCTGATAAAGTATCTGTATCTCCCCTCATCATTCAGACTGAGAGTGACATATTTAGAGTCGATCTTAGAGCTGTCTGCTACAATGGAGCATGTGTGGATTAGTCCTATTTAATAACGGCAGCACAAAAGCACTCAGTTCTTGTAAGTCTTTCTGGGATTTCATAAAGTGTGTTTGCGTGCATGCCGTGCATGGATTTGAATGTAAGTGTATATGTGTGTGGGTGTGTGTGTGTGTGTGTGTGTGTGTGTGTGTGTCACACACATGAGAGGCCGTTTCCTGTCGATACTCCACACATCCCCGGTTCCTTTCCATTGTAATTCCTTTAATTAAAGTGATTTTATTCACAGGCACACAGCTGGCACCGGCTACTTTCCATTAGCCATCTGAGTGGACGCCTCGTTCAGTGGGAGGACCCGCACAGGGGCTGCTTCCTATGGAGCACACAATACTATTTTCATCTCCCAGCTGAGTTTGTTGTGTGTTTTGAATTTATTAATCATTGATTTTAATGTGCTGCCTCTTGACAGTGGCAGCTACCCACGCATTAATTAATTCCTGCTTCCCAGCCTTACAAAATGGCATTTAAAAACAATGACAGGTCGGCTGGTGTTTCCTCTGACCTATAAATGGAAAGCGTCAAACAGCAAAATGTCAAAATTTGCTTTTATTTGTTCTTCTCTTTGCAGATTGTATTGCCTCCTTTTATTTGATAGAGCAAGATAGAAATGAGGTTATTTTAGGGCCTATTGAAATGATGTGTAAATACAGTTGTGTCACCTTTAATATTCCGCTCGTCTTTTTGGGAGGTTGTGAAATGCAATAACGTCTCTTTTGTCGGGCGTGTTTCCCTCAGTGCACCTGCTTTGCATACGGCATCTGCCAGAAGCTCTCTCAAAGGAACTGTGGGTCTTAAGTTGAGGATAAAGGTGCATTGCCGTCAACAATAGGTAGTCTGTGTTTATCCTTTGAGGTCTTAAACAACTATGTGTACAAAGATTTGCCTTCCGTGAATTGGTGGAAATAGAAATACAGAGATTAGATCTTAAATTAAGCATATGGAGCAGGAATTTGAATGGTGTTGGGATTTGAATGTATTTATGGGAGTATATTCTTTTTTTATTTATTGAGCAGACCTGAATTGTTCATCCATTTAAATGAGTGACTGGTCGGCGTGTTTGAAGAGATAAAAGCTCGCTCTCATAATCCTTATTGACACTCTGGGATGCGTAAAGACAGCTATTGCTAAGTCCCTGCAGTGCCCTGCCCCATGGAAAGGCCTCATCCTTTTTCACCGTGGGTTGTTTAAGGCTAAAGATTTCCTGACAGATTGCTCTCAACAGATTGATTAATGCATGTTGTGAGACAGACGGCTACCCAAACCGGGTTCGTGTACATTTCGAATGTGTGTCTGTGGGTGCGCGGTGCTGCGGTTGTGGGTGCACGCAGCCTGAGAGTAAGGGTGGGATGTGGAGTGCTTATCGCACGCTTCGAAAAGCATTCCTGCCATAATTAAAAAAGCAAACATCCACAGTCGTAACCTGATGGCATTTAGTGGGAGCCCCGCAGAGCTTGGCACAAAACGGCGAACAGTGCTGACAGCTGCAAAAGATAATACACTCGCTCCTCTCAGCTCACCTCTATCACACTCCAAACGGCTGTTATGTAGGAAGAGAAGCGGTAAATAGATACTGTGTTCATACTCTCACTCCGAGAGAAAAAGTGCTTTAGCTTCACAAACCTTAAGTACTGTGTGCCTGATCTGTTTGGATTGTAACTCCGAGGCGGCGTGATACACCCAGATTCAGGAGCTGGCGCGCCATTTTTAGAAACAGCTGTAAAATAATCATCCAAATTGGTTTGATTCAGCCTGTGACTTCATTGAGGAGCGTTCACACACATCCACACGGCTGCTCTTTGGTACAGACGAGAGGCCTCTGGCTCAGCCTCACTACAAAGTCAAAAAAATAATCATTTCCATGCAAATGCTCTGTTTGACACGTTCAATTAGACCCTTGTGAAGAAAACGATCGACACTTTGAAGACAGACAGTTCCTATTGTTAGTGCACCTATGAAGCCCTAAAGCCGCTTGGCCTTTCTCCTCCGCCCTCCTCCTCCTCGTTGCCCTCCCCGTCCCAGCCTCCCCTTCCTGTGCCCGGCCTCTAAAGAGAGAGAGAGAGAGTGAGAGATCCATCGATCAGTGGCGATCGTTGAGCGCCCGCCCCGCCTCCTGCCTCCTGCATCGCATTGTTTTTATCTCATCTCTCAACCCTGTTGCCATGGCACTGAAGATGGCACTTCAACCCTTGTGCTTAATGATCTCTTGGATGATAGCCTACTTGTCAGGCATTCATGCCCTGCTCTGTTGAAATGCAAGACAGAGAGAAATGAGCTGCTGCTTCTGCTCATAGAGGGAGAGGGGGTTATTAGAGCATTTTATTCTGAGCTTTACTGATAGTGAACACGGCGTTATGGGTTACTTACTAAATCAGCTCTCTTAAACAGCTGTTTGCCTGCTCTTCTTGGCCAGCTGAACCATGTTCTCAGAGACGGACATTCAGGAAGACAGAGAAGCCAATTTGCATTCATTTAGTGACTCCTTTTGTTTTGCAGCATTACTTTAAAAGCCATCTCTCTTTTCTGGCAGTTCAGTGCTTGGTGAGGGATTACCGCTCATATAAATAGCTGCCATTGATTTGACTAAGAGAATGCTTTGTGTCATTATGAAGGCAGAAAATCCTAATTTGGAAATTGGAACACAAAAAAAAGAGCTGAGCGTTCAATTCATATCCATAATCCACCACACTGCATGAAATCAGGGGTGTAGCGTTACAATGCTTGATTTTAGTCATCGCTGTGATGGAGACAAAGGTGGCGCCTGGAGCCATCATGGCGGTGTTACTCGGTAAGGGGATGTGTCATTTTATTATGTTTTATCTGGCAGCCTCCCTCTGAGCTCTGCTGAGTGAAAGGCCTCTTGCGCTCACAAGCTGCCATCCTGAAATAAGAAAGAAAAAAAAAAGAGGATTTAAAGGTTCGAGCAATCACGGACATAAAAGTGAATAATTAATGTAAACTATGTTCAGATGTGAACGTAATCACATGTAACTTGAGGGAGATTTTGTGTGCAACACTGACCCCCCCTCCCCCCGTGTTATTTAAATAGGGATTCAGGCGTCTCACTCTGTCAAACACATTAGTGACTGCTTATTGATCGAGATTCCAGGAAAAGAAGAGATATGCCGGCTCGCCATCGCTGGAGACGGAGCTGTTCGATCACATCTGACCTATTATTCATGTGTGGATGGCTTGAGTTCTTGGTTTAATTTGCCTTACACATACATTGTTCTTTCTCCTGTCATCAGCGTATACTGACATGATCACCCTGATAATCAAAACCACACACTCTCTGAGATTACAAAAAAAATGAGTACGGAGGAGCTTTTGTATTTCTTCAGCTAAAGGGTTAAATCTCTCTTTATCTCCTGATGGATGGAGCTGATAACTTCTGGGGGAAGAGGAGTCAAATATAGCTCTGCTCGGACTTAAGTTAAATGTGTTAGCTCGTGTTTTGTCTCCTGAACACAGACAGGCAGCATCATAAAGAGACTTAATCCTCTCCTTTCTTACAGAACAGAACACAATGAAAAAAAACACACTCCGCGTTTTATCTACTTATATCTCCCTTTGTGCAGAAAAGCTTTAAAGAATCAGCATCTTTATCTCTCCCCCACTCCCCATAATGCAATAGGGCGAATGCTTCCTGTGTGTCATAAGTAAGGTATTGAAAGGTCCAATTGAATTAAACTAAAAGATCTGGGAAGAAAATGGGAAGTACTCTCACTTTTTCCCTCTCATTTTTTGACGGCGGGAATTGCTGTAAATTGACACTGAAATGGTCCGCCTTGCCTCAGCTGCCCTGCATCTCACCCCCCCCCCCCCCCCATCCCCGACTCCATACGCCCCCCTCTGAGCAGGCGGATAACGTGCATATTAACAGGCTCTGGACAAAGTGTGTTGAAATGGGACAGAAATGCAGTAAATGAGATATCCATTGTCTGGCAGATAGCATTTCCACTCATCAGAGCGGCTTGCTTGATTTGCTTCCCTACCGACGCCTGATGGGTTTATGACGTAGCCTCTCCAAGCTAACTGACCTTGGCCTTTCTGTCTACACGTACACACACAGACGGACTCACGGTATCATAGTAAATATCTACGCTCTGCACAATCTGGCAATTAGTTTCTCTGTAACATTGAATGACGAACAGTTTTTAGAGACCAGAAAGAAGAAGAAGTAAAAATAGAGTCAACTTTGCACTTCCATCCATCAGGGGTCCAACTTCACGTCTGCAAAAAGTCGCTAAAGTTGCTCCACGTTTGTTGAATTTGTAACTCGACAGCTGCTTGCTAATATGCAATGACAGTGACTACCTGGAATCACATTTAACCTGGCTGTGACACCTTATTTCTGCATATGACAGAAAGGTGTGAGATGACGAACAGTCTTATTGGCTGGTCTATTTACACTGTGACATGTGACACGTTTTTTACTAACACCCTTCAGTTCTCTCTTGCCTCCCAAGTCCATCATGCAAAAGTACTCTTGACTCTTTCTTGTATTCTTTTTGCTATTATCATCTCATATTTTTTTTGTCTTTTTCTGTGAAGTCTATATACAGTGGATGTCTCAGTATTCTTTTGTCTTTGTTGTTCCACACCTAATAAAGCTTTCACACTTACAGAAAACTGATATTTCCAGGAGGAACTGTATGTGTGAATGCAAAAAGCAGAATTTTTCGCTCAGACTTCACCCAGAGTTTCTCCAGCCCTCGTATTTTCTCCCTGCAAGTCAAAGTAAACTGATGTGAGATCACAGCAGAATATAATCAGGATAATTTTCATATCCTGTCATGGGAAGTGGTGAGGGGGAGATTTAAAAAAAATGTATTAAACATATTTTTGCAGAATTAAAATTCCTTATGAATATTTTGTGAAAAGATTTTGACACACATCGGCTATTACATGTATTTTTGGTTTTGATTTAATTATTTTTAGGCATAATCAACACAAGTTAACGGAAGTTACGTTGTCGACGTCAGGTAGGCTCGTGGCTGCAGACGCCGAATGAAGTGAAAAGGTTCCCTGCTCGCTCCATGCTCGGTCTACCAGTGTCACAGTCCAAGATGTAGCATCATGTTGGAATAAGCTCCAGTAACAAACAAGAGCCATGTTTTCAGAGACAGAAACACTGATTGAGTTACGTCTGTGCCTTCACATCTCTGTGGCCTCATGTGAGCGCACTTTCTCAGCCTTACGTCTTTTGAAGACATGGTTATACAGCAGCATGACCCGGAAAAGACTCACAGACCTTTAACTGATGCATGCCCACACACACATCATGAACTCCCTGGACATTCGTCCCCTCATTAAAGACTTTATTTCCACGACCCCAGAGCGCACCTGGACATTTGGACACCTGTAACCAGGACACCCTGTCTGCAGCTCAAAGTAAGATCATGGTGCCGCTGCGCACTTTCACATCTATGCAGTTTAACATCACACTATAGTATTGGAGAACTGTTTAATAACGTGTAAATAGTTTCCTTGTGGTTTGTGTAAAAAGGTTGGAGATGGAGAACGAAAGTGTTATTTTGTGCGTATGTTTGCGTCATGGATGTGGAGAGCTATTTAATAATGTGCTTAAGTAGTCTGAGATTATTTCTTTAAAAGGATTTTGGATTTTTTGGAGTTGTGTGTGACATAAATGTAGGTGCAGTGACTCAGGTTGATGCCAGCTGATCAAACCTATTGCAATGTTAAAGTGTTATTGTGAAGTTTAAGTAATAGTGTGTGTGTGTGTGTGTGTGTGTGTGTGTGTGTGTGTGTGTGGCCCTGGCTGTGTTCACTGAAGAGTGTAAGACAATAACTTGGTGAATCTTAATCTATTTATTTATTTTTAAACATTTAAATGTATAGATTATAAATGTATTCTAAATAGGCTCATAGGTCCAAAAAGGAACAAAAGATTTTCACTGTTAAAAATAACTTCCACGCATCCTGTGACTGCTGCACGTGCATCGAGTGTCTGCACGCAACATCCACGACCATCTCCGTGCACATAATTAAAACAGCTGCATTACATTTTCTGTTTCTGTATGTTGCTCTCAGCTCCTTTTTTCTTTTTTAATGTTGTGGCTCTGTTGAAATTCACATTGCATTAATATGCAGTATAGAGGACTCTGTTGCTGTGTCCACTACTCCTGCATGTATTACCTCCGGAGACCCCCGTCCCTCCTGCTGTGAACAGCCAGGTCAGGAGAACATCTGGAGCAGTCCTCCTCAAATGATCTAGATATTTTCAGGAATGCAGATGTTAAAGCGGCTTTTCAGTGAAGTCATGGAGATGGAAAAAAAAAGACGTTAAATAGTTATAGTAATATCCAAAGAACTCAAAGAACCTTTTCAGCTTTTCTGCACTTTCAGTGAATCATTGTCTCACATATGAAGCAGTTAATCCTGAATGTTTTTAGGACCAGTATAAGATGTTTTCTCCGTTCCTGCACGCTCTCTGTGAACGTGAACAGCAGGTCAGATTTAGAGTCTTAGCTCAGGAAAAGATCATACAGAGTGCAAATGATTTCTTTTTTTTTTTTCAAACACTACCTGTGAAATGTAGGTTAGATGTTTCGTGGAACTTGCATCAGTGTTTAGTGGTTGTCATTTCTGCTTTAGCGCGGCATTGTGGGGATTCTCTTCCTTAGAGTGGCAACTGTCAGGGAATATTTTGGTGTGTGTGAAAAAGAGAGATGCCTTGTATACACATGCTATTAATAATTAACCATGTGCTTTATTCCCCTTTGAAAGTTATTATGCAGAATTAATATTTCATATGGGTACAGGCTGTACATGACAACTGTGCTAAGACAAAGGATAGTAATGGCACAAAGTTTGACAAGTCTGTCTGGGCTTGCTCTAAAATCATTGGCCTTCATCTTATATTTAGTATTCAAGAGACGCCTTGAGATGAATCTCTATTTTTGTTCACTTTCCTATTCATGAATTCTTCTTTCCCACCCTTAGTGTGAGATTTAAGAAGTGTTCTATTTTGAATGCACTGTGGTATGTTTTCCCTTTGGAGATGGAAACTGTCATTAGCCCGTCAGAATCTGGAAGCTGCTCTTATGATGATCCGCATCAGTCCTAAACACTTACACCCTGCAGAGACCTGGAGGTTTTCAGAGACGTATGTGACACCTTCCCTCAGTGGCACTATGAAGATCTGCCGCCTGCATTCAGGTTAACTGGTGGTACGCAGTGGTGTCACCAGGATTACATTTCATTGTACTCACAAGAAGCATTCCAATGCATGCAGGACATATGTAGGTTTAGGTCGAGTGTGCATACCTGAGCTGTCTGTTCCCATCAGACCTGAGGCGTCAGGGAAGGTTTGATAGCATCCTCCAAACCACCGCCGTCCTCAAACATGCACGCCCTGCTCCGACCTCCACCTCAGCAGCGAGGAAGCGTGGACAACAGGAACGCCAGAAATACGAAGGAGAAATCCTTCCTGCATGTTATCCCATCTGCTCATTTGTAACGCATCTCGAGGCAACACTTGTTCTGCATTGGCGCTATACAAATAATGATTGATTGATAGATGAATAGTGTTTGGGTTCTGGTCGAGTTCAGACACAGGACGTGCTACATCGTTAACTGTAAGAGCAACATTTAATTCATACATTTACAGAAGACTGTGGGCAGAGGCAGAAAAGCCCTCACTTAGTGAGGATTTTATTTTTGCCAGGTTAGCCTGAATTAACAAGGCTTTAGCACGCTCACAGGAGCCCATGCCAAACTGGTGACAATGTAAAGCTTAATTCAGGAAGAATGCTACGATATATTTTTTATTATTGATCAACAATTAGAAATGTCAGGAGACCCCATTTGAATACCATGTGACCCCGTATGGGGCCTGGGTCCCAAACCTGGGAAAGCCTGTGCTGGATTTACACATTTCAGTACGATTTAACACAAAGTAAGAAAACACAGATTAAAGTTAGAAGAGCTTTATTTATGTGACTATAACACATGTCTCTTTTTTAAAGTGTATCCATCTCTTTGTCTCAGCAGCTTCCTCCTCTCTCTCTCTCCTTCTCCCTCCTCCTCTCTTGCCCGACTCTCTTGTCTCATGATACGCCACAGAGAGACACAATTATCCACTTCATTTGAGTCATGGCGCTAATGGTTGAGACTGGCCTCTTGGGGTGTTTGGATGTGGGTGCGGGGGGGTTGATAGGTAGCAGTAATTGTAAATGGTGTAATGAGTGTGAAATGGCCACAATGTAGCACTCCGCCATTACAGGTGACCCACTCCTGCCCCTCTCCTCCCCCGAGCATCACACCAACAACAAGTAATCCCCCCCCCCCTCTCCTTCAGGGTTCACCAGAGACAGAGGAAATATTAGCCTCACAGACCATTACTCCCAAGTGGTTTGGCTATTGCTCCTTCCTGCCTCGTTCTGCAGGTGCCCCCCTCACCTCCTGTTTCACTTCTCGCCTTATCTGACATTTTGCTCCCCCCCCCCCAATTTTTTTCTTTTCCTGACAAATCAAAATAACCCTGCAGCCCTCGACACTAAGTGCAAAAAAAAGCCATCAATTCATGGCAATGCAATCATTTATCCAACCCTGATGAAGTCCATCTCGTCTTTCTGTTTGATGTTCCTGAAGGATTTTTAGTGGTCCTACGTCTTCACAGATCTTTGGAAAAAATACTTAATAAAACTGGCAACTTCTAAGAGGTTTAAAGAATCTGTTTCAAATTCAGTTGGAGATTTCATCAGGGGCAATAAACCTACACATGAAATGTAAAGAAGTCCCAGGAGAGTGTTGTGTGAGACCAGAATAAAGTACAAACCTAACAAACCTGTTATAACGCTGTAAAGGGCTCGTGCTTTGATTATGAGCAGATTCCTCTGGATTTGTGCGCCACACACTGCAGGGCTGAGTCATACACACACAGAGTCTGTTTCTGACTGAGCTCACGTTAGCGTGAGGCTGAACAGAGCACATGGACCAGGAAAAGGAAGTCAGACAAGGGAACGTAAAAAGCATCGGGTCAATTAAAAAAAAACAAAAAAACAACAAACGACGCTCAACATTGATCGACATTACGTAAAAACACCAATTGAACAACAAGGAAACGTGACGTGTTGTTTGCATGGGGCCTTCTTTATTCACGTGGGATCTTTTAGTTCCCATGTGATCTTCTGATGGCTGTGTGCTCTGCTGCGATTTCTAAGTTCCACCACGCGTGCTCGGCTGCTCTCTGCTCCGCTGGTTAAGTTTTTACTCAACATTTCTATTCATGGTGAAGTTAAAGAAGCAGCTCCTCAAGAGTCACCGAAATGATTTTTGTCTGCCTCGTCACTGTCGGAGTCAGTAAACATCTTTAAAACAGCCGTCTTAGTGCACAGGTTTTTCAGCGCTGTGTTTGTCTTCTTTCTCTTCTTCCCACTGTAAACAAATTGATGTCAAATTAACCCGTCTCTGCTCTGATTGATATGATCACATTAGTCCTTCAGTTGTGCTATAGAGGAACAGCAGACTGAAGGGACGAGTAATTGGCCAATCACAATCCAGTGTTTAACACAGGAGTGTAATAGGTGGATGATCGTAATCTCCTCCAGGAAGAGACAAAGCTGACGAAAACGCACTGAGACAAAGTGTTACCCCACAACATAAACGTCAGGTGAAAAGTCTCCGTGGAAGTCAAAGCCTTGGCAGCTAATTGTAGATTTATAGAGGTGCGTGCAGCTCCCTCACAGCTCCCACGAGACTTAATGCAACTTTAAGTGAGCTTTTCTCCATCCTGATCCTCTCTGTGACACAAACAGCAGCAAGTGAAAGAAGTGAAGGAGGAGGAGGAGGAGGAGGAAGAGGAGCGGCTCCTCTTCGGCAGGCGATGACATCCCAGCACCTGCTCGGAGTCAGGTGAGCGAGCGCTCTGACGTTCCCCAATTATCACAAGTGACACGGTGTCAGCGAATTACCTCCCCGCTCAGAGTCGCCTGGAGTGCCGGGGAGCAGCGGGAGGCCCGGCAAACCTGAGGCAACATTCATCGAAGAGAGCTGCTTCCACACAAACACGCACACACACACAGAGATCAGACACGCACACACACACACAGATCAGACACGCACACACACACAGATCAGACACGCACACACACACGCACACACACACACAGATCAGACACGCACACACACAGATCAGACACGCACACGCACACACACAGATCAGACACGCACACACAAACGTTTTCTGCTCCTTCTCTTACTCTCATACGACATGATCCTGCTTTACACTTTTTCACAGTCACACACACACTGAACACACTCCTGGACCGTTCCTCTCTCTCCTTCTTTTTCCTCACTTACACACTCACACAAACCCACGCACACACATTCCTCTCCTCCTGAAGTGTGTGATGAGCTGCTTGTCTTGGATTCCTGCTGTTTTAGAGTGCATGGAGGTGATATGAAGTCGCTTTTAAATTCTCTTATTAATTACAAGACACCCCCCCCCCCCCCCCACACACACACACACACACACACACACACACTACCCACTTCTCCAGCATGAGTTTCTTCCTCCTCGTAAGAGCAGTCAGTCTCGTGTTTCATCTTTATCACTTTTGGTTTTGATCAACATGAAAGGTGAGTATTTCTTTTCAGAGTGATGATCTGGAGTCAGGAGCACCATCCTCAGTCCTGTTCTCACCTGCTCCTGGGCTCATGATCATCTCTTGTGCCTAAATAGTTCAATCAATCAATCAATCAATCACCATTTGTATAGCACCATGGGATAATATGCAGGAAGGATTTCTCCTTTGTATTTCTTGAAATCCTGTTGTCCACACTTCCTCGCTGCTGAGGTGGAGGTCGCAGCAGGCCGTGCATGAACAAGGACGGTGGTGGAGAGGACACAGCCGGATGTCATGGTGGTGGTGGAGAGGACACAGCTTGATGTCATGGTGGTGGTGGAGAGGACACAGCTGGATGCCGTGGTGGTGGAGAGGACACAGCTGGATGTCGTGGTGGTGGAGAGGACACAGCTGGATGTCATGGTGGTGGTGGAGAGGACACAGCAGGATGTCATGGTGGTGGTGGTGGAGAGGACACAGCCGGATGTCGTGGTGGTGGTGGTGGAGAGGACACAGCAGGATGTCGTGGTGGTGGTGGAGAGGACACAGCAGGATGTCGTGGTGGTGGTGGAGAGGACACAGCAGGATGTCGTGGTGGTGGTGGAGAGGACACAGCCGGATGTCGTGGTGGTGGTGGTGGAGAGGACACAGCAGGATGTCATGGTGGTGGTGGTGGAGAGGACACAGCCGGATGTCGTGGTGGTGGTGGTGGAGAGGACACAGCAGGATGTCGTGGTGGTGGAGAGGACACAGCCGGATGTCGTGGTGGTGGTGGAGAGGACACAGCCGGATGTCGTGGTGGTGGTGGAGAGGACACAGCTGGATGTCGTGGTGGTGGTGGAGAGGACACAGCTGGATGTCGTAATGGTGGTGGTGGAGAGGACACAGCCGGATGTCGTAGTGGTGGTGGAGAGGACACAGCCGGATGTCGTGGTGGTGGAGAGGACACAGCAGGATGTCGTGGTGGTGGAGAGGACACAGCAGGATGTCGTGGTGGTGGAGAGGACACAGCAGGATGTCGTGGTGGTGGTGGAGAGGACACAGCAGGATGTCGTGGTGGTGGAGAGGACACAGCAGGATGTCGTGGTGGTGGAGAGGACACAGCAGGATGTCGTGGTGGTGGTGGAGAGGACACAGCTGGATGTCGTGGTGGTGGTGGTGGAGAGGACACAGCCGGATGTCGTGGTGGTGGTGGTGGAGAGGACACAGCAGGATGTCGTGGTGGTGGTGGAGAGGACACAGCTGGATGTCGTGGTGGTGCAGAGGACACAGCAGGATGTCGTGGTGGTGGTGGAGAGGACACAGCTGGATGTCGTGGTGGTGGAGAGGACACAGCAGGATGTCGTGGTGGTGGTGGTGGAGAGGACACAGCCGGATGTCGTGGTGGTGGTGGTGGAGAGGACACAGCCGGATGTCGTAGTGGTGGTGGAGAGGACACAGCAGGATGTCGTGGTGGTGCAGAGGACACAGCAGGATGTTGTGGTGGTGGTGGTGGAGAGGACACAGCCGGATGTCGTAGTGGTGGTGGAGAGGACACAGCCGGATGTTGTGGTGGTGGTGCAGAGGACACAGCAGGATGTCGTGGTGGTGGAGAGGACACAGGCGGATGTTGTGGTGGTTGGCCGCCAGATACGTCAGGAGGGAATCACCCCGCTGAAGGTTGTGGGAGCTCCGTCTCCTCGAGAGCCAACGATGTGACTTCTTGGATGTGCCATATGTGCCACAAAAGTCGATTTATTTTAAGTTTTAGTCAAACTGGACTATTTAAATACATGTTAACATGTTAGTCCAACATATCTTACTCAGTGAAACTTCTCAAAGTTGCACAAAGGCACTTGGAACAGTATAAATGTATAAATGTGAAGAAGAAAGCCGTAAGAAAAGAAGATGAACAGTTCATGGTCCTGTTTTACCAGATCAATACACCATGTTTGCATCACTGATTTAATTCTATTTGTGTCAGTCAGTGTTGTTGCAGAAGCTGTTGTTGTATTTACCAAAAGAAAAACATCACTAATGGATCACGAGTCGAAGTTTAATTTGTCTGTACATGTGTCAATCAATCTCGAGTTTGTCGCTAGCTCATCACACGAGCAGGACCTGCTGTATAACGACAGGTAAAATAGCTGACGTGCAGAAAAAGGAAGCGAGTGCTTTCCATGGAAAAGAGCTCCAAGAGAGCCAGTCACTTTTCCTTTGACAATCACTGGGTGTTGTTTTGCACACACTGCAAGTGTCCATTTTTTAGACATACAAAATATCAAAACGAGCAAACACAAACGGTGGGTGCAGACAGGAAGTTGACCTACTTCAGTGACAGCCAACTTAAACGGGCTTCTCAGGAGAAAACATTTACCTACCACCTCGTGTGACCTTACGAATGCCGGATCGAGAACCACGCACATCTTTGATGATTGAACATCAGGTCAGATAGAGGAGGAAAACATTCACATGGCCGAACAGATGTTTTGAACGTAGTTTGGTTGGATGCAGAAACTTAAACAGCACAGAGCAGAAGTTTATGAAGCAGCATTTTTAAGGCTTTAGCGGCCCTAATTCATTCTTAGAGAAAACTCAAAATCGTTTGTCACATCATCTGAGTTGCTGCTCAAATGTAAACAACAACCAGAAAATGGAAGCGTATATCTTGGCCAAAAAAACTCCTTTTTTTTTTTCCTGCCTCCGCAACAGAAACTGCTTTTCTAAAGTCGGTATTGTTTGATCATTTGTATTTAAGACCTTGAAAGAAGTTTTGCTCAAATTTGTATTTATCTTTTGGAAAGCAACCAAAAATCAAGAACAAGCGATCCCCACAAGACCCAGCAACTCATTTTGTCCTTTATAGAATTACTGAAACTCCAGCTTCAAACGTCCGGGACTGACACGAGCACTCATTGAAGCAAATGTTTAATTTCTAATGAAAGTGAGTGAAATCGTTTTTATTGGTGCTGATGTTACTGCTTGGTTTTGGTCTGATGCAGACTAGTCGTTCTGTTCAAGTCCCAGTACGGACAAACACTGAAGTACCAAAGTCTGTCTTGCTGCACCCTTGCAATAGAGGTGCCAGGTCACTTCCCGAGAACTGCCAAGGTGCACCTTGAGCAAGGCACCGAACCTCCAACAGCTTCGGCACACGTGTTAGCATTTCGCAGCAGTCCCACGTCTCTCCATTAATGCATGTCTATAAGTCCCATTTGTGTGAAGTCTTTTAATTACTAAAATTCTAAAACTACATTTTATCTGGGTCTCAGGAGGCTCTGCGAGTGGGGGGGGTCATAGAGGGGAAGATTGCTTTTTTTTATGACACCTGCAGATAAAATTGACACAAAGAAATGGTCGACTAATTAAAATAATATTCTACAACTTGACTGTCTGATAAAGTGCCTCACACTGTGTGTAAATGTGGCGCACTACGGTCTGTTCAGGGGAGGCGGGGGAGGGGTCGGGGTCTTGGGTATCCTCAGTGGGAGCAGAAATCCAGAGAGGAGAGAAGCTATGAGGCGCTCCAGGAGATCTTTGCCTCATGGTGGGACTCTGGGAGAGGATATTAAAGACTCCATCGCCAGAGAGACATCTGTGGCGCAGCTGAGCCCTCCTCCCATTAGCCTCCAGCATATCCCCTCCCCTTTGTCCTACAAGTCCCAGCGGCCTTTGCTGTTCCAGTCCCCGCTGAGGGAGGGGAGAGGGAAGGGGAGGGTTTGAGCTGACAGACAGGAAGCCTTCAGTGACACTGACGCAGGTCTCTGACTCTTATCGAGGAGGGTGTCCACCGACGTTTAGAAAGAGAAATGCATGATTTTAATTTAGTATTAATCGGCTTTATCAATGATATCTGAAAGGGATTGGATCTTTATCTGTCATTTGGACACTGACCTCCTAAACACAGCTTATGAAATTAAACAATTAGAGGAGCTTTATTACCAGTTTAGGCATTTTAGCATTGTTGCCCCATCTCCTGCTCTGAGTCTAAAACTCTGACACAGGGCCGTGATGATTATCAGTATAGAACCTGATAGATGATAGATGTGACTGTACTGAGAAAGGCCTGTGTCACATCAGACTACACAGATACTGTTTAAAGCCAGGAATCATCTGCTGCCTCGCAAATGTTTTGAGATGGGGGGGTGGGGGTTTGAATCTTAAACTTCAGAACATGTAGTGGCCACACGACACAGTTTGTTTGGTGAGGAACTGTGGTCACACACTTTTTTTTATGAGGTTCAGGGATGAGGAGGGGTCGTCGGTTTGTAATGATTGAGTTTGTGGGTTTTGTTTTTCATGCTATTGGAGATGGTAAATAGTTTTATGGTGTCGAGAAGAGTCAGTCATTAAGTAATTAAATTAGATAATGGTGTGTGTGTATATATATATATATATATATATATAAATATATAATTTCACTTCTGAACCACTGCTGCCCAACGATCCATCCATCCATCCATTTTCTGCCGCTTATCCGGGGCCGGGTTGCGGGGGCAGCAGTCTAAGCAGAGACACCCAGACTTCCCTCACCCCAGACACCTCCTCCAGCTCTTGGCCCAACGAATTAGACACAAAATCAGACTTTTAAAGAAACAACAACACCTACCTGCACATTATATGTACTTTGTGAACTGCAATCCTGTGAACAAACTGAAGTTGGAAAAACGACTTCTCGGGGAAATAATAACGTTTTTTGAATTGAATTGAATTGGACCCCCCCCTCCCAGAGCAGCACCTGAATGCAGCAAAATATGCAGCACTATATCATACAGCGTGTTAGAAGTGAGGTGTCAATGGGGGGGTCATTGAACTCCTTTTTGCTCCAGGACACCAAAAGATATAATGTCCACATCGGGACTATGGCCCCAGCTTCTGCCCTGCATTCACACAGAGAATAAAAATCATCCATACAAAACACATCCTGATTCATCCCATAACAGCAGCAATTCCATATACACGTTTTAAAATATTCCTTCCACCTTCAAACAGCAAAATAAATCAGAACTCGGTAGCACACAGAAATCTTCACTGGATTTTATTTTGAGTGAACAACATGTTTCGCCTGTAGCTTCTTCAGCTTCGCCCAGTACAGCATTTTTATGGTTTGTTCCTGCAACTGTTGACCTTCTAACAGCGGCATCATATTGAGTTACTGCACAGCCTACATTTACCTGTTATTCAGACCCTGAATGTTTGCAGCGGTTCAGCCTGGTCTGAGGGAGCCAGCGTCTTCTCCCGGAGGGGACAAGTTAAAACTCGGAGTGAAGAATGTGGGACGGATCAGACGTTATTTTCTGAGCCTGTCTAAGAACAGACTGCTCGTAGAAGTGTTCGGAGTGTTTTTTCTTTTTAACACCCATGATTTACTTGGCAGTCTACACAAGATGAGTTCTCTGTGATTTGAAGCTGGTATATTTGGTTAAAGGTCCACCTACTTTTTGTTTTTGATTTGATTCTGCACGTATGAAGTACATGCAGGTTGCAACATTTTTTGTAACTTGAAGCCAAAGCATCTTATGCAGCAGTCTACAGCTGAGCTGCAGTGAGAATATATTGTTTTTTTTTCTCTTGTTGCGTGTTTAGTATTTTGTTTTAGCCTAATATTTTTCACTGAGAAATATAGCACAGTGTCAGACTTACACTGAGAACCACATTTTGGACTGAAGTAAAGATAATAAGTCACGAGCAGATCGAAGAGGGGGACATTTTGTAACTTCAAAATATTTTCAATGTGTTCAACATCTAAAGAAAAGACAAAACAGAAGAACAACAAAGCAAAATAGAAATATAATAATGGCTGTTCAAAGATGCTGTCCACTTCCTGTACCCATCGTCTTTCAGCCAGTAGCCCCTTTCAACCAGCAGGGGGTGGTATTAGCACTTGTTTGTCAGCCGCGGCCTTATGGGATCGACAGCTGAAATGCCAGCACTGCCTGCAGAGACAGAGGGAAAGACGAGGGGGGGCCAGAGAGAGAGAGGGGGGGTCTAAACAAGGCAACAGTATCAGACATGTAGTCTTAACGGAGTCAGGAGAAGCTGATTGTTATTCAAAGTTCTGTGTGTCAGGGTCGTTAAGCGAGTCGATGGCAGGGATTTCAACTGCAGCCTGCCGCTCGATCCCACACCGAACCCGCAGCTCACATCCATCTCAATTCCCTCAACATATGTGTTTGAACGGGAAATAAATCATGGTTCATCATCGGTGTCTCTAAACGCTGTCACTCACTCCGGCTCATCACTGTTTCCCTCTTTCCTCCTGCTCTGCTTGTCTCTGCTTTTGACTTCTCCTCTGCTGTGTTACTTTAAAAAAAAAAAAAAAAAAAAGACATTTCTCACATCATGTAGGCATTAAATCAGCCATCCCTAACATCACCCTCTTTACAGCCTAATCCGGCTCTGGTCAAGTGAAAAACTCCCACTGATCCACAGTTAAAGAAATGAGCTTTTTTTCTTTCTCTCTCTCTCTCTCTCTCTCTCTTTTTTTTTATTCCAGTGGATTTAAAGTCAGTCAGGAACATTATCAGGCCGAGCCCAGCCGAGCAGAAACATTCCATAACCCCAACCTTCCCGCTGACCCCTCCTTTGCTTTTAACAACTGCCGACATAGTTTGGCTCTGTTATGTGATCATGCTTGGATGAAATCTGTCAAACAGCTCCCTGAGTTATTAGGCTGTCTGCGCCTGACCTTTCCGCAATCAAAGATATATGACTTAAGGGCTCGGATTTGCCATGGCAACGGCTCCAATTTGCCGCCGTGAGAAAAGGTCTAATTGTTGCAGAAATTTAATGATCTAGCCCCGACATCAGGGGCTGTGAGATTTTATGAACTGTTTACGCTATAATTTTCTTTTGTTAATGCATTCCGCCTTAACCCCTTCCCCGCTGGCTGCCTGCAGGGAGGGGAAGAGTGAGTGTGTGTGTGTGTGTGTGTGTTGGTGAAGTAGGGGGGTGTGCATTGGGTAAGGGAGGGGGGGAGAGGCAGAGGAGGAAGAGGAGGAGGAGGAGTGGGGTGATTTCTGCCCCCAACCTGTTAGCTTGTGTGTCTGGCTCCTCTTTAAAAAGGGCAGTTTTGTCTTTAAGAAAAGCAGCTGCCTGCCGCATTATCTGCTCTCAGCGATGTAGACATCAGTAATATATTCTACAAGGTCAAAGACAACTGAGATTAAAATGTCTAATCAGTTAATTTGTTTTATTGAGAAGGACTGCCGTGTGATTGGACACACAGAGAGATAGAGGGAGCGGAAGAGGAGGGGAGGCAGAAAGAATGGAAGAATATGGAGAGATGGAGAGATGGAGGGGAGGAGGTGCTCCCATTTGCACATTGGTATTTTGACTGAGCTTGATGCTGGAAAATATGGCCGTGCCACTCAGTTATAGCATGTTGATGAAGCTCTGACACCCTTTGTTTTTCTCCCTCGTCTCTCCACCCTCCTCCTCCTCCTCCTCCTGCTCGCTCCCTCCTGTCTCGCCCTCTCTCCCCATTCATTTTCAATCTATGGCACATTCATACAAGACTGATTTTATTAGTTGCTGAAATAGACTTATATTTTATATCTCATTAAATATTCAAAATAAATTCAGCATATTTGAGCTGTTCATACATATTCAGTTTCTGTAACTAGGATCAGAATATTTTGATTGAGCCTGTACAGCAGAGACATTTTGAATTTCTTTTTTGTGTGCAGATAATTCCATTCAGAGGAATGAGTTGAATCACAATTGATCTTGTGTTTTCTCCCCCCCCCCCCCCCCCCCCCCCACACACACACACTTACAATTAAATGTGGAGGAATATTTTTCTGCGGAGAAAGTGGCTCACAGACGGGATCGGTTTGTGCAGGACGGCACATTTTCTCTTCTGCACCACGCTGCAAAAAAAAACCCCAAACCCAAACAAACAATCTAAGAACACTTACTCGTCCAGTTTCTGCTAAAAAATATAAAATTCAACTTTACTGAAGCCAGATTTAAATCACATCAACTTAGGCCTGCGTGGCTTTCATCTGCCAGTAGAGCAAGTGTGTGACATGTCGTGTGTCTTGAAGTAAGATGTTCTATCTCCTTTATTAGTGAGCACATCAAATAGACACTTCAGTCAAATGTCCTTACCTGCTTGACGGAGGTTTTTAATCATTACAACTTCTGCAGCAGGCCTTATTTTATGTGAGTTAAACCTTAAAATGGACCTGTCAGGTGAAGGTGGCTCTAAAGAAGTGTAATTAAATGTTCCTGATTAAATATTGACGGACCAACTTTCTTAGATTTGAGATTTCAGACAGAAAGGCTCTCTGTGGTGACGACGGCTACGTCTGTATCACGATATATAAGGACCATAAGGAATCATAGGGATCACCGTAATGACCTTTAATTCCTCATAATGACCTTTATCAGCACGGAGGTGAGAACTGTGATGGAGCACTTTCTAATTAATTCCATGCAATAAGCTCTTTTATATTGTGATCTGTCACTGTTGCACGTGCTGAGCTGCTCTACACGTGAGCTTCAAGTTAAGGTTCACCTGCAACGAAGGCATCCGACGCTTTTCCACATTTAGACAATTAAAACATTTGACATATCGCTTGCAAAAAAGGGTCGCAGCAATCCAAATGTGACGATCAAGAGCTGAGGCAAAAAGACAAACATAAAGACATGTTTTAAAACGTGGCAGAGGTGGAACAGTAAGCAGATCATAAATCTGCTAAGCTTCTTTTTAAATTGTTTATCATTGATTGGTTCTACTTGAGGAACATGTCAGTTCTATGTTCATATTTTTTACTGTTGAAGTTTGAGTCCAGTTTGCTAAAACTGATCAGATTTGACTTTATTAAGATCAGAACATTTCATGAGTGGACAACAGGTTGTTAATATCTCGTTGTGTTATTCATGTTCTGTGTGACTCAATCATGGAGAATCTCATAAAAATGATGTTTTTTCAAGCTTCAGGTCTTTTTTTAAGGAAAGCAACAACTATAAAATAAAAATGCATCTAAAGAAATAAATGCAAAAGTATGAATGTGTTAGTAAATCTATGCACATGTTTCCCTTTCATATGACAAAGAAGACATTTCTACCTTTGCAGGTATACAGGTATAGTGTTAAAAAAACATTCATTCATCTCACAGTGGAGACATTTACACACAGGGTAACGATGCAGATTGCAAATATGAAAATGCCTTTTCACACAACCAGTCATTAAATCAATAAACAAAGCCTTTCACCTGTGCGATGCTGCAGACACACACACACACACACACACAGCATGTGACCAACATGGAGTACAAGTGTGTGGATGTATTTGTGTCCTTTACTTGAAATGTGAAAATAAAGATACACATCAAACAAGGTGGCACATTAACATCCATGAAACACATGATCACATGTTTGTAATGAAAAGGGAATAAAAGCAGACAGAGCGATGAATACACTTCATGATACTGATGATAGCAGTGAAGACGAGGGTTTTGTTTCTTAATGAGGATTTTTTTTGACGGTTCTGATGCTGATCAGAAATGAAGATCAGCTGCCGATGTTGTCCTCTGCCCCTGGTCACTTCCTGTCAGCGACTGTGCGTCCAATCAGACGTAAAGCTGTTTGTTTGCACTTCCTGACGTTGTCTCCTCCTCTCTCGATTCCTTGCCCGTGTCGTTCTTACTCCCTGATGGTCGTCGCTTTGGATGAAAGCGCCCGCTAAATGATTTGTAGAGTTGTAGAATTAAATTGTAGCTACGTCAAAGCACAGCACCAGGTTCATTATTATTAATGATCATCTAAAGTGCTGTGTACAGTTTCAGGCAGCAGGCTAACTTTCAAGTGTCAGGATTCAGACTTTTTTGTTTTTTTACTGTTTTTATGAAATGTTTTCTTTGCACTGGGGACTCTCTGTATCTTTGTCCTGAAGACAGAAGCTGAAGATTGTTGATTGGATGAATGGCTGTGGTCTCACCTGCAGTTCTTTGGACTGACTTATAATGATGGTACACTCAAGGTCTCATGATACAATGTTAAACATGAGTGGTATACTGTGTTTACAGTGCATTTGCTGACCTCGGGGTCACATCATGTCCACAGCAGAAAGACTTGTTGCTGTGCTTTTTTTTGTGTCGTGCGTCATGTGAGCAGATTTTCTCAAAGACATTGCTTTCAGTCAGGATGGCACATGACTGAATCCTTTTTGATTTTTTTTTATGGGCGTGTTGGTAAATGCGTCTCTGTGAATGTGACCTCCATTAGGAGCAGCTGAGGAGATCCATCCAGAAGAGGGGGGGGGGGGGGGGGTTATGGGGTGTGAGGGGCAGTTTGTTTTCCAGAGAGGAGCAGCGACGGTGGACGGACCTTGATTTATTAGAACCATGTGCCAAGTGACCATGATGAAGTGCATTTCCATTTTCAAAGACTATACAGCTTCATCTGGACTGAAGGGGAGAAAAAGAGTTAAAGAGGAAGTGGCTGATGAGGAGAGCGAAGCAAACGACTGAGACAGAAATGAGCATAAGAGGAAAGTCATTTTTAATTTGAGCAGAAACACACACATTCAACATATTGGAGGCAAAGGTGGGCAAGAGTTTTTAGAGTGTTGCTAGGGCTGTGACGCAGAGAGAGAAAGAGATAAAGTGAAAGACTTAAATATTGAGAAAAATATGTTTATTAGATATTTAATCCTACGTTAAGTTGTTAACATAGAGTAATGCCTCATACTTAAGCAGGAAAACATTTTGGGACAGCCTGTGCCAAACGTTGCAATCATGCAAGGGTTGTGTAATGAAAGTAGGGCTTCACCAGAGCAAGTGTGCATGTCATGATTTCATCATTGCATTCAGAGTGTCTCTGCCTTCATTAGACTCACTACAAATAATGCAAACATCTCAATAGAAATGTGGCAAAGAGCTGCGAGGGTGCATGTGTTCTTGTGTCCGCTGCAGACTGTATGCGCATCCTTCAGATGGAGCGTAATGAACAGGCTCCTTTCCGCAAGAAGTGATGGAGTGTTTCTTAAATGAAAATACACCTGTCTTTAGGACAAATATGTGCCACTAATTACCTGTCTAACCTAAATCTCTGGGCGCCAGATGTTGCTAAAACTCAGCGAGACAGAGACAAATTGCGGCATGCTGTTGTAGCCCTGCACGTAAATATAGTAGAGGCTTAAATCATCTTTTCCTTGACCCTGTTACAGAAGTTGCTCAATGTGATTTTGGAGTGTGCGCTGCACCTGTAGGAGCCTAATTGTAAAGATATGAGGAAGGTATCAGAGTATCACATAATCTCTTTTCCTCTCTCTCTCCTCCTTCTCTTTCTCCTGAGCTTGACCGAGCCATAAGCAGGATTACATTTTGATCTGTATCCTCGCGTCCAATTCAGATTTCTATTTCAGTTACGTAGCCGCCTCATGTTCTCCTCTTTTGCTCGGTCAGATGAGAGGAAGCAGAGAAAAGATGTGTGCAAAGTGCTGAAGACTTCTGAGGTTAGCTTTGCAGTGAACCTTGAGAAACTTTCAGGTCTAAGTTACAGTAACCCAATAAGAACCCTTTTATGTAGCACTCTAAACGCTGCCTCCTCTTCCTCCTGCTACCCACTTTCATCTCCTTCTCTTATCCTTCCTTTACTGACATTTCTTTCAATGATGCTCTTCTCCTCAATGACAATTCAGGTCATCATTCATCTTTCGTCTTTTTCTGCTATGCCGGCCCTCTGATCCTCTGTGTGATGAACGAATAAGCAAAAATGCATTTAGCACCAAATAATCACAGGCTGCACGCCGAGGGCCCCCATGGAGCACGGGGCTCCTGATGGGCCTGAAATTAAAAAGTAATTATAGTTATAACTGTCATTGAAAAGTTAGAATTGACAAATAAAATTAATTTGATTCTGAAATCTTTCTAACTCAAAAATCTTTCAAAAAAGTAAAATGAATCTCTAAAAAACAATTGCACTTGCAAAAAGGTGCGTGCATACTTAAATATATAATTTCATTCATCTTAATCGTTTCATTTCAATAGCAGTATAGTTTATAAATTGTTTTACACATTTTTAAGGTGTTTTGTCAACTTTAAATTAG
Source organism: Symphodus melops (assembly GCF_947650265.1). Lineage (NCBI taxonomy): Eukaryota > Metazoa > Chordata > Actinopteri > Labriformes > Labridae > Symphodus > Symphodus melops. The sequence goes on from NC_136693.1 coordinate 28,628,645, forward strand.
TATTTTCAGGCCTGTTAACTTACCTACATGTCAGGAGCTCGTTAGAGATAAGTTAAACTAAAAGTATAAACTCTGCACTCAATTATTCTATTACCACTCATTCATTACATTCTTACTTTGAAGCTTATAATTTGTCATTTGCAGATAGAAGTTGTGGTTATAGCACTTGTGAAGGGTCGGTGTGCGCTGTGGTGGTCAGACCAAATGTTACATCTCGTTTATGGGTCCCAGAATTCCTGTTGGTGGCCCTTCAAACATCAAATATGATTAGCTTGGAAACAATGACCGAGCTTTACACACAGAGCAGCTTCTGTCCCTTCAAGTCCTCATGCTTATTAATCCTTGACTGTTTTTTAAAGGTTAACTGATATAACTCATAAAGCTTCTGAACTACTCAAAAGGGTTAAGACGGAAGAGGCTCAGGGGCCCCGAGAGGTCATGAGGCCCCTGAACCAGCAGCTTTTTATAAAGTGAGTGATGAGAGGTCAAAGAGCTCAGTCAAAACATCAGGATGTACTGAGCACTTTGATTGGTTCTTTTCTTTGGGTTCATAAATATCAAAACTAGCTTCCTTTAAATTTGTAATCCTGGTCTCAAAAATGTGATCGCTTGATTAACTTCTTGTAGAAAGATCCCAGGAATCCTGCATATAAGGGATTCAGTGATTGATGCCTGTTCATAGTAAAACATCAGATGTAAAATTTGGTTAGAGATCGTACATGTAAGTGTTTTATTTTGTGGCTTTTCCTTTTAGTCCTGATCCGGCGTTCTCCTCGTATGTTAGTGCTTCCGACTGTTGTTCATAAATAAATAAAAACAGGTCGGAAAATGAGACTTGAGATAATTTTTCCATCTCATGAAGCAGAAGGTGTTTCTTGCCTGTCAGACGGGCAGTTCCATAAGTGTGATGTCAGCTATGAATTAAAGCCAAGAGTTATGTATAATTATGTGTGACTGATGTGACTGACAGGCAGGCAGGTAGTGGTAACTGTTTGCAAGATACCTATATGCCACCTTTTTCTGCCACTCTATATGATTATATGTTTCCACAGCGAGCGCCACTATGCTCTGCTCCATTTTAAAAACGCTGTGAATCTATTTTTCAACGGAGCTCGCTGCAGTTATGCATCAAATGCCAAACAATAGAACAACCCGGACAGGAATCAGGATCTGGTAAGTTTCAAAATAAAACACCATAATATATGAACATATAATCCATCACTTTAGGTGAAAACAGGCACCAAACTAAAAAAACTAAACTACCTCAGAAAGACGAAGCAGCATGTTGTTTTTCTCTTGATACAGCGTGATCTTGTACTTCTCTCGTGGCGTTGTGCTAACGTCCCAGAAATGGACCTGTTACCGTTCGACGGAGCACAACCATGGCGTTGACAGACCACAGTGTGAACCACAGCTCCATACACCAGGACGTCTCTCTACCCCTTTTCCAAGGTGGACTGAAAGCTAGTTTGAGACAGCATTTCCAACATGGCGACTGATACGGCTTGAAAACACACCTTCAGAAACAAATATGTGACGGCTCAGACCCCTCGCACACCGGACACCAAACTATTTAAACTGATCACTTCAAGCCAAAACAACAGAACAGAGTGACAGGTGACCTCTTAATAGAGTGTCAGGTAAAGTTGATGCATAATTACAAATACATTGTGCACGAGAGGTTCAAGAAATCAGCTGTGCAAGTGAAATATCTTATAATAGTTTAAGTTGACCGTCTGTTTCACGTATGATTGATGATGATCTCACTCTGAGGACAATCTTCATCTCCTGTAAATACTGTAGATACTACGCCAGCTGTAGCTGCCTGACCATTATAATATGCGTCTGTCTCCACGGCTCTACTGTCTCCTTTCTAAAAGTGTAAAAGTGTTTCTTTGCAGTCTAACAATTAATTTTCACAAAACAGGACATCCTGAAAGAAACATGAATTAATAAGTCTGAAAGGGTAGAAACAAAAGTCAGTTCTAAATAATATTTTAGTCTTTTCAGCATTTGTGCCATTGTCAACCTGTCTTTTGTTTCAAGTGGAGAGTATGCATCAGTTTCTCCGTTCACTCAGAGTCATTTAAAAACAGTCAAATCCCTTGATAATACAAGGCCGATTAAATTGATTCTGATATTGCTTTCTCAGTATTTACACTTATTCAAACATTTCCTCTCATATATCTTGATGTTACCAACCATCAACATCGTCTCAGAGTCAGACACTGACTGACTGCCTTGACCTCTGACCTCTGTCCTTTCCATGGACCGGTCAATAGAAAACCTTTTCCACTCCATAATAAATATTTGACTGTGTGCGCTGTAAAATTTGAAGGCCGCCATATATCTGTGTTTATATAACAAGACAAACCCTGTCACATTTTCTTTCCATGTGGTTGGCAAATGAAGTGCCCTTTGATTCCTTTTTCTTCTTTCTCATTCATCTGTCCCCTTCTCTCCACCCTCACATCTCCATCTTCCTCTATTTCCCAACAGCAGTGAAGGGCTAATGATAATAGGAGCGCCACAAACAGACAGCTTTTCCTTAAAGGACAGGATAATGAGACGGAGTATCTATTTGCATAGTGTAATGTGTGTGTGTCCAGACACCGTTTAAAGACACGTGGACCTCTCTCTCTCTCTCTCTCTCTTTCTCTCTCTCTCTCTCTCTCTCAGGCTGGAGGAAAAGTGGGGCGCAGGATAACTTTCTAACAGATCTCTGGCAGGTTTTGTTGGAGATCTCTCTTACTAAGGGAAGCATAGGAAGGGCTGTAAAGTGCACACTCATTGGTGCATCAACCTGCCAATCTTAATCACATATAACCAAAATGCAGCAAAGGTAAAAATGTCCATTAAAGGACCCCAGGGGTGGGATTATACGCAGCCAGCAGCCTATGAAATGCAGATTCCCCCATTCAGAATGCTACACACACCACTCTCCTGTGTGATATCAGCCATGAGCGCTCATTCTAATTATTTGGGCAAATGTACTAATTAGCTATCAGGTGCCCCCCTCACACACCCCCCAATCCTCACTTATCATCCTCCCCCGACATCTTTTGTATTCAAAATAGGTTCCCAGCATGGTTGGAATTTTTCAGGCCATCAGCAAATATTTACCAGTTCCATCTCATTATGTTCTGGGCTAAAATGCTGGCTATGAATATCTTAAGGCCCCTGGTACATGCCATCTAAACTTTGCCTTGACCTTTTACTGCTGGCCGCCTGCACTGGCAATTGAGCAGCAGTTTCAGTATGTCGGCACACACACACCCACACACACACACACACACACACACTCAGTATCTGTGTCATCATGTCTCAGTGCTGTTTTGCTGTAGACTTAAGACAAAAGCAAACTGATGATTATGCATATGCACCTTCCACTGCATAGTTAGCCTGGCCATGCTGCCTCCTGCTCTGATCAATCCATTAACTTACATCCTGTTGTATATATCTGCATCCAGCACGGTCAACAGAAGTGCTGACAGCTCTTATTTCTTTTGCTTTGCCGATTAGCAACTTGCTCCTTGTCAATACAGCCGTAATGAATGGGCCAGATAAACAGGATTTGGGGGCATAATCATTTTTTTGTGATAGTTTGATATTGCTGGTCTGCATTTTTGCTTTAAATGCAAAGTGATTAATCAATAATTAATTTTGAAGCAGGAGCACTGATAGAGGCGAAACGATGAAAACATTCGCCATAAATCTGCACTTTATTGCTGGAACTATTGAAGGATTCGCAGCAACACCTCGTCAGTCTCTGTAAGTATGTTGTGAGCATTTTCTGTATGGTTTGCAGAAAGGCAGAGAGAAAATATTCATGTGTCTTATTTACAGCCAAATGTCTTTTCATGCAGGGGATATTTGTGCACTTATCAATTCTATTTAAGCTTGAAGCTCATCTCTGCAGACTGTGATGGTGGTAAGTCAGCTGCAGGATCACAGACGGGATGTTAGTCTATAATCCTCTTTCAGTAAGGGATCGTGTCCTGTGTTCTTGGGGACGACTGACTGACTGACTGAACTGAATGCATTCTTGCATGTGATCACCTGCATGTCACATTAAACAGCAGAGGGTGGTTCCTAAATGAATCTTGTAGAATGTGTAACTTTGTGCTTGGAGAACGATGGAAAGATTGAAACTATCATATTTGTGTGTCGTCGTGTGAAGAACCATCAGAAGGTTACAGCTTCAACTAAACAGCTAGCTTAGCTCCTTCTGAGGCGTTCAGGACTTGTTCACTGTGTTGTTATACTCATTGTAATTTAGACTACTGCAGAATTTTTTTGCCACTACATTTTCATTTTGGTTTAAACCATCTTGATTTTCTTGCTCCATAAGTGACTGTATTTAGATGAGAGGACCGGTGGGAGGACGATGACTGGCCCTCGTGCCTGAACGCATGTAGAAATGGCGATCATGCTGAACATCAACCCGACTAAAAATATAAGTAACACGACTCAAACTTCAGGTCAGAAAAAACCCCCAATATGCAGTGTAAAAGTTTCTCCTATAGTCTCCTGCTCAAGTTAGCGATAACAGATGTGAAAGCTTCTATCAGACATTTAAAATAAAGGAGACAAGTTAGAAATCATAAATTAGCAAAGCCCAGGTAGAGTTTCAAAATATAAAAATATTATTCAACTTTTGTTTGGAAACAATCATTTACACTTATTTCACTTTAAGGTAAAGTTTGGCTAAGCTAGCGGCTAATGAGGTGAGAGAGCGCTAACAACACAAAACACCTGGTTTCTTTTATGGTAAAAAGGACAGCAGGGGTAGCAGAGGTGATTATTATTATCATTATTATTACTATTATTATTATTATTATTATTATTATTATTATTATTGTCAACGGGCAAGGCAGGCAACTGCTTGGGGACCCCAGGCCAGCAGGGGGGCCTCAAGGGCTGACAAACTTTACACCACAGCAGTGGTTCAAAATGTGCACATTTTCAACTGACAGCGCTGGTGGTGTCATTAGAAAATTTGCAGGTAAACGCTGGTTGGAGAGAGACTGTAGAATCGCCACTGAAGAGTAAACTAAAAAAAGCGTAAACACGGTGGTGAGTTTTGAAAGGTTTATGTCTTTCTGGCTGTTTCCCTTGTTGCTTTTGTCTTGAGAGGAATGTTTTATTGAGCCATTAAAGTGGCATCAATCTCATCCATCTCTTGGAAGTCTAGTGAGTATATAGAGTGGTTTTCTTTACATGAAAGGACAACATCTGGTTATATAAAGCTTCCGACTTTCCTCTGATAATTTAGATAAATCCAACCCCGGCTCTCCAGCTTATCATCTGCTTTACAGCAGGATCTAAAACTCACTGCAAAAAAGGATTTTAGCCCCCTCAAAATATCCCTCTACATCATCATTTTAGATGTATAGGTGTGTGTGCTTGTGTTTAAAGCAGACAATGGTGTGAATTTAAAGACAATGCTGTGTGCTTGCCAGAGCTTTGAAGCTGAGCCAAGCCCCACCGTTCCCAGAGGTATTTACCCCGTCTCTTCCTACCACATTGTTAAACACTACCTCTGTACGTTTTTATAACACCATTGTTAAGCTCAATAGATTTTTATTTGGCTGCTTCACCCGTCCCTCCCTCCCTCACTCTCCCATACTCTTTCTCTCTGGCTGGCTGTGTTTGTGTGTTTGCATTGCCCCGTCCTTTCACCTGGAAGTGTCTAGGTGTGTATTTATAGTTCCTTAGACAGCAGACATGAGACCCAAGACCAAACATCCTCTTCCTCTCTGGAAATCGCAGAGACTGGAACAGAAAAATGTTGACTCTCACATGTTTCGTGTCTCTCCTTAAAACAGCTTTTTGCTTGGTGTGATTCTCGTTTGGTTTTTATCCGACCACTAGCTTCCTTTTAGCAGAACATATTTTGTGTTACCTTTCATTAATTTTTAACTGAAAGTAAACCAGAAAGGCCTTCATTTCTGGTGTTAAGTTCACTGAAGCATTTCTAAAGGCCTACACAGATTTTGCTTTAAATGATACAATATAAGTTCCTGTACTTGAACATTACATGTTGGAGACGCTGAAAGCCACAATGAAGCGTTTTCTGACATAAAGATTTAGCGTTCTTTGCAGCCGTCCATGTCAGCATCGTTCAGGACATTTCCTGGTTCAAGCTTCTCGGACACAAGATTATAGGTATCTCTGAGGAGTTTGTGCATGGTGACGTTAAAGATTTCAGAAGAATCCTATATGATTTTGTTGGTTGGTTGATTTTGTTGGTTGGTTGATTGTTTTAATAAAGCAGCTTCTGGTGTCTGTTAATGCTGCCATCGGCTCGTTGCCGGACGAAATGTTTGGCACAATGCGGACCGTTCAAACCAAAGGCCACTGACATTTGACCGACTGTCACTTCACTCATTTCTATACTTAAAAAAATATATATTTTACGAAGCCTGTCAATGACAATTTCTATTATGTGTTAGCATCAAGCTAACAAACTTAGCTGTACATCCCAAGACATCTCTGAGACATTGTGCCGCCCCCATGGAAAATGATTTACCAGTAATCTTTTTCTGTTGTCTTTATTGATAAGTAGTGATTGTAGATATCACAGATACATTTCAGACTCCGCCCACCAATAAACTACACGCGTCTGTGTTGATGGGAAGCATGCACCAGTTGGATCCAGCAAATGGGACTAATGGAGGCTGATTACTGATCTTATTACGCAGATCAGGTATCAGCCAGACTCAAATGTGATCCACTCTGTCAGGGCCATTAGAGAAACCAATTTTTCCTTTTCAGCTGCAATTTTCAAGATGGGCTGTTTCTTTTGAAGTGTAGCTACAGGTTTGAAATTTGAAGAAAACTGAAAAATCAGATGGGGTTGTGAAACGGTATCAACAAATGTCTGCAGTTGATTAACACAATGAATCAAGTGACATCAAGTTTAAAGCACATATAAAAAATACCACTGGATGGCGTGGCATTTTCATTAATCAAGGGTTATAAGAAACAGAGTCACCAGGCCTGTATTCACTGTTTGGAAGGAAAAGCTGAAGAAGCCATCTTAAGATGGATATGTTATGACGTCTCTGAGAAGTCGGTGCGCAGATGGAAAAAAGAAGAAAAAAAAAAGGTGTGAAGCGTATGCTCTGGTTGACTTGGAGGTTGCAGAAATGCTCCTGATAAAGCTGTTTTCACACGTGCAATCCTGAAAGTTTCTAGAACATATCAGAGGAACCTGATATTCTCAGACTGTGTGTAACTCACAGCATGTTAAAAAATTGCTGCAGAAACCAAAGACGGCACAAGGGGGACATGGGTCCGACTCTGTAACAGTCTTTTGCCTGTGTTGAATGATTGGACGTATGCACAGTCGGCCCCGGGTTCACATGTGCAGCTCAACAGGAGTTGTGTTGAAACACGTTTTGAGTTTAGTCATTATAAAGTAGAGCCAGAGTTGGTGGAAGTCCACACATTCGTTGTTGTTTTTCACACAAGAATTTCTTCTTTACTGAATAAGTTCATTGTAAAGGGATGGCTGTGGGTCAGTCGGCTCTCACCTGGAATATCAGGGGTTCAATCCCCAGCTCCTACAGCTACATGTCCGATGTGTCCTTGGGCAAGACACCAGTTTGCTCCTGCAGCTTCGTCGTCGGCGCATGCATGTGCATGTTACAGTTACTTCTGATGGCCACTTTACATAGCAGCCTCTGACATCAGTGTGTGAAAGAGGTGTTAATGTGTAGGTGTGACATGCGGTGCAAGCGCTTTGAGTCGTCAGCTATTCAAGCTCAAGTCCATGAACCATTTTTACCGAGCCCATTTCAAAATCAAAAAGGCTCTGACATAGTGTCTATGTCTGCTAGCTGTTTTTCTACTGAATCTTGTGTGATTGAAGTATGTGTGATTGAGAGTATGTGTGATTGAGAATTTGAAACCTAAATCATTGAAGTTAGATGAAATAAAAAAAAAATAAAAAAAGTAACTGAAACATACATGGGACATTATGTAATTGTAAAAATTAAAAAAAAAAAAAAAAAAAAAAAGTACTTATTGACAAGTTGGCTCTGGCACTTTTTTTTCTTCCTATCATCAGTTTAATGTTTGATATATTTTTTTTGAAGTTGAGAATTTCCTTTCCTGCACTTTGTGTCATGAAGGACAGACGATTGAGAGCAGAAGACTGAATGAAAATGCCAGGATGGATACATCTGAGAAGAAAAAAAAAAAAGAGAAGAAAGTGAGGAAGGGGTGTAAGCAGAAAGGCGGTTGTGCTTCAGCCATCTGTTGTGTGTTCCCCAGCAGCAGCAGAAGAAGGTGAGGTCTGTCCACATCGCTCCTCTGGCCGCAGATCACAGGCCTGCTGTTGGCCCGGTGTCGGCCCCTCTGTCTGTGTGCGTGCGTGTGTGTGTGTGTGTGTTTGTGCATTATGTGGCCAGTGTCGACCCCAGACACGAGCTGCTCCGGCTGATTTAATGAGAGGGGCTGGGTTGCCACGGCTTGGGTCGGCGCTGTCTTTCTGTCTCTTTTAACACACACTCACACACACAGCTCGTCATGCCCAGCTTATTACTCACCGCCACGTCACTCAAAAATCACACATGCCTGTCGAAACTCACACGGCTCTCCTGGAAAGTCGCAGGGAAAATATGAAAATTGGAAAAAAAAGGCCTCAACCTCTTCTAAATTTTCGTGTCTTTGTGGAATTTGGGATCCTTTCATGAAAGAAAAGGAGGCGAAAAACAAACAATGCTAATGTGCGTGAATATGAGAGACTTGTCTGCTCTCTCGCCTGGCCAGCGAGTGTGGCAGTGTTTTAATGATGCATCTGCTTGTGTCAAATGATTCTGGGCACATGGCGAAACCCGGGGCTGCTGGCCCCTTTGATGTCAATGAGCATGCTCGAAAAAACACACACTTTCTTGAAAAAAAAACCCTCACACAAGCACTTCTGCATTCACCCTTCTACTCAGACACACACACACACACACGCGCTCCTATGCAGCTATGTACCGGGCAGCGGTTCACTCGGCCCCCCTCTGGTGCTGTGGTGGCTGGTTTTAATGTCCCTGCCTAATGATCTGGCACGCGTCGAAAGGTAAATGATAATTTGCTTTAAGTGGAGCCTTTAGGCGGAAAAGCCTTGTAGGGCTTAGCTGTCTCACTGACATGACAGTGTTTACCACAAGCAGCCCTCGACAGATTCCATTTCAAATATGATTTCTTTATGAAAATCCATCAGACCGACACCCCGACTCTGCTGACTGTTGCACGAACAGACATACATCTGTATCTGTGCGTTTGTAATTCCGAGAGATCCTCCAAGAAGCCATCCAGGAGACGATTGAAGACGATTCAGTTGGAGTCGTACGCTGATGGATGGACACGGCAGCAAGAATTACCCAAAGAGAGAGAGAGAGACACAGAGGAGAAAATCACTTCATTTTTTTCTGTGTGGATGATTTTGAGGCTGTGAAAGCACATTCAGAGGAGACAGTGCGAACACGCAGCCTTGGTGTCTCTTTGTAGGAGAAATCTGGGCAGTTTCAAATGAGTTTCTCATCACTGAAAAGGGGACTCATTATCACTTTTGTATACTCTCTCCGTTTCCATTCTTCATCTGGCTTTGTAAGCACAAAAAGTGCTAAAGCAGTTTTTTCCTGTTTTTTTTTTTGTTGCCCGTTTCTCCTCACTTGTAAATCAGTCAGGAGCTACTTATGTGATGAGCGAGTGGCGAAACTGCTGAAAGCAAATGTCTTAACACCACAACATGTTGGGATTGTGATAACTCTGTTTTTTGCATCTGAGCAAAAATAGATCACATTGTTGTTGTGCCAGACACACAACACACACCAACTTTCACTCTGTGGTTAAATACTTTTTCGCTCATCAACCACTTAGTGAATCAGAAAGAAAAATCCTCCCAAATGAGACACCAGAAACAGCATTAGGCACTCCAACTGGAGGGTTTTATTTGTGAATGATGTGGATGAGCTGATCTCAGGCGGGGAGACGAGCGGGTGGAAGCGGTGTAACAGGAGCAGAGGAGGTGAGAGTAAACATGAAAGAAAGGCGAAGAAAACAGACAACACCTGAAACAGAAGGCGGCTCAGATCAGTCGAGGTGAGTGGTTGACAGCTGATCACAACAGCCGGCTGCAGGGCACAAGTGTTGTCCTGTTCATCTTCTGCCTTTTTATCCCTTCTTCAACAAGTCCTCCTTCATCTTCTCCCCCCTCAAAGAGTCATCTGCATCCTCTCTCCACACCTCTTTCTGTCTCCGAATCTGATTTAGCTTATTCAGATTCGTATTTCACACATGGGCACCTTCAACCTCTCAACACTTTCACCACACCATCGCAACTGTATGATGACATTTAGACGAGTCTGCAACTTTAGTCTTTAGTACAAAGTAGCCGTAAGAGATGCGTCTAACTTCCATCCAGAACCGGAGAACAGGGATTGTCGACTTTCGCTGCCAAGAGGGCCACGTTCATTTTATTCTCACTGCCACATTTTTACACATTTTAGGACTCTTAATTTGAAAATTCCAATACTTATTTAACAAAAGCAATATACAATCCTTAAAATAAATACACCAGCAAATCTATTGTAATTTTAGATGAAAATGCAAATAGTAAGGCATGATCTAATGATTTAAACGCAGAGATACAGCCAGGCTTTTTCAATGCAAAGAACACATGAGGAAGAGTATTTTCTGGTTGTTGTGAATTTTACTTTTTTTTTTTCTTTTTTAAATGTTTTTAGTAATTTAAAATAGCCAATTATTTCTGCTTATTTCTTGCACAGAACAAACCATACAGCTGTAGTCAAACAGACATGTCTGTGTTTCATGGTGTTCTGCATGTATTTGGTTGTATTGGTAATTATAAAGTTCAAACGTTAGAGCAGATTTTGTCTTGTTTTCTTAATGGTGATGTTTAGAATAAAATCTAAAGATAAACATGATAATACAGCACCGTCAGTCACACTCGTCTTACTACAGCAGACCTGTCACCACCTCCTCTCTCTCTCACTCAATCAGCCTGTCAGAGAAAGATTTTCTACACCTCCAGTAATAAGAACAACAAACTTGCACGTGTCACATGTGAACAAAATGAAAGGATACACTGAGTCTGTGGCCTGTAACAACATTTATACTGTGGGATCATTTTAAACCGTGTATTACAGTTTGTTCCCGTATTGGACAGACAGGACAGTGGATAGAGTCATCTATCTGGAAAAGAGAGATAGCAATCTGGAACAGGATCGCCCACCTTGAAAACTACGTCCTCCTCACATGGGGACTCACCCATCCGCTAAAGGCCACCAGCGCCCCCTTATGAAACGATTCAAAAGGGTCGCCTATACAAGTAAAAATATCTTACATGTTTACAGCCTGCTAGAAAAAACAGGTGTGATTGGTTATTGTCATCATGCACACACAATGTACAGGGAGGGATTTTTCAAAAACAGCTCTGTTTTGAAGTGTGTCAGTCAGGCAAGTAGCTGACGTGATTGACAGGTGACAATAAGTTTAAACCCCGCCTCAGCTCCAGCTCAGCCTGTCGCTAGGTTGACTGAAAGTGAGGCTGAGACAGCATTGAGCCTCCAGCGCCCCCTGCAGGAACAAACGGCTGACGTCACTCAGGCTTCATCTGTTAATATTTACAGTCTAAGATATTAGCGTTTAAGGTTGCTCACACTGCACATTCAACAAATATACGTTTTGGACCTTTTTGCCTTCATTCGATAGGACAGCTGTAGAGACAGGAAAGAGCTGGGGGGATGACGTGCAGCAAAGGGCAGAGGTCGGATTTGAACCCACGACCGCTACAACAAAGACTACAGCCTCTGTTCACAAGATAACACAAGATAACCGTCACGCCATCTGTGCTCCAACTTGGCATCTTACTGTATTTATTTACAGATGATGTGTATAATATATCCTGCACAGCACAATAAGGAAGGCTAATAATTATGAAGATGATTAAATTAAATGAATCAATGTATACAAATATTACAGTTGTGATAATTACAAGCTTCTTTTATTTCCTATCTGATGCCATAAAAAGCCTAAAGAGCTACATGGTGTGTAAAGCCAGTATCTCTCTCTCTCTCTCCTGATCCGCACGCACAGTTAAGTGATCATGAAGTGAACTTTATGCTACAAACACACAGTTTTATATGTTCCACACTCCATTACAGCTGGGGGGAAACAGCCTCTTAAGAGATATCCAGACGTTTCCCGAGGCTTTGTGCCCCTAGGGCCTCCCCTCTCTTCGCCCGTATAGAAGGAAAAAAAAAAAAATCAGCCGCTCAAGCAACAGCTTCTTCTTTCCCTGCGGCTACTCCGACTGTACACATGTACTGCTAATGCCTGGAAATCACATTTTCCCATCACTTTACCACCATCACTTAAAAGCACGCCTTTTTCCATCAGCGTAAGATGAGCAAAGAGATAAAGAGGATAAGAGAAGAAGTGAAGGAAAAGCAGCTATTATGGTCAAGAAAAACAAGAAGTAAAAACCACTGTGTGGTAGGCGTTCATATCATGCTGACAAACTTTGAATTACAGTAATATCATAGACTGTAAATATTAACGGATGAAGTCTGAGTGACGTCAGCCGTCTGTTCCTGCAGGGGGCGTTGGAGGCTCAACAGACCTCCTGTTTCTGGAAACACTCGTGCAAATGTGTCTTTGTATTTAAAAAAAATAAAAAATAAAAAATAAAGAAGAATCAGGACCTGTAGTGATTACATCCTTTTATTGATTTCCTGTTTATTTCTTCTTCTTTCTTTTGATGAGATGGATCCGTGGGTCTGAAATGTAAAAAAAGGGAAAAACTGCTTCATTTGGCATCACGTCCAACTCTTTCCTGTTTCAAACAGTGATTGAATCAAATGTTAGGGGCAAAAAATTCTTGATAAAGCGACTGTAATGACTGCTAAACTTTTAATTTATGGGAGGCTAAAGTCCAATTTGTTCTGTTTACAGCAGTGAAGCTCACATGAATGTCATTAAATAAGTGAAAGTGTTTGACACCACTTCTGCTCACGTTTTGCTCATGTGTATTTTCTTTAGTGGCCTCCGCCCAAGTCAATTTATTTAAAGACACCGACTAACGCCAATTACGTAGGCCCTATCCGTTGATATGCTATTTTCCTTTCTTGGCCGGCCATCTTTGATTTGTGGGTCGGTCCGCCTCCTCGTGCACACAGCTGCCTCCTCGCTTGTTGTTCTTGGCACAACATCCAAAAGTCCTCCAGCCTTTCTGCGGTCCCCTCAAAAAGAAGAGGGACATCAAAAGGCTTTCACAGGGCTCTGTCGACATGAACATCACTGAACCTTCCTTGTCTCACAGACGCCGAGTGGAGTCTCTGTGTGTGAGGGAGGGGGGGGGGGGCTCAGACACTCTTTGGCTCTTTGTGTGTTCACGCAGCAGAGGAGGCTGAGGGCCCTCTGCTTTTCCAACATGAAGAGCCCCAAGGTTAAAGCTCAGCCACTGATCGCCTTCCAGCAGCCACGTTCCTCTCTTCTTTTCCCTTTCTCATTCTGTGCCATGCCATGCCATGCTGTTCTTTGCCATTCGTTGTGTCGTTGTCGGCCTTTACACAAACAGGTGCTGTTTGTCTGACCTCCACTTATTGAAGAGATTATGTATTTAGCCGACTGCCCTCGTTTTGAGAAACACGGTTCCTCTTTGTCTCTCTCCCTCTCTCTCTCTCGTTCTTTCTTTGTTCATTATTTCTTTGTTTAGTTTTATTGCTTTTTTGTTGCTTTCTTTTTCTCTTTTCATCACATTTTAACATGTATTATCTCATGTATTATTTATTTCTCTTTCTGTCTGTCCTTGATGACAAAAATACTGTCGTTCGTCTTCCTTTTTCTTGGATGGGTGAGACCACGGATGGATGAGGAAGGGGTTTGTGTTGGAAATCTCACACCTGTTCTCTATGTTCTCTGTAGCAAACTACACTGTACAGTGCACTCAATCAGTACAGGAAAAAAAAACTATTTCGGACACTTCTCGCTCTCTCATCGGAGAAAAAAAAAAGCACAAATTTCATACAGATAATACATCAACTCTCATAGATAGATAGAGATAGATAGAGATAGAGCTTTGAACTATTAAATGATTTAGTTAATTCAATAAGAGAACATTTTCTATTACTGTTTAGAGTCACAAAATAATAATATGGTAATGTATCAACATCTTGACTCGTGTGATGTAATTATTGATCTGCTGGCTGCAAACAATGCTATTTAAAGTTACGTGACTCACTGTTAATCGACCGAGGAAGAACTTTGTCATGGGTGAAGAAGAAGGCGTTGAGAGTCGTTCTCACCTGAGATGGGTGAGACTTTACCAGGCACAGCGTCCTATACGTGACTCTTACCATACGTTCTGTAATCTGGGGTGTAGACACAAGACTCACACCAGTGCTCATGTGTCAACGTTTGACAGCTGCAGAGAAGCAACATCTGATGTCACCGTATCACTAAAGGAGGGCAGAGGCTACCAATGTTCCCCATCAAAAGATTCTTCCTGTAGAGGAATCACTTCACATTACATCCCGACTCCCTTTGCACTGCAAGCATCCTTTTGTACTTTTTAACCAAACCTCTGAAGTTTTATGGGAGTATAATTAAATTAAAGGTACATTAATGTATATGTAATAACTAGCATGCATGCTTTGCCCCAATGACTGCACGTGTCTCTGCTTAATACTTCTGATTTGTTGATTGATGTAATTCCTCTTTAGTTTCTGTCCTTTGTTCTGTGTGAATCTACAAAGCTGCTGTCTTTTGCTGAGAAAAAAAAAAAAAGGACATTGGGATTAACAAGCTTCTGCAGTCGGGCCCAAGTGGACGTTCAAGGAACTGCAGTTTTCTGCACCTCTGCATTGGCTCCGTGTTCAACACTAAAGGTTACTGTTTGATTGTGAAAAGACGTTTGTAATATTTGACTTGGGATAAGAGTGTATTAGAAACTGTCTCAGGGTAGCTTGTTGACATTTTTTGCCGTATGGTTTTATAAAATTCCTTAAAAAAACATTTTTTGATGATGAACCTTAACTGTAAATACTAAAAAAATATCCTGACCAGGACAGAGCTCACGTGCGGGAGTAAAGGTGACACGACGTATGCTGTAAATCAGAACGGTGAGCTGATCACTGCATATTTCTGTAACTGGGTTTAAATGTGTCTAGCTGTTGTGTTGTGGCCCTGCAACGCATCCTGTGTGATAATAGACCTGGCAGCAGACAGGGCAAGGAAGGGGGGTGGCAGGAGGATTTTGTGTGGAGGGGTGGGGGCAACGGCGGGACACTGTGCGTGTGTGGCATATACATATTCACTCGGGTGCATATACATGTTTATATGCAAGTGTGTGGTTGTGTGTGTGGTTGTGTGTGTGTGACTGGGCTCGTCGGTTACCAGGGAAATGGATGTGTTGGCCTCATCAGAGAGTCTCCAGCTGGTGGAGAGGCTTCGGAAGCGGCGCCTTGGCAGCCACCCGGTCAGGGGGGAGTTTGCATCTGTGCTGCCTTGGCACTGGACGGCATTGTGGTTGTGGTGGATGGAGGTTGATGGAGTGTGTGTGTGTGTGTGTGTGTGTGTGTGTGTGTGTACTATGTATTGTGTTAAAGGTTGAGGGGGGCAGAGGGCCATCCCATTTTCACCTCATAACAACCTCTCACCTTATTCTGCACTCACTCTCTCTCTCTCTCTCACACACACACACACACACACACACACACACACACACACACACACAAACCACACTTTAATATAATCACAACTAACTCTTGCAATACATGTAATGATCCTTTTGGCCACTTGGGGGCAGCAGAAATAAGTTGCAAACATAACATTCATAGTTTTTATGGGGAATTCGTAAATGTCTGGACTTCTGGCACTCATTACATATTCATCCACTCACATCCAATTCATACACGGATTTCAGAGGCTCCAATGTGAATGCTCTTTAGAAGTCACCAATCCCTTTCATGGGCCCTCACATGGGTTTTGTGCACTTTGGCGCCACCAGTGCATCTTCACTGTCATTACACATAGAGGGCAAGGGCACGGCCGTCATGAGGCCTGATCCACGAAAGGATTTTGCTGCTTTGTGCAAAATGACAGAAAAAAATAACATGGAGTTTCCCTCAGAGGACAAATAAAGTTTTTCCTTTCAATTGGATTTTTAATTGAAAAAAGAAGATGGATGGATGGATGGATAGATAAAGAAAAAAAGAAAGCATGCACAAAAGGAGAAATGTGCGCAAAATGGAAACAGAGGCTTGGCACTGCTGGTCCATTCATGCAAGTTATCCCTGTTCATGATGTAACTTGCATTCATTATTTTTGTTCATGCCTCTAGAGACTTGCACCATGAAGACAACAGATTGTAGATGACAGCGTTTTCCCTTTAAATTTAATCTATATTTTCCTCTTTTCTCAACCTGCCCTCACCCATTATTTTGTTCCACCTCATTTTGACTCTTCTTCTCTCCATTTTTACATCTCTCACTTCACCCTCATGTATCCCTTCATGATAGCCTGTCTGTTACCTATACCTTTCTACGTACTGTGTGTCCTCCACATGAACCTCTCTATGGATTTCAGACACATATCTTACTCCTTGCTCATTCATCCCTGTCCCAGCTGTGTCTTTCTGACCACGACTTGTCGATAATGTGTTTTTTTCCCCCATCACATGTGCTGTGGATTACCCAGCCTGATGACGGCGGTGATCGCAGGAAGTTGTCTGGGATCAGCGTTTGTTTCGGGATACGGCTGTAGCGGTTTGGACGGGCCACGTATCACAGGGTTAAACACAAGCTGCCAGGAAATGAGCCTCAACACGATTGGCTGACCTCAGACCCAAAGCTGCTCATGCTTTGTTCTTATGGTGTGAGGCTTGTGTGCGAATGTGTGATTGTTTTCTCTTGTCTCTGAGTGCATCTACCAGCGGTAGACATTACTGCTGGTTGTCTTAAGAGGTTTTAAGTGTGGGAGGTTTGCTCTAGATGTGTCTTTGTGTCTGTACATGTGGGGTTATAAGGTTGGTCGGTAGAGGAAACGTACGGGTGGAAGAGAAAAGGGCATCAGAGAGGCAGCATGTCAGTGTTCATCAAGACACACCGCATATCATTTACCCTCTCCGTCATCCTGCCACTAACCACTCCCCGGCCTGGGACAGACATGTTTTAGATTTTCAGTGCACACTTGTTGTATCCAGCTGTGCGCTCTTTGTTTCATGTCACTGTGGTCGTGTCATAAACAGAGTGTGATGGTCGTCATGTGGGAAAGATGAAGGGGAGAGTGGCTGGATCAGGACCAAGAGCTGCGATACGCCGTGTCCCTTCAGATCAACATTTAGAAATGGTTTTCATCGTTGCCTTTATGTGAGAGGTACATGTGTTTTGATCAGAAACAGATAGAAAATATGAACTGTAACACCAATAACTCAACACAGCTGAAGATTATCCTTTGCATTAGATTTTCTTCTAAAAGCACGATTATGGTGTGAGTACGAGTATGGTGGCTTGAGAAAAAGCACTCAGATGTTTTCATTATTTTTTTTTTGTGAAGTGCTGTTAAAAATTAAAAGAAGGGCATTCTTGAGAATGAAAATTATTTTATAATTGATGAGGAATGCATTTTTTTCAACGTCTAAATCTCAGTAAAATTCAATATCTCTGTCTCAAGCTCTGCAGTGTATTTACTGTGCTGTGTGTCAGCAAGGCCAGACACAAGAACGGCAGAAGGATGTTTATTCTGCATGTAAAATCAAGACTTGTTTTCTTTACTTTACTTTTGCATGTACATGACTAATTGGTAAATAAACTAAATGTATTACCATGTCCACAGGGGGCGCCAAAATCATCACAAACAAAAATTCCTTTCAGGAGCTTTAAAAATAATCGTTTCTGCAGATCGCCTGGATTTTTTACCTTTAAAGCAACTCCATGAAACTTCACTGCAGGACTTCATGTAACTCACGTAAACATTTACACATGTCAGAAATACAACTGCACATCACTGTCTGATACACTCCTCTCTCTGATTGTGAGCAGAACAAGCCTGAAAATAGAACTACGAACGCACAGTCCTGCCTTTTTCAAATCCATAGAATTATTTGTGAATTCATTTCAGTATTTCTGTTAGGCAAAGCTTTTGTTGCTCACCGGCTAAAAGTGAGCTTCTGTGCTGTATGGCACCCTCCGTTTGATATTTGTGTGTGTGTGTGTGTGTGTGTGTGTGTGTTGAAGGGCTGAGGAGAGAGTTTCTGGTGCTTCCTTTCCATGTTCAACAGCATGTTTGCGTGTCTCAGCTCAGAGCGTCTCTCAGCCTAATCCGTCCTTATCTCCCAGTGCGACAACACAACAAGAGGATCTTTAAAGAAGACATTTCTCTTTTCCACAGCGCTGAGCCGCTCCACTGATACTGTTTTACTGCTGTCTGCAGCCGCCTGTGTGTGTGTGTGTGTGTGTGTGTCTGTCTCCTCTTACTGATTCATTTAAGCACATGTTATAGTGCTTTTAATTCTGTTACAGCGAAGTGTGATTGTGCAGGCCTGAGCTCGTGCATGCAGCGTTGATGTGTATGTTGTTGTCATTCCAAAGCTCCTCCAACATCAAACTCAGACTAAAGGTTGTCTGCACGTCTTGACATTAGATAAATGCCTGCTCTGGTTGTACACACAGCTGTACCAATTCTCCGATAGGTCTCTCTCTCTCTCTCTTTCTATCTCTCCGTTCCTCTCTCTCTCCGTCCAGGCTGATCTAATGACTCATAGGAATGCATCGAGCCGCTTGTCAGAGATCAATCATCTTCGTCAGGTCGTTCTACCGATTGTTTGAGTAGAAGGCCATTAGAGAGGAGCTGTTTGGAGGTGTTTTGTGAGCCTAAGCGGCTCCAAAGGTCAGCTGGAGAGAGAGAGAGACAGAGGCAAGAGCGAAGCAGACAAAAAAAAGAAGTGTGTGTGTGTGTGTGTGTGTGCGGCTGCGGAGAAGGAGGGGCAGCAGACAGGTGGAGGTATGGAGATAGAAAGACAGGCCTTGTCAGCCTTGTTGCGTGACTCCACTGGCCTTTGTTAGTCTGAATCCTTAAACAGCTCACCGCAAGTACAGAACCTGAGATTAATAATTCCCACGCACCGCCTGACATCCATCCCTGATCTGAAATATGCATGCTGGAGAAAAGAAGAGAGACGAGAGGATGAGGAGTAGAGAGGGGGGGGGGGGGGGGGGGACCAAAAGGGCCCGCTGGATGGAGGCGGGTGAGCCTTTTGGAGGAGCGGCACATTCTGTTTTATGTGGCCTGTCAATAGCGCCTAATGAGGAAGCCCACCTGTGATTTGCGCTGTGCAGTGAGCAAAACCCCTGGCCGTAAACTGCTAACACGAGGTGCCATCAACTTTTCAAAGGTCCTCCCTCCCGAAACAGACACGTCTCCTCTTTTGAAATGAAGTTGTGAGACGGTTTAATTTAAAGTTGTTCGCTAACAGGACAGAAGATGTTTCCTTTTTCTTGATTCAGAAAGAGATGCGGCGTGTGTGTGTGTGTGTGTGTGTGTGTGTGTGTGATTTTGTCAGCGTGTCAGTCTGTGTGTGTGTGTGTTACGCGGTCTCCCCTTTGAAAAGAAATGGACTGGGATTTCAGCAGAAACAACAATTGATGATTAAAAGGTTTTATTGCCGAGCTTTCTGCAGAGTTACAATCGTAATGCTGAGGTCATTTGAAGAGCCTGAAACTTTGCTGCTCATCCGTGTGTAGCTGCAGGAAGTAAAATGCTGCGGCATCTCATTTTAACACAGAAGACGCAAGCATGCTTGACACCAGATATGAAACCTGAATTTCTGTTGAGGTTTGGCTTTTGAACCTGCTGTTTTACAGTAATCTGACCGCTGAGGTCGGAGTAGTTTAAAAACGGGAGCTGATTTAAGGCGGTTTGCGTCGTGCCAGTAATTGGCGGTGCAGACCCGTCTCCTGTCAGAAAACACTTCATAGGAGAACGCCGAATTAAAATCAGCTGGTTAGCAAGCTAATGTAAAGCTACGGTTCCTGTTCCAAGTTGTGAAAGTGATGACGAGTGTCAGGTTTCAAATGTAAAAGGGGGAGACAGAGGAAAAGGAAAAGTTTCTGCTGCTTATAAAAGTCTGCTGCTGCACAAAAAACTGCAAAGTGAAGGTCAGCAACTCATCATTTCTCTGGAATATGAATGCTAAACAAAGTACATGATAAATACACAGCCATGCAATTATCTTATTTCCTTTGGCTGCTGGTTTATTTTCTTAATGCTACTTTAATCTATTTTTTGTTTGTTTATGCATTTCCCCCACTTGTTTTTCATTTTTTGGTTGTTCCTTCCCCGTTCTCACAAAGGGGGAGAGAGAAAGTAGGGCGCTCACTTTGCAATTACTTACTCACCCCCCGACTACTTCTTTATAAGGCACTGAATTATTATTTTTTTAAAACAAACAAACAAAAAAGAGACTTTCAACCGGGAAGAATATTTAATTGTTTTTTGATTACTTAGGAATGGGCCATGGGAATAGGCCTTTGTAAATATTTAAACAGATTCAGTATGATGCCATATTTCCATTCTGCCATTAACGTTTTTAAATGATTGTTATTGTCATCTGGGTTTGACATTCACAGAGAAAATGATTTACTAAAAACAGAGGAAGCAAACAGAAAAACACAGGCGTAGTTTTTTTCTTTCTGTGTCGGTTCAGGCGAGGGTGTTGAAACGAGACACAGAAGTGGAGCCGAGTGAACAGCAGCTCCTCAAAGACTCATGTCGTGTCCTGCACTTCCTCCGCTCCCCAGTGGGGGGCAGGAGTGAGCAGGCTGCCCTAACAGAAGGCTGCCACTCAGTGATTATAATTTATGATCCATTTCTATTATAGGTGGGGTGTGCGGAGACAGTTACAGTAATAATTATCTGGACTGAAGTGTTTCCAAGGCAACCAACGTACCCTCCCACCTCCCCTTTACAAGGAGGGGGGGGGGGGAGATGTGTTTGTGTGCACGCTCACACACATACAAACAGTGACTTTGGATCACACTCTCTCGCGGCCTGCCTGAAGAAATCACAGAGTTGAGCGTTTGAGAATGCTGCTTTTTAAAAACCAGCTTGTTTAAGATCACAGAGAGGAGTTTGTGTTTTGATCCCTTAATAAATGGATCAAAGAAATGAAACAACGAGTGAACAACACACACCTTCTTATCTAATAGATTTGAAGAAAGATTTAAGATTTAACAGCATCTCGACAAACTCCGTGTCACCTTTTTTATTTAAATGTTCCCATCTTAAATCCCTCCGTCTGTGCTCCTTGAAGGATAAATCCTCGAGTGTTTTTTTTTATGTTAAGGTCTGTTCATGATTAAATAAGGATTATGTTATTTCCTTAACACAGCCGGAGGAACTTTCATTCAACTCTCCATCGCGCTTAAATATATACTTTGATT
Organism: Symphodus melops; assembly: GCF_947650265.1. Taxonomy (NCBI): domain Eukaryota; kingdom Metazoa; phylum Chordata; class Actinopteri; order Labriformes; family Labridae; genus Symphodus; species Symphodus melops. The sequence goes on from NC_136693.1 coordinate 28,650,106, forward strand.
CCCTTGAAAGTGTCTCACACAATGAGTAATTAGAAAAGCACGGAGCGAGCTAAGTAGAGGACACAATAATCACGTGTTATAATTCCTGCTCCAGAGTGCTGTTACAGGGATCTCTGAGTTTAACCTTTCAACCTTGTGGATAGAATGCAAACTAGCTCAATATACACTAAACCAGCGTGTATACTTCATAAACCTGAGGATATGATCCCCGTAAAATGGACTATTTAACAACTACTGCATCCACTGAGGTTCAGAGTACAGAAGAGTTCATTGAGCTCTGGTTGGGTTCACACAACTAGAATAATAAATCACTTTCAACACACTCCTGGAGATGTGCACGCTATTCATTGTCTTTTGTGATTTTCATAAAGGTGACTTTGTTAATGTTGATAATAAAAGCTTTATTCAGATATTTAAAGGGATACTTCACCCATGTGTATTGGTATTTTTTGAATGGCTGTGCATCCCACCCTCATTTTCCCCTGTGTCAGGAAAAGCTCTGTATTTCCTGTCTGAAACGGAGCGATGACGCAAACAGATATCTCCGGAGGCTGCTTCGGTTAGAGGTGGTGAAACTACAACGCTAGTTCCTCATATTTTCGACCCACTGAAGCTACAGACCTGTCACAGATCAGTGGGTGGAACCTCACTTCCAGAATCTAAAAGCAACGTCCGCCATCTTGCTAGGAAGTTATGCTAACAGGCTCTGTGGAGAAAGCTGAGAAGAACCGACTATAGCTACAAAAGTGTGTTACGACGTCAAACCGATATGGACGAAGGGAACTTTCAAGGTCTTTTGCTCGTAGTCGATGTTTGTGGCTATCTATACGAGCCGCAGTGTAGTGACAAGCAGTTGAGGCTGATGGAGGAACCCTTAAATAACCACGTACAGTAAGAGGACCGTCCTTTAGACGAGGTGATGACTACGCCAAGGAATTTTTAAGAGATTTCAGGGCAAAGTTTTCAGTGACCTCAAACGTTTCACTTTAAGATGAATTTCCTGTAAATGAAGTCTGTAAATATCCCTTTGATATTACTATCATTGATATAAGCAGGGCTGCACCAGGCTGCACGTTTCATCACCATGTGTGGTGACATTACGCCTGACAAGGATGTGAGTGTTGTCCGTGCTTGTTCCATTCAGAGAGAAAGCTACGTCTTGATTGGTGACACTTTCATCAAAAATGTTTTTATGACTGCCTTCAAAGTAAACTTAAAAGCATGTCCCCCTCATGCTCATCACCTTTTATGGACAAAACTGCACTCTGTGTGAGCGACAAAGAGCGGAAGAACTCATTTGCCAGGAGGCTTACGGACTGACTCATCTCCTATTTGTCTGTTACACGGTTGACCTAAAGTTAGGTTGAGACAGCATTTCCAGTATGGCCACCACTATCAATGGGCTTCAAAACTGCTCTCCAGAAACCAATGGGTGATGTCACTGTTACTTCCATGTTTTCTACGGTAAATGAGGGGGGGGGGGAACGAGCAAACGCTCAACCATTTTTTTTGTGCCTTTGAAAACAGCTGTGTTTTATTGGCTTCACCAAAATGAGAGAGAGCAAGTGAGATGCAGCAGGAGAGAGGAAAATTAAGAGATGCATTGAAATAGTGGCTAACAGGCAGGTTGGTGATGGCTCAAATGAGGGGTAATGGGAGCAAATGAAGACAAGGTGAAACCAAATTAAAAAACAGGACATGATACAGCACGATACAAATCACTGAAGTATACACAATCAAACCAAACATGATGCCAAACGAGAATCACTTAGGTCAAAATGTTTGGATTAGTTTTCTTTCAAAGGATCTAATTGGAAATATAAAACAAGCAGAGCCGGTGCTGCATTCACAATGTTTGAGAGAAATGATGAAGCACTAAGGAACATTGAGATGAAACCATGATATCATTAAATACGGAGGTGAATCCTCGTTACACTAAGACAAATCTTCAGACTAAAACAAAAAGAGCGAGAGTTGGATTTTAAGCTTTTAAACTGATGTGCAGTTCATGTATGTATTATACATGTTTGTGGTCAGTGGGGAGCGATATATGGTCTGAACAGAATGCTAGTCATTATGCATGGCCCGGCCCACATTATCGTATATGTGGGTGTCGGGCTGAGCAGGGCTGGGCAGTTCTCTGAGCAGATTGTGAGGGAGCTGGTAGCGGCTGGCATTAGCACTGCCAGCAGGGGTGAATTAGAAACAGGATCAGTGGCACGGCTTGGCCTCAGGCAACGCGGGGTTAATGCCGCCTGGCCAGACCCTCCCCTCTCCCCCCTTCCCCTTCTGCCTCCCTCGTTCTCATACACTAACGCATACACACACTTTTTGTCTCCCTCTCACACACACTGCCCCCTCGAGCCCCCATCCTCCAAGTGTGTATGTCACTGATGGAGGCTCTTGGCTGATGTGACACCAGCGGGCATGCAGATGGATGCTAGACAGCGCACCCCAATGAGAACATGTTGGCACACAGACACAAAACAAACCAAAGCAAAAGCATGCACACACACACACCAACACAAACCTAATCATATTATATTATATGGCGCCACCACAGTCAGGGTTTAAAGGACTTGTAGTGCAGATATTTCAGTGTTTTAACTGTTATACTGATGGAGTTATTTATTATTGTTTAAATAGAACTTCTTATTTCACAAAACCAACAATCATCATCAGTCTTTAAGAACAATACGTTCTCCAGGTACAAGCATATCCAATGTGCCAATACTGACATCAATAGGTATAAGTGTATTTAATACAAAACAAACAGAAGTCACCAATTTACAGACACTAAGAAACAAGTATTATTACAATTTAATCCTCATTGATATGGCGGTGGAATAAATGTAGATCATCTGACAGCTGCAGTACTATCTAATACTTGCTTGTGTTCATGGTCAGTGCACAAACCTGCCCTCAGCCAGGTAAGTGAAGGTGATGTGGTGATGTTTATGGCTTTTTTTAGACAAGAAACAGAACTTGTGCTCCACAAACATACTAAAGTCATATTTAATGTTTATACTCGCTCACTCAGCCAGCCTCAGTTATGACAGCCATAACTCCAGTAGTGCTTCAGGGGATTTTTGTTTGTTTGAAGAAGTATCAAATATCAAGAAGCACAAATATTGCTGAATTTGTACCATAGACTGTAAATATGAACAGACGAAGCCTGAGCGAGGTCATCCATCTGTTCCTGCAGGGGGCTCTGGAGGCTCATCGGCAGCAGCCACCATGTTGGTAATCCTGTCTCAACCTAACTTTCAGTCAACCTTAAGACGGGCTGAGAGCTGGAGCTGAGGCGCCTTTTAAGCTTATTGACGAATCGTTACACGGCAGCTAAGTGGTGGGTTTACTTTCTTTTCCTAACTTCTTAGTAGGCCTATTAAACATCCAACTCTATCATTCAGTTTAAAATACATCTGCAGCTGTCTCGTGACTACATTTGCACCATTTAGTTTCCATTGAAGATGTCAAATTGGAAATGCTGAGGGACAAACTTAAGCACATTTATAAATGAAAGTAAAAGGTTGCAGACATGAACAAGCTGTTAAGACTTTTAGCTTCATGATAGCCCTGCTTCCTAAATTGTTTAAGGTTAGTTATAACGGCTATACATGCTATTTGATAATGATAATGTGTCATGTAAAAAAAAAAAAAACCTCATATGGAAATAAAGAAATAGTCACTTAACATTTGCAAGGCAGAGACTGACACGGAGAACATGATGGAACTGATGTATCCCGTTTCTAATGAAGGGTTAATTAGAAAGGCGTTCAAAATGATCATCTTCAAAACCACAGTATATCTCTTCCTCTTTCTTTCTTCAGTCCAACTCCTTCCTTTCTTTTTCTGCATCCTCCTCTCTGTAATTTCCCTTCATCCTCGTGTTTCTCATCTCTGTTGTAAATATGTTTTTTTTGTTGTTGTTGTTTGGGATGTTCTGTACCTTTAAGAGAGCAGTGTGCCAGCTACTCTGGGCCTAATGTCATTACTCTGTACAAACTTGGTGTGACAGAGGCAGGAGGCGCCCACAGATTGATGACATTTTATTGTTATTGCAGCGCCACTATTAAACTGTTCACCACTCCTGCTTCTGCTGCTGAGGGCTCCTACCTATAGTGAGAGAGAGAGAAAATACAAAAACAGCAAATTGGACACATCGCCAGAGTGATACAGAGAAAAATGATTAATTTAAGTATAAAATTGCTATTTTGATGTTGTATTTTTCTGTCGTGCATTTCCATACTATCATATTACAATCCTCAGCAAAGATCTGGTGCACATTACATTGCAATGGGAGAAATATTTAATTTGTGTTCGAGGATAGCTTTACAAATGGGCTCTTATTTTAAAACATGGTGGTTAGGATTGCTGCTATAGAGCTGAGGTGTAAATGGTGCTCTGTGCTATTAAAACACAGCAACGTTAAGTGTGTCTAATGTATAGGCTGCGGTGTGATTGACAGATATAGACGAGCTGACTTGGCACTGCAGGCTGGTTTGGCGTATAAGGTGCAATAAAAATAAAACCAGTCAAATCATTCTTTCCTATGAGCAATTGAGAGGAAATATTTGATATATTTTTTGTTCTATAGCCACAGAAATAATACGGCTTTTTATTCTCTAAATGCAGAGATTGATTTGGGTATCTCTTCATTTCTGATCCGCCGTGTCGATGCTCCTCCATCCATTCTTCCATCCATTCTTTTTAGCTCTGTGAGGAGAGACCAGGGACATCTTACACTTCTCCAACCTGACTACACATTGACCCCCTCATGTAATTACACAGAGGTTAATTCCCAATCTGTGGATCAACAGAGGAGGATGGGATCAAAAAGAGAACACAAAGAAATATTGCTCAAAGGCTGTCAGTTGTACATGGGTATAGTGTAAAATCAACTCAAATCTTTTAGGCAATGTTACAATCAATTCAAAGTTGGGATTTGGTGGTGAAAGCTGATTTGTTAGCCAAAAATGTATCTATAATGACATGAGACCATTTTGTAATTCCAACAGATACTTAGGTCAGCATGTGAAGATTTTCACTTACATCAGAAGGTGGTTTCATGAGTCAAGCCGAAGACGAAAAGATCCCCTCCTCTATTAATTTATAATCTTCGTGGAAGTTTTCCACACGCTGATGGTCTCAGTGGATAGTTTTTAGTCTTCTTCAACATAACATGTTCATTCAGCGAGTTACCAACCAAGTTAGGATTTAACTGATGATACAGCGAGGAAGGCCATGGCTGATGCCTGTCAACAAGGGTCGATACAAAACACAATACAGCCATGCAATCCTCCCATCACGGTCACTCTTTGCCACCATAAATTCTAAGCTTCATCCAAAAGCATCTGGACTTGACTTGGCTGCAGGTCTTGAAGATCTTCAACCAAGCCCAGTTGCCTTTGGATCAAGCTTTACTATAACCTTAATGATTGAGAACCTACACAGACTATTGGCACCATAAAACCGAGACAGGTTGAGTCAAACTACCAAACTCATTATAGTCTATGGTTAAAAAAAGAACAGGTATGTTTGTGTTTACACTTAGTTTTTAAAAATTAAGACTCAGAGACGTATAAATCTTCATAAAAAATACACTCCAACATTGGTTTATGTAACACCTATGACGCATAATTAGAAAAAACTAACTTCATATAATAACCAACACGTGTAAGTCAACCTCAGTAAATCAGAACGCTGACGGCAGCCTACAGAAGAGTTGAGAGTCGGTGGTGGGTGCCGAAAGAAGAAAAAAAAGGTTAACCCCTCGAAGGCACCAAACTTAACTCGACTGATACAATATCACAGTATGAGTTTCTTCAGAGTGATTTTCGCACAAGGCTTAGGCTGTTGCGATATTTTTTTTAGCAAATGACAGGAACATGCTAATGCTGCTAATATGATAACTCTACAGCTCCCTCTAGAGGACACCTGCCACGTTTCATCCCGCCTCCTCTCGTTGATTGGTTGATTTCTGCCTTGGTATCTGATTGCCTCTGTCACCCACAGCCTGACGCTGATTCTCCACCCCGATCAGACTTGTAAATCAATGACATCATCATGACCCATCAGTCAGCACTGCTGTTACGATGAGTGTCCCTCTGTATGCCACTCGCTCAGTGGGAGGTTTCAGGCACTGATGGAGCTGCAAATGAAGAGGTGAGCCATGACCTAAATAATCATTATCTTACTGCTTAGAAAAAACAAAAACAATTCCAACCTTTTAGATTTTAATTTACACAAAAGCTTGAAAAATTGTTTCACCTCCCAGTTCAAACGAAGGCTTATTCTCAATTTACATCCAACCTTTTCTATTTGACGGTGAACAACATTTATAAGCTTATTTGTATTTTTTTAAAGGCTCAAACGTTATTCGAAACACAGCCACTATCGACAATGTTATTTAGTTGTTTGTTTGTTTGTTTTTTTCGGGCTTTATGCCTTCATTGGCAGGACAGCTGAAGAGAAACAATATGGGAGGAGAGAATGGGAGATGACTTACAGCAGAGAGCAACGGTCACATTTAAACTCACGGCCAGTACGATGAGGACTTTTACCTCCTTACATTGGTCGTGCAACATAACTGCCATGGCTTCCTGACATCCCGGGATTTGTCAGGCCGGTTGGAGCGCCAGCACAAATGCTATTGGCTACACACTGCTGCAGATGGGGCCATCTCTGTCATTTAATTTAGCTGAAATAAGGACATTTTTCTAACTTACTACTTTCACAAATAACTCTAAGGCTTCAGACTTCTGATTTGATGCAAATACACACATAACACTCACCCTGAATTTACTAGTGAATATTAAAGAAACAGTCGCAGTACCATTTTGTGTCAATGTACAAGACCTGGAATAGCAGAACGACAACCACAACCTGAAAGATTTAGGCTCATTTTGCCTCTGAGAAGATGCTGATATGATACAGAAAATGAAATACATTAAAGAAGCATTTCTGGCTATCACTTCAGCGACTGATTTCAGACAAAATACGCTTTTATCCAAACCTTATTTTCTATGCTTCGCACCACGCTCAATCTGTGTCTGACATGCACATCAGATCTCTCGTCATACACGCGACCTACACCATGTGTGTTTACCTCTGAAGGATCTTTATCTTCACACATTTATCTGCAGTGTTATCCTCTTTATGTTCCTGCATTGTTATTACTGAATATTTGTTGTATTTGCTTCATATAATCTATATCTGTCCTGTTCTTATCTACAATATATTCTTCTCTGTGCTGCTGCAACAACCCAATTTCCTCACAGGGATCATTAAAGTCTGATCTTATCTAATCAAATTTCTGTTTATTTGCTGTGGAAAATGTGAAGTTTTGTCGAAGCTCAGAGCTGTGCTGTGCGCTGCTCACAGAAATTAGCAGCAACTTTCCATTCATTCTGCCGTCTCCAGATAATACTGTCCTGTCCGCTTGTTTCTGTCAGCGGTGAGTGAATAACTGTCAGGTGGGTAATTCTACATGGAGCTTGTATAAATGATGTTGAAAAGTTACAAAGTTTGTGATTGGAGTCTATGAGTGGCATTTATAGGAGAGAGAGAGAGAGAGAGAGAGACGGACAAAGAGAGCGGCAGAGACAAAGTGAGGTGTAGGCCAGGGACAGACTTGATGGGATTTTAGAAATCTATGAGGCTGATGATGAATGTCTGAAATAGGTTTGTCTGCCTATTGAAAAGCCATTTGTTTTCATTAGCTCCCACTGCTAGTGAAAGTCTGTGGTGGGTGGAGGATGGGTGGCTGAAGCTTCTGGTGAGGAGACTCATTATGGGATGGACCTTGCTAGCTAAAGGAATTAGCTTAAAGCTGCACTGTTCTCTGTATACTTTCAGCCTGGTGGAGCCGCAGCGTGGGGTTGAGTGATGTTAAGGTGGAGACAACATGACTGACAGTATACTGGCTTCATGTCTTTGATGTGTCTGGATTCAACGTTGAGTCTTAGACTTCATAAAGAGCAGACAGTGAATCAATACATCTAGAAAGCATGATTCAATCTGTTTTCGAAGGTTTGGATCCTGCTTCATCTACGGATCCCTCCAACCAAAGGTTTGAACTCGAGCCACATGATTTGGACTTGAGTGAGACTTGAAAATACTTGAAGTTTTAATGTGTTGTTTTAGGGCCCTATGATTTCCACAATGTTTAAAACACGGACAGAATCACAGAGTTTGACTAGTAAATGCAGTGTATCATGGGATTTGCATTCATGATTTATTTAAATAACTGTAATTTATACTCAGTTAAAAGCACATTTCTTGTTTTGGACTTGAAATTGAAAGGTTGTGATATGGCCACAATTGTTAGGGAGGTTAAATCTCTTAGCGTTTTTGTCTGTTATGTGTCATATTGTGGTCAGGTTTTTTCTTTCTACCTGTAGCCTGGTCATGTGACCTGCTCTGCCAGGGAGACACAGGTGTAAAGGGGGCGTGGCCTTGGGGGAACAAAGGGAAAATGTTTGTGGAGATTTTTTTTTTTTTTTGTTTGGCTTGGACTGGGAGGAAAAGCTTCTTCCGGAGGAGGATCAGGAGTTTGTCCTTTTTTGTGTGTGTTGCAATGTTTCCTCCTCTGTATGAGTGACCTGCATGTGCTTAAGACAGTTAATGACAGAGGAGTCCTGCATCACCCAGGCTAAGAGAGGAATTAGGCTGCCAGTCCGGTGAGTGCAAAACTAATTGCTAAACTTTTTTGAAGATGTTTTTTTTTCCATTTCTTCGCTGAAAATGTTAAAACTTTTGACTTGACTTGGGGCTTGCATGTCTTTAATTGTTACTTGATTTGTGACCTGCGTGTCATTAATTAGGACTTGAGACCAAAGACTTGATTCTTACTTGTGACTAGCAAAACAATGACTTTGTCCCACCTGTGCCTGTATCACACAGAGTCCTATATTGACAGAAGTGCGTTCACTAAAGCGTGTTGTCTGCTTACATTTTGAAGAGGTCTGTCTGTCAGCTCTTTGTGTGATTGAATACTTTAATAAGTCCGCTGAATTTATCATCAAATGTACTTACAGACCTCCATGAAAGTGTATACCCAAACATCGCCAACACACGTTTGTTTGCAAGTTAGACAGTGTGCAGGAGTTTACCTTAAGGGTCTCAGATTTTGCATTGGCCATTCATATGTTGGCCAGGCAACGTCTTAGTGTAGTACTGGGGTTGTCTGTCTGTGTTAACATACAAATACATCAGAAATCTAGTATATCCTTTGTAAATGTGAGAAGCCTGAGTCCCGTCAGCTGTTGTCGGGTTGTCTTTAACGTGGACGGGACGGCATGAGCATAAAGCTGTTAAAGTCAAGGACTCGACAAAAGAATAACATACTTACCGCTTATTTGGCTGTCACATAAGTGTCTTCAGTTCATGGTCATTCTGTGTAAAATGACGTGCAAAATTAAGCTACGAGTTAGCCAGAGAGTGATAATATTAGCTTGCTAAAAAAAAAAAAAAAGCAGACCACAGGCAATTGCGTCCTCGAGCAAAGGACAATTTCATGATTCCCCGGTGCGAGTGGAGAGGGGTTGGAGGTATGCCGCTGGAGGAGAGCTAAAGCCTCAGAATAGCGGAGGCGTGGCCAAACAGCAGTTTGTTTTGGTTTCATGCTGGTGCTGCATGGATGACATCTACTGGATTAAAAACTCACAGTCTTCCTTTAAAAGACAAAATGTAATGAGGTTGCATTTAAACAAATCTATTTCTTAAATCGAGCCACGGTGTTCATGTCTGTTTAAAGTAGTCAGGCGTGACATCACCATTTTTAAAAAACCAATCTGATGGTCTGTATTAATACAACTGTTTTCATTCTTGGGCTTTAGGGATCATACCTTCAAATATAACCCAAACACATTAATGCATCTACATACTGTATCTATGTAACGTTATCCCCATCTGCTGTAACACGTCCTGTAATATGAACCTCATCTTTAAGTATGGAATATGAACAGCTCTGAATTGGTCTTTCTCAGAGTGAAAGTGTTTTTGTTCATGTAGAGCTGAGAGTAGCCAGAATCAATACGAGAGGAAAAATAAGAAAATGACATGGCTCTCTCCAATGAGGGAAAGATCTAATCTCCGATATCCATTTCCAGCTCAGGGCCATGCACTAAAGCAGCAACACTGCATCCCAGTTACAGCCAAAAGCAGGGATCATCTTCTTCCTCACTGTTCTTCAATGTAACACCTACAAATCATTCCTAATGTTGCTGTTTTTGCTTTCATACACGTAATTCGTAAGCTCCTCATTTTTTCCTCATAATAAGGGGACTGAATTTGACTTGTGAGTGTGGATTTACGTCTGACATAAAGTCGCATCCTGTTTCTAATGTAGCTTTCACTTCGACGTGATGACAATTTAATACCTCAAACATAGTAGTCGTACTTTAAGTATTTCATTTTAATTTGCTTGCCAGAACATCTGGGCTGCTCTTTCTCTCAGAGCTGGGCATCAGAGATGAATATTGGAGAGCTGCTGGCCTCGTGCACTCGCCACATTCACAAACATTGACATGCATGTATTAAAACCGTAGAACATTTGAGCCTGAGACTTTTGCTTGCTCTCTCTCTCTCTCTGTAGCTTCTCTCCTCCCTCTCTTCCTCCTTCATCCTTTCCTTCTGAAGGAGAAGTGGCTTTGTAGTTCCTGTCTGCTCTTATCGGTCCTGGCATGAAGCACTTGCCTCTGCCACTGTCCTCATGTTCTCTGCAAGCTCCCACTTTTGTGTTGCCTAATGAACTCTGACCAAAATTAGACATACTCTTCAACTTTTAAACTGAAGGAGCCCCTTCAATGGTTCCTTTGTGAAGTGCTGCCACCGCTGTGAAGGGAGTGTGTGTGTGTGTGTGTGTGTGTGTGTGTGTGTGTGGCTAAAAGCAGTGGAATGCTGCACTGTTTTATGTTAGACTTGAGGAATTTAGGCTTCGACTTCACTTAGCTTCCAGGCAAACGGACGATGTTGTCATCTTCCTCTCTCTTGTCTGTGCACACACACATACACACATTCAGTGAGTTTGAACATGTTGTCTTTACAAAATAACAACAACCCCTCAGTGAATTATCATTAAGGCTTATGTCTGTCTTAGCAATGGTAAAATGGTATCTTCATTGCAGACTTTTAGGCCAGGCATACACTGCAAACGTGGGCCATTTCTGATTTGATTTTGTGTTGCATAACTACGGTGGCCTACAGGAGGCAACCGACTTGTAATGGTCGAAATGGTCTTACCCAGTGATGGTAGAGGCTGCTTTTTAAAGTGACCATTAGAAGTAAATAACCCCATTCAGACACATTCACACTCTGGAGGCGAAGCAGCGGGAGCCACTTGGTGTTAAGTGACTTGAGTAAGGACACGTTGGATATGGGGCTGCAGGAGCCGAGGATCAAACCCCTGAACTTCACGTTTAGGGACGACTGACTACAAAGTGAGCAACGGCTGCTCCGGCTTGTCACTTTGTTTGCAGCATGTCTGATTCATATGCATGTTTCATTAAATGCTTTTGTTTTGCACACTCTTCTCCTTTTGTATTAAAATCGTTTCTGTTTTTATTTGACGTACGTTGTTGAGGCCATCGCAGGTCATTTGCCCTTGTTGGCCACGGTACAAAAGTGTTTTTAAAGTCAGGCCTTAATCCTCATTAGTGTTGGGTTTAATTATTCTGTTCTTTCAAAAGAACATGGTGTTAGACACACTGAGCTCAGAGGAGGAGGTGCTGCTCCCTCTGTGGATGAAATGTCAAATTAAATGTAGGATTATTATATATTACGTTTCTGCCTATATATTATTGTTAATCCAACAAGATAGCCACTAAACAGAAATATGTCTAAAACAATATTGCAGAGAAGCTCTGAGTTAGAGGTGGACTCATGTTGATCCAATGACGTTCATGTTGCTAAAGCTACTCACATCATTACTCCTCTCGTTCTCAGGAACCTCAGTGAATTCATTTCAAAAGATTTACACATCAAATAATTATTATAGCTCCCCAATACTATTTTACAATTATGAAAAATACTGACAAAACTGGAGACGCCAGAAACTAACACCTGTATTTTTGCACTTATTCATCCCTTTAATGGGCTTACATTTCCACAGTCTTTCATTTCCAGTCTTTTAAAACGTAGGGAGGATGCAAAATAATAAAGAGGGAGGAGAAGGAGGAGGAGAAAAAGGGAAAAGGAAGGAGAGGAAGAGGATTATAAATCAAGGTAAACGGTGGCTGTTTAACCCCTGCTATGATGTCATTTCCAACAGAGCAGTGGCATACTGAGGCCTCTCCTCCCCCCCCTCCTCCCCCTCTCATCTTCCCTCCTCTCCTTCTTTCTCTTCCCTCTTCATCTCTCCTCTCCCGTTTCTTGCTCTCTTCTCCTCTCTTCTCTCCTCCCCTCTTATTCTCTCCTATTCCCTCCTCTCCTCTTCTCTTCTTTTCCCTCCTCATCTCTTCTCTCCTCCCCCTCCCCTCTTCGCGTCTCCTATTCTCTCATCTCACCTCCTCTCCTCTTCCCTCCTCTCCTCCTCATCTCTTCCCTACTCTCCTTCTCTTCCCTCCTCATCTCTCCTCTCCTCACCCCTCCCCTCTTCTCTCTTATTCTCTCCTCTCAGCTCACCTCCTCTCCTCTTTCTTCCTCTCCTCTCCTGTCCTCCCCCCTCCACTCTTCTCCTCTCCTATTCCCTCCTCTCCTTCTCGTCTCCTCTCTCCTATATACAGTTCGTACCTCTCTTGCTTCAGCAACACGTAACACAATGTAAGATCAAACTCTTGTACACCAGTATTACACCCAACGGATGCAATGTATCAGTGAAAAGGTGTTGTGACGGTGGAGCTTTATTGCAGCGCTGTAACATCTGCTCTGTTGGAGATCCTCATCAGTTTTTTTTTCTATATGCAACTTTTGAGAAATATTAAAAATAGACAATATCTATAACTGTATGAAAAATGTTTTGCCCCAAGAAACGCAAAGTTCTCAGACTTCGGACTCACCAGGAGCATCACCGAAACACTCTGCTTGTCTCCTTTACATTTACACTCACGGGTCTGCCAACCTCCTGGCATCAACACACAGTGACTGATGTGAACAGGAAGTGAGGGTAAAGACTTCATGAATTGTCAGCTGTATCTTCAGTGTTTTAAAGTAAAGGCACCGTCTTGATGGCTTCTGCCTGCATAAGGTCTTCACCAGCCTTCTACACAGAGAGAAGGAAGGAAGGAAGGAGGGGATTAGGGGAGGAGACAAGGGAGTGAGGAGGCCCACTGAGACTGGATTTGTATGTCAGCGTGTGTATGTGTCCTAGTGGAAGACTGATGTGTACTTGAGATGGTATGTGCTTTGCCCCCAGGTCAATGACATTTAAAACACCCGAGAGTGTAAAAAAGAGAGACGCTGTTTTGGGATGTGTGTGTGTGTGTGTGTGTGTGTGTGTGTGTGTGTGTGTGTTTCTGCAGACCTTTTCATGCTGGAGGCCCATCCTGCTTCTGTTAGTATTAAAAGGTTGTATAAGGCAATGAGCATTTGGGTGCTATAACCTAGGGAGAAAAAGCAAACACATTAGCATAACTGAATGTAAGATATATCGTCCTGTTGGATATAAGATCACATTAATAACAGACACTTTTGAAGGACCCACCTCTGAAGAGCAGATGTTATAATAGCGCAGATGGGATTAACAAGAGCCATAAATGATGTTTGTGTAATATTCCTTTTACAGCACATTATAGTGTTACATATATTGTTCAATGTTTTGTTCCCACATGTCAGGAAAAAAGTGCTCTCTATTTTCTATTGAAATGAGTTTAAATTGAGCATTTGGCTGCATTTATCCCACGTTGAACATCTGCCACATTAACACCATCATCACCTGCTCCACGTTCAGCTGCTCTTTCTTTCTTTATTGAAGAGTTGTGTTGGCTTCTGTGCATTTTGTGCATCCTTTTATTTGTCTTTTTGCGTTCTTTCTATGTTAAATGTCTTTTACTGGGGTGCTGGTCGTGGTTAATGCGTGCGGATCATGTCTGGAGGCACAGGTTCGAATCCGACCTGTGGCTCCTTTCCTGGATGTAACTCCTCTCTCTCTCTGATGTACGACTCTATCCACTCCTAGCTTAAGAAAAAGCTTAAAAGCTCAAAAGTTAACCTTTAAAAAAGTTTCTTAATGCTATATCAAGAAGATGTCTTGGTTTACTTTGTAATTTCAGGGTTTCAAGCTGGATGCCGAGAGCCTCCAGCAGACATGCTTTGTGGGTGGGACTTTTCACACTTTCCCTTTCTAACAAGGTGAAAGGCGATAATCATTCGCTACCATCATAAGCAAAGTCTGTACAGATCAGAACAGGCCTTTTTATACATGAGCTACACTTGTAAACCTCATGTATATGCTCATGCAAATATTCAGTTTCTCCGTAGCTGATGGCTGTTTGTGACCTCTCTGTACGGGAAGCAGGAGCTAAAACTGGAAAGACAAGGACTCAACTTTCACTCAAGTTCTCAAGGACGTCCCTCTTTTTTTATTTCTTTATCTTGTCTGAATTGACAGTCATTGTACTATTTCATATTGAACAAAGAAGAGCAACAAGACAATGCTGAATGTTCTTCGTTGGTCAAATCTTTGTTTTCAGACATTTTAGTATGCCGCTCGCTCATTTTAAAAGTCAAGCTAGCTAAAAAAAATAAAAAATAAAAAAAAAGTAATGACAGCCAAGGTTTTTAACTGGTGGGTGGGGACCTAAAAATGGTTTTTCGAAGCTCTTCAGTGGGTCGCTAATGTGTGCCTGGAACAAAAAGTGTTTGTTTTGTTCCATCAAATGTTTCTGGGTGACTCAGTGATCGAGTCGACGGTTCGATTCTCACCCCAGCAGCCACATGTGGAAGTGTCCTTGGGGAAGACACTTAACTTTTCTCCCACTGCTTCGAGGATGTGTTTGAATAGGATAGTTTCAGACTGCCGGTCACTTTGCAGAGCAGCCTCTGTCATCAGTGTGTGGATGGGTGACCTGTCAGAAGACTAGAATACAAACTCATGCCCATTTAACATTATGTAACATCTGAAATCCAAACTGCACAAAATATCAGAAACTTGGGTTGCATTTGTCAACAAGGAGTTGGTCTGTGGTCCTGAGGTTGGATCAGTTGGACCAGTTAATAACCACTGGTCTTTATACATGGATTTGAGACTGTCCATGGCAACTATGGATTGCTCATTGTCTTAGCATGTTAGCATGCTAACGTTTAGTTATTGGTCACATATATGACCTAATGATGACCGATTTGAAGCATCCAACATTAAATGTTTGTTTTGAACTCATAAATATTCTACGATGTGAAGTTTTGAAGGTTTTCAGGGACTTCCAAGGCGTTGATTAAAAGACCTTGTTTGTCTTTTTTTTTTAAACTATGTTCATCAATGTTTTTGAATTCTACATGACTGAGGCTTCTGAGAATAGACTTTGGCTTTCTTTCTCTTTTGAAATTCATCACATGAACATCTTATTATGTCATTTATTTTGTTATTAGTCAATGTGCAAATGTTTCTCATGTAAACAACATGGTTTTAGAGTTTTGTTTGCTTGTTATTTTCTTCATAATTAGTTGAAGAATGTGACTCATTCTGCCACGATTTTGATATTGATGTTTGAGGAAAAAAAAATCTCGCATTAGTGGAGAGGCTTTCTGAACAAATGGAGACGCGCTGATGTTCAGACAGCCCTTTGTACGGCTTCTATTTGGGATAGTGTTGGACTTTTTCGGGGGAATTTTCTTGAGCTTATTAATGCTTTGCAGGTTTTTTCATTATGAGAAAGTAAATCTGTAGAGTGGCTCACTCCTCAGATGCTTCTAAACTTTATATAAAACCTTAATTTTCAGTGTTTATTTGGTTGTCTTTCACTCTTAATCTCTGTCATTCTGTCTCTCCACAGAAGGATACTACTATCACCGCTGCCAGGGGCACAGGAAACACACAAACACACACACAGTATGGACAACATACACAGGCCGCTGCTACACACATTCCCTGGCTGGGCTTGATGAATGGGCCTAGTTTAAATTATTTTGTGCAGATCTCATTTAGGCCCTTGAAGAAGAGATCCAGCCTGTTTATTCATTTCACATTTGCACCCGGGCTTCAATATCTCTGTCTATGCCTGCAAAGAATTTACCCTCCGCCCATCCAAGAGGGGGGGGGAAAAGCCTGTAAAAGAAGAGACGGAAAGAGACAGAGAGACAGGGAGGGAGAGAGAAAAAAGCAATTTACACAATGTACATAAAATGATGCGCTCAGAGTTTGATAACCTGCATAAATTATAGAGTATAATTAAATATTATACCCAGTGAATCACCAAGGAGAGAGGATGGTGGGAGAAGAGACAAGAGGATAAAAGCAGGGAGTGGGGAGGGAGAGAGATAGAGGCAGAAAAAAAACAAAAGATTTCTGAAGAGGAGAGGAAGAGGAGGGAGCTTTGATGCTCGGTTTGGATCTCGTAATTGTTTTTATTGATTATTCCTTAAGGTGAAATAGTTTTAAGAGTGATAAGAAGAGGGAGTCAGGTGAGAGAGAAGGGCAGATGGAATTTCTGTGAAAGAAATGTCTCCTTTATTTATTAAAGAATAAAAAAGCGGCTTCAAGCAGCTTTTTGGCATTGTCAGAAGGCCTCAGTTGTGGCCCATATAAATTAAATGGAATATTAAAAATTTAAATTGTTTGGCAAAGGGTAGGCGTGGAGGGCGTCTCTGGTGAGCGCGCAATTGACCCAAAAATATATTCAAATTAGCATAGCTAAACAGCGACTGCACTCTATGGAAGAGGGGGGGGGGGGGGGGATTCATCAAGTTCATGAATGTGAGCAAAGGAACATGGACACATTTGTTCTCTCTCTTGTTCTCCTTTGACCCACAAGAGAGAGATAAGAAGGAAGACAGCTGTCATTATTCTGTTTGTATGAATCAAGCCGGGTGGAGACGGAGACTTCATCCATCCACGGCAGCTCCTCTTTGAGGATGATCTCGGGTGCTGCATGCACACAAACATTGTTTAAATATATATTTTTTAAGATGACTGATTGATTTATTAACTTTGGCAAAGTCATGTCCAGATGTTTTATAGATTTAACCATTTCAGTTTTCACTGTTAACATGCAAACATGTAATTAGTGCTTGTCTTAAAGAATATTATAAATAAGGTATGTTTTTTGTTAATTTACCTTAAAGTTATAATATGTAGAATTTAACTTAAATGTTTACATTAAAATTTTAAAATCAATAAAAAAATCGAGTAAACCTAAGTTACATATTTTCTGTTGTTGAGTACTTATCAAATATCTCACACAGTTATCAAAGCCAGAGAAATCCTTCATTTCAGTGTTGTAACAGGCCGTGTCAAACTGTGGCAGGCGCCACGGTGAGCCGCCAGACAGACAGGAAATGTTTTTGTTTTTTTAAACTCGTGGAAACGTCGGATGTGAGCGCTGTCGTACTGTTGCTGTTTGTGCTGTTGTGATAAAAACGTTACGTACATTCGCTTGTTGGTAAACATATTCTCCCCTTCATCTTCACCACGGTCGACGCAGAGTTCATTTTCATCGGCGTGTGGGCGTTTAGTAGCGGAGAGAATCACTCCCATGATTTCCCGCCAGCCTCGACATCATCTTTTGTTTAGATTGAGCGCTCCCTGGTGGTTGAAGTTACAAACTGCACGTTGATGACGATGGTCCCTCTTTTTGGCAGCAGGTCTCTAGTTTCTAGCTTGTTGTATTTTTGTTAAATACATTTGAATGTGATTTTGGATTGATTCTGAATTTTCTGCATTTTTTCCCATAATGCACCTTGTTTCGTAATTGCTGACCATTTGATTTGTCATCCACTGTACCTATCAAGCCCTAAAAATATCTACAACTGGCAGCTGTAAAAAGAAAACCTCCAAAAAAAGTCGTGGAAGGATTCCTTAGATCTTCTTTTGGGGTTCATTTGGTGAAATGTTGAATAAATTGACCTGTTTAGGCTTTAAAAAGAAGAAGTTCAGAGGGGACATGTCTCATCAAGGACAGAACTTGAGTGCAGAGTTACTTTCCATCACATCTCCCCATGGGGAAAATACAGATTTACTCTTACACATACAAATCTCATCAAAGAGGCTGGAGTTCAAAGAGGACTATTCTTAAATGATGGCTGCTTTAAATCTACACGACATGTGATGGTTGACAACAAACAGAAAGATGACAGCACGGGACCAGTGCGCGCTGAGCAAACCAGTCTTAGGCTTCCCGGTAAAAAACACAGCATCTAACGAGCACTCCATCTCTGTCTCTCTCCTCCTCTCGCCCATTGTTTATTCAAATTTTTCAGACGGGGTACTTTTTCCAGTTCAGCACCTTCACCAGTTTTGTGAGAGAACGGCATTATGCCTGTGTTATTATGCAATTCATCACCAATAATAGATTTGTTTACGGGGGCCCCCGTCTCTCGCTTGCTCTCAGCACTGCATTTTCAAAATAATAATAATAATACATAGTGTATAATGACGGTAATGGTACGAAGGCTTTGATAATAGATGTGCTGGGAGGGATAAGGGAGCCTTGATCAGCCTGGGTCTCAGCTCAATTGTCTTCAAAGCACTGTTTAATGTAGAATAGGCATCCTGGGAGATTGTCTCGAAACCAAGAAAAAGGTGGGTGTACGGATAAGAGAAATGAACGCACCGATGGGAGAATGCACGCGCACACACACGCCACACTCACACAGCACACACGCTGGCACACACACGCAACATTCTCAAATAAGCTCTCACACAAACACCCACTGGTGCATCTCCCCTCAGAGGGCTCTCTGGTGTAAACGTGTTAAAACTCTCCCTTGGTCTTTGGCTTCTGCTGAATAAATCTGTGTTTTAGTCTTCACTTTAGCACTTTAAACTCGGGTTATTTCCAGCATGTTTTCTCCCTGCCTCCTCCTGGGCTTTAAACGAGATCTCAAGCTGCCAACGGATGTAGCAGCACTCGTTTTGAGAGTGCGCTGCGCTACATGTAGGTGAGAATGTAAAAAAATTAAACACTTAAGTTTTAATATTTAAACAAAAACATCACAGTTGGATAATATTTTGTTTAAATTTCAGCATCATATTTGACTGCGGATGAATTTTGACACCGGGCCTTATTTTGATGATGTAAAGCGCAGAGTGATTTGGGGCTCGTCTCCCTTTGTGGTAGAAACAAACTGTATTGACCAGTTATGTATCAGCAGGCTTCGTTGTCTGCAGGAAGAACAGTCCATATGGAGAGCAGGCGGAAGACAATCTGCGGTACAGGCTCCCCTCGGCGGTATCCTCACGTTTATTTATTTATCTCTTTAAACAAGATATCTGCATGAAAGTGCAAGTAACAGTCTATTCTATAGCCTAGCATACAACAATGCTGAATAATCTGCTTGATGGAAATTGTTTAATGCCAGAAGGCTACATTGGACATCGACATCCATTCCCAGAGGCATTTAATGTCATCGGACAAGGATGGACGATAATTGCAGATGGCTCAAGACATTGCAACCGATGTAATAGATCAAAATCTAAAATAGTGCAAACTGAGTTAAATTAAAAGCACGACATTTATATGTTCTGTTAGATACAATAATCACAATAAAATTCCAAACTCCTGAATTTACTGAAACACGTTCAGTGAGACATTTCAACATTGCAAACGAAACTCATGCATGCGCAGAAAAGAGGAGCGGAGAAAAGGAGGACAGGTACGTCCCATTATGACATGTGATAGGAAATCACTGACACACACACATGCACACACACACACCATATGCCGCCAGGTGTGGCTGTCACCCTCCCTTGCCCTGTGCACCACTATAATCAATTAAACAGGAGAGTTTCATCATCAAATATCCAAATGATGATTGCTTACTTTACCTAATCTCCTAATGCCAGTGACCTCTAAACGCGTGGAGGGTAATCATGTTTTTCCTGCTTGTTGCTGGCCTCATGTTTGCGTGTGCTTCAAACGGCCTGGATGGGTGCAGGGTGCCTGCTGTATTTTGGAAAAACACTGGGGAATGCTGAAGCACTGCAGAATGCCTCTTGTAATCAAATTTCTTTATGTGTGTGTGTGTGTGTGTGTGTGTGCGCTCTTTTTTTCTGCTGTTTGTGATTGGCGTTGAATGCAAAGTGACTGTCAGTGATCCTCATGAATGCCGAAGTAGCTCATTGACTGTGAACTGGGTCTTGTTAGCAGTTGGGTAAGCAGGAATAGAAATATAAGCACTTAGAGACTATTTACTCATGCCGACTGCCTTCCCCTGGCTTTTTGAAGGTAAAGAGGAGTGTTTTGTGTGCGTCTGTGTGTTTTGTGTGTGTCTGTGTGTTTTCGTATGTGTCTGACTCTTTGCATGTGAATAAGGGTGCAAGAGGAAGAAAAAGATGTAGATGGAAATGCACCGAGATGACAGAGTGATAGTGGCGGTGGTGTTAAGTTTTTTCTTTTGATCAGTGGTCTCTTGCCTTAAAAACAGATTTCTCTTTGCAGGGAAAAATATTTTCTTTTTTTTAAAAAAGAAGGCATGCCATCTAGACTGTCTTCAGATGTTGATTTCACTTTTTTCTAAATGTGGTATTTTTGTATTTGCTGCACAGATTTGTAGCCTAAGTACTCATCGTAACCCAGTGCTTTTACTGCTTTATTGATTTCTGTGCCTTTAGTGTAAAAGAGAGAGAGAGAGAGGACAAGTGGCAAATGAGCTGCAGGTCGGCGTTAAACCCAGGCTGCCCGCTTCGACAACTACTAAGCTAAGGAGCAATTGCATTACGTGTGCATTACATGTCTGCTCCATTTCTTTTTTTAACACTACAGTTGCTCTGAAAATGTCGAATAGCACGATCAAAGGAAGAATGTGAAACCCTCCAGTAGATGTCGCCCATGAGCACGGCACTAAACCAAAACAAACTGCTGTTGGACGACACACTTCAAACTCCTCTCCACTGAAGTTTGCACAAAGGAGCGCAGCATAACTAATCCTCTAATTCACACATATTAGGGTAGCGCCGTGGCCCATCAGGGCCGCGCACTACATGGTAGTTAGCTGTCACTCTAGTCAATCATTATGTTCCCATGGCGACGCTGCGGTCCATCTCCGGAGCGTGCAAATAGCGCCACCACGCTCTGCTGCGTTTCAAATACGCTGCTAGTTTATCTTCGAGTGCGCTGCAGGCTGGACAGAATGACAAAAAGTCAGACAAGGAAGCGCACAGAGCATCCGGTCAATTTCAAAATAAGACACAATATACAGACGACTCACGATTGTATTTTTCATAACATTACAACAGAACATCAAAACAGGCACCAATGAACAACAAATCAACCTCAGAAAGACAAAGCAGCATGTTGTTTGCACGTTTTTCTCTTTATTCCCGCGTGCTCTTGCAGCTCTCCTGGGATGTGTGTACTGCTGTTCATGGCTGCGCTGGCTGACTATGTGTGAATTGGGGAAAAGAGGGAAGTGCAAGCAAGCTAATGTTAGCGCTCTTTTGTTTACTGGACGCTTCAGATTGCATGTTAGTTTACACGGACGAACCGTGATCTAAAAACACTTACGTGACATTCAGACAAGGAGTGAGTATTTATTCTTCTTTTCTCTCGTCCTTCACTCGTGTAGACAGTTTTAACGCAGAGAGATTTTTTACAGAGGATAGACTTGATTTCTGCTGTATTTATGTGTTTGTCAGGGGCATGACATTCCAATGGTCGTTGAGTTTGAGGATATTTCTGTGAGCAAAGGTAGAATCATCATTACGCCTCACTTTGATCATGCTTCAGTGCCTTTAACAGTGTATTGAAATAGACAAGTAGTTTATCAGCATTTAAAGGACGTCAACAACTGATTCTGAAACCAGACAAAGACAGAACAATTTGCGGTACTTGTTTTGGATTTGCAGAGTAATTGCTCCACATACAGAGGCTACAGGGAAAGTTCGACTCCTGACCTCGGCTCTTTGATGCCTGTCTCTCTCCTCATCACATGCAGCCTGTCCTTCACCAAAAAACGACTCCACTGGTCGTTTGTGCAAATTACGACCCATATTTACGTTTTAGAGTCAAGCGACCTCTAGCGGACGTATAAATAACTTTGATCCGGTGAATGTGTGTTCGTCATCAAATGACGTTTGAACCCTAACCCTTACCCAAGGCCAAGCTAGCTAACTTGTTTCCCCAAAGGAATACTTGATTACCACTCACCTTGGTAAGCGCGTCAAGCAGTGTGACGGTGCAGGGTGAAGATTTACTGGCATTTCTCCGTTGGGCGGTAGGGGGCGCTAATTTAGGAAACGCCCCTATGGGTCGTATTACATGACAGACGACCTCTACGGTTGTATAGGTTGGAGGACTTGTTGTCACACGTCCTGTCTTTGCTCAAAGCAAAGAGAACAGAAAAAAAGTGCAGTTAAATAATATCTTAATAATGTTGGAGGTGAGAGAATTGCTCTTGTCCCTCTTTTCATTTTAAACACCAGTGCTGTGGTACGAAACCTGCAGCAACATGCAACCATACTGAGTCCTCGGCCTGCTGCTCCACGTGTCATGGAAACAGGGATGACTCAGCAGAAATACGCTGTCCTCTTAGACTTCAAGTGCTACACCTCCGTAGGGTAACTTAAGGTCATTCATTGACCAGATAAGGCAAACGGTCGCAGAAGGTTCAGTTTGTGGAGAGAAGCATCTGCTCTTTGTCTCTCTGAGCGCCTTCAAAGAATCTGTGCACAAATGACTATTGAGAGCTAATCCCTCCTAATAAGCACACAAATGAGCGTTTGTTAAATCAACAATACCTAAAATATGGCACTCGAGAAGGGTGGATAAGGTGGTGAATGAGCCAGTGATTGTAAAGCATGATAGAAACAGCTGTTGCTTTGCCTGAACTAACGCTATGTGTCATTTCCTCATCGAGCTTCAAAGTGTTTTCATCTTCAGACACCATCCAATGTGTTTTAAATTAGGTCACAGTGAAGAACAATCACAACTCAAAAGCAGTCAATTCTTAAAAGACTGTTTCTCCCTTTGTGTTTTTTCCCCCTTTTCTCTTACGGCTTGTTATCTATAAGGAGATTATCATAAAACATATTCATCGTGGATCCTCTAAATGAGGCTTTGTGGAAGGCTGAGCGGTTACTAGTCTCGCCTATTTGACAAAGTAAATAAAGGAACATACTGACGTGCATCTCAGGAAACTAACTCACATAAAGTCAGCTATGGATTTATAATGTCCGGTAAAGATGATTTCGTATTTCAAGTTAACAAACACAGGTATTTAAAAGCAGAGTATTATAAAACTGATCTGATAAAGAAGAGTTGTTGCAGTGAAGCCGCTAAGGAAAATTGTGCTGAGAGATGTGAATTGCTTGTGAAATAACTTTATATTTGATAGCATTCGTGTTTTGACCCGGCTCAGGAAGTCACAACAAAAAATTGGAGACAACACCAAGTTTGATTTTAAATAATTCTTTATTAACCAAATTAGTTGTGATTGACTGCAAGAAGGTTAAATTCTCCAACACATCAGGGTACACCTGGGGTATTTAATGGTTGGTGTTAGAGAAGCAGAGAGAGAGTGTTTGAGACTGCAGGAGTTTAAGTAATCTCACCGGGCACAGGTGTGATGAGTTACTCAAATTAATGCTGCACTGAGATCACAGGTGAGACACACCTCCAAGATAATCACATGGTAAAAATGCATTGGGATGGTCCCTCCTATCTCCTAAAAAAGAACTCCTAAAAGTCTTACCCCTCAACCTTCTTACCAGTAAAATAATCCTATAACCACAAGGTGTGAATTAAAATAAAGATAAGGATAAACTTTATGGGGGAAATCTGGTTTCTTTCAGCAGCTCCAAAAAAACAGGAAAACAAAAACAGCATCAATTGTAAAAGAGTAAAAAAAAAACCCCAGCTATGAGTAAGTTTACAATAATTAAATAAAGGGAGAAAAAATACAATAGAATTAAATAATAGCATGAACACTATGTACACTTTTGCTCAGGAAAGACAGATCAGATTAAAAAAAACAGTGTGCAGAATTAATAATATTGATTTAAAAAAAATCCGACTCATGTGGTGGTGATGCTGTTAAACGCAGGAAATAAGGAATATAAGCAGGTTACTTGACTTTGATTGTTTTAGCATCACGTTGATTGTTCATCTCTGGTTTTAAGATGCGAGCAATCTGCTAACTTACATGATCACCCTTTTTCTTCTTTTTTTATTAACAAGGTTTTAAATTACAATTTCTCTTATGAATCACCTTTTAAATAACAGCAGATCATATCATATGCTTGAACATTCCTGCTGAGCGAGTGAGCAGGTGACGTTCGTCTTGAGCAGCG
This sequence comes from Symphodus melops, assembly GCF_947650265.1. Taxonomy (NCBI): domain Eukaryota; kingdom Metazoa; phylum Chordata; class Actinopteri; order Labriformes; family Labridae; genus Symphodus; species Symphodus melops. Next base: position 28,674,488 of record NC_136693.1, read on the forward strand.
ATTCTCTCGATTGTTCTCTTTACTGCTCTGCCTCAGCTGTCTGTATGTTTGGGTCCGTTTTAAAGAGTCCTCTTTGGTGAGGAACGATCCAAATTGAGTGAAATGACCCAGAAGTATTTAAGTGTCAGCCACGATAAGAGCTGTTAGGGAAAGGAGCTGAACTGCTTCCTTAATGGTCTCCTTTAGCACAGGTTACACTGGAGCATCCTTTTACAAAAAGGAAGAAAAACATGACCCTCATTTCATTGAAAGTGACGCACCTCTTAGCCGTTCTTGTCAACAAGCGCTAACCCTGCATGTAAAGCTTCAGACTCAGAAACAGCTGAAATAGAGGGGTTACAACTCAATTCAATTCAAAAAACTTTATTTGTCCCTGGGGCCAATTCAAAGACACAGTGTAGTAAATGAACGACACATCGTGATCAAATACAGGATCCGAGTGGATTTAGAACAAGAAATCTGAAGGACACGTTTTCCTGAGCTCTGAGAGTTTTTTAGTGATTTGTTTCCTTCAAATTTTGTCGTGATATTAATCGGGATGTGTTTCTCGACTCCAGCTTCTCCTGCATGTTATTCCCAAGCGCAAAAACTATCAAAACATTCCAAGTGGAATAAGGGTTTCTGATGCAATCTATTAGACATTTTCAGGATCTCATGTCCAAAAGTGACAACCTGGGAACAGATCTGGGGAAGTAGACACAATCCAGCGGATTCCTGATTGGATCTGTGTGATTCCTGCTGGCTGTTCTTTTAATAATACTGGATGTGGGGCGTCGGATAAACTGGGAGTTATTGTTGTGTGCCACATGTACAGAGGCTACAGTCCTCGGCACAGCAACCGTGGGTTCGAGTCCGACCTCTACCTTTGCTGCATCAGCAGGTAATTTGTTCCGACGGGCCTCGAATGCGAATTAAGTCCAAAATCTGTCCAGAGTATCTGAAGCCCTCAGTCAGCCTCGTACAGCAGTGGGATATTGTGTGCAAACAGTTTAATGAAGAACATTTCTTTAAGCCGTTGATTCAAACATCCTCCTTTTAAATGTTTCACTCCTGATTCTAGCTCAGTTAATGGGCATGGGATAGATCTGATGTGTTTAAAAAAGTAAGTTAGCGCTCTCAATCCTGACAGCAATTAAGTCTCCGCCTCGCCTTGTATACAATTCTTTGTTATAACACTGCTGGGTTTTGTCATTCAGAGTCATAAAGGCTTTTGACTTCCTTTTCCAGTTCGAATGAAGCAACGTGTACAGAGTGAGGAAGAGGAATGGAGAGAGTGAATTGTGCCCGTGTGTGTGTGTGTGTGTGCGTGTGCGTGTGTGTGTGTGTGAACATGTTAGTGAATATAAGTGTTTTTTTTTCTGTCTAAGTGAGTTCGTAGGGTGAAGTGGGTTATGGAGGCAAGAAAGAGAAAAAGAATCCTTTTATGCATTGTCAAATGTTTCCCTTTAGAAATTCAACACTCTTTTCAATATTGAGTGTAAAAAGAATGTGCTCAAGACTTTACCCTGCCCGCTAGAATTAGTTGGAGGACCATTTTTAGTCATAAATTATGCACAGAAACAAAGGGATAGTCTCCTTTTTTGTTCCCTCGGCGTACGAGCCAGAGCTAACGCCTTTTAAAAATCTTTAAAATTGTCCATTCAACTCAAAGTTACTGAGTGTAGCAAAAATGTCGAAGACATAAAGTCGGGGGAAGATTGAATAAAATAATGCGGGGGGACAGATTAGTCATGGAGTTGAGCCCACACGCTCTTTCAGCCGCCGCACAATGCCACTTTTTATAAGCGGCCCCCATCTTCACAAAGGCTGCGTTCAATATATCGAGGATGATACATGGTCAGACGTGTAATCTCTCTTTGATTCTCTGCTCTCATTCATCCCACAACCTTTTCAGCCCTGACACTGATGAGCTACTGGGCTCGATCACACACACACACACACACACTTACACACACATAATGTCACACATGCACGCTCACAAGATGTGCAAATGTTCATGTGTGTCTATACTTTTGCACTTAAAAATGTTAATGCACACACACGCACACACACGCACACACACATGCACATGCATGTATGCACACACATTACTTCCTGGTTTAAGAGTTCATTACAGCCCCAGTCTGTCCTGGCATCTCTATTTCAGCTCCACAGCCTCTCTGCGGTTGTATTGACCACAACATTCAGGAGGTGTGTGTGTAGCTTTTGTTGGAGATAATGGCACTCAGTGTGATGTTAGCAGGCAGAGGAGTCATGGAGCTTCAGAACTTTAAACCATATTGGATTTTTCATATTGTGAAAATGTTAAGGTTGCCTTCTTGACAAAATAACTTCAGTTCCACCTGTGTGTGAGCTCGTCCTCATTCTTTGAAACTTGAACGCGTCTCTGCAAAGTGGTGAAGGACTATCAGTCTGGTCGTGGAAAATTAAAGAGGAAGAAGAGGATAAATAATAATTTACACTTTATTAATCCCACGAGGGGAAACTCGGTTTAATGAACATGAACACACACACATAAGTCGAAATACACACACATGCACAAACAGGTATCCATATGGACATGCATTAATGGAGAGCTCTAAGAGTGAGGGGGCTGCCTACAGCGAGCGCTCCAGAGCAGTTTTTGGGGGTTGGTGCCTTGCTCAAGGGCACCTTGGCAATGCTCAAGAAGTGGACTGGCACCTCTCAAACTACCAGGCCAATTTCTGTCCAAGTCAAGTCCCTACATACTGAGCTACAGACCGCCCCAAGAAGATAAAGACAAACACGAGGAACACCTGAACGCTGAAGGAGAGACTGATTACTTGACTTAGAATATGGCGTTTGTTCTTTCACCAGCTCAGCTAGCAGCCCCGTGTGTCCTGCTCTGCTGGCCGGGTATGCGCCTTAGTCCGAGTGGTGTGTACCAGCAGACGTGACACTGATGGTGGCTGGTTGACCCCTTGTGGATTTTTATCTATCGGTCCCAAACGGACTTCTCGGCTTTATCATTTTTGTTTAGCGTATTGGCATTAGAGTGGGATCTCTTCACAGCCGGCGTGTTCAGGAGGAATGATTACAGAAAGCAGCGACCTTCTCAGCGTACATGTGAGCATGTGAGTATTGTGTTAAAACATCCGTTAAAATGAGGCCTAGTTTATAATGACTTTCACACATAATTACTATACATTTGTTATTTAGTTTTTCCTCTGTCTCTCTCTCTTTCTATCCATCTCTGTCTCTCTCTCACCATCCCTCCCTCTTCCTCTCTCCATCTCTTTCCTTTTTTACACCAGTAGCACCTGGACCTGCACTATTCATCATGCGGATGACTCGGAACATGAATTAGTTTTCCTTTTTTTTTTACGTTGGAAGATGAGAGGGCCAGATGGCATAAAATTAAAAAAAGGCTGGAAATAAAAAAAAAGGAGGAAATCACGGATGGAGGAAGGAAAGGAGTTAAGGAAAGAGGGCTGAAGAAGAGGACGACATAATTCAGTGTTTTTTTTTTTTATTGTCCCGCTCTACGGTCCTCTGTTCTTTACTCTCTGTCTTCCGTGTTATCGTAGAGGGCACATGGTAGTGTTGGATTAAGGTCTTGGATTTTTTACGCCACTACGCTTTGCATTAGAGCTTTTCACATGACCTCCATTGTCGTTTCTTTATACTTCAAACAAGAAAATTGTGAAACTCTAATTAGTCTGTATAATTGAGGGCGGATGAAGCGCTGCCAATCAGAGCTCGTCTCATGCAAGGTGGAGTGGTTTTGTTCACTGGCGGTCTTTTCATGGTGGCCTGGCGTCTCCTCTTCTCTCTTTCTCTGTCTCTCTCTTCCCTGCTCTCTCTTAGCTTTGTGCTCGTCTCTTTTATGAAAAGTAGAGAAAAGGCTCTACTCGAGAGGGCCGGGAGCTGAGGGTTGCGTTATTAGGGCATCAATTGTGGCCAATTACAGTTTGGTTGTGGGAGACCAGCAGCGTGCTGCAGCCACCGGCAGGCCTCCACTCCTCAGCCACTCCAACAATGCGCTCTCTGCATCACTCTGTTTGTTTGCATAGCTACTGTATTTGTCCTTATCTGTATTCAGCTGAATGAAAAAAACAAAAAAAAAACAGGTTGTTTCTTCTTTATCCGGTTCTATCATGCTGAGCACACACAGAAAAGTGTGCTCTGTGATAACAGGCTGCTTTTGTGGAGTGATGAAGACACGCTGAGTGGTGAGTCTGAGGTTTGTACAGGATGCAAAGGCACGCTGGGGAATGTGACGCATGGGATACACTTCTATGCCTGATGCCTTAACAGAGAATTAAGAAACATTAATGATAACATTTGTTGTCTTTTAAGGTTTATTCCCCACTTAGCCGCTTGTTCCGTTTGAAACGAACTCTGGGACACTTTGTCAGATAGTTTGTTTGGTCTGAGTGCTCAAACAAACATGAACTGTACTCGGCTAAAAAATTCAACTTCATAATGTTATACAGGGACATAACAGAGCTTTATTTCTGTTATAACATTAAGTGTAATAAACATTGAGAAAGTTACAATATTTGGTTCAAATGCCACCATAGCAGGATCAGTGACGTAGGGTGATCTCTTCTGATTGGTTGAGTGAGGATCACATGCTTCTCGACCTTACTGAGGTGCAGAAGTGTGGCCATATGTAATGTGCACGGAAATGACCAAAAATAGTCACTTGCCCTATAAAGGGTTAGGGGAACATTTTACAGATGAATCCTCCCCCGCATGTAAATTATAAAGTAGTATTTTGTCTTCTGTAGCTTCCTTCCTGAAAACCTTAGAAAAAAACCCTAATCTCGACTTGGACGGGGAGAAAGGCAGCATTACAAATTAGATTTGTGGGTTTTAAAGAAACTCGGGAAGCAGGGAAAGATATCCGCCTCCCCTGCTGCTTTGATTCTGATCATTCTTTTTAAACCGTCTCTCTGTTGAGACGGTTTAAAAAGAAAGTTCAGGACTTTAAAATCACAAGAGCACACCTTCAAGATTGAACAGAAATCTCTTCCTCTCCAGGTTTAGTCTTTTTCTTTGCGGTGTTATTATTTCCCGCTGGCAGAAACTCTGAGAAGTTCTTCTTTTTACCTAAATATAGAAAAATCAGAACAGGAAATGCACAATGACTTCATTGTCAGGACGTGTTTTTGATCAAATGAATGTACTGTATATGTGACTTTATAACCCCATAGAAACAATTAGAACTATTAGGTTAATACAACACTGACCTGTAAAGTCAACTGTCTGCGATGTGTGGGACTTATATCATTATAAATCTGTATTTTTTTCTCTGAGTCGGAACTGTCAGAGTGAAGAGAAAACCGTACAAATAAATGAACATGATGCTTAAAAGATGTCAATATTAGCTTAATCAATTATGATTGTTTATTTTAAACTGTCAGAGTTTTTAAGGATGTCTCACAAAGTCAAAGTTATAAAAACGTTGGTTTTTCATCGTCAAAAATGGCATGAGATCTCCCACACACTGTCTTAATTGAGCAAAAACTCTGGAAATGTTTTGAGAGAAAAAGTGGGGAATAACATGCAGTGGAGTTGCCACAGGTCGGATTTGAACCCGGGCCACCTGCTGGGAGGACGATAGCCTCTGTTCACGGGGTGGCGCCTCCATGCACTATACGTTTCACTTTCACATGAGTAGGGGCGACACGACATTTGATACTGTGGTTATAAAACTAGAAGTCCTCTGATACCAATATCAGGTCACTTCCTGTTTTTAATCATCAAAGATAAAAAGCAAAGTTCTGCACAATGTCTAAATTGCACAAATACATTGCTCAACACGATGGACAAAAGGGCAAAGTTTGAGAGGAGCGAGGGGCTCGATACAACCCCTGCTGGTAGCTACAGAGATCACCTGTACAATGCAACATGTCACACACACACACACACACACACACACACACGTGTGGAGGTGCCGGTGCGGTGTCAGGCGGCTACTGTCATGCTATCAATCATGGTTACGAGGCCAGCGCTTCCCCACTACGTTAACTTCATGACCTCTGGACCCAATCTCAATTAAATTTCTGATGAATCTATGATTCATGTAGAGTCTCCTGTCAGCGGCCTGTCATTCAACACATCCTGACGAGAAACCGAGCCCCCCTTTTTATTTTATTTTAGGACCAGATGCAAATAAAGCAATAGCTGAGGGATTCAAGAGAAGAGAGGAGAGGGAGAATAAAGATGGAGAAGAAGAGAGGGGATGAAAACATCAAGGAAATGACTGCGGGGAGGTTGAGTCTGCTCGCTGCACACCAAAGGGGGTTAAGACAGGGTTTGGCTGGCGAAGACAAGCCAACAGAGACACGCGGCGCTAAATCTAAAAAGTTTCTCAGGCATTGTTTAGAATCCCTAACAAGGGGGACTGTGAACAACAAGGAACATAATTTAGATTTTCTTCCCCCTCCTCTGTTTTCCTTTTTCATGTACCCCGGCACATAAATAGCTATCTTAACAACTTGATGCTATTTTGAATAGGGGCTGCATCTCCCTGTGGATTTCAGTGAGTGAGGCAATTTGCCGGCGAACAGGTGCATTTTTAATGCTTTCATACAATTAAAACAGAATCTACCTTCCTTCTTCTTTCCCTGTTTTCAGAGGCGCCCTCCTTTCATACTTAGGTTGAATTGATTTAGTTTGTCTAATTAAACTCAGAATAAGATGTTAATTACCCAACAAGGTCACCTCTCTCTACCACCAAATTTACCGTTGGTATCCTTTTTTTCAACTGTTTTTTTCTTCGAGGATTCAAAGGGAAAGTAGAAGAATGGTGTTAATTGGCTATATGCAGTGTCCCATTTTTTAAATTTGAACGTCTTTTTTCCCCAGAACTTTCCCTTTCCTGGGTCTTTTAAAGCTTTGAAAATGGGGATTCATTGTGCCATTGTTCCTTTCTCTCTTGTCCTCCACTCAGAAACGATGCGTCAACTCATCACAATATGGCCTTTGTCTACGTTTACAAAGTTTTCATACTCCTTGTGGAGGAAGAGAGGAGGACTCATGGCACAATGGTTTGTGTTGAGAGGGAGCACGGATCATAGATATGCTGTAAAGGAGTTTAGGTTTTCTTCCATTTTGCCTTCATTTAATCAAATTAAGGTTGATGTTGTTAAAAGCTTGATTCAAACTGTCCTTTTAAGGCCTCATGATGTCTCACCCTCTCTACAAATGTCTCCATGACAAAGTGAGTGACCTCTGTTCAGCTGTTGGATGTCGCAACAGACGCGTTACAGGGGTGAAACGGGATCGACAAAGCCAGTGGAGAGAGAAACACTGACACATCCACAAATGCATACACCCGATCTGCCAATACGTAAGGCAAGGCAGGTTTTGTTTTATATTTCAACAACAAGGTGCTTTACACACCAAACGCATCAGAAAAGGAAAAGAAACTTTAGAAGTTGTTAAAACTTAAAATATGATCAAGTAAAAATAATCCAAATAAAATTAATAGTAAGAATATAAAAGAGTGCAAAGTGAGATATTAAAGTCTTATTTAAAATAGTTTAGTTAAAGGCAGCTGGTGAGTCTTTAAATTTGATTTAAAAGAGTAGAAACATTCTCAGATGTGTTGAATGTAATATTCTCTTTACACTCTATCACTAAAAAACATAAACAGACAAGTCATTGATTACATCTAAACAGGCCTCTAAATGTCTGTCTGCTTATTGCTCCAAATGTGGAACACAATCCTCAAATGTCTGAGCTGCATGATTTCCTTTTGCTTACTTTCCTCAGCATTTTCTCTGAAGGAATGCCAAACGTTTAGTCACCGAACACTACCTGACTTTAGCTTGAATGAAGAGAAGAGAAACAGGAAGAAAAAGATGGAAGTTCAGGGACAATGTGAGGAGGAGGAGGGAGGAGGTAAATTAGGTGTGTAATGTGAGGTTGATATGAAGTGATTGAGTGTGGTGACCTCCTGTCAGGAAGCTGCCTGCTCTTCGACAAACCTTCCTCCTTACTGACGCTCTGCTCCTCTTCCTCCTCTCCACCTTCTATCAGCCTGATGAGAGATACTGTAGAAAAGGAGAGCAGCAATAAAAACCAAAACCACAAATTAAAAAAAAAAAAAAAAAAAAAAAAAAGGATCCTGTGGAATTTTTGGTCGTTGTGCAATCAGAACAGTTCAGTATATTAAGATAAGAGATCTGCAGATCACACATCTCTTTGACTTCTTTTCTTCTCTGTAAGCATCGTTCTCTCTCTCTCTCTCTCTGTCCTCTCTCGTATCCCGGCCCTGCCTCTCCTTCCTCCCCCTCTCGCCTCCCCTGTCCCAGCCCTTGTGAGTCGTGTGCGCCTCCCCTTTGCCAGTGAAGAGAGGAACAGAATGACAATTATCTAAAACACAATTAAAAAGTGTTAATCTGATTATTTTTTACTGGATAAAGCAGTCGTGTGACATTGAATGGTGTTTAGGAATAGCCATGCATGCCCTTGTTACTACAAAGATTAAAAATAGGGTTTGTGTGCGCGTGTGGGTGTGCGTGTGTGTTTGTGCGTGTGTGTGTGTGTGTGTGTGTGTGTGTCTGAACGTACCTAGACAGAACTGTGTGGAGCTCTAGATTATCTATAAGGGTTTTAAAAACAGTAAACTTTAAAGCTCTACATTTTTTATATGTCCTGAACGACTGGAGTATTTTCTGTATCCTTTTCATTTTGAAGAAGAAAATACACGTGGTCTAAAAGTGACATACAAGCATCTCCTTGACTTTCAAAGATCCTGTCACTCAGTGGAAACATGTTAATCTGCCTGTTATAGATTATGATCATGTGCTTAGAAATGCTGATTTATTTAAAATATTATACTTGGCAGAATGCTGCTTCATGTATCCTCAGCATTGATCACTGACTATTGTTTAAATAGGACAACAATATCAATTTATACTATACTGTACTGTGTCCGGCCTGAAATCAGTGAGGACGATAAACTAGACGGCTTGATAAAATCAACACTGATCAGAAGGGCCTGATCGTGGGGAGGCTGAGGCCCTTTAACATCTGCAGGACAATGCTCCAGGTTGTTCCACGACAGGCCGGTGCCATCCTGTTTGCTGTTGTGTGCTGGTGAAGCAAGCTGAGGTTAATGAACACCAACAGATTCAAGAAACGGATGTGCAAAGCGGCGGTGTCAGAGAGGATGTCTGAAGCCGTTTTAACATGCGTGACGTAAAAAGAATCTGCTATACAACACTGTAAAGATAATATTTGTCTTTCAATCCATACTATGTGCATCTCTACAGAATCACAAAATTAAGAAAAAAGCAGAGAAGAACTGATTAGCAAAAATCACAATGGAGCTGTTTAGAGCTGCAGCTATCGAATATTTTAGTAATCGAGTATTCTATCGAATATCCCGTCGATTAATCGAGTAATCTAATAAATCATACTTTTGCTTAATTAAGGTTTAACTCGTCTTGGGTCCCAAATTCACTTTCTGATTCACTGGTCAAGGCGGCAGGTAGATGAAAAATACAGGCCAAACACGTTTTAATGGCTGAAATAGCAAATAGTGTTTTGTGTAGCCTACACATCTGTTACAGTACATTTAATAGAGAAAGCATTATGTTCTGTTGAATCAATCACAGAATCAATCATTATGTCAGATCAGGAGATTGAGAAACTTTAAATATATATTTGCTAAATTATTATTCCACAAACAAGTTCTGTCTTGATTTAGCTTTGAAGACATCAGACATTTCATATAATCAGCCTGTGTATTGTTAAAAGTGTATCTCTGTCTGCTCCTGCAGCGCGTGCATTCAGCACGCTCACAGACTACAGAGACCAGAGACGTGTCTATGACAGAGACTGTGAGGACGTTGCTATTGTTATGTTAGCTGAGACTACAGAGACCATAGACGTGTCTATGACAGAGACTGTGAGAGGACGCTGCTATCGTTATGTTAGCTGCAAACACGGAGAGAGTGAACGGAGAAAAGCCGACCGTTTGACCGGGTCACGTGTTCCCGACTGGGTCGTATGGATCACGGATCAACTGTGTGCTGACTAAAAGTTAAAAGGGGCGCGCCGCGCTCGTGTGTGGGTGTTAGCACTGAAGTGTCTGTGTGTAAGAGAGAGGAGCAGGTAGCTGCAGCTACATTAAACGTGTTTTATACTCATATCAAAGTTTTGATGACGCAAAAAAAAAAAAAAACTTAACGAAGCCTCAAGGCAGCGAAAATTCCTCGATGAATTTTTGTAATCGAATTATTCGAGTTATTCGAGGAATCGTTTCAGCTCTAGAGCTGTTTGATAATGAAGGATAATAGTAGCTATTTAACCCTTTTCCTATGTTGTTAATAGAAATCTGACTCTTAATAATTACCTCAAATCTCTGTGCATTCTTTTGATGGGATGAGAGGAATGACTGGAGGCGTCTCTTTCAGGTTAACAGAGTTTATTAACCCGATGAATCAAGAATACAAGAGTCTCTGGGTTCAACACTACGTGTCCCTGACAACAGACAGATACCTGGTCAGTTCATGAAGTCTGAGCCCCGACTATCTTCCCCTGAACCCTTTTATACATTAGACAGAGAATATCTAACCAAATTATGCATTTGCGAATGTGCGGTTTCCTTCCTCCGATTGGGCAGCTTTCCAAATTATGCGCCTCCTGATGTTTGGTTCCGCTTCTCTCATTGGTGCATCAAACTCCCGAATCCTTTGTCCAATCTGTGGGGGAAGACACTTCCTACCTGTTTCTTATCACAACCTGACATCTAGTCTAGTAACTAATTCTTTTTAAGGAGAAGACAATTTAGGTAATTAAGAATCAAGGCTCACTCAACCTATATAAAAGTGGGTGAGTGATTAACTGTTCAGGGCCTTAAACTAAACCTGTGTTTGAGTTGGTGAGTGATTCAGTTTAAAGGGCCGCATCAAACACATGTTGGAATGTGAACTCACTCCTGCAAGCCCTCTTCACACAAACACCTTACTGAAAAGTACGACAGTTTTATTAACACACACAAACCTGGAATAAAACTGATCTAATATAAATGTAAACAAACATCATTCAAAGTGTAAATATCAAACCTTTCCTTTGGACCGGGTGATGAAACTTTATTGCAGTAAACACATTGAATAGAAGCAGAAAGAGGCCTAATATTCTATCAATAACCTGCACAGAGATCCCATCAGTTTAGACAGTCTGTGGTCGTTCATCAATCACGATCGCTGTTGAGTTTCAAACATGCAACTCAGCTTGAACACTTTTTCAAGAGCTTTGTGCATGTGTGAACACACTCCACTTCTCAGCTCGTCTTGGACGGTGTTAACCTCCAACTTCACGGCGTGATAGTCGAACACAGGAGCGCATTCAGTGTGAGAATGATTACCTCACAATGCAGGAAGTCATTCCTGCCTGTGGCCATCAAACTTTACAGCTCCTCCCGCCGTGTCTCAAACACTGTCTGACCTGTGTGGCTGTTTCACATTTACACACACTTGGATTATAAAGTAGTCAGAAAGCGAGAAAACTGGTGCATCAAAAAGCAGAAAAGTGACAGCACGACATGTTTCAGCTCACACCCTCGGCATGGAAATAACTCTTTCACATGCACCACGACAATTCTGCTCGTAAAAACATGGTTCAGCGTCATTAGCTGTAAGGAAAGAGAGAAAGTGAGACTTGAACCTTTAGGTTACAGCTGCACATACAGGCCTGGGACTCACCTCGACCTTCTCCTCAAATACTCTCCAAAAGAGAAGTTGAAAAAGAAACCAGTCAGTCAATCAAAAGTTGCATGTTCTGTTTGTGCTGGTGAGGTCAGGTCCAGTTATAAATCTAATCTGACCTCGACCATGCTGGTCACACTTTTCTCCTTTCCTTCCTTGTTCTCTCTCTGTCTCTACTTCCTGTCTCTATCCATTACTTCATCTTTCCTCTTTTTCATTCTCCCCACTATCGTTTTCACTGTTTTTCTCTGCTGTTCTTTGCCCTCAACCCCCCCCCCCCCCCCCTCCTCCTTTTGTATTTATTGCTGTATTTATTTCTGCTGAAAAGCCAGTCTAGTTCATTTGCTAGTCGGCCGGGCAGAGCAGGGCTCCTATTCTTAGGCTTTTATTAACATCATGGACTGCACAACAACAGCTACAGAATCTATTATTCATTAAGTGTAACCAATATAAAATTTAAAACAGTCTGGGCTTTTTTTTGTTGAATTATGTAAGGTCAGCATAATTTTCTGCCTATTACTAATATCTATATCATCTTTTCCTTAGTCAGCTCTATTTAAATATGCAATCATTTACAGCTTTTGACTATATGTGTGCGCACGCCCAATTTTCAATATTCCTCTAGTAGACTTTTTATGCTGACATCAATGGCAAGCTATTAAAGACAGTATTTCATTATTGGTTCCTCTTCCCCAGTGGTTATTTACAATCCCATATATACTAAGCACTGATATTAAAGGAGACCATTTTAATGAGGTGCTATCTGCCATGGCAATATGTCTTTCTCCGAATGAGATTGTGTTTAAAGATTTTATCAAGAAATGGCTGTTCGGCAGGGTTATGTTTTGTCCATGAAATATGCATTTCATATCTCTTTCATTTCATTAACATAATTTAATTTGTGCTTTGCATTCTGTGCATAATACATATTTGATTTACAAAACAAATATTTCCATTAGAAAATGAATTTCATGCACGCAAAAGGCAGAACTGAAAGATGTATTGTAAGGAAGTAAGAAAAAAAGGAATTGTATTATCTTTGACTCATGGAAAAAAAAAAAAAAAACCTCGGCACGGAGAAATACACTCAATAGGTTTTTCTTCTGTGTGTGTGTGTGTGCATGCAGCAATGCGTGCATGTGTGTGTAGACAGTATGTAAATGTGCATTATAGAAGCAATGACAGCTGAGGCTATATTGCATAAAGTTTAGAGCAATATAACTCAGATTGATTTACATGGCTTGCATGGGGCTTTCTCCCTGATGTGAAGTGCACCATTGCACTTAACATCACAAGAAGCAAACAGACCCATTTTGAATCTTGATTTTGTGTCACTACTTTTAAGAGTGTAAGCGCTCCGTACGGAGAATATAACGTGTCCCTCCGTATGAGCGGCCGTACATCAAAAGGCTTTCATTTCGTCTCCGAGGTATGTGCCGTGCATCTCTTTTAAAGAGGCCATCTTTTATGCCTCTACTTAAGAGATGTTTAGCTCCTCTTTCTCTTCCTTTAGCCACCAGTGGGAAAGCCCTTTGGTATGATAAATTATGAAGTCGTCCCCCACCCCCCCCTCCTCTTGGTTTCCCATTCCTCTTTTCCCATGGAACGCTGCTAGTTTTAATTAAAGCACTTCACCTTGCTTGTTTAAAGGCTATCACGGGCCTCGTGATAACTTTGAGAGAGTGCGAGCGAGCGGGAGAGGGAGCGCGGGGCTTTGGATAACACAAAGCATTTAAAAATGGCCCTGGCGTGTTCATATTAATTTGGCTTATCTCTAAGAATAAGAAAAATCCAGGTAGAAGTGAGACAGATCCAGGGATTTAATGAGCTCAAAATGTAAAAGCAATGTCAAAACACTTTTTTCCCTCGGTAACTTTTTTTCCTCTCTTGGTGGGTGGGTGGGGGGGAGTAAGATCAGTGTTCCAGGGGTAACTAGTATTAGCAGGGATTTCAGGCTTGTTTGACATGCTGCGTCGAAGGAATGGCTTAAAAAAGACGGCAGCAGGTAGACGTGGTACGAGGAGTGAGAATGAGAGGGAGTGGGTGAGACAGGAGACGGCTAATACCTGGGCTTCACTCCGCTTTGTCGCCCCACTGATAGGAGGATGCTCAGAGGATATAACCGCTCTTCACCCTAATCGCTCTTTTCTATCCCCATCTCGCTCTCTATCACTGACTGACTTTCTTCCTCTGCCTTGGAGCTGCTCCCCCACCACCACCACCACCACCTTCTCCGACTATTTCAAACACACCTGCCCACCCATATCCTCCCTCTGAGGTGCTCGCAGGCCCGGATAGCAGGAGTTAAGCGTTCGTATAAGTCTGTGACAGGTGCAGGCAAGTTGACGGCAGGTGGGGATGGATGGGGGTGTGCGGGGTTGTAAAGGAGTTAAGGGAGGTGATAGCATCACATTTCTCCGTCTCTCCCCCTCGTTTTAAGGCTGGGTGAGTGTCTCAGGATGACTCTTTTAGCATAAGCCTCTTCTGAACTGTAGTTTTAGTACTTAACACCCCACTCTTCAAACCAAATCCCGAATGAGAGGCTTGAGATTGGAGTTTAAAAAAGGAAGAAGGTTCTTGATATCCTAATATGTACCATCGCAGGTTTGATCCTAGCTGTAACAGTGCATGAGGCCCTTACTTATTAAGCATGCACACGGGGTGCGTTGCGCACAGAGCCTGTTATTGTATTGATTTTCCTGATATAGAGTGAAACCTCATTTGTTTCAGTGCACAGTGCAAATATGTTTTATTCTTGTTTTGCCTCGTATAAATCATGCGACATGCATTCTTCCTGCCGTTCACTTCTCCTGATAAGGCTCTGTTTGTCAGTGCAGTAAGAGATCTTACAGTCTATCTGTGTTGCTGCAGCGGTGCATCACTTGACTACAGCTTCTCCGATAATATTCTTCACATCCACATGTAACTTAATCTCACTAAAGGTGGATGACTTTTTAAATTACAATCCCTGATTCAGACTGAGGATCAACTTAGCACAGAAAACACTTAAGTTATCAATCAAAAGCAAGTTAAAGGAGTGTGAAACAAGAAATATGAGAATATCTCTGAAAGACCAGAACGATAACAGTTATACCCAACCTTTACATTCACAGTCTTCCCTTTTCACAGACTTATTTACTGTTACACTCAGTTTCAAGTTAACCCCTTCTTCGACTTCCTCAGGTGTTTTTTTTTATCGTAAGTGGGGTCGTATGGCGTTTTTGTTTTAAGTTTTTAAGTGTGTTAGAGATACAAGAACGGTATTTTAGTCTCCTGTGTCCAGTGTTTTATTTGAGAAACATTTATTTGACATAGACAAATAAATGTTTAACCATAGACCATAACCAATATTTAACCATAGACTGTAAATATTAATGACGTTACCTTTGTGTTCCTTCAGGGGGCGCCGGAGGCTCATCAGCAGCAGCCGACCTTCAGTCAAACTACCGACAGGCTGAGAGGTGGAGCTGAGGCAGTGCTTAAGCCTCTTGATGAACCGTTACATCGCGCCCACCTGTCAATCATGTCAGCAATGTGCCTAACTATGGATCATAGGTATCATCTTCATAATCAAAACAATGCTGTGAAAAGAAAATCTACCCCTGTACAGTGTGTGCCCATGATGACAAATAGTCAGACCTTGTTTATTTGTTGCACCATCATGTAAACGGACGTCCGGTGTTCCTGGAGCCAGCCTCCAGTGGACACTCGATGAACAGCAGGATTTCACACTATATAGCATTAGCTTCTTTTTTCAAGACTGGAGGTTGCCGCTTGAGTTTGACCCATGTCATGTCTGGATGCAAAGTTCACGACGATGCTGCAGCCAGTCAGTGAGGGGAGCTCTTAATGTTTTGGCTTCACTTGAGCCGAGGGAGTCCGCTGTCCATTCTTTGAACAGTCGATGAATCCGAAGAACTTAAATGTTAGCAGTTTTTTAAATAACATAGACTACTAGAACAAAGAAGTAGCAGCGTAGCGTTGGAGGAAAATGGAAGAAATGAGTGCTGCTGACACATTTTCTTAAAAATGAATATAAAAGAATATTTAGTGTTGTGTCAGCATCTTTTTTTGGAAGTATGTCTTTTTTCAGAGAGATTGTAATTTGAGTTTTCAAACAAAGCCAACACAAAATTGCTTCACTTTACATCTGAGGAGGAGCTTAGCTTAAAAAGTTTTCACAGATCAGATCCCGAAAGCTCATAGCCGTGTGCACAACACTTGTGCATCTGTAGGACGAGCAGTATAGATTTTAGTCGCAGACTTAACCAGCTGTACAGTAGATCAGTGTTGTGTGGCTACAGACACCACTGCCCGCCTGCAGAATATAGGCTAGACGGAAGTAGCTTCTCAGACAACAACACATAACAAACATGTCCCCCTTCCTCAAACAAACATGTCCCCGTCTCCACATTATCACCGTAGCCTGAACAAAACGCCTCTCTTTGCTCTCGCCGGCTTCCATGAGCACAGGTACCTCAGCTTGTTTGTTAACATCAACACCAAAGAGAGGGAGAAAGGAGAGAGGGGGGAAAAATCAATCTAATACTGCAGAACTATCAGATCATATGAAATTATGGATTCTTGGTCTGAGCATTCAGCCCTTGTCTGCCGAGCTGTGCAAATCAATTCAAACAGACACAAAGAGCAAACACACGGCGAACACCACAATAGGAAATTGAAGCGAGCGGAGCCTCCCTTTTTAAAATATGCCGCTACATATTTGTTTTGTGGATTACCATTCTGAAATGAAATTTGAACAGTTACTTAAAATAATATGCAAAAGATATTTCTTGCCTCTTTTTTTTTATTTTTTTTATCATTCCTCTCCTCCCTGTCCCCCGCCCGTCCCCTTGTTTGTTGGAGGAGAGGGGAGCGCTGGTAGAGGCCACAATGTAAACAGACACAGAGCTGCTATGATGCTGATTATGTTTCCAAAACATATTTTGGGGCCTTTATCCCCATTGCGGGGAGTTGACTATTTATCCTTTTTTTTTTGTTTCCTTATTGTACTGCTGCCTCTGAAACATTTATGACTTCTGTATCTGAGGTGCAGTCAAAGGCAGCTGATGTTGGCTGTAAGCTTTTCAAGGAGAAACAAAAAATATGTGTCATGTTAGGTGCAGGCCGCAATCACAGACATCAGCCTGTTAAAAGGCAGCGCTGCTCCCAGGTGGGATTCTGTTGTGTGAGTAAATATTGTGACTCGCTCGCTTTAATGTAAGAATTCTTCGATGCGGCCTCATTTTCAGCTCCAGTGTTTTCAGCCCTTTTAAACAGTTTTCTCCGTGCAGGATGTTATATCAGATTGAGGTCCTTTAATTGTATTTCATCTTTGGTGGCACCTGAGCAGAATATGTAATAGAAAAGCTGTTTGGAATGAAATCAAATTCACGCACCCACTCAATACACTCGCTCAATTGAAGTGTCTGTGTGTGTGTGTGTGTGTGTGTGTGTGTGTGTGTGTGTGTTTTTTTTCTTAAGGCAGCAACAGTATCATGTTGCAAAGAGAACATCGGCCCCTTGGATATTGTTCCTCTGAGCTGTCTTTAAACCTTCACCTTGTTATGTCCTCTTATCTCTGTACCTCTCTACATGTTGACAAACCAACATTCATTACTGGGTTTGCATTATTTTTCAAACCAATAATGGATGTTCAATCAATCAATTACTGTTTTTATAGATTAAAGTCATAACCAGTGTTATCTCAAGAGCATGTGGGATAATATGCACGCAGGATTTCTTATTTGTATTCCTCGCTTTCTGAATGAGGACGCCGGTGGTTGTGGGGACGACGCAGTCCGGTGGTCGTGGCTGGACAACGACGTGGACTGATGTTAGCGGCTGGGCTTCAGGGACGTCGGCTCGTTGACTCTTCGGGAAGATCAGCAGCAGGCTGTCCTCCCTAATCCCGAGGAACCTACATTTTGTAGGGACTGCTTCCACCTCTTATCTTCGGCCTGCATGTGGGGAAAACTTCATCTAGTGAATATCATCAGGACGAGAACATCAAACCAAAACCAGTCACTGCAGCAAAGCTCACCTATCAAAAGTCACTCAATCTCCAACTCTTTATATACTTTATCTTCTAGTAATAATTATAACGACAAATAATTCTCTTCTTTTGGGACATGTATCCACACCCTAAAGTATATCTTCTTCTGAGCGACAGAGTTTCATTTTGTGATGAAAGACGGAGAAGTGTTGGTGGGGAGCTTGATAAAAGCCTCGGCTGAGGTGTTGCAGGAGCACTTGAATAATGTAAACACTGAGAATTAGAGGACGATGCCGTGGATTCAAAGAGCCTTATTTTGACAGTGTTGAGTGAGCTGTCAAATGCACATAAGGCACAGTGATTCAGGGGCGTGTCCTACTACATTTTGTTAAGTGCTAAGTGAGGTGTAGGGCACAAAGAGGTTGGAATTAAGTCGCTTGATTATACAAACAATGTGTTAGAGCAGTAGCATGAATCAAAACAATCAGAGAGCCAGCTTTTTAATCCTGCTCTAACACAGTCGTTTTCTGTGTCCTCGAGATGAAACACGCCACCTTTGTGTTTGACCACACCAACACACTTACGTTCCTTTGCTTTTTAATCAGTTCAATCTATTTAATCAATGTGAGTGCTGGGCATAAAAAATGGCAGCGGTGCCTCAAGACGCTCTGTACCAGGTGTACTGAAGTTCAGATACCATATTTACATCTATCTATTTACATCATTTACATCTTCATATTAAACAATCTGTTGTTTAATAAACTCTAAACACTGAGTTTTATCCCATACAAGGATTTGAGGTCTTTTATTGACTCGCACTGAGCAACAAAACCTTCCCAGAGAATGAAAGTGCCTTACCTGAGAGATTGGAGATGTTCTTGGAGCATATTAAATATGTAATGTTGAGTTAATACAGACACGAGACATCAGAAAACCTGTGGTTTTTCTGAAGGGAGAATGTGCAACTTTTTCATCCAGTAGATGTCGCCCTTGAGCACCAGCGTTAAGCCAAAGCTGCTGTTTGGCCACACCTCCGCTATTCTGAAGCCTGCGTTCTCCTCCGGCGACAAACCTCCAACCCCTCTCCACTCGCATTCACAAGGAGTTACGACTTAGAACGCACTTTTAAGTGCCAGCTTCCTTATCCACTCTCCTATGTCACGTTAAACTGCAATTGCCTGTAGTCTGCGTTGTTGTGTTAGCATGCTAATGTTAGCACACTGGTTAGCTCGTAGCTTTATATTGCACATAAATTGACCGTCCAAATAAGCTTTGAGAATACGTCTTTTCTCTCGTCCTTGACTAAATCAGCTTTATACACAAGGCCGTGCTGTCCGTGTAAACGTGACGTAAACACGGCTCTGACAACACAGCTGGAGGGACTCACTCGTTGTCGACAGTCATGACTCAGAGAGTCAAACAAACAGTCATGACTCAGAGAGACATCCACAGAGGATATACTTGATTTCTGCTGTGTTTATGTGTAAAATGTGGCACACTCTGCCTTGTGGGGTTGGGCGGGGTCACAGCCTGGGTCACCTAAAGCTTCAGTGACTTGTCTTCTGGTGTATTCTTATATTTATACCTATTTGACCTTTTTTTCCCCCCTCAGTAACAAACCCATTCACTGCTGCCTCTCCTGCATAACCAGGACGAACAGAACATTTTTATCTATTCAAACTAATGAACACTTCTTACAAATAAAGCTTCTTCTTTTTTTTCTTTTTTTTACTGCTTTGTTGATTTTAAACTGAATTTGTTTTATTTGGCTCGTGTGACAGCGTGAACACTAACGGTAGATTATTTGGATTTTATACCAGATCGACAGCTGAAAATAGTTCCCAGCAAATGCACAATTACTCCTGTTTGAGTGACGTTTGGTAAAAACTACAGTGCCCATCTGTAGCTTATTATTTGTTTAATGTGCAGGGAACACTTAAATCCGAGCGACACATGGAGGAGGCAGGAGCGGGAGCACTCCAGGGAAACAAATGTCTGATTCTTATGTATTTTTGAAACCATTTTTCTTTCATAATCTTTTCTTATAATATCTATGTAAATACTCTTTTTTTTGTGGAAATTCTGTCTGCTTTTATTGGTGTCAAAACGACAGCTCGTCTGTTCAAATAATGCACCTGTGTCCCCTGGCTCTGCTATATGCTGTGAACTGCTTCTGAAGAGGAAGCCTTTGGTGGCTCGTTACGAGGGTGTCTGCTCTTTACAGTGTCTTCTTTTATACATGTGCAAAGTAAAAAAAAAAAAGTTGCACTATGACTCTTTCTACATTTATATTTTTAGTGCTCGGCACACCGGGAGCCGAGAGTAAAATACTTTTAGCTTTAACAAGTGTTTCACTTCAAGTGCAGGAGTCTCAAAGCTGCAGCGCCATAAAGGAAGCTGTCAGGTAAGTATAATCATCGCGTGGAGGCTTTCATATCGAAGCAGGCAGAGGGAGTAAGGTAAGAGCATGTCAAATTGATGGGGCTGTTTGAGCTGATTTCATGGCTGTGTGAGCTTTGTTCAACCTGTTACTATTGATGCTGAACTTTTTACTCTCTGAAGACCCCATTAATGTAAACACAGTCTGGATAAAAAGAGCAAACTTGATTTAAATTAAAAACACATTGTGCAGAAATAATTACAAAATATCCTTCCGTTGAGTGGCTATAAGTGACTGAGAACTCCATCTGGGATTCAAACAGGTTTAATAAAGAGGAGATTAAAGCTTGAACCAGGCTTCACCTCGACACTTGTTGTTATGAACAGTGTGATCTTGTACAGTACATATTGTTCTATCCGTGTCCGCGCTCTTTCTTTTTTAAATAAATTCAAATACAGTCATGAGAGTCTCTTTCAAGGAAGCACAATGTGTTGTTCATTGGTGGTTCAGGTTTAGTGACACAAAGACGAAAAACAAACTACTACACAAGTTTTATAAAATAATTAAATAATTCAAATTCACCTATGTTTGACTTCACTTCATATAAATACTGACGACATAATAATGTAAGTCAGTGTAGTTGATGTCATATCTGTCGGCCACACTGGACAATTTTAGGCCCCATTACCCCTCCTACATGATCTGGGTGGGGGGGGGGGTCGCTCCCTGCTTGTCGCGACAGATTATTTGTCCAAATAATCCTTAAGTGTGTGTTGTTAATAAGATTATTTTACTGCTCCTGATCATGTCCAATATTCCAAGTTTGGCTGCCCTGACAGAAAGCCCACGTTAGCCAATGAGAGCATCAGGCCGGGAAGCGTCAGCCTCTGCCTCTGCCTCCTTTTCAGTTCTCAACACCTCCAGCTGCAAACTGTTTAAAGTCTCAGTCAGGATTGAACCCACATCTTTTATTTTATTTTCTCGCTTTAAAACAGAATAAACTGCAGAACAGCCGCTGATGACATCGATCACTCCCTCAAATGAGTTTTTCTTCTGAAAAGGTGCGTAGTCTTGTGGTCCAGCGAGTGTGTTCAGAGGAAATATAATGTTAACAATCATTTCAAACTGTCCTTATTTCGCTTGTCTCCAACAAAAAGTACCTTTAAAATGCTGCAGTAAACAACTTATTTTCAACACTTAATGATTGTTAAAAGATTTGAAATTGAAGTGAAATGTTTGAGTAGAGCACACAGGTGGTTTGGTGACAACAACCTGCTCTGAGATCTGTGAGTAAAGTGTGCTAAATCGTCTGCACTTACAGGGCAGTTTTCTCGTCTTTTAACCCTTTAAAGCACTTTTTTCACTACAAGGCTCAGGTAAAAAAAAAAAAGAAGCCAATTTTTAAAGCCAGTTTATAATCCGTGCCCACAGATTAACAATCTGCTGGCACTGGGCACAGATTAATTAACAGTGAGTACAGTTTTTCTATCTGTGAGCACAGTACAAACGAATGTTTCCCCCAGTTTACAAATCGAACACAAAGTTTACAAATGTGTGTGCACAGTTTCCATAAAACATGTTTATTTGATTTTGCAACTACAGCAACATGTGCCTTGCCCAGGGACACTTAATCATGTAGAGAGCAGGAATCCAGGATCAAACTAAACTTGAGCACCCAGTTTTTCACCAAACCCCAGCAGTGTTTTCTTCAAGGAAAAATCAGTGAAGTGAAGTGTTTTTTGTAAATGTGATTTTATTATCAGAGAAAATAAATAGTCATGGTGCTTTCTTGGAAATGTATTCTTATAAATTAGAATATCTTTTTTTTTTACGTCTGAATATTAACCCCCTGGTAAATTCCCACTAATCTTAATAAAAACACCAGGGGTCAAATAAGAGTTAACTAAGCACAAATTCACACTTTCAACCAGAGCATGTCTTGAAGAAAAAGAAAAAAAAAACGTGCACAGCCCAAGTCATTTTTATCACCTTTTCAATTTGTAGGCATGAATGTTTTATCATTGGAGTGCAGCCTAAAAAAACACTATTACCACGTCTCTCCTGATTACCTCTGTGTGAATGCAGTCCGCCATCCTTCCCCCTCAGGCCTTCCATCACATCAGTCTTAACCCTTCGATCTTGACAAAGCAAACACTACGTCTGTCTTTGCTCTCACTTCTTCCTTGTTTTTCCCCTCACCCAACCTACAGTCTACCCCGAGCCCCTCCCCACTCTAAGAGCTCTGAAGGGCACCCAGGTGCCCAAGAGGTCGCTGTAATGAGCGCTAATGAGCCAATTGACAACCTCAGTGCAGGCTGATTGGTGCTGCAGGCTCTCACCATGTGCTTTACAGAGCACTTCCTGGCAAAGGCCGGCAGCCTGCTGGATCTCTGCCCTGCCGTGCCCTCCATATGAGCCTCATGTGCTTACAAGAGAGAGGGTAGTGAGTCTTGGATGAAGAAACTAGAAGGGTCACTTCTTAGTCTCGGCATGTTACAGGTTTTAGAGGCAAGGTGTCCATCATGAACGTTTAAATGAGAAACATCACAGAGGTAACGCTAAGGAATGAAAACCAGCACTGTCCCCGAAGAGGACGGCCCGGGTTCCACTCCGACCTCATGCCAGATTCCTTATCCACTCTCCTATGTCGTGTTCAATAAAGACATGAAAGAGTCAACATGGGTAAATCCTGAATCCAAGGTTCTGAATGACTTACATTTTTTATACTGGTTTCCAGTAACATAGGTAACCAACTAACCATTCAATCAAGCAAACAAAGTAATCATTTGTTAATTGTTTGGATTGGTGCCAACCTGGCCACAGGCAAGATCTGAATAGCCAATCACGTCGCATCAGCTCATCTCATCCTCTTTCACCTCTCACAGTGAAGGCAGCAGAAATTCAAACGAGCTCGGAGGAGGATCTTTTGGTAAAATTATAAGATGATATAAAATGACTGATAATACAGCAGGACTCGGTATGTGTGAATACACCTCTACAATGTTATCTTACTGTACTCCTTATATATAGTATTCCCTCCTAAAGACTGGGTGTGAAGATTTGATACTGTACAAATAATTTCAAAATTTCAAACATATTTTTGAGAACATTAATAATTGGCAACCAGGCGGCGACTTTTAAATGAAGCGCTTTAGTGCAAGTTCAGTCAGGAAGACAGTAAGTGATTCACGATCAGGTCTTCCACATTCACCTCGCACACTCGCTCGCTTTCATTATCAAGCTATCAGTTTTGGGCTGTCATTGGGTAAGCAGCTGTCTCGTCAGTGGCACGGCGTTCCTCCCTTATTTTCAGCCCATCATTGTTCTGCCTCTCTTTTAAATATTATTCTTTCTTTGCCCTAGTTCCTTCATGCTGATGTTTTGAGCGCCCCTCCACCTCCCCATCACAGCAATCTTAATCAGGAGATTCATCATCCATCAACTCTTCATCCCACTCGGTCTCATCAGCTTCACCACCACCAGGGTCCGGACTCCACGGGGGGGATTTATTCTAATGGCGCTCAGAATTTCATTCTCCAAACACATCACCCACCACATAGAGTCCAAGCGCCAAAGACTTTCTGTCGAGTCACATTTTCACATTATTTATTGTAATAAATAATTGTCTTAATATCACTTGAAACATAGTCAGAAGGTTTGTTGCAGCTTCTAAACACAACATTCAAACTTGGACCTTCCGCCTGGTCTTCAGAAGTGCACGCTAACACAAGCTAACACCTGGCCATTGACACTTGTCTGTCCAATGGAAAGCAAGCCAACACTGCTAAAAGCCTGTCAAAGGTTCACCCTGATGTTGGCAACCAGTCTTAGCTGTGTCATGTTTTCACCTCACTATATCATCATATTTTCTCTTCTTTTCTGCGTCTCTCATATTTGCCTGTTTGAATTTCTTGCAATGGTTGACTTGTATCCACTCCCAAACGTATCGTGCTGTGATTGGCTAGGGGAAACCAGAGACTGAATAGACCAAAGCTTGAATGACATCACCCAACTGTAACTGCAGGCTGAGCAGCCAGCGGCTCATGAGGAGCAGCCTCCGTGCTGGAAACGCTGTCTGAGTCTAACTTTAACCCAACCTAACGACAGACTGAGAGCTGGAGCTGACAAACTGTCACATCACGCCGGCCTGTCAACTAGGTCAGCCTCGCCCCTTACTATGAATAACGCATTTAAAACATATTAATTGTTTTTAATTGAAGCAGCGGTTCTACACTGTGTCTGAGTCTCACTTACAGAACAGCAGGCAGCTGATGGTTAAGCCTGGCCCTTCTATGATCTAATATTAGTTATACACAAACGATCAGGGTGACAGTCAAGCTGCTTGCAGGATGACTCTTGATTTGAAATGAAACTTTCATAGAACAGGTTACATGTGTGACGAAAAAAGAGAAGCACGAGTTCTGCTTCAACAGGTTCTCTGACCAGGACGAGCCCGCACAAACTTTATGTATTCCCTGAAGAACCTCAAGCTTAGCATCCACTATCACTGGCTCTCATCAACGTGGCGAGATATGTTCTCTGAATTTGATCGCCCAACGGTGTCCCACTGTAGTGCTTGACAGAAGAGGGAGAGTCCTCTCTCTCTCTCTCCTCCCGTCCTTCCTGTCATCTCCGTGGCAGCAGGAGACATCTGGACGACTGTCACGGTTGACACGGTTGGTTGACGAGCACTGACAAATCCCCACGGACCCCAGAAAACAGGAGGCGAGGACTCTCATTGGTGATGATGGACTGTGTGTGTGTGTGTGTGTGTGTGTGTGTGTGGCTGATAGAGGTGTATGTTATTGTTGCTTGCATCATGATGGTAAGATTAATAGCCTCTGTTACAAGAATTGAAATCCTTTTTATGTAAATCGTCCAGAATGTTTGGACACCATATTTCAGACGTACTCAGTGAAGTTTGAGTTTTCTCACTTTAAGAAGTGGTTTCCATGTTTTTCACATTCACTGTCACCACTGACTCCACTCAAACACCTTTCAGAATCAGATTTATTCAAGGGCTTTCCTTGATATGTTCAAGGAAAACAAACGACAGCGACGTGTGATGCACAGCAAATCACCTGTGCCCAACCGATCTTTTCTTCCTAACCTCACATAGCACATCTTGAGTTCTTGCATGCATTGATGATGCACATCATGCTGGGCTAAAAACTCAGTGCTACAAACAAAACTTACTTATTCTTAAAATTCGCTCTCCAGACTCCTTGAATGTATCCCAGCTGCTCCTGAAAGATAAGCAAAAGTCATCTTTGACCTCTCTGTGGTGAAGTTTTTGTCCTCTGCCTTTCGTCGAGGAAAAACGAACCGTGGGTTGATCAGACAGTAACCTGTGTGGTTCCTCTCACGACTCTCTCAAGAACAAACGATGTATTGCAGACACTGTCTCTGACTTAGCTCAATCATATGTTTGGCATTTTCACTTTAGGTTTCACTTTTACCAAATACTCTTACTAAGAGAGACATAACAACTTTATTTAACATGCACAAGCCACATTACAGCAGCAGCAACAACAAGTGATTTACAGCAGCTACGGTAACTCTCAAGGGACAAATTACTCCAGAAGGAGAAAGCATATGACAAACACCCTGTCAGCTATGAGCAGACATGGTGTTAATGATATAGTCAGTGCTCTATTTACTTTGTAATAATACATAAAGATGACAATAACATGCATACCATAGAAACAAAACTTCAAGCCTGGCAATAAGCAATTTTATATGTTGCCACAACAATTGGAGGATTTTTTTACCTGAACAAACAAGAAAATATAAAAACTATATAAAATATAATTCAAAAAAATAAAACTTTTTAGGCTTAATAAAAAAATAAAATAAAACGTACCTTTCAGATCTATAGTCTCTATAACATTAATCAACCACCCCAGGACCTGCAGGATCATTTAAGTAAAAGCACATTGTTTAATAGTGTCTACATCAGAGGCTTTATCTTCTGATGATTATCAGTGTATCTTATGTTAACATAACGGCATAATGCGTGAGATTTTTATTTTAAATGGTGAAAACAGAGGAGCTGTGTTTTATTCCTGTTGATGCGTCGACCGGCCAAGTTTGGACCGTCTCGTTGATACAACAAAGCTTCCTGTTTCTCCCTCTTGATTCTTATACAGTTGTTGTCGTACGTGCGGTACTACACAGAAAACACAGTGGAACACCTGCAGGTCAGTGTCCAACTATTGTAATCTTCTCGACAGTAAAAACATCAAATCAGTGAGTAGTTATTCATTAGGTAACACAAGTATTTGAAGAATGAGATTACAGTAAATGCTCATCTCTCAGCAAAAGTTCACTGATGCCTGACCAGATTATAATTTATAATTAGCTGATTATTGAGGATTCTTTCATTTTATACAGGTGACGAGCTAATGTTTGGATGCTGATGCTAAATCAAAGCACGATGAGGCGGTTTTTATGAGACAGCAGAAGTCTGTTAACAGAGACTGCAGTCTTTACTGGTGAACTGTCTCCTGGCCCTCGTCTTCTCTGGGTAATGGCACGCTCCCTCGCCGCGCTCGTCTGTATGAACTCTCAGTTAGAGAGTTAGTTGATTTAAAGTTAGTGAAACAGTAATAAAGGAAAACACTGAATTCTAGTTATACTGCTCTGTCTGATGGGACAGTCAGGCTTCTGATTATGTTGAAAACCACCTCTGTCTGTCTCTGTGTGTGTGTGTGTGTGTGTGTGTGTGTGTGTGTGTGTGGGGGGGTTGCACCTCTGTCTGTGTGTGTGTGTGTGTGTGTGTGTGTGTGTGTGTGTGTGTGTGTGTGTGTGTGCGCAGCGGGGCAGCTGTGGATCAGTGGGGGAGTCGGAAGGCTGGGAGTGCAGCCCTTGGTCCTTGTCTGTATGTCCCAGCCGATGTTTCCTTGGGCAGGATACTTTACCCCACGTTGCTCCCCCTGCATCGTCGGATGCATATAAATACTGTATGTATGGACGAGGCTCTCGACTAGACGGAGCTCCCCCGACCTTCAGCGAAGTGATCTGGCCACACTCCCACCCAACGTCCCTGACGCCCAGTCACCACCATCAAACCGCCCCGTCCCCACAAACAGGCTGTATCCTCCTGACGACAACATCGTTTATGAAAATAGTCTTGATGATGCAATTGGTCTTTATTGTAAAGTGTAATATTTATGCAATAAGAAGATGATTTCACGATTCAAGTTAAAAGCAGAAAGATATGAAGGCTAAAATAAGACACTAAATTGGGATGATAACTGTATAAGCAGTGCATCATTATAATTGCACCCTGTGTCCCTCTTCAGTTTATGCATCTCCCAAATGAAATCTGTTCAAACACCCTTTTTAAAGAAAATATTACAATCCATCGTTTTCTGGTCTCTAGTCTAGTCTCTTGTTTTTGTGTTCGGAGTAATTTGTTAAATTTGCAGATGTATACTTTTATAGTCCGACTCAATGAGAATAATGTGATTTTAGAAAATAAAGTGGCAGAGGTAGAGCCGCATTAAGTGGATGTGAATCAAACCCCCTCCCTCGTGCCTTCCTGAAATACGTCTCAAAGACAACGCACCGTTTGTCATTTATAGCCCCAGGCACAGAGTAATGCTGTATAAAGTTGCATTGTAATGACATATAGAAACAGTGATTACAGCCTAATTCAATTGCTCCCTAATCTCATTTCCATAATGGCCTTTATTTGGAACCTCAATTCATTGTTTTCCCAGAAATCATTATACAATTTAGCTCTTAAATCCACTTTCAATATGCACGGCCACTGTTACAGGCAGGCATACATAAAGTCACATACACTGCCATTAAAAACACTATGAGGAAGTGAGAACATACTATGTATACAGAGACACACAGCACAAAACTCAACACCAGTAGACACACACACACACACACACACACTGATGGCATTATGGTAATGGATAGGCGGGCCCAGCTGGTATATCTGGTGGCAGCAGTGTGAGAAAAGAGGAGGGTTATAATGTGCAAATATTAATGATCCCGGGTTTGGGACTCTGGACACGCATGCATCGTTGTGTGTGTGTGTATGTATGTGTGATTAAATGTGCACGCGCATGTGTGTGGTCAAGTGCCAGAGGGTGGGATCCAACAGCCTGGATTTAATCACTGGGACCCCTCTCCATAAGATGACTATCATGATCTGCCAGCTTCACTGAGCTCCTCTGATATGTCGATCCCTGGTGACACGGCTCGATCTGGGCTGCGACGTTTGGCCAAGTCACCAAGATCACCATAAGTCCATGGCAGGCATCGAACCAACCCTGGTCTTAGAGCTCGAACGCTGCCTGTAACCCCGTACAAAGCTTTAGTTCAAATAACCCTCAGTCCCCGTGCGGGGGCTGATCTGCTCTTCGAAGGGGTGTGTGTCAGGGATTTCAGAAACTCTGGGATGAAAAACTGTCTTGATACTCTTTTTTTTTTTTTTTTTTTTTTCAAGCGTCTTTGTGCATGACAGAGCTCGGTGTATGATATCTGCTGTGCAATTTCTACATGGATAACCTGCTCCCTCTCCCTCCCAGTGAGGCACTACGAGGAGCAATCATGCAAGACTGATTCCTGTGCTTTCTTAAGAGGATATATAATACAGTTCACCTCTGCATACTACTGCTGCTGAGAACCTTTTGAAAAAAAAGACTCTCCAACCGCTGCCACCAAGGAGGATCATGTTTTATAGAAAAGAGCAAAATCAAGCGGAACAAAATGAAAAGAAAAAGAAGAGACTACAATAGAAAAGAAAAAAAGAGGTTTGCTGCAGTATCAAAAGCTTATCTTTTACATACACCTGTAGAACGGCTATGATAGAAAGATTTCCATAAAAGAATCAAAGCCCGATGATAAATCACTGGTCTGTTAACTGATGATAAGATGAACCACTGCAGTCAAATCATATGTCTCTTTACATGACAGCTGAAGTCAACAACAGACCGGGAAAGGCCCTCACTAAACCTTTTGGAGGACACACTCTTATTGCGTTGTCTTCCAGCTAAACATGCACAAGTGTGATTGTTTCTGAATCCTAACCTGCCTTCCAACAAGAAGGTGCATCAGCCAATCAGCTTCTATGATGTTGCTTGCGTTCTCAAATTGCTTTCAAGATCTGTAAACGAAGTTGCACATGTACCATATGTGAGCTCTTGATGCACAGAGCAGCCATCTTTCAGTACAGCTGCAGACTTTATTAGCAGGATAATCGGAATGTGAAATGTGGCTCGGCTGTCCTGAAATGATCCGAATGAGAAACAGACAGAAATGTAAGATTCCAGAAAGGATGACATTTGTTGTTCCCCAATCTTTATCATATCAAGGACCCCCATACTGTATAAGATTAGCCTCGGTCAGGGACCCCATTCTGCAAAAAGTCTTTGTTCATTACGTTGGCAAACATTACAAATTTAAAAAACAAATTATTTCTTTCTTTATCTTTTTGTAAGACGCAAGAATCGTCTTATTCTTTCATTATTTCTTTACAGACAGTTGTATATATTTTCTCTCTTAATGATCAACAGCAGTAGTTACACTGCACATACTTTACACATATTTTCATTCATTATAATCTTTTTCTCTTTAGAAATGTTTCCCGTTCCAGAAAAGGTAGCCAGTTTCCTGTTGAAAAAAAACTTACAAATAAATCAGTGTCACTCATATCGGTTTTCTGATTCTTGAGTGCTGTGTATTACATAAATTACAGTACATAGATTTCTATATGCAGTGATTGGGTGTCAGTAGCCTGGTGGTTATGTTGCACACCCCGTGTTTGGAGGCTAAACTCCTCAATGGGGCGACCTCGGGTTCAGATCTGACCCTGGCCCTTTGCTGCACGTCATCCTCCCCCCTCTCCTCTATTTAGCTTCCCAATAAAGGAAAAAGGCCCAAAAAATAAACAGGGAAATGAAAAAGGAAACACAGTATATTAAAATGTCATGGTCACAAATACCAACATTAGGTCATTTACACTTTTGTTCTTTTTATACCCTCATTTTCCTCCGAGTTTCTGCGACCCCCCTGCTGTACTCTAGCAGTTCCCCAGGGGGTCGAGACCCCCATGTTGAAAAACACTTACACATGCCTTAACCCTGTAGTGTCTCTAAATGCCAGCAGGGAGCGACTTGTCCTCCAGCAGTGTCCTTCTCTCATTTTAAAGAGTTTATGGTCTCAATCACTCGTTTCATACAGCATGGTTTTTTCTCAGCTATGTTCTCATTTAGAGGATAAAAGCAGAATATGCGTTTGGGCAAGAGTTCATGATTGACAAGTTGCTTCCACCTGGAAAGAGTCAAAGCAATGCACATCCAGCGTCTCTTTGAAATACTGCCACATCATCACTAAATAAAAACAAGAATGTGACGGCTGCTTTAAACGTTCCTTCAAAAAGCCGGTCCATTTATCGTACTCTGCAAGAAGTCAAATCTGAGCAGGTGTATTTGTCCAATTCCTTTTTAAAAATGTCTCATTACACTTGCCATTAATTGTAATAATTAATAATCTATGCACATTTTACCTGTGAATATTTTGCAAAGGATCTACATTACGAAGGAAAATTCAGACCTCATTATTTGTATCTTGTAATGAGATGATTTGTCATGTGAATTTAACTTAAACCTAACCTAAACTTCGAGGTTGGAGTTAGAGTGGGTTGTTTAACCCTCCAGAAGTGACTGTGCCCCGAAGCTGACTTACTAAACAGGTGTGTGAACACCTTTCAGTGTTCGTCCATGTTTTTACCCGAACAAACTTAACTGTCATACAGATAATAAAAAAAACACATTATAAACAGAATATTGTTCGGATTCTTTTCAGTCTCGTTAACGTTCCTTGTGTTGATTTGACCGTCAAATGTTTTATGTTTACTGGGACTTACTTTACAAACTATCGAAACTGTAAGATATTTCTTCCTCCATCCTTATCATATAAATTATTTTAGTCAAACAAAGAAAGTAGGTCTATCATATGTATATTTACCCTAAAAATTCCCCTAAAATTGTATCTTGAATTTAATGCTGGAGCAGCTTGTTTGGTGCAAAGCTCCACACGATGAGATGAAGCGACTTGGACAGTCGGTGCCTTCGTCATATATCCCTGGATGTGTGGTATATTTACAGGCTTACAAAGACAAAGGTCAGCCCTGCATTGATGTGACTGACATCCAACAGGCAGAGAATGACAAAGTGGATGTAAAATAAAGGACAAATACAAACAAGCTGTTGTGACTTTCAAGTGTCATGTGGCATTGTGTAATTCACCCAGATCTTATATATAACCATGAAATGCCAAGAGGTGTTACAACACACTGTGATGTTTAATAAATACAAACCAAGGTAAAAGAGACAGTTCACATTGTCCTCCAGTATATTTGATCAGAGATGGTAACAATTAAACGTCCTGGCACACACACACACACACACACACACACACACACACAGCACAGTGTCACAGACTCAGGCGCTGCTTGGCCACCAGACGTGGGCCACTGTTGCCGCCGATTGGTTGGAGTTCTGTCAGATAGCCAAGCTCTAATGGAAACGCTACAATGCAGCCAAAGTACGGGAATCATTTCAGTGATAAAGTTATATGTTCAGCCTAGAACAACCGGTGGAGATAATGTTTGGCCTCATTATAATTCTCACCATGTTTAAACAGGCGGCCGCAGAACGCAAACAAAAGCAGATGAAATTTGAAAAGTATTATCAATATTGCAGATAGTGGATGCCCTTTCCAATCACAAGCTGCATATCTCTCACAGCAAATATATGGTTGAGTAGTTCATTCATTTCTATTTGGCCCCTCGTATGTTTCCCTGTGGCTCATATATATTTATGCAGAATTGATGAAAAGGCCAAACAAGCTGCCATTAGATATGGGTTGAATTCACTAGCCTGGCCACGCTAAGTGTACATTTAAAAGGCATTACTTTGCAGTGACGGATCTCTCTATTTGTTCTGCTCTTTCTTTGGGATCATTCCTCATGCGGGCCCGGCCACGAGCCAGCTTTTTGTTGCTTACAGTACAGTAAGTGTATGCTCAGAAGGTGTGTGTGTGTGTGTGTGTGTCTGAGAAAAGCAGGAGCGATAAGACATAGGATAAAACTACAGCAGCTGCATACATGCATGCCTTGTATGCAGTATTTACCTTTATGCATGTGTGGTTCTATGTATATCAATGCGTGTGTGTTTGTGTGCATGCTCATGTCTGCATCGCACACTGCAGTCCCCACTCAGCACGCCACTCCATGTATTCTTCAGCTCTGTTAATAGCTGGCTGCTGGAGCAAAATAATTGTCATTTTCCAGCCAGTGGGTCTAAAGTCATACAACATAATGAAATGTATAAAAAAGAAGGGGAAATGGCAGACAGGAGGCATGCTAAATCAAATGTAGAGAGATCTGAATAATTTAAAGCACAGGAAGGCGAGAGGAGGAGGAGGAGGTGCAAATGGAAAGATGGTGAAAAGTATCATTTAGGTTGACAGCGCTATGTGCTAATGTGTGTGCATCTATGAGGGCAGTGCAATATCCAGGGTAATGGTGAATAGAGGAATAAATATGAAAATAGAAGAAGAGGGGGGGCAGAGTGATCACTGCTGGCTGTTAAACGAGTACAAATTTGATGACTTTGTTCTCTGACTGATTGATCGATCGATTTCTTCATTCATCTGTCCTCTGTTATTTGGAGTCTATATCCCTGATGGTGCTTCTCTTCCTCTTGGCAGGTGTGTCTGTAACTAACACATTAACTAACCAGGCCACAGCACTCAGTGTCCTCTGACAGCCTGTCATTTAAGCTGCGGAGCCGCAGAAAGGTAGAAAATAGTACAGAGAAGGGAGGGAGGGGAAAGCGAAGGCAGGAGGGACGGGGATTAACATGTAAAAGAGAAAGACGGGGAGAGGAAGACAGAGAGGAAGAGCGTGCAAAGAGGAAGAGCGTGATCGGCTGTTATGAGGGGTAATGAGGGATGTGTTAAGGGGCAGTGAGGACAGAGGAGGCTGATGTTGTTTAGACAGTCCACAAACAAACAAACACACACACACAAACACACACACAATTTTGGATAATCTGGTTGGTGCGAGTCTTTCTGGGCAAAAAACAGAAGTAAAGAATATTGAACAATTGGCCGTCTTTCCCCTTTTTTCTTTTTCTCCCTCTCCTGACTCGCCTCCCTCTGTTTTTATGTGCACACACACACACACGCACACACACATGCGCACACACACTCATAAATCCCTGATTACCATGTTGTACACCTGTCCAACATTATGAGGGTATCTGGCACTGTCTGCATTCGTCTCTAGAAAAGGTACAAATTACACACAAACACGAATACACACAAACAGACACACACAATGTCCACAAACTCTTCTTGCAGGGGTTTTGTGTGAAAATGTGTCCGTTTGCGAGTGTGTTTTCAAATAGGTGTCTCCCTGCAGTTGTGTTCATGCACATCTGCATGTTTATGTATGTGCGTGTTACAGTGTGTTTTTGGTTGTGTGTGTGTGTGGGCTGCAGAGGCCTGTCTCAGGGAGACACAGTTTTATTGTGCCTCATGCAGGCAGGCAGACGAACCGTTTGCCAGTTTTTCTGGAGCTGAGCTGGGCTGCAGCTGGTGATGAAGTGGAGCCAGCGTGTAGTCAAGGCTGACATATACCATCCTCTGATGACAGCAGCGTCAGGGATACACACAGACACACACATGAAGGTATACATGTTCTGACACATACACCTACACTGACCCACTCAGCACAAAGGGATCAGCACAGGTACCTTATTGCTACAGTTCTATCCTGAGGTGAACTTCTGTTAAACACTAATCCACACATGGTGTTGCTTCTCCATCCTTAAAGAGCAGAACATTAATCTTCCTGAAGTAAAATGTAAAGCTCCAGTGTTGATGCTGACCGTGTATTATCTGATAGTTAAAGTGCCGTCTTTGCATCCTGAGTTATTAGTTCAGGGTGCATTTCTTCACATTGCTTTAAGTGGTTTCAAAGAAGGACTTAAGCTCTGAATGCGATCCTGATTTCTTTAAAAAATAAAATAATGCAAAACTGATATTAAGATTACAAAAAATAAGTATGTTAAAACAAAATGTTTTGATATGTTGCACTTTTTTCCTTGCACCACAATTAATGATTTCGAAAGTGGGAACATCAAACACTTGGTTGAGTAAGACAATAATAAGGCAACGATGATTAGCTTCATCACAAAGTGGAAACACTAACACTGACTTAAAAAATAAACAAAAAATGTTTTCTTTCAGCAGTATTGATTGTGATTTTTCCTAAAACAGAAAAGAAAAAAGTTTAGTCAACCTGAAGGGAATATCTTCAACGACACACTTCTTCACTTACCTGTTCAATCTTACAAAGTTTACTGTAAGTAAAACCAATCTGTGTGAGCTTTTTCCTTCTTTTCTGGAAGTGAATCAAAGTCTAATCTAATCAGATACTTAAAAACAACCCCTTTAGTGTTTAGGGCCCTAAGTAGTGTCCTTTTTTTTGTCCACATGAACATCACACTTCCCATGAAGCTGAACTTCAGAATAACTCACTTATTATTCTGAAGAGAAAAAAAGAAAACGATGTATGTAAGATGTAGTTTGTGGGTTAAAGTTTATGTTAATGATCTAAAACAAGATCCTCTTTGGTTAAATCATGTCCCACCGTCAGAGCTGCAGAGTGACCACGGAGAGAAAAGTCATTTTCTTTTCAAGTCGTTGCAGAAATGTTCAAAGAGAGAACGAGAGAAGACAAAGACGTGGATTCAAACGATGATGATTCCTGTTAAATATGTAACTGTGTGAATTACACAGCTACTTGGCTCACTCAAAACAGTCCCAGTAGGCTTATTGGAGATGAAAGAGGGGGTTGGGAGGCTATTCTCACTTGCTTTTCTTTTTCTTTCAACAATGTCTCTGGCACCACAGAGCTAACAAGTATAATTTGCAATTTTAAGATCCAAAAAACATCAATTGTTTTAAGACGGAATACGAAAGTAAAGTAATTTGTTTAAGGTCAAATATTGTAAAAGATAATATACTGCAGCTTATCCTGTCGTGATATTCCTTATCCTCTTGACACAGGCTGATTTATAAAAGGCTGTATGTGCAAACAGTTACTTTGTAATGTGACGTTAATAACACGATTAACAGTGTTGATAGCAGAGGAGGGAAATCCCTTCAGTAAAGAAGAGACCAAAGGCATGATATGGATGCTTTAACTCAGGCCATCTGTTACACTTGTCCATAGTGTGACCACATGACTATATTTATATACATGAGTGTAACACTCAGCTCCTGCAGGGCTGCAACCCACATGCATGCTGTAGCACAACGAGTGTGTAGCACACATACTTTTTATTTTATTTTATTTTTTTTTAACTTCCACATGTATCTAAGCTATTGCAATGAAGTAGTGACTGCATTTGTTTTCTTGCTTAACAAACCGTTGACATTTGACAACATCATTAGGGGTATATGTTTCACAACAACTTAATTAGTAATCACAGAGGATTATAGTCCAACAGCTCTGAGTCCTTTTAGACGTCTTACTGTTTTCATCTTGGTACAGTCATTGGCGGCTGGTGCACAATTCTGTGTGTGTGTGTGGGGGGGGGGGGGACTTCAGGTGTGTGGTGTTGACATGGACAGAAAAGAAAAAAAACACTATAAGTTGTTGTTTTTATCTCTGACAATTATTTTTTCAACTTAGGTGTTTTAGAATAATTAGGAGACATTTATTTGGACAACATTCACTCCACATGTATGGTTTCTTCTTACACCTCTTAACCTTTGACCTTACTGTCAATTCAACTGAATGTGAAGATAAGGTAAATGGACTTCAATCAATCAATCAAACAATCTTTATGTCTATCGCACATTTAAAGCCATCTTGCCTGGTTGACCAAAGTGCTGTACAAGCAAAAAAAAACACACTATAAAAACAATAAAAGTGAAACCCAATAAAAATACAATAAATAGGAGCGTGAATAAAAATGTCAAAATGTCAAGATCAGCTTGTATTAAAAGCCAGAGCACAGAGGTAGGTTTTAAGCAGGGATTTAAAGTTCTCCATGGTTGGAGCAGTTCTTATATTTACATGTCGACTGTTCCACAGAGTGAGAGCAGCCACAGCTAAGGCTCTGTCACCTCTGCTCTGACTTGAGCTCGCATATTTCTTCTCTAGTCTTCTGGTGACTCGAAGCGCTTTTGCGCCGCAGGTCGCCCCTCCACATTCATACACTATGTAAAGTGTCCATCAGTATTAACTAATTAATTCATTGATGCACCGCCACCGAAGCAGCAGGAGCAACTTACCCAAGCACACATTGGAAATGTGGCTGCAGGAGCGGCGGATCGAAACCCCGACTTTCTAATTAAGAAGCGACTGACACTAACACTGATACTGACGTCCGCCTGATAATATTAACCGCTGCAGTCAAAGCTCTAATCATCTGTCTTTTCAAATGTCTGATCTTAACATGACAGCAGAAGTCAAGAACAAAGTGGGCCACCCCTGCACATGACTAAGCAGGCAGACATATACATATAAACTGTGATGGCCAATATGTTTTAAATAAAAAGAGATGAATGATAAGCCCCACTAAGGGATCATGATCAGCTCCAGTGGTTTGAGCTCACTCAGTGAAATAAACTTCATGTAGTAGCTATTTGAATGGAGATGTGAACTGTCTGGTTGTCTGTCATCTGCAGCTCCTTGGGTGTTCCTGCAGATCAGAGAGAGAAAGAGAGAGAGAGACGGGGGAGGGGGGGGGCAAAGCAAAGTCCTGTCCAAGAAGAAGTATTATTGTCCAAGAAGTATTAGTTCTCTTTTTAATTTTAGCAAGGCGAGGAAGTCGGAATTCAAATGAAAGAATCGGTTTCCATCCAGCTAATAGTAATCCATAATCCCACCGACGTGTCTAAAGCACAATGTGGTCGCTGTGATTAACGTTAATGCCTCCCCTACTCAATTTATTGAAATGTTGGAATGAACACATTTGGTTTGGAACCAATGCGCTGGCTTGTGTTTAAAAATGTGGAGTGGGGAGGAGGGATGAGACGAAAAGTGATGGAAACACTGTGAACGTGACGGAGTGGAAAGGACAAGACGGAGGAAGTTAGAAGAGGACAGAGAGAAAGGAAATCAGGAGTGGATACAGAGGATGTAGGGATGATTTCAGGCAGAGAAAAAGAGAACGAAGATTATGAAAAAAAAAAAAAAAGGCGGTGGTGTTCGAGCAGAGGACAGAGATGAGAAGAAACAAAATAACTTCCCGGTGAAAATTGCTCCACCCTGGTTTCATTTTAAGGCTAGCCTGATGATTTTAATTTCTTCAAATGGCACACTTTGCACACAGAAAAAAAAGAGAATGAGAGCAAAAAAGAAAGTGGTATTAGAATAATTAAACGCGGGAAGAGGGTCGTGGTTTCATTTTCAGCAACACTTCAAATGAATTCCTGTAATGATCCTGAAACCTTGAAAAGGCAAAATCCAATCAAACAATATCTAGTGGGCTTCATTTTCTTTGCTGGGGGAATGACCCCTCTTTGTCAAAGGGCGACTCGTGCAGAATGTGGGTCGCCATAGACATACAAATGAAGGGCAGACAATTTGGTCTAGTTAAAGCTATTATGCCTACAAGTGCATGTGTGATAATGTCGAAGTGTGTGTGTGCGTGTGTGTGTGTGTGTGTGTGTGTGCACATGCCTGAGGAAACACAACTCTGTGTCTGGCTGCAAGCTTGTGCGGAAGAAAAGAGAATGATTATCTGTGTGTTTAAGCATGTGTGTGAGTGAGCGCACACACATGCGAGTGCGCTGCAGCTTTAACACTTTGCGGCTGTGATATGACTCATTGTAAATGATGCCATGGAAGGTCAATTGTGGAGATCAAAATGGCTGTTGATGGAGGGGAAGGGAGAAAATGTGTCATGTTTTCCCCCTCGCTGCATGCTGCTGCTGAGGCATTTTGATTTAAAAGAGTAAATGGATCTGCTCAGGGTTATTTCTCTCTGACTGGCGCCGTCCAAAATAACACCCCTGGCCCATATTTTTTGGAGGAGCCTCATGCCTTGCACCCATTGTTTTTACTCCCTCCCCTTCCTTTGACCATTGGAGAGGTAATCAGGCATGAGTGCCTTGGATTACGGCACGAGTGGATGAGCAGCTGCAATGCTCCAATGACCTTTTGTCACTCATTACTGGACCTCCTAAAAAGAAGGGATAGAAAGAGGAGAGAGAAAGTAAAGGAAATTGTAAAAACGAGAAAAAAAAACCTCCTTAGAAATCTTTAGGGATATTCAGTTCAGTGACCGTGATGTGTTATTGTCTGCCTCACCTTACCCAGATGTTAAATGGACTGATTGACAGACAGTCATAATCTCGGCTGTGTTGATGGGGGGGGGGGGGTTGATAATGGTGATGGAGGAGGAGAACAAGGCAGCAGAAGAGGGTAAAAAAATTATAGGAGGTGGTTGCACAGGTGGACAGAAGAGGAGGAGGTGAAAGAAGGTGATGTAGCGGAATAGTTAGAAGAAAAGAAAGAGGGTCGAGAGAAGAGCAGGAGAGCTAGAAGAGAAAAAGGAGAAGTGTGGGAAGGTATTTACGTATGGTAATTGCGTCACCGGAGGGGGCAGTCTTGTTCGTTTGACCCCTTGGTTCTGCAGGTGTTTAGCCCCCCCGCCCCCCCCCGGACACACACACACACACACGCAACTGTCTGCTCCACAAAGGAACATTGCAAACATTACATGTATTTGGCAACACACACATGCCTGTTAGTAAGTGCAGCTAGGCCAGCTTTGGCACATAAAAAAGAGACATACACACGTGCATACCCATGCACACACACACTCTGGGACTTATGCCAAACTAACAAAAAAACACACTACTTAAAAATAGGGTGGTGCTCTTCCTCTGATATCATCCATGCAGATGCTTCGAAACCTTCAAGCCCTCAATGCTAAAAGCAATTCAGATGTGAATATTGAGTGATTGAATTCGTGCCAGGGAAGAGCAGGGGGAGGAGGAGGAGGTGGAGGAGGACCCCCACTCCACCACCACCTTCCCTTACCCCCCACCCCCTGCCAATGAAATGGTTTCTCCCACAATTAATGCAGTGCACCTGTGATGCTCGATAAAGAGTGCTGCACTGTGCACAGGTGTGGAACATTAGTTCTGGGGGTGTTCCTTGAAAAAGACAAGCTTCTCCCTCTCTCCCCTGTAATAACACACTATGACACACACACACACACACACACACACACACACACACACACACACACACAATCAGCATAGAGAAGAAAAAAAAGAACTGTGCTGATGCTGTGGAAAGGCAAAAATATGTAAATGAACTCAGTGCCCAAGAATCAATCCCGCCATTCACAGTATTTCACACATCAGAGCTCAGGTAACTAACTCTCAATGTGTGTGTGTGTGTGCGTGCGTGTGTGTATGTGCCTGTGTTTGTGTGTGTGTGTGTATCCTCATACAAGCTTACATCACTGCCTGACTCTGCGTCTGATTGTGTCATTCAGTGTCCATATGTGTGTGTTTGAGTGATTCGGCCTGTGTGGAAAGTGGGACAGAACTGTGTCCCTTTAAAGCCCCTCCTTTCACACTGTAACATTTAAGTAGGTACCAGTTATGGGTCGTCGTAGATTGGATGTAAAGTTCAAAGAAAAACTCTTACAGAGAGGAACATTTTGTATTTGCTCTTGAAATGCAAATGTCTTCTCACAGAGAGAGAAAAAGAGAGAGGGAGAGAGAGAGGGGGGAGAGAGAGATGGACTGATAGAGATGACAAAAGATACTCAACGATAAAGATAGGTCTTTGAGATAAACAGTAATAGACACATTAAGTGACAGATGCTGAGACAGATAAGGAGGAGCAGCATTAAGAAATGTACTTATAAGTAATGAGCTTGTCTTGCTTATGTCTATTTTGATGCTCTAAGCTTAACCCAGCCTCTATCTAGGTCATTAAGTAGCCTAACAAACCTCGATAATCCTTTAGAATTAACTGTGTCTGCATATTCATGTTGAATATTCAATACAGAGTAAATATAGTACGATACACTGTGCTGGTGCGGTTTAGAAAGTCAGAACAGACACATGCAGTTTTAAGGAACGGGTTCAAATTGTACTGAAACAATGCAATTTGTTGATGGATTTAAATTGAGATAAATTGAAACAAAATTTAACCATTTTTGATTTAACACACTAGTTAGTGTTGACGCAGACTGATCAGTTTGATCTGATCATTTTTTAAAAATACTTGAATATTGTTGTGTAACTGTAAATGGAGCTGGTTTACACTGACAGTAAAGTGCTTGACTTTACAGCAGAATCAAACGTGAGCATCCTGGTACAAAACGATCTCTGCAGCTTCTTTCTCTTCTGGGGCTGACCACGCTATCACGCTAACACATGCCAATAAACTATGGCCAATAGGGCTTTCTCTGCTGCTGCACCAAACATTGTGGAACATCCTCTTTGACCACCTGACGGCCCCGCAGACTACAGCTGCTTTTAAACGAAGTCTAAAGACCCATCTTTTTAAAAAGGCCTGTTGTTCATTTCGCTCTTGTATGTTTTATGTGTTCTAACAATTCCTTTATTCTTATAAACTCTGTAAAAGTATAAACTTTGAGATTCCTGGATGTAGAGTGCTCTACAAATAACATTTATTATTATCATTATTAACTAGACAACATGTTAATAATTTTTTCAAATATATAAATTGTATGATCTTTCCTGCTTCAATATAGCAAATTTAGCAAAATGGCTAATTTCCCCTGATGCAATAAGTTGAAATAGGACATATGTTCTGCTTTCTCCACCTTTTCAAACAGTCCCCTGTGCTCTAAATAAAACTCTCTAAATGAGCTTTGGTCCAAATAACATGAATCATGCACCAGAAGAGGTTTGTGACCCTGTAGAAACCAGCTTTGTCAGAACGCTCCGTTTTGTTGTGTGTCTCTTTAAATGCAATGAGCAGCTCGAGGCTCGGGGTAGAGTCCACGGGTGGAGATACCAGGGGAGGGAATCCCACTGTGACATCACAAGGAGAGCAGATTTGAAACAGAGCATTTTTCTCTTTGTTGTAAGACTCATGCAGACCACAAACAAAGGACTGGATGGATCAGCAGACACTCAGGTCACCCGAATAAATGTTCAAAAACACTGTAAAGGTGGATTTTTCACAATATGTCTCCTTTAAAAGATAAATGCAAAACCCTTATTATCATATCAGACACATTTTTTTTAAATGTAACACAAAACATATTTGAGAATGAAAATATAAAAGGGGTTTTCACATGCCACTATTGTGAACTGAAACCTCCCTTAGTATGACTTTTCACAGGCACCATCATCTGACAGAGGGGTCACTCATGTTGAGGGTTAGTGTGTTTGCAGCTGCTTTCTCATCTACCTGAAACTTAATTGATCCATTAATCGCTGGGATTGGTCACAGAGCGAAGGCACCTGCTACCCCACCTGGGTTTCCGTCAGATGGGACCACGCTTGATAGAAATCCACCAATGTCTATTCCAAAAAAGAGCGTGTGATCCAGGTTTTGATGTCTGAAGGGTTTTTATTTCAGCATGATTACTGGTTTGGCAGGCAAGAATAGAAGCGCAACCAAAAGCATCATGAAGAATTAAATATGTTCATTTTGAAGCCGGAAAACAAACAGAATAAATGAAAATTACACAAATTACAACATATTTTTCAGGAATATCTGTCACAATGAAAAAAAGGGGATGTAGCATTGTGCCAAAAGCCGTTTTAAAAACAGGTGTCACATTTCTTTTTTTCAAACATAGAAATATCTCATTAGGTGGTGAAACACTCCCTTCATGTTTTCTGAGCAAAAATGAGTTTGGTGCCTCAGAGCTACGTCATTAATTATGCACTTGACTTGAATCAGGATAAGTAGAGACTCTGACCTTGGACTGTGACAGCCTGTGGTGACCTTTTTCCTTTTTTTTGTGAGAACAAGGGCCCACATACAACATTCTCACATCGTCATCTGGAAACATCATTGTCCTGTCCTTGCCTTTTTTTTCTTAAGAAGAATGACTGTATTGTTGCATTCACGTCACATGGAAACAACTTTTTTTTTTACACAGCCTGACAGTTAAAAGCAATGAATTTTGTATTGTTCCACCGCTGAATGCAGCGTCTGTTTGCCAAGTTTTCTCTGAACTTTTTTTGTACTTTTACAATATTTATGCATAGAAGTGGAATGTGTGTAAAATCATTTAGCTCACATCAAGCAACATCCTTGTGCCGTTAAGTTCAAAACATAGATGAACCGACTGAGAGGCCTCAAACAACAACAGAGTCCACAATAAGATTATTATGACTTTAAACCTGGGCCTGTGTGTAGGATAACAAATTAAAGTCCTTTAAACCGTGTTCAGCGTGATTATTGGGAAATGAGTCAGGAGCCGCATTAAAGAGATTTCACACTGTGAGCTTGAATTAAAATGAAATTGTTGAAGTTTAAACAGATCCCTCTTTTAAAAAGCAGCTCTTGTAAAATATGTTGAAAACCAATTTAAAGCCACATCATGTAACTTTTCCTCTTTAAAGAATGGTTTTATAGTCGATTATAAAGTTTTACAATTGAGCTCAAACTTTCTGAAATAACATATCAATAAGATGACATCATCAGACATTAAGAGACACAATTTACGAATCTGAACAGCAAATGTTCTTTTAAAATCCTCCACAAACACATCAGGGATGAAAATCTACAGCCAGATGTGTCCGCCTCTAAGTCATTTATCATCCTCCTGAAGCATCCAATGAGAGAAGCTCGTTAAGTTTCAGCGCTTTTTGGGAGAAAAAGAAACAGCAAAGTGAAACAGACAAGAAAAGGATCAAAGATTGTAAGTCCCTCTACTGACTGATGAAGGTATGAGGAAGTAGATCTATAATAGACTTGTTGATAAGAGTCCATCCAACACGTTCACACAACACACAGTGATGTGTGAGAAATTTAAAACGTTGTTTATTAAAGCGTCTCTGATTGGTGCTCGTTGCTACCATCACAATGTTTCCTGTCACTTGGCACAAAATGCAAATAGATCGTTTCGGCAGCCGGCTTGTTCATTAGTTAGCTAACAAGCTGGACTCAACTTTAAATCAGACAGGTGTTCAGGTTGACTTGCTTGACTAAAAAGAAAGCCGAGATTGAGCAGGCAATGTTAAATCACTCGTTTAACAATAATGTAGTTGCACTCAGAGACCTTCAGTGGGCGCCAAATCACACCAAAACTGAATTCCTCCATAAAGTTGCTTTAAATCCTGGAAACCTTCAACAAATGAAATTCCCATGACAAAATATAAAAATGTTGCAGGCTTTTTAATATTTGAATATTTCCCCAAAGCAGCCTACGTCCAGCTTTAAAGTGAACAAAAAGGCAAATATTAAAGCTGCATTAACAGAGTTGTTTGACATGTAATCACCTTATAATGTTCTTATAGCAAACAATTGCCTTTTTATACAGTAATAACGCATTAGCATTCCTCTGCAGGGGTTTAAGTCATATTCAAGCTCTTTTTAGCATCATGTTCTTTACAAACCCCTGAGAAAAATATTTGACTCGGAGCAGTTTACCGCTTCAGATTGTTGACTGAACAGTTGATTTGTGTGTCTGTCTGCTTGGTCCGCAGCTCAGAGTGGCTCTAGTTCGCACATACACTCACTTATCCTTCAGTCTTCACAGCAGATTCCCTCTGATCTAAATCAATCAGAAAATGATGCTTTTTTTCCCACCCTAAAATAGTCTGTGGGCCAGTACTGATTGTAAAATCTATGCCCCTCCTGTGGCTAGTTTTAATTTCATAATGATTCCTACTCCCTGAAGTCAAGTTGAGTGACAATGAGCAAATGCTACAGGCACACTTTTATGTTACATACTCCAATCCCTGAGGGGAACTTGTGGTTGACGCTGATTCTCACACACATGCACAAACAGAACCTGTGGACATGCATTAGTGGAGAGAAGTCAGAGCGGGGTTGCTACGCAGGGAGCGCTCCAGAGCTGTTGGGGGTTCGGTGCCTTGCTTAAGGGCATCTCAGCAGTACTCTTAAAGTGCCCTGGCACCTCTCCAGCAACCAGACCAACTTCCATACTTTGGTCCGCACCAGGACTTGAACCGTGCGACCCTCTGGTTCCCATCCCACATCCCCACAGACTGAATCCAAGATGCAAAACTAGTCTTATATGTTACTGTTTACAACACAGGTCATTTAGACTTAAGAAGATGGATTTCTTAATAAAAAAAAGTGGACCCACGTCTCCTGGCATCATGTCACCACGGGGCCCGTCAGAGTGTTTTCAGCTGAAAACAGCTTGAGCTCAGCTTTTCATTTTTAAAAGTTTAAAAATGTGAACTTTAAGTCACAAAAAGTCTGATGGTAGTTTTGAATGATGCCGCTGATTACAAATCAGCAAAGCTTTCAAATACAGTATATAAGAGCTTTACTGAGCCCTTGTTTATGCCCTTCCTCTGAGCCCACGACTGACTCTTTATCATGATGATGGGAGCACAGGAGAATTTGTGCATTTAGAGGAAAATAAAGTCAACATCAACACAAAACAAATGACATCTTAAAGTACAGGGATTTGGATTCACATGGGATTGTATCATCAGAGGAGCTCTTTCTTTATTAAAACGTAGCGGCTCATTTGTGCTTGAAGTCGAGATGACAGATGTGATCAGGATCTGAAACAGTGACAGTTCTCTAAATGTTATGCAAATAACAATCTACAGATAATGGTCATATAAAGACAAAGGAATCACATTGTTTTAGACCTCAGCATCCTCAGTGAGATACATGTATTAACCTAAAAACCTGATGA
The DNA here is from genome assembly GCF_947650265.1 of Symphodus melops. NCBI lineage: Eukaryota > Metazoa > Chordata > Actinopteri > Labriformes > Labridae > Symphodus > Symphodus melops. Next base: position 28,719,452 of record NC_136693.1, read on the forward strand.
ATATTTCCAGATACATAAATAGTACCATGGGAACGAAAGCATGCTCCACTGGACCTTTGTACAGCACGTCAAAATAGAGGAAGTCAACCAGAGATACACATTTTAAATTGCGATGAATATTTTAACCAATTTTTAAAGAGACTGAAAATCAAATTGTAACTGATCCTTTAGTAGGGATATGTAAAAGACAGGAAAAACTTCCTGTATATTTTGTCTTCTATTTCACAGTAAACTGTGTTGAAAACATGTCTATCAACTTTGATAGATAACTGCTGTTTAAGGAAGAATGTGTGACTTTTTGATCCAGTAGATGTCGCCCATGAGCACCAGCATGAAACCAAAACAAACCACACCTCTCCACTCGTGTTCGTAAGAAAGAGTTATCAAAGAGAATGCATTATAAAGAAGCACCATTAAGTGATGGATGAAATTGTCCTTCGCTCGAGCTGCAATTGGCTGCAGCATGCTTTGTTGTGTTAGCATGCTAATATTAGCGCTCTTTAGTTAGCTTCATAGATTCATATTTCACATAAATTGACTCAGAGTGACCGTGATCTAAAGACACTTACATGACATCCAAATAAGCAGTGACTATGTTCTCCTTTATTTCTCCTTGACTAAAAAAGCTTTATACACAATGTATCGTGTAAACATGACGTAAACACAGCCCGACAATAACACAACTGGCAGGACTCAAGCTTCTCACTGTAGACAGTCATGTCATCATTCCTTTAATGATGCGAGTAAAACAATTTATAGTTAAATGCCATAAAGTGAACGTGAAATGTTTAAGCTGCTTTATTCATTGCTCACATTCAGTGTGTTTATGAATCATTGTATAACACCAAAGATGATACAAGACGAAACTTAAACATGTATGCAAAGCATGATTCAATTATTTCTAAATTCTTTTTGAAGCTTCTATAGAAACTCAAGTTTCAAATAATTTTAATTTTCTGAAAACTATTTGATGGTTTGGAGCCTTGCAGGGTTAAATACTCAACTGAGCATCAAATGATTGATGCCCTTCATAGGAGACAATGAAGTTCTTTTATTTAACATTGGGGAGAGCTGTGGCTCAGCGGTCAGGGGTCCACATGTCTGATGTGTCCTGCAGGGGCAAGACACCACAAGAATGCATGAATGTGTTTGAACTGGAATAGTAACTTCTGATGGTCTCTTCACTCAGCAGCCTCGACCATCAGTGTGAATGTGTCGGTGTGACCTGCGGAGTTAAAGTGCTTAAAGTAGTCAGAAGACAGAAAAATAAGTAAACAATCTCCAGTGGTTTTAAATGTGAAGTCTTTAAGGACAGAGTGCCTTGTTTTGTCATTATGAAACATCTTAACATCAGAAGTGATAAAGTCTCATCGTCCTTCCCCAGATGGCTGCCATCGAACATTTACATATTCACATGAACACCTTTGTACGGCGTCTCTCTCTCACCCACAGCTCAAACTTGGAGAAATGTCGCAATTTCTTCAAGTGAAATTCAAGCTGAAATCATTATTAACAATACGTTCTTTAATGAAAGGAGAACAGTCGAAGCTGCACATGTTTTGGCACGTGCGCGTCAGTCTTTGATGTTTTCTACAATCTCCGATGGCACATAAAAAAAAAACAAAGTTGAACCTGCGTCTCAGATTTTCTCAAGCTGTCTGCTACATTTAAAATGCTAATATAAGACTAAACTGATTAATAATTAAACAATTACGGTCATGAATCAATGACTTCTGCACATATTTTTCATTAGTAAATTGCACAGAGTAAACAAAGAGGCAGTATTACCAATTCAAATGTGGATGGATGGGTGGGGCGGGAGGGGGGGTTATTCTAATCGTCCTAACTTTGATGAAAAATAAACATTCGAGACAGTCACTCAAACAGCGAGGCTTCTGCTACAATTTTCCAAAGTAGATCATGTTGTTGCTTTAGATACACTTAGTTGGTTGATTATTCAAGTAAACATGGTTGGAACATTTTTAATGAAGTAGTCCAATATGAGAAATTCATGATAAATCTGGTGTGTGTAGTCAATGTACAGAACATTTGGACAGATTTGATGCCCATCTGAGCCTCTTTAAAGTTGAACTGATTTCCGTGGCAATCTGTCTCGAGTTTGAGGAACTCCGTTACTGCAGTACAAAGGAGGGACTTCCACAAGCTCAGCCACAACTGTGTCTCTGATCAGTGATTAAACTGTCTGATCGGCATTTTGTCGTATCTGGCAAAAAGGCAAAAAAAAAAAAAAAAAAAAAAATCCACTTTCTCTGTCATACGTATATTTTTCCCTGCACCACAAGACTCCTGTGCTCCCCTCGCTTTGCTCCATTAATAAAATCAAAGTGACACATTCATGGATCATTCTTGTTTGTGGCTCATCGTGCACACTTAACTCACCGTCTCCCTTCACCAAATGCCAGCGTGGTAATAGCTGATGCCATGGCATTAAGTGTAAAGCCTGAGAAACAAGGATAAAAGCATAAACAAATGTGCGATAAGAAATATGACATGGCTATCAGCATGCAGAATAAGCCTGGCCCTGCGAGCACAGGCGCCCAGATTAATGATAAATTACGAGGACCTAGGCTTGTTTATAGCACTCATTTTCCCTGCTGCACCTGCTCATATTCTCTTGGCCTAGAGCAGCCCCCTCTCTCTTTTTTCTATTTTCTCTCTCCATCTCTCATACTCCTTCATCTTCACCCCACCCCAGCTTCCTCCTCCTTTTTCTTCTTTCTCTGAGTAGGTGCTTATTTAAAATGATCCTGTGTTTCTAAAGCACTCCGCCATAACCGGTGGGACACCCCGTGAAAACATAATCTGCGAATAACCGATATGTTAAAGGAGGAGGGGAGCGCAGACATATTAGCGGGGTGAGGAAGAGGAGAAGGGAGAAAGAGGTTTACTGTTAATGAGGGACGGGGAACAATAAGAGTTAGAGACGGAATAAAAGCACAACGGGAAAAAAAAAGATAAAGGCGGACTGAGATGAGCGCAGTGGGCAGGCGCAGCGGCCTTTAGGTAGCAGCTCTTGTAATAACACACCAGCCGGCATCCACGCAATGCTTAATTTTAATATTAATTACAAATATCTCTCCACACAACAAGGAAATAATTTGACAATCACTTTGGCCCCGAGTACTGTATTAAATGCAAAGTGGGGCTAAGGGCGAGAGCAGTCAATATGGAGAACTAAAGTCTGAACCCCCCCACCCTCTTCCTTCTGCAGCCCCCCCCCCTCAACTCATTACATGAAGTGTGAATGTTAATTCTAGTGGGTTTATTAGTTAGAATCAAGGAGGGAAACAATGAGAAGAGGTTAGCATTTTTATTGTTCATTACAAGTGGCTCTCTGGTGGTACCTGGGAATTTTTTTTTTCTTTTTTTGGGGAGGGGGGGCGGGCTGTTAGGGTAAGGGCGTGTGTGTGTGTGTGTGTGTGTGTGTGTGTGTGTGTGTGTGTGTGTGTGTGTGTGTGTATGTATGAGGGAGGGCGGGGTGACAAAGGGGCAGTAGGCAGAGGGCTGGCGTAGGGGGCACAAGGAGTGGCTATTGTCTGATTCATAATTATATTTTTATTATGACTGAGCTCGGGGGCCCCCTTACACCGTACAAAGCAATTTCTGGTAGAGAGCGCTACGAGGGCAAAGTGTTTACATACCAAATTATAAGAATATACTGACAGCGTTTGCTTGTTAATAAGCCGTAATCACTTCCCCTAATTTAATCCGGTTGCTATGGTAAACAAATGACACTTGAGGCTGATGGCGGTGAAGGAGAGGAGGAGGAGGAGGACAAGGAGGAGGAGGAGGATGAGAGGAAGAGGTGTGCCCAGTCAAAGGAGAAAAAGAAAAAAAGCTGATGAAAGTGACACACACACACACACACACACACACACACACACACACACACAGGCCCTTCTCTGACAAGACACCTGCTGTCCTCTGTGCAGCGTACTTGTAGGCAGCTTTGTCTGTGATCTCTTCTGAGAGGAGAGAGAGATTGTTCTTAGCTCTGCGTGTTTGGTGTGTGCTTTGTGTGTGTGCGTGTGTGTGTGTGTGTGTGTGTGATGGTCAGAGACAGCTGTTTGTGCAGTCAGCAAATGCCGCTCTCCTCAGAAAGCAGAAAATTGAGCGGGAATTGGGCTAATTGTACGGAATGATTGATGCTAGTGGAAACTACAGTACATTAAAACACAAAGGCACAGTTAGACGTGTACACACGTGTTACACGGGCTGATGATGCACATACACTCTGCACACACAAACACAAACAAAACAAGTGTGCATACATACACAGACTCACTGCTTGTCTTTTGTTGTTCATGTTTGTCAGCCTTACAGTCGTAGACTGAGTGAAGGTCAGTGATTGAAGACGTGCGACTTCTCCTCCGTCACCTCTTGAACTTTCTAACAACACAACATGCTCGGATGTTTCTCTCTCTCACGAGACACTTTAGAAATTCATCTGCACATAAAGTAATTGTCCATTAGCATGCGAGTTCATGCCGTCAGATGGCTGTCTCGCTTGTGCATTCATTAACACTCGAAACACACTGTAGCGACGTCATTTTGGACCTTCTTTTTTCCCGCAGAAACAGAAAGCAGAATCCAGGTAGTATCTGCTCTGTGGGCTTTGTCTTCTCACGGCGTCTCCTGCTGATTAAATTTGAAAACCTAGAGAAAAATCTCCACTTCTACACCCTAATCCAGCAAATAACAGCGAGTGAAGAGAAAGAGGATGAATGGTTGACAATGGCTTTCAATTTCGAACCCCTTTCAGAGAAGAAAATCCCTACCTGTCATTCTTTAGCTTGCGTTTCAGAGGTACAGATTGCATCGGCATATTGTCACTGTATCATAAATCCAGTCATAAATCAGTCTTCCATGTTTTTAACAAGATTCATCTTTTTGCAAGTAAGCAGATTTCTGAATAGTTTAATGATAGCTTGGACTTAAGCTCTTTACACAAAGATCTGAATGTGCTGGACAAGAGAGACACAGAGACAGAGAGACACAGAGGACCGTCGTCCTCTTGGCTCCGTTAATGGTTTTCTTATTCTCTCTAGCTTCTCTTATAGATGCATATCAATACATATCGTGGCGTCTGCATAGAGCCTGCCACATCCAATATCGCCTGGACATTTTACATAATTATTATTTTCAGGAGTCATTGGGGTCTCGTAGAAGGGAATGTAAGTGACAGGCATTTAAAATGGTTTTTAAATCATGCGGGATAACCAGGGCCTTTCAGAAATAATTGTGTCAAACTGCTTTTCACCTTTTTTGCCAATCAATATGCACACTTATTCATGGGCAGACGACCATCCATCAAAAGGCAGCGCTGCTCTTTAATATACATGCTTGCATTTTAATGGGCTACTTTAACAACAATACTGGAGACAACAATGTGTTTCTGTGTAATATTCCTGTAAAAAAAATGATGATACAGCCTCTTTCACAGCGCAGGCTCACACGCTTTTCCTCCCGCGTGCATATTCATGGATCTGCACACACACACACACACACACACACACTCGCTTTAGGTGTGTGCACACAAACACACAGGCAGTTGTTAAGTGGTGGCCTAAGTCGCTGTAATCACATTCACTTTGTTACACGGCTCGTAAATGATTTAAAACTAGATTTCATGCATGCTTTCATACTAATTCACTCTCTCGTATTTTTCATTTTGGCCGGAAAAACTCTGAGAACAATCAAGAGTTACCCCGTTCTCCAATTAAGCCTCTAAACAGGACCAAGAGAGGGGGGATCTATTCATTTCCTTTTGATTAAAATTATCGCCACTTGCAAGGGGCTTTGGGGTTTATATATTAAATAATGCATCATTTCATAATTATATAGAATATATAGATTTTTTAAATGGGAAACTGGGCAAAATGGTGACTTTAATTAGATCGGTGTGTAAGATATCTCGGGGGTATGATAAAACAATGTTAAATATCTCACAATGACTGTAAAATATGTTCCAACAGATAATGAAACACAAATAGGGTCTCGCTTTGCCATGGCTCCTATTTGTCGAAACATCCCCCACATGCATTTTGTGAAATTTCATAATTATATTGAAAATATGATCAGGGGGATAACAGAGCTAGGTGCTAAATATGATACTGCCTGTCCCCCAACTATTCAGAGGCATACATTATCATCCTATTACTATGAGAGTAAATTACTAGAGCTTCATGTATTGCGAAGCAAGAGGCAAAGCGAGTGTGTTTACTAAGAATTGACTGTGCTTCCTCTTCTCCTGCTATCAGATCTGTGTCGAGATCTAAATCACTGAGCATATAGAAGCACTTTATATCTCGGCTCAAACACATCCAGAGCACTAAGGTCCACCAACCAGCTGGTCCTGGACGTGCCCAAAACTAGGTTTACGACTCGGGGGGAGCCTTTTCAGTGGCAGCTTCAACACTTTGGAATAAAGTACCTTTTAATTTAAGATCTGCTGCCACGGAACTGTTTAAATCATTTTTTTTTTTTAAAAACATTTATTTTACTTCTTTTTACCTCTCATTGAGTTTTTTGTATCCCAAGAGCCGTGTCCACGAGAACTTTAACTATTGTTTACTTTTTTTTAAACTTATTTTTAAATGCGCTTTTATGTTGTTTGGATAAAATGTATTTTGCCAAGCTTAATATATGATAGATAGATAGATAGATAGATACTTTATTGATCCCGAGGGAAATTCAAGGCATATAGTCTGCCTTGGCTGGGTTAGTGCTATAAGTGCTATATAAATAAAGTTTACTTGATTTGACTCAAACACCTGAAAAGTTGTCCTGCTCTGTGCAGTTTGCTTTTGTTTTGCATCTGAATGTTGGAGAGAAACCGACTCCACCTTTACTTAATGGAGCACAACCACAAAGATGAACTGAGTGACCACACAAATATTGGACACATTATTCAAACACCAAACGAATACTCAGAGGTCTTTAATGCCATTTGCCTTCAATTTCAGGATTGGCTGATGTAAAAAAAAGAGTATTACTTTCAGATCTTATTGTATCTCAGGTGTGATGGTAATAGTTGGTATTCACTGTTCAGACTCTGGTTAGAGTCAGAGACAGCTGAAACAGGGATTTTATTGAAGGTTGACTCATAGACTCTCTGGAGCGGTTGGCCTAAAATGTTTGAGCAGTTTTTTATTTGGTGGAGCAGTTTATATTTTAAAGTACTGTAAAGACATGCATGTGCCATGTGCTGCTACAATACTGTATGACATCTAACCCCCTGCATGTGTTTTGTGGATTACTGCCTGTTAGACTCGTTTGCACAGGTTAAGTGGGCGCAAAAAGATGCACCATCCCTCTGTGAATCAGGCCTTTTCCGCATACACACACAGAACCTTTGAGTCTGTAAACAGGCCTGGAAGGTCACAGGAGGCGTCATATTCACACAAAGGATGAGCTAAGGTGTAAGATTAGCAAAAAATCTAAAGAGCACTTGGCAGAGCGAGAGGGGGCAGAGAGGCTCTCACAATTAAAGCAGAATTAAAGAAGCACTAAAACAGCAACACTTTGCCAAGCAAACGACGCCTGCAGCCCTTTCAAAATTACAGCGGGCTAATTTGAAATGAAGGACAAACAGTGGCTGTGCGTGTGTATGTGTGTATGTGCGTGTGTGTTTCCAGATCCTTCTCCTATTATGATTGCAGGCGTTCAGACCCCTCATTTTGGTCTATATATAAAGTATGTAAATGTCGTCTGGCTGCGACAGTCAGAAGCGTCAATAGAAGTTGACAGCTGAATTATAACCGCAGCCGAATCCATCAGTCTTTTGTTTTAACCGGAGAATGGAGCGTTTTTAAAACTCAACAAAGGCCTTTAATCAAATTCTCAAGGTTGTTGGCTTTAGCATTGTATTAGTTTAATAGTTTCTGCTGCACCATTGACGTTAATGACACATTCCTATGTAAATATAATGTGGCTCCCAGAAGCCATCAAAACATTTTAAGGTCCAATGAATACAGTTGCATTTTTTTCTCTCCTCTCTCTCCTCCTTCCCTCCCCGTACAGAAATGTCGTTTTATTTAGCAATCTCCGCACTGTGCATGGTGATACAATAAAAAAGGAGGAGAGATTGATTAATGGAGACTTTAAGGTAGTGATGCGCAGCACTGATACAAATAACTGTGGAGAGACAGAGAGGGGAGAAGATTGTGCCTCCCCTCCCTTCTCCCCCCCTCATCTCCTCACACACAAACACACACCCTAATCTACACACACACATGTGAGCACATGTATACACAGACTTTTAAAGAATTCGCATATGGTGCCACACATCTCCCTAGAGTCACGCACACACACACACACACACGCACACAAATCTAAATCACATGTAGAGTTTAGAGGCCTTTGGCACAGATTCATCACCCACGATTGAAAGATAATGAAACTGCATATTTTCTCACCATTCAAAGACTGATGAAAGCATTTAGAGCAATATAGCAGAATACATTAAAGGCACTATCATACTTTGAGAAGCCTCATAACATGTCTGTCTGGGGGGAGAAAAAAAATACGGAGACATCTTGGCCCATATCTTAAGTATGGGTGATAGGCTGCCCTTTGTGTGTGTGAATTGCTTAATCAAGTCTTTGGGGGAAATACTGTATTTAAGTGGTGGTTGGTCATTTAAAGCAGGACGGGGGTGGGATCGGGGGGGTTCTCTTCATACTTGCGAGCTGGCATTGACATCACACAAAATTTGCAAATCCTCTGGCAAACACAAAACGGAGTTAAAAAGAGAGATGAGATTTTTCATGCTCGACATATTAGCTAAGAACCCGCACTCGACTTCATCATTTCTTTTCTTTTTTTATTTCTGTGATTTTCATCCATTGTTTTTTTTACAGCTTAACGTCCTGATATAAAGATCACGTGTCACATGAATGTACTCAGGATTAATATTCACAAGAAGAAATGTAATTCACTCAAAGCCTTTAAGAAAAGGTACCATGAAAGGAAACGTAGGTTCAATAAATTCAAATCAAGGACCATCTGTCCAAGTGAAGAGTGAAAACATTACTGTTGTTTAAAAAGGAACAATAAACTTGTGTGTGTGGAATTATTCACAGTCTGAGAAAATGTTTTGATTTTATTCACATGCAAACAAATATCACAACCAAACTTTTGTTTTTTGCAGTGAGTTCTTGGTTGTTTATTGATTTATTTTTTTTATTTTTATTATATATATAGTAACATTACATTTCACCAGACAATTCCACACATCTATTGATGAATTATTATAGTAAACATGTTCAAGTGATGTCCTTCATTTGTTTAGGAGATTTTTTATTGTTAGTAAGAACGCTCGAGTAAGAACAACACGAGCGAGGATCTAAAAAAGAGGAAACCACGTCAGAGAGTTTAAACAAAGAGCTCAACTGATCTGATTGGACACACAGGTGCTGACAGGAAGTAAGCACAACATCGACAGCTGTTCTTAAGAGTTTTAATCAGCATAAAAACTGTCCAAATGTCATCATGTCTATGTTTGGGGTCATCTGTATTTAATGTTTAAATCTATAAATGTGCATTATCTCAAACCTCACACGTGTTTTTTTCCACATTAAAAAAGCATTTCAGAAAAAATGTCAAAAGTTGCATGAAAAGCATTGTGTTACCTCCAAAACATTGCCCAGTAGTTATTCATTGTTCATTTTTTATTATGCACAGATTATCATGATTACAATTTGCCCATAATCCATTTGGAAAGAGCTTATAGTGCCTTATAATAGCATGTGAGCATCACTTGGAGAAAAGTACAACCACGTAAAAGATCAAGTGCATTTAAGCATTTTCATTACACACACACACACACACACACACACACACACACACACACACACACACACACACACACACATTGAGCAGATTTCTCATGCATCGTCTTCCTGTGTGCTCTGGGCTGTAACATTTGCTTTCTTAGTCAAGGAGAACAATCTCATTTGCAGGGAAACAAATTAGAAAAAAGATGTAGCTGTGACAATACCTCAAATTCCATCCCACTTATTTCCCCCCTTTCTTCTTCTTCTTGTTTTTTTTTTTTTTTTAATTTACAATGCAAAGTGTAAAAATAAACACTGAGGGCTCAATTTAGCGTGGTTCTCAGCCGTAGCATTGTAGGAGAGATAGGTGGGCTTAGAGGAGGGTCCTTTTGCATTGTACACACACACACACATACACACACACACACGGTGCACCCCAAGCAACACACACTGTGCCCTGATCTCTCACACACACAAACACGGTTTAACACATTTTTGTTAGCTTAAAAAGGTGTTCTACAAGCATAAACTTTGCCACCGTGGAGAAACAACAAAACTCAGCTCTAACTGGGAAACAAAAGAAAGAGGAGTTTGCTTTTGTGACAACAATCTCCACGGTGATAAAAATATGTAAACGAAAAAACAAGAAGAAAGCGGTACAAGAATAGGTGAGCGAGGTCGACTGAGCTGTGCCTTTGAGCCGTGTGCGCGTCTTTAACTCTTTGCTAGCTGTGAGCAAAGACTTCAGCTCAATACTTTGTGTGACCTAAAGACGCGATATAAAAGGCAGGACAGCATGTGTGGTAAATAATGACTCATTTTTGAAGTGTTGGGAACAACTAAAAATGTGTGTGTGCTATCACAGACTGAAGCTTAATTAATGCATTAGCCCGTTGAACACACTGCAGTGCTACCTAACATGAGGCCTGATGAGGACGGCATCACAGCAGGAGGGACAGCGAGACAGGGACCGAGCATCTCCAGCAGACGGACAGAGAGGAAGGATGAGGCAAAGGCAGAGTGAAGTTATAGATACTTGCTGCTGGGTAAACATACAGTGTTTGTTAAGTCTGTTGCCATGGCCGAGCCAAGAGGCAAATGATGGATGCAACAGCGTTAGCTGGCTGATTAAAGGCCTATCTTCTTCAAAGTATGGGGGATTTTCACTCTGACATTTAAAGAACAAACACAATGCTCAGTTGGGTGGCATATTTGCCTATTGTTCCTTTTAAAGATAAAACTTCTGCCCATGTGGAAGTCTAAATCTTCTCGGCTTGCTCTTGTATCAGGGTTTTTTTTCTTTATGTCTGGGTCGCTGAGCGTCTCTTGTTTGCGTGCATGTGTTTCTATATCGTTGTTCACGGCTGTACATGCATGTGTGTGCGTGCCCATGTGTGCTCCTGCATATAAACCCTCATTCAGATAGACCCTGGTCCAACTTCGGCGGTGGCCCGCGGCCACATGGAGTGGTCTGATAGAGCACTGGAGTCTACGGGAGTCACACACACTGCTGTCGTATGGCGGGGCCTCTCTTATCGGCGGCGCCAGCACGGTAAGCTAGGATTAGCATCTAGATCTGCGAAGACTGGACGTCAGCACCGGGGACAATAGTGACAGAAGAGAGGAGGTAGCAGGACCAGAAGATGGAGATAGAGGGGTGGGTGGATGGGGTGGGGGGAGTGTTAGAGGAGATAGAGGGATGTCATACTCACCAGAAGAGCAAAGAGCAAAATGTCTGCCATCCCCCACTCCAATGGTGTGATGAATTTTCTTTTGCTGCTCTTTTTTGCCATAATGTTTCCTTTTCTTTCACTTCCTTTGTCCCCGTGGACAAAGTGCCTGAGAGCAGCATGTGCACATCCAGGGCCGAGTTGGACGTTTCTGGTGGTCTGATGTGGAGGACGTTTCTGTAAACCACAGACTCATCACACTCGTGGAACAGGCTGAGTGGGCCCTGTTTTTGAAGTCTTTCTTTGAAATAAGCGAGGCAATCCCTTGGCCCAGGGATCATATTCTATTTACGTTCCTTTTGCCAACGACACAGGCGACGCTGGCCAAATTCACAAAAGAAGATCCATATTGGAAAATCCGGCTAATCCCTGATTGAAAGTTCATGTGTTGGCTTCGATGGATAAGCTCTGGCAGATTTTCCCGGGAAAGGGGAGTAAAGGAAAAAAAAAAAAAAACGGCAACAAACTGGGATCCTTTTTTCGTTAAAAAGTGGAGTCAGTGTCAGTGGCAGAAAAGCAAAGCTCATGTCCGCTTGTTAAGAACTGTCTTTCATGCTCGAGGCCGCAGTGAGTTCTCTCTTCTCCACCTGATTTGTTTTCTGTCTGCAGATGAGGTTGGGTTGGTCCAAAGGTCGACCTCAGATAAAACAGGCAATAATGATGATATGTCAGATTCCTTAGCCCTTCTTTTCTTTGTCCATCCATTGCTTCCTAGATTTTTCATCCACTCCGTCCCCTGTCCTGTTCCCAGTCAGTCTCTTCTTCATTCCCTCCATCCTTTCCTCCCTCCCTCCCTCCTTCCTTCCCTGGCTGCCTCTCTCCTCTCTCTCTCTTCCAGGGGTGGTGGCTATGGCTAGAGAGCCTGCACAGATGGCAGGCCAGCTTGCCTTCAGGGGAAGGGCTCCACAGCTTAAACTTCCTCCATTTTTCCTCTTTTCTTCTTCTCTTTTCTTCAGCTCAAACTTTTGGCCTGCAACTTTCCACGTCTGGCGAGCCTTTATCTCAGCGTGCACAATGTGAGGGGGATGGGGAAAGGGGGATATCTGAGACGCATGAGCCTTTCCTGGATCAATAGGGGCCATCAGTATCGGTAGAAACCCAACACAGAGACCAGTAGAGTGTCTGCAGTGGCTCTGTGGGGCCCTTGACTTTTAAAATTGAAGTCCCTGAATCGTGCAGAAAAAGATTTTTCATTTACTCTTTTTTTTCTGTTGTAGCACCAGTGCTGGTGAGTATTTTCTACTTGTCACATCTCCTGTTTTTTTTTTCCTGCCTTTTATCTGGCGAAGGCTTCACTTAGTCAGACAATAGACGCATTAAGAAGCTCGAGTGTTATCAGAAGTCAGAGATTCCTACCTTGTGTTAACAAGAATCCTCTAGATCAATGTCTTCCTGAGATGACCCTGTGATAATGGTAATATTACCACTCGCTATCTCTCCACACATCATTTCACACTCGAGTCAGTGTGAACAATGCTCCTCTAATGGCTTGCTATACTTAAAGCTGTCGGCACCATAAGTGTTCTTGTTAGCAGTGGGCCCTTTGCCTCTTCACGGGATCAGCCCAACAACTCGACCCGTGTCAAGTGATCACCTGATAGCCACCGCTCTGCTTTAGTCCTCCCTTTCACACAGCGCCACTCCTGAGACTCTCACAACTTCTGACAATGTGCTGTGTTAATCCCGGGGAAGATACTGTAATACTTTGGTCCTTTCATTCCTGAAAAGAGGTTGTAAATATTTACCTAAGAGTTGGCTGAGTTGGTGGTCCAAACAAAATGAGCTCAAAGAAACATGGAAACACAAACAGAAAACTTAAAGAGACAAAGATTATAGTTGATTGTTTTTAGAGATAAGGAACTACCAAAGTTTAAATATGACTTTACATGATGTGTTGAGTATGTGAACAAAGAAAGTTTGCTTACAGAGAAAACAAGAAATGTTTCTCTATAGAAGAACTTACTTAATTATGATGTCATTCTACATGTTTATTGTTACACAGCATAATCCACAGAGCTTTGAACAACTCTTTTTGTTTTAATTGTTATTTATGCTCATATGCACACATTCAGTTTTGACAGAGGAGACAGAGCCTGTATATATATATATATATATATATATATATATATATATATATATATATATATATATATATGCCTCAAGTTGATACTTGAGGAACTGCAGTTTTTTTAACTTCCACTTTGTCTTCATCTGTCTACACTGGAGGTGTCCGGATGTCTTTACCTCTGCGGTATCCATGAACCTGTTTGTCAAGCACTTTTCCCGATTTACCACCGAAACAGCAGGACATGGATATGAAAGGAATTCTGATTTTGTGCCCTCATTTATAAAAAAATAAGCCTTGGCCATCCTGTTTTGTACACACACGGACGTAGACAACTGGTTGAATCGATCACTTTTATATTTAGAGCATCATGAAGTGCTCACACCTCTGCACTGTTTTATACTCGTCTTTTCACCATCTGATCCTGAGGTTTACTGTCCGCTCTGCAGAAGGTATAATGAAGTTTGTTTTTTAATTTCATATTCATGCAGAGCTCTTTTGATCAATACAGCGGCTGTGCAAAAATGGATATTATGCCTATTAGCTGAGGGGTGAATGTGAGCGTAAAGCCCTCGAAAGAAAAACCGACATATAAGGAGATTTAGCTTCATCCGTCCTGTTTTTTTTTTTCAAAGGGAACATCTTAGGCCTTAATAAATAATCATACTTTTTAGCAGTTTTCATCAATCTAACTGTGCTAGTGTTGTCATTGTGCTGCAGAGGAGGGTTTGTGTGAGAATTAACACTCACCTTGACCTGTGACTCGCACTCTCAATTACGCATAAAATTCTAATTATATAGAGAGATTATAACGTTTTTAAATATGATTGCAGCATTTAATACACTTTAAAAGTTGTACGTGCCGGTGGACTGGCTGTTTTTTTTTTTTTTTTTTTTTACACGGTTCCTAATTAAAGCTTAGAGAGGATTTGTCATCAGTGTGCTTCAAGCATGTCCTAATTCTCATTTTCATAAAACATCTGTGAAATACTCTATATTTAACACACGTGATGGCTATTTTATGCACTTTTTATGCTCGTCTCACAGACATCTTCATGTGCTGAGTGTGTGCCATCAGCACAGCCGAGGGACTCGAGCACCCTTTTCTAACATGGATGAGGGCAAAGAGGTGGCCTGCACCCTGATGTATGAGTGAAAGACAGGCACAGAGAATGAGAGAGAGAGAGAGAGAGAGAGAGAAAGAGAGAGAGAGAGAGAGAAGATGAAGGAGAGTTAAAAAATGATTCTGGACTTTGTCAGAGAAATCAATTGAGAAACACATAGACACGGTCTGCAAATTGGGTGAGAAGGCCCCTGTGTCCTCCCCCTTTCTAAGGAGCAGTGAAGCATGAGGGTAAATAAAAGAGACATCTCTCCCCTTCTATCTTTCCTACGTTTCCTCTCTTCATATTCTCTCGCTCTTGCTTCTGCCCTCTCTTCTCGTCATTATCTGCGTCCGTTTGTTTCATTAGACTCTCTTCCATCCCTTTCCCTTCCTCCGTATCGATACATTTATGCATGTTAATAACAGCTGACAGGATGACAGGATGCCGCTATGACTGCCGTCTCCGCATGTGCACACATTGTGCTTGTGTGTGCAAGGATATAATGTAATCTGAGAGGCCTATCCTCTGTTACCAGGTTTGGGCGAGGACGAGCAGAGGTTGTGGCGGCATATGCCCATACTTTGTGTAGAACAATGCAAGCAGGCAGGCAGCGGGAGCTCGGAGGTATTCTGCAGGTGTCGCAGAGAAGGACCCTTCTGTAGCAGTGTGTCTTGGACCCGATCTCCACAAAGCTGCCTCTCCCGCTGCCAGATGGACCCATGCTTTTCCCCACACTCTTGCTCTCACAGCTAAGACCTAGGCTTTTCTCCCTCCTTTTTTTTTTCTCCCCCCCCCCCCTCCTCCCTACAAAAGAAAAGCGCTTTGGCTGAAAGAAAACCACAGCTGAATTTTATGGTGCCGCTTCTTTTGCCAAGCTGATTTTACAATTCAAAGGGACTGAGAGCATGGAAATGCTGTTTTAGAGCTGCGTCGTCGCTACGCCTTTTAAGATGCAAGTTTGCATTGGCAGATACATCTGCCACACTAATATTTCCCTTCCCAGTGTGAAATCTTGATAATATCCGGAGTTGCCGAGAAACACAGCTCAGGGTGTGCTTAGAGGGTGCTTGGAGCAGATCTTGTGCGGTGTAATTCCTACAAGGCCTCAATAAGGTGATGGCGGTGTCAGCGCTCTACGTGATCACACCGTCTATAGACACCATGGATGTGTGTGTTTGCTGGTAATGTGAACGCCAGTAAATACGTGCCAGCAGATACTCAAATACTGGCACACATACTTTGGCACATATACCACCAAGCGCAAAATTCATTAAGTTTTAACAACGCCCTCCCCCTTACCTTAAATAACTGAACGAGGTGCAACACAACTTCAATCGCACGACCCCGATACAGCTACACCTCGCAGTGTGCAGAGGGAGCGCTCACTTACTCCGGGGACGGAATTAACATCCAATTTCCCACTTCTCATTACAATTCAATAAAAGCCAATCTGCTTTTACCTTTAGAGCACTGTTTTGGGTGGATGCTTTCAGGGGGCCCCACTCCACTCTGAGCCCAATTAAGAACATTTAAACATATTAAAATCTCCCAAGCTCTTCACTGTCCTGATTACTGCTTAAATATAATCTGCTTTTATATCCTCTCTCTGCCTCTTTGACTCATTTTTCTCTAAAATTATATCCATCAGTGATGATTTTTTTCCCCCCCCCCTCTAGAGGGGATTCAGGGTCGGGCGAGCGAGGATCTCTACCTTTCATGCAAAGATATTGAATTGCACAGTGGGGGAATGAACTCTGCTTGCCTCACACTTTCTGCTTTTTTTTCTTCTTCTTTACAACCAGTCTCTTGCTGCACATCTCGCAAACATGCTTAACTTAACGTCATGCAACATCCACCCTCAGCCTCTGGCCCTGTTCTTTCTACATGCTGTACAAGACGATTCATTGTGTTTTAAGAGACGTGCATGGATGAATATTGATGTGTATAAATGTTTTCGCTAAAAAGGCGACACAATCACTCAGTCGTTCTGTCACATCCATCACAGCAAATCCACTTTGCTCATCTCCAGTGTGCCATCTGATGGGCACGGCAAAATGGGCCACACGTCACACAAACACTCATTAACCCCTTATTCACATGATACTGATAGTAATCGATTAAAATGTATGGTACGATTTATTTAGGGCCAATGAAAACAAAGTTTTTACTTAGGAATATTGTGTATGAATAATTTCATTGATCTTTAGATGAGAGAATCACAGCAACGTTCATCCATGTGTTTATTGGGAGAAAAAAAATGCTTGGTGTATCATGATTCGTTCATAAACTATTTAAGAGTGCATGCTAACAGCTCACGTTAGCATGCCAACAACAATAAGATGCTAGTCATCACTGTTAGCTATTCAAGCTTATACTACCGTGGACTGTTGTGCTTCTTCAAGCATTTTGCTTCCAGTCAACCGACGATGGGAATACTAGTTGCTCTGGTATTAAGGTGTTGGTCCTCCAGAGGGGAAAGTGTTCAACGAACGAGATCCATTGAGTTCAGTTTGATAGTGGAGCTCTCAGTCTGCTGTAACCTGGATAGTTAGGAAGTAAGGACCCATAGCCAGTGACCAACTTCCCTTGAAAGGTGCTATTCACCTCTGCTGCTTACTTGAACTGAGTCGTTTTCTTCAACCCAACCAGCACAAGGTTTATTACTAAACAGTACACCTCTGTTTTCTTTAAATGCATGATGATGACCTGAGGGAGAAAAGCTGTTCAAAAGTTTTGCCATCTGCACTGATCTGCGTTGCTATGTATCCCAGCATGCTTAGCACAGCAAAGAATGGGAATTTCCAATTGCACCAAGTGATGGTGGTAGCTACACTTGTTTATTTGTGAAGATCCCCATTAGCTGAGCTGAGCTATTCTTCCTGGGGGGCCACATTTAAAAACGTGCGCAATTGTGATTTTAGAAGCTGTCTGTCAGATTGAACAGGTTCAATCAGGGAAAAAAATGGCTTTGGTCATGTGTCTCTGGCTCTGCTCTCATTGTGTTAGGGTGTGCAGTTGGATGACCAATGTCTTCAAATCTGCTAGAATATCATGCAATCGGTCAGAAGGAGCTGATCTGTCTGTGACTGGCCGTTCTGTGAACTGCACCACAGTCAACCCGTGATCCAGCTGACATTTGTGGTGAAAATTTGTCGTAGGAAATCCTGTCTGAAATCAGCCTGAAATAGTACAGTGTACACCTGGCGTTAATTCCAAGGCCCTTTTGTTTTGTTCAAACTGTTCTTACTGGTTTTGTCTGATGGGAATGAAGCCCTCAGTTATGTATGAAACACCTGTGCCTTTTATTTACAGCATAAAACGTGTCGTGTAAAATAGGAGCATAGAGGCAGGTGTCTTCAGGTTTACGTTGCAGATGTATTTCTTGACACACATACTGAGAGAGATCCATGAATACATTCAGTCTCTGTAAAACACTGGCCTCATGTGCGTGGGGTTTCAGTTGACAAAAGATTTGATGCTGTTTTATGTATTAAGACGGATATGTTGATTGCTTGTGTGCGTTCCCTCTTAATGCAGTGAAGTGTGAGTAAGCTCACAGTGTGAGATTTCATACAACAGTCTGGACTGTCGTGGCTGACGAGGGGGGTATCAGCAAAGTGGGCACGTAGATGTGAATTGAGTCTTTCATGGGGTTTTCTATTGTCTCTTATTTAACAACTTATGACTTATTCAGTGATTAATTCTTAATCAAAGCCGAACAGTGAAATCAAGGACATCGTTATTTGGGCACAGCAAATAGAGCTGGAATTTCTTTTTTTTTTTTTTTTTTGGGACTGACATGCAAAACAGTCCTGATCACCATTTACATGTGGGGCTCAACTGTCTGTACTGACAGTTGCAGGGAAATGACCAATCACAATGTAATTCTACAGGTTCATCTGCGTCTTTAAATACCAAACGTTGAATTGTTCACCATGTGTAATAATGTTAGGCATGTTGAAAAAGGCATCCTAAATTTTACCCCCCTTACTCCAGCGACTCATTAAAATTACAGGGACTATTCTTTGAGTTCATTTCATTTAATTTCTCAGTTTGAGCAGGAACAAATGTTGACGCGGTGAGGAATTATAAGGTGTGCAAATCACACAGGTTTAGTGTACAAAAGAACTATTCAATCATTTGTACCCACTTCTCCACCTTTCCACATTCGGTTGCCTCCCCTGAACTTTTCAAAAGAAGGCCACATATATATTTATTTTCATTCATCACCATTCTCCTTCCTTTGTCTGGATGATTTCACAAGGCCGTTCAGGGTTGCATGCACGCTTGTTTTTGTTATCACTTAACCATCTGTTTTTAGCCATGGCATTCAAGGCTCATATGGAAATCATGCATTGCATCCTCCTTAAAATATGGATGAATATACAGTAGTTAAAGCTCCTGTGAGGAGTTTTTATCTCACTATAAAAGAGACTGAAATCATAGCATATGCCTGTTTGTGAGACACAGAAGCAAACAGACCATCAAAAGGAATATTCATGATTCATATAGTTTTATTTAAATATATCTTACCATGGTCCCTGGGGGTAGGTGTCAGCTCCTCGGAGAACTGCCTGTGTTTAAATTTTCACTCCGAGGATTCACTGTGAGTGATATGAGGAGACAGCGGGATGAGATGTCTTATGAAACAACACAACTTACAGTTCAGCAAAGATCTAAGAAGTAGTTTTGACCACAGGGGGCGCCAAAATCACCACTAACGGAGCGTTTTGTACTTTGTATGTTGACTGTCTGCTTGAGACCGGCTGGTGGGGGGCTACAGAGGCTCGCAGGCAGCAGTCGCTGTGCTTGAAATGCTGTCTCATCCTAACTTTCAGTCAACCTTAGAACAGACTGAGAGCTGGAGATGAAGCTGCTTCAGCCCCCCCCCCCCCCCCCCCCATCCTACATGTGTGCCGTGATCCGTCAGCGCCATGGTTTTGCTCCACCAGTTGGCGCGCGACCTGCCCCACTGAATCTGTTTCTGGAACATGAGCACAGGGGAAATGATTGACTGTGGCACACTGAGTATGTGGGGATCGGGGGTAAGCGTCTTGATGAATCATTACATCTCACCCACCTGTCAATCATGTCAGTTATGAGCCTGTATGGATAACACATGTCGTTACTAAAATTCAACCGGAGCCTTTTTTTAAAAATCCCCCTGTTCAGTGTGTGCCAGTGATGACAATAACTAATCACACCTATTTGTTGTTCTTGTGCCAGGCTGTTAACATGTTAATTTCTCACATGTATGTGTCTTCCTGTGTCCTTGTAGCCAGGCTCAATCGGACACTTGATGAAAGGCAGGATTTAGCACTTTCACATCAGCGCTGGAACACTGGAAGTTTCCGCTTGGTTGAGTATTGTCAAGTCCTTGTAAGGTAACGAGCAGTTTTCATGCAATGCAAAAAAGAAAAAAATGTTTTTTTTCGTCGATTTAGCCTTAAAACAAGTTCAATATTTCCATATCTTAATGCAAAACATACATTTACTGAATTACTGCAACTTTTTGCATCATTCTTTGCAATGTTGAGGGTAAATACGACTTTGTATTCTGTTTGAATAATGAGTCAAAACAAAAACAAAAATCTAAAGTTTTGTATTCCGCTTGGACAAGATGATCTAAGACAAAGCTGTAAAAATGATCACAAAGACAATAAACTGAGTAACGACGCCGAGGGGGCAGCTTGTGTCTATACATTTTACTCATCATTATAAAAGGCAGTTATTGTGGCTTTTACTCTATATATCAGGACTGAGGTCACTGGCACTCACATTAAAGATTCATAAAACCAGTACTAGGGATATGGAGAATTTATGAAACACTCACTGGGCCTGCTTATTACTGTAAAATTGCTGATATGCTGGTGGGTGACAGTATAAAAAAAAAAAAAGGATGATTCACTTTTTTTTCAAAGATGCAAAAGAGTTGTGTGCAGCACTCGGTAATGGAGGGCATCAGAGTAAGCCGATGAGTATTTGGATGCTAATACTGCCAACCTGACGATCTCTCACACACAATGCTGGGTCTATACCCCTGCACCACCACTGTCTGCAGAGGATCATTATGCATGGAGATAACCAGCGTTGTTTAAACTGAGAGGAGAGTGGAGATGGAAAAGATAAAAAAAAACATCTCTGTTTACTGTCAATGAGGAGAGATCAATCTAATGCCAATTGAAAGGGGATAGAGTGAGGGATTGATTGATGGGTGCAGAGAAGTTAAACGGCCTCTATATATGTGTAGTCTTACTGTTTATAAAATGGAAATAACACAGTAAGGCTGAGGAAGGATATACTGACTGCTCATTGAGATGGCCCTGATGTTACGTATGTGTGTGTGTGTGTGTGTTTGTGTCCACTTCCATGTCCAGCTAACACCATAGGTGTGTGTCCATCTTTGTTTCTGAGTGTATTTGTGCAAAAGTGTGCGTGTGTGTGTGTAAAAATTAATCAAAGCGGGGGCGATGATGAACAGTTTCTGTAGAATTCTGTCAAAGGTTAAGAGCTAGTTATTTTTAAGAATGACATGAATCTCGGGGAGACAGTGATTGCCTAAATGACCACTGTAATTACCAATTACTTCTTGAAGCAGAGAATATATTCACGGCATGTAGCCAGCTAAATACAGACAGGCATTAGCCCATTTACGTACTAATGCACATAATTTAGATCCTGAAAAGGGCAGATGGGAGCACAATGGAAGATATAATAGATACAGTCTAATATCATTCCAAAAAGAATATTGGATTCATAGGAGATGAATATTACTTTGTGTCAGATTGTTTTTCCATAAAACATTCAAAATATATTTCATCTTTCTTTCTTTCGTTCTCGTTCCTGCTTCTCTCCCTCCCCTCTTGTCCCTTTTGAACGCCGCAGTCGCTGTGATCCTTAACTAAGGGCACAGCTGAGGAGACTTGTGCCTGTTATCCTGCATTAAATGACAATGAGGGCCCGACACTTTTCACCCAACTCGCTGGGCGTCCTGCACTTGTTACCTGGCGCTCAGTTCAAAAGTTAAGATTTTTAAAGTGACGGCCACAAACAAAAACAACAGAAGGTTTAGAATCAGAGAGAATATACACCCGGCCCTGATTTCTCTCCGTCACTGTGTGATCGGAGACGGGGGGAAGATGAGGAGGAGAGAAACATCGGGAGCAGAGAAAAACAATGGCTGACAGGCCTGACTGGCGAAAGGATATTTACTAAATTAGACATAAACTGCACGCTCGGCATCTCCGTCAAAGAACTTGTAAAGTCTCATAAATAAGTAAAACAAAACGACGGAGACGGAGCACGCAAACAGAGAGTGGTGTACCAAAATCTGACTGCGAGTGTGAGGGCTTACTTTATGTGTGTGTTTGTCTGCGCCTGGGATGTTTTTGGGGTTTGGGATAATGAGTTGTCGTTTTGCTGCTCTTCTCCTCTCAACAACAACCTTTCCCCCTCTCTCTTACACTACACACTGCTCTCTTCCTCTCCTCCCTCGTCTCCAGCTCTCACTCTGTCACCTCTGCTGTTGTCAGTCTTGCGAGTCCCTCTTTGGCAGGATAATGGGGACACATATTTGCTCTCGATGTAATCTTGTCTGTGTTCTATCTGATAAATACTTGGAGGAGAAGCTGATTATTATAGTTGGCGGTGGGGATCAAAGGAGACGAGCTGAGAGAGGGGCCAGTGTTTTGAATCCAAACTTTGAGCATATGACTTCACCCTCCTCCTCCTCCTCCTCCTGCTGCTGCTGCTCCCTTCGCCACATTGCTCACTCGTTGCAAAGTCATGTCCGCGCCGGCCGCGACCCGTTTGAAAGGGATTAGCTTATTCCATGAGGGCTTTTTCTTTAGCGAGCGCTGGCACTACATCGAAAGCAAATCCATAGGGGCCCTGGGCTTCACATTGTAATGGTAGTAATAGCTGAGGGGAAAAAAAAAAAAAACACAACACACTCTCGCTTCTGAGCCGTTTGAAAAGCTCACCCTCCCTCCGCCAATATATCATCTCACCCCCTTCATCCACACACAGCCCCATCACAGAGAGAGTGTCGGGATTTAAAACGGGACAGGATATTTTTAAGTAGCAGAAACAAAGTGTTCTCACTGTTTATTTCTTTCACTTGCTTCCTGTCATCTCTTGCCAAAGCTGTTTAGCGGCAGCATTGTCACTCCGCTCTTCGCCACCGGCTCCGCACTCTCACTTTGTCTCCTTCCTTCGTTTTTCTTATCTTTAAACAATACCTGCGTTTTTACAGTAGCAGCACTTTTTTAGCTGTGTCTTTATTTTCCCTTCTCCTTTATTTTGGCGTCATCACTTTTGTTGGCAGTTGTCTTCAATAGTTAATGCCTCAATGAAAAGGGGCGACAAACAACAAACTGGTGCAAAGAAGAGGTTTGTTTGTTACATTTTAAAAGTGGATTTGTCTTTCTACAACATGTGCATTAACCCTTTACTAGATGCTCTTTGGCCTGAACGAGTCCACCGCAGGGTTCCTGCATGTAGTGATCATTAATTAGGTTTTCCACTGAGGCACACTCTCAGGCCTTTATCCTCATTCACTCTCTGCTCTTCTCTTTGTCTTTGGTCTTTGTTAATATTCCTTTAAAGTCCAAGTCAATAACTTGTGCACCTTTTCTCAGTTTATGAAACTCTTCCGTTGGTCAACTTGATCCAAATGTTTCTGCCGGACTGACGTCACAATCACAAGCTTTGTATGTTTCCTCAGGGAGAAACTCTGCCGTTAAAGCTGCTCTTTTACACATTTCAAAAGAGGAAACAAATTCATTTAACCCCTTGACGCCGATTGTTGTGAATTTGCATCAAACCGCTTCCGCTCCAAATGCAGCCAAAATGGCGTCCGTATTCCTCCACTGCCGGTTGATGCACTGTCAATACATACCTAGGAACCTTTTGTAAGCATTAGATTGACATAGGACCCGTCAGAAACAGAACAACATCTGTTTGATGTGCTATGTATGTGCTATTTATATGTAATATCTATTTATGTGCTATTTTCAAATAAACTTTCTCAACTTAATTTAGCATCGACTTGAAAGCAGAAACACATGTAAAAAACATGTGAAACAAATTCAGGCGTCAAGGGGTTAAAAAGACATAGAAATAGAAAGTAAAATATTTATTTCAAAAAGTGTGGAGTATTGAAGAAATAAAGCGATATGAACACAATGTGCATTTCTGCATTATTGTCTATTTAGCTTTAATTGATTTATTAGTCTTCAGGCTGATATTGTGTTTATATCTCATGTTATACTTGCTGGACACTGATCACTTCATTGAAGACTAATTCCTGGTCTGTGTCAGCGTACACAGCTCAGAATTAGCACTGATGACTGGTTTACTTTAATGTTCTCAGGGTCTGACCTTCAAGGGGAGGAGACGCAGGCTGGAACGACTTCCTGTTGCGTTCTGTGGGGCTTTCATGCTGAACATTTTGAAAAGACAAAACACCAAACACTACTTTTCCTCGTTATCACCAATTTATTAGAAAAAAAATCGATGCCCAGAATATTGTACAGGATTTCTTCTTCTCAAAGCAGTTTTATGTCCAACGCATATGCTTCATGAGATGATTGGATGTGTGAACACCTCCCTTAAAAATATAAAGATAGTTCTTCACATGTTTCATGCTTATAAAAACTAGACGGTCTCACTTCACCTTGAGATGTTTTCTGGATGAGTTGAAAAGTGAAAACTAAATAAGATATATATTTTTTAAAGGAAGCAGAATGATGCAGAGTGATAGTCCGACCTTTAACCTTTTGCTCTCTCTGGCTGCTTAAAGCGTCATGTTTGAACGATTTGTCTCGTCTGATGGAGATCTCAACGGCTGGTTTGGAAAGGATTTGTTTCACAGGGGAAGGTGGAATTAAAAAAAACAAAAAAACACTATAGCAAGTCTAAATCCACCACATGCTCAGGGATTAAATGTACCGGCTGCAGTCACATTTACAGGACACCTTTTCTTTCCCCTGATAATAAGCTGGTACGCTGAGGAGCAGATTCTCTGAACATTTAAAGGTGAACATGAAGAAAATGTCACATTAACACGAGTAAAAGACTCGTATATTAGCTGGACAAAGGAAAATTCATTTGCTACAATTTTGATGACAGCAATTACATTTGGCAATCTTAAAGGCAGACTTCCCCAGAACGCCATCATATGAACATTTTTACTGGATGTGTGTGTGTGTGTGTGTGTGTGTGTGTGTGTGTCTTCGTGTTGCATTTCATTACATTTAATATATTGGAATTTTTGTGATTTTTAAAGCCAAAAATTCCTCAAATAATGAACACTGAACACGTGTTTGCTGTATAATTTCTTGCAAAGACAAATTTTCAGCCCATCAGATATAAGTTGATATATTTCCAATATGTACATCGACGTGTTTTCTTGCTGATTTAAATCAATCTTAAGGATGAAATTTGGCAAACCTAAAATGATTGCACATGGTCTAACAAATTAGGGTTAAAAAAAAAAAAAAGATTAATTTTATTTGTAAACATTTTAAAACTAATAAATCATCCAATGTGCATTAGGAATAATCTAGTCATTCTAATTAAACTCTATGTGGTGTCATTGTGATCTTTTCAGTTGTGACTGGTCTGTATGAGCTCTCCTCGATATGAGATAAGAATGTGCAGTAAATGTGTGTTACATGGCTGTAAATGTTGCGCGGCGATTATTTGAGTGATACATGTAGAATTCAGCAAAAGTGAGAAGAGTGTTAGCACTGCAGAAAAGCGTGAGTACCAAATACTCACCCTGATATCCATGAGCACAGAAGTAAGTGGTGGCTGTGAAGCCATGGCATTTGAATGACACATTGATGGCCACGGCTCGTACGTGGGATGCCAAGAGTCCAGAAGATAGAACCAGTCTGGATCTGAGCTGGCCAAGAGCTTAGTGGGGAGTCCACAAACTGCTCAAAGCTGACATTTGTGCCTCCAGGAGGTACGCAAACAGGGATAGACAGACAGTCAGATCCAACTTCCCTCCCTCCTCCCCCCACCAACAAACCCACCCAGTTGTCTTCATCTCGCCATCAATCTCATTTAATTGTTTTTCCATTGGAGATGTTGTACATAAATAACTCTCTGTACATTATTCCTACTCCTCCGTTCTCTCCAGCAGAAGTGCCATTTTGAGATCCGGCCCTGTCTCTGGCTGTCTGGGGGACGCGGGGGAAACTGCTGATGTGCTGCGGATCGTTTTCCCTCCAATAGTGCCGGAGTTCATTTAATGGGCTCAGGTTCTTGTTAAATCACGCAGACTGATTGCTTTTATGTACTACAGCACTGACTTTTTTTTTTTTTTCTATGTCACCGCAAAATAAACAAAAGTGTTTAAATATGAGAAACAGGAAGGGGTGAACGTCGCACCTGAACGTAGGAGCTCGGACAATTCATGCCGCCACACGTTCAGAGCAGAACAAAAGGAATCACATGTATTTTTGATGATAGCAACACATCCTCAAACCCCAAACCAATATCTTTTATGGGCGCCGGGAACAGGCTTTAATGAAAGGGATTATGCATTTCTCTGGATGCTCAAATGTTTCTGCCGTTCCTTCAAATCCTGTTTAAGTGCATGTATCAAATACACTGTCGCTTGTCTGCTACCAAGAACTAACAACAGAAGACAAGAAAAAGACAGTACTTGACTCTCTGAAGCAACCATCTGTTGTTTAGTAAGTAAAAAAAAAAATCCTCCCTCGGAAGCATCATATTATCACTGATAGTACAAAGTGAACTGATGTCCAAAGCTGTGATGATAAGAGGTCAGATTCATACTTAACTTCTCATCTGTGGATTGAAGGCTTTGAGATTTAGGCCCAAATGTGTCCATGTGTTGAAATGTGAAGTGAAGATGAGGCAGGACAAAGCTGCATCCTGCGGACTTGCAAAAGTGCAAAATCCTGCAGTTCCTCAAGTGTCCACTTGACGCAGGAAGTCACATACACACCATAGGAGAAAAAGTTTTTTTTACTGCAGAAATGAACATGTATGCAGCTGAAATGATTGACAGGTGGGCGTGATGTGTTATGTTGATGGTTCAGACTTGATTGAATTTGTTGCTTTTTTTCATTCAGTCTCGACTAGGGATGCGTGCAATTAGCCGACTAAATGATGGCCTCAATTGGGGCCAGAATGACTCAGCTCCATATTGCAGGTCGAATGTTCTAAACAGCCCTCGCTCCCAATAAGGGGTAACGCCACACTGCCATGAGTCTGTACGACCCCGGTGCAAACCTGCAGAGTGGACGGATCGTGTTGCTCTAAATGGTTTGGAAGTATTTTGACTCAGGAGATAAAGTTGTTTCTCATCTCTTCCTGACCCAAACAGGAAGCATAGGGCGTATACAGTAAATACATTACACAGCTTGAGTTAGGAGTACAGGGTCGTTGTACAGATGGAAACACTGAAGTGAAGGGACGGCAGAATGAAGCCGTGAAAAAAAGTCAAAACATTCAAGTGTGCAAATGTGTGATACATATAAGTTTATTGACGCCACACTCGTAATCATTTCAACGCTTGATGATGAAGTTTATAATGATCTATTTTAATATCCATTAAGTTTGTGAGAGAAATGCGTCGCAGCACCAGGGCAGATATCTGTCACCTGAACTCTTTCGTCCTCTCTCTCCTCCGCCATGGTGCACTCAGAGCATCGTGTATTTCTTTGACTGTTTTACTGTAGACTCAGTGAGGGTTCAAAAAGTGGCATCTGTGTGATCAACACAACTACTCTGCCTGGCGCCAACCAGCACTGATGACTTTCATCAGGATGCTTTCCAACAAAATTATGCAGTGTGCCATGAAAGTGGTATGCATCCACTTTATCAAGGACTCTTTGTTTTATGCTGTTGCTCTCAATGCGCCATTGACTTTACTGCCTTATAAATACCATTGATATATTAAATTGGTATTACACTGCCATGTTTTTATCATCTCTGAGCTTGTTTCTGGCACTTTCATATCAAAAGGGAATGAGAGAAAAGAAGGAAAGATTAAAAAGGCTCTGCCAGTTTTTTTTTCTTTTTTTTGGTGGGGGGGGGTTTGGGGGGGGGGGCTGTTGGTGAGTTCTGTTCATTTCACTCAGGGCACTCTGTGTTGATAGCTTACTGTGCACATAAGAAGCGTGCGGTGCTAGAAATAATTGTTCTTTTCATGGTAAGAAAGGCCATATCAATTAAGGGTAAATAGTCTCCTTAGTTATTAGAGTACAGCTCAGTGGTATGCCGACAATTGTACCCTGTTCGACTGCTTTCTCTTTTCATTGTCTGTGCACAAACTGTATTTAAGCCCTGTGATGTTGCATTAAGCATTGATAGAAGGAAAGAAAGCTCACAATATGTGCTTATTTGTGAGTCATCGTTTAAAGGGCTGTGCATGCTAAAGAAAGATAATTTAAGGGGGGAAAAAAAGAGTGTTCAAAGGAACGATTCGTGATTTAACCAATTACACAAGAGTAACAGTTGGTGTGTCTTTGGAGGCTTGACTCTGGCTCTCTGTTTTTCATTTTGCTCTCAAGCTTAGGGATATATACTTAAAGCCTTTTATTTCTCATGGCCTCTGGGACCAGATCTTAAAAGGAAACAGTCACACGTGTGGAAGAAAGCAGCTCGAAATCACCAGGGAATATGTGGATATGTTTGAAATACTCAGCAGGTTTGTTCTGTGACATCATGTGACTGCGTTAAACGTTTGCTTTAAAAAAAAAAAAAGTCTATCAGTACAAGAAGCAGATTTTTTAATCTCTGCCTCACATATTAGAGATGATATTGTTCATTCTTCACCTATGTATTTCATCAGGTCCATTGTTTGATATTCTATGTTTAACATATGTGCCTAAGCTAACAACATATTATAACTAAGACGTCAGCAGCCTGAATTAAAGTCAGTCCACTGTATAATTGAGTCTCAGTAGACGTAACATTAAACACATAGAAAAGATACAATTCATAGGGCAAATAAGCTCTCATCTAATTGTCAGTATGGGGTCGTATATCAGTCCGAGCAGTGATCTCAGGAGCAGAGCGATGATCATTATTACCTGTATTAATGGACGAAGAGGAGTGATAGTGTTTCATAATGGTAGAGACCTTTGACTCCACTTGTGTGTTCCTGGATGGAGCCGGATCAAGATGAGTGGTTTGACGGCTACGAGTGGGAGGAGAAGAATCTGAGAGATAATTGGAGGACAGATAAAGAGAGTGGTATTAAAATCCTACGTGTTAAGCTATGTAATTCTAGCCTTAATTTTAAATAGGATTCATTAAAATATGCACTCGTGTTGATTGTGTTTTGTGATTGCTTTCCGTTTTGCCGTAGTGGAAATGATTCTGATGCTGTCCATGAAAGACTCTCGGAAATGAAATAACTCACTCTGACTCTCACAAATGAGGGGGTTAAATTTAAAACCAATTAAACCATAGGCTGTGTAAAACGTGCAGTCTCTGTGACGTCACACTTTTGTTTCTGAAGTGGAGTTTTGAAGCCAAATGATCGCCAAGCCACCCACCTGTCAGTCAGATCAGCCACACCCCCATTCTGCATTACTTTCAATCTTCATTCAAAAAAAGAATGTGAGAAAATCACCATCAGCTTTTCAGACCCAAAACATTTAATGTTTGTACACATGTTTATTTCTGTTTTCAAAATGGCTCTGAGGTTTTTCTTGCAAGAGTCAAGCGCACTCAGGAAGAACTTTTTTCCTTCCTCGCTTAAACTGTGGCTTCATTTTTCGTCTCACCTTAGAACCTGAGGTTACACATAACCGTATCTGAGTATTTATATCCAGTTGCCTCTACTGTATAATATCAAGTATAATCAGAACCCATGATAGTATGATTGGCTTAGATTTTGGCTTTCAATCAATCAATCAGTCCTCATGTTTGTCGTGCCAATTCATAAGAAATCACTACAGTAAATGACATCTGTATGTGACCTTGTATAGCGCTTTGACACCACGGCGAGGTATTTATGTAAAATGTCAGAAGTAACTAAGTCATACACATTCGTAGGTGTATCCGTGCTGCACGGGCGTGCAGACGAAGCAGGGAAAGCATTTTGGTTTTAAGAGTCTTGCCCAAGGACACAACAGACGTGGCTGGGGATCGAACCCCCGACCTACTAGTTGAGAGACGACCGTCTCTACCAACTGAGCCTCAGCCGTCCCTTTAGCAGGCTACGATCCAGAGGAACCTGCAACACAAGGAAGCTCAGGAACTTCCAGGAGGATACATGGTTAGAATCTTAAACGGTACTTGAAGATTTACAGATAGTAAATAATATAAATACACAAACGTGAGCCCAACGAGAGCTCAGTGTGCCAGCTTCCCCCGCAATCTAAGCCTAAAAGCAGAAGTAGGAGCTGGTCCACCTGCTGCACAGCCCTAACTTTAATCTTTAAAGTAGTGAGTGTGTCTGCCTCCTGGACTCTGACTGGTAGATCCAGAGGATTCCCCCCCCCCCCCCCCCTCACTCCCCCCGTATGAATAATTAAAAAATGAACTTTTTATAATTTTAATATAAAACCTGGTTGGGATTCTTTTGCTTTGGCAGCATGTGGACACTTGAGGAACTGCAGTTTTTTTTTTGCACTTCCTTTGGCTTTATTCATCAACACTGATGGGCCCATGCATTGGAACAATAGGGTACATTCTCACATTATGAAAGGCTGTAACTTGTGTGTCAAAAAAAACTTTGTCTACTTGT
Organism: Symphodus melops; assembly: GCF_947650265.1. Lineage (NCBI taxonomy): Eukaryota > Metazoa > Chordata > Actinopteri > Labriformes > Labridae > Symphodus > Symphodus melops. The sequence continues at coordinate 28,749,889 of NC_136693.1, forward strand.
CTTTGGTTGTGTCAACATCATCATGCTGCTTCCCCACGAATAAACAGTGTCAAATATTTTCGTGACTTTTGCATCAGATCTCAAAGAGAGCCTATATTTAGGACATTTAAACCGCCCATCACGATTTTGACAAAGTGTTGAACTGAGCACTCAATCAAACTCTGGAGCTACCACGCATCAAACTGAAGAACTGCTACGACACGTCAACAAAGTCTGCCTGGAATAAAAGCAGCACATTGCATTTCACTAATCAGTTTTTTAAAAGCACATTCCTGTCTTTAAACACAATTATGAAACATTTCTGGATGTTTTGCTAAATAAAACAAAATATTTCCTTCTATTATCTCTCACTGTTATTGATTATTGGTACACCGCAATTTAGGGTTTAGCATTTCTGTTTCAAGTTACAGGAGTGTGCTGGAGGTTGGGCGGTCGTAAAAGTGATGCGAAAGCTTTGCCTTGGCGCGACACTTGCACTGTTGGGTGCTAATATGCTGAGTCACAACATTTTCCTCTGCACACTTTGCAGAATGCATGGCTACTATCCAGGTGACTTGCAGTTATAAACAAACATTGTTCCAGCTCTGTTTGAATTTGCAGGTGTTTTTTTGTGTCTGTCCTGACATTTGCGGCCTTCATCCCACCTTTTGGCATGCGCAGAGTGACGACGTGCACACTCTCCTCAAATCATGTTGTGAGTTTCCAGGTCATCGGGGCAGAGAGGTTGCTAATTTGTTTACATGGGTTTTGGAATTTATTGATGATTCTGCGGCAAAGATTGTCGGGTTGTTCAGGTGGGAAGTAATAAACCTGGAGGGTGCAGGGAGAAGGCCTTGAAATGCGGGACACAAACGAAAAGGATAGGAGTGTTGCAGGTGTGATTATTATAGACCTTAAGATTTTTGTAAGTTAACGTACCTGACATGAAAAGGAGATGCAGTTATAGGGTTATATCCACAGTGCAAATAAAGTTCAGCATGTCCAGGGAGAAATAAGGTCAGGGATTAAATGTGAACAAGACCTTCCTCTTATTACTACACTTCTGTCCCACTATCCAGCCTGTAAGCATATGACTGACTGGTGCCAAGCCTGGCCTTATGCTTTTTGTCATCGTGCCAGCAGCAACATCCCCTGGTAGGCCCCAAAATGATGCATCTTCTTTGATACATTCTTAAGTACACATCAGACACAGTCAAATATTAATCTGCCATACTCGCCAGCCAAACAACATCTGTCTCAAACATGAACTAACATTCCCAGTTTTTACTTTTTGGCTCATACAAATATGCCTCTCCAACTTCAGAGCATCCATCTCCAAGCACAAGTGTGCGCACGTTTGTGCATTTATTTACCAATTCATAAAAATTCAAATACTCAGAATAAAATGTAGCAAACAGAAGAGCAACCATAAGCATGAAAACACATCAGATTTATTCTGCCTGCCTTGTTTACCGGTTCACGGAACACTGCATGCAAACAGAATGCAAATGCTTTTGATTGAATCAGGTGATGCTGAGGTAATTGTATTTGGAGAAATGTCCAAGATTTTTTTTTTCCATCATTATCAGCGGGGGGTTCTTTATGAAATCCATCTTAAACAAAAGCTATCATCACTCCCGAGCTTTGTGATCTTCCTTTGTCACATGCGGATGTGGATGCGTCTTTAATTTCCTTTCAATTAAAAGTAAATATACGCCTTTATTTTTTTCCCCACTGTGAAATCCAAACAAGAGGAGTCAACACGAGCAGACAGGTGAGGAATATTCATTTATATCTGCCTGCCTGCTTTTTCTTTTTTTTCCCCCTCCTCACTGTTGATGCTGATGATGTGATTCAACAGGCAACACTGTGCCTGCACGCCTTCTATCAAACACACCCACGAGTTTGTAAGCAAAAAAGAAAAAAAAAATCCTCTGCCAGCTTGTCTTGTTCAGAGCTGGATGGGGAAGACAAACAAACACCAAACAAGTGCAACACAACACAAACTTTACTTCATCATTAAATGGCTGTTAATCCATGTCTCCTGGAGCTACAGCTGCTTTGATCAGAGCTAAATTGTCACAAAGATGCAGCTCTTCCAGTCCTTATTGTCGACTTGCTCGTCAACATAGACATTAATGCAGTGACAGCAGTATTGCTTATTGACAGCCACTGCTGTGAATTAGTTTAAATAGGTGTTACTTCCCATCAGCCCACTGTGTTGGATAATATCTCCAATAACAGTTAGGTAGGTTGTGTGTTGTAAACAAACTTCTCTCGTGTTTCATTCACAGGCCATACTAATGAGGAAATACATCTTTAACAATGCAGAAAAGTACAATTATACACCTTATAATAATAGTAGTTCAAAGTCTATTATAACTTACAACCGGGAAAATGGCGTCATTCCCATTTCCACAGAGAATACCGAGTGCCTGTTTTCAGCACTATGTAACTGTGACTGTATAGTTTTGGCCTCCTTTTAATAAGAAGCCAGGTAGCTCACCTCTATACAGTTTGATGCATTGGCTGAGGTTAAGAGACGGGAGAGAACGGTGGCGGACTAAGTGACCAAGGAGCCGGACTAAAGAGTAAATATTTGACTACCACGTCTGCACATCTTTTCAAGGGTACAATTTCCAGGTGTAGAGCTGCTGCTTATGCCTTAACATTATGATACCTTAACATTGATTTCATGTTTTCTGGGTGACCTTTACTTGAATTGAAGCAAACATAGAGTCATCTAAAACACCCCTAAGTAAACTTCCTTAAGCTAACAAACTAAGCAGTGGTGAGATCGTTCTGAAACTGAGCTGTGAGCGCTTTGACTGTGACTTTCTAACAAGGCTAGGCATTACAGATGTTATTTAAATACGTACTGTCTTAGTTTTGTTAATCAGTCAAAAAGTTATGTGTTACGCATTTAGTGCAAATCCTGCGACTGTGCAATAAAAGTCCACTTCACTCAGGTCTTCAAACCTCATACCTCCTTTGATAAAAATACCAAATTCTGCTGTTTTCACAGAAACTGCAGCCATGATTGTAGCAGTGAGTAGAAAACAACAAAACTATATTTAATTTTCTCATTGCACATCAGGAAGGACACTGGTCTACCTTAAGTAATACTGAGTAAAGGACTTGATTGAATTTCACTGATGTCATTACGAGGTCACATTTCACTGTGTGTTATGATATAAATTTAGTTATCCCACCCCTCCTCCCTCTCCGTCTCGGCCCTGTGTAAGGGACTCGTGTTTATGCTTTTAAGCCAGCCTGGTTCCTTTTCTCCCCGCACAACATGATGGATGGTCCCATCTTTCACAAATGTTTTATTGCATCTGTCATTAGCCAAAGGTGTCGCAGTTGTACTGTAAGAAAATGCAAGCGCACTAACCCCACCACACTGCATGAAATCGGGTTTACACACACAAAAACACACAATTCATTTCTTCTCCTCCACTTTTTTTTTTTTTTTTACTCCTGCATGTATTCAGAATTAAGTGCAGACACACTCCAAGCTTTACTTGAATGTATGTAGAGCACAAAGCCTCCGCTAGATGGAAAGCAGCTACACACTGTGTGTATATAAGTATTTTAAGCCCAATGTGGTACATTATACCTCCCAGCACACAGCAGTTCACCCACTTCTGCCTGAACCAGTCAGTGAATTTGATACTTGTCAAGACGAGTGCTTCCTCGGCCCATTTCACATATGTACTCCTGATATTAGAATAAAATCAGCATTCTTTGGGATTGCATTGCTAAATAGTTTGAGTACATCTTTAATACATATTGTCCAGTCTCTAATTCTTTTACAGCAACAGGACGTATTCTCAGTGATGTCACACAGTGGTTTCTGAAGAGATTCTATGAACTGTGGAGCAAGCTGTCAAGGCCAGAGAAACAAGGTTTAAATGTTCAAAAATCAGGTTTCTTTATTCAAAAATGATGTTCAACAAAAGCATCAGTCAAAATATAAAGCACATGTGTTGGAAGGGTTCAAAATAATGTAACTCTACTGATAAATAGTGATAATTTAACAGGACATTAACTCAACCAACAGACCTAAAAAATTGAGACCTGGATATGGGTACAATTAATACAGCGCACATGGGAGGGCTGCACACAAGATAACACCAAGGAACCCTGATCCCCCCCCCCCCCCCCATGCCGTCAGAGCACTTGGTATGGTCCATTTATAGGAATCCAGGCTCCGCCCTCATCTTTTGTTCAAACCAGGAAGGAGAGCACATCAGCCAGGTAACTCAAAAGAGAAACTCCTTAATCTAATTTAACCAAGTCAACAAACATACAATCACAGTGTGTACTTCAACAAGACAAATGACAAACCAGACAAACAGCACGTTATGCTTGTTAAATAACTGTGAATAAAAGCACATGAGTGTGTGGCTGTGTCCATCACGCCAATGAAGGTGGTCGCCATATTGGAAATGCTATCTAAACCTAACTTTTGATCAGCAGCAGGCAAAGAGATGGAGCAGAGGCAGACCTTAAGTCTCCTGGCACACAACTTCAATACTCCCACATGCCAGTCAACTCAACCTCATTCCCTATAATTAGTACTGAACTTAATGAATAACTCTTAGACATAAATCAAGTTAAAATAATAAAAATAAAATGTCCCTCTGTAAAGAATCGAGGCACTGATACCAAATACTGAACCGTTTATTTAACCAGGCTGAAAACATCTGTAGTAAAAATGAACATTTTGACATTCGTTGGCTTTTACACGAACCCTCAAGTGGCGACTCGCAGAACTGCAGTGAACTTCCTCATTGGCTTCATTTTTCACTACAGAAGGTTGTAGCTTTGCTGAAAACTCACTAAGCACTCGTTACGCTGGACTGTGTGTGTGTTAGGGTAGTGGGGAGAGATTTGCTGCTTGCCATTCATTATTGTGTGCTGTATTATATTCATATATTTGTATGAGCCACAAACACTGACAAGGTATTTTTGTCTTGTGAAAATTGCAGTCTTATTTCTAGTAAGAGATGGTGCCTGATAAAAGGTTAAAGCTCAGTATAGCTTTCACATTTGAACGTAGATCGTTCACGATGCACAAGATGAGACTGAGATCAAGATCAGAGGATCCTCAAAGTCACAAGCCTTCATTCTCTGGGCACTGTGACAGTCTGAAAATGTGATTGCATACATCCAGTGGTGGTTGAGATACTTCAGTCTGATTGGTCGAACCAAGAGTCTTAAGCCTGAAAGAGACAAGAAAGGGACTTTAAATGTCCATGCTCTGAACTGATTGAGCTTTATTTGTACGCTCCTGAACACGGTATCCACTGTGCTCTTCACTCAGTGGGGAGAGTCACTGAGGTTAAGATTAAAGGAATTAGTCTGTTCAGAGTTTCCGTTCTGAGTTAAAAGCCTCAAAAATCTAATCAACATGCTTCATGTCCATCCAAAGGTCACAACATTATCCTGTATGTGTAAAACCACTAGATGTGTAAAGAAGTGACCGAGGTCTGATGAAGGAGATATTTTGACCCCCCCCCCCCCCCCCCCCCCCCACCTTCCTCTCTGCGTCTTCCTCACTTCTATTTTGTTGTTTTGACCCTGCAAAGTCTGACAAAATTATGAATAACATTCCTCGCCGTCCTGGTTGTTTTTCAGGAAAGGCTCATGCAAAATGAATGGGGGTGGCACATTTTTATTGAAGTTTGATTTAAGGGTGTGTGTGTGTGTGTGTGTGTGTGTGTGTGTAGGGGGGGGGTGTTAAAGAGAGAAGAAGAAAAGGCAGGAGAGAGAAAGAGAAGGATCTTGTCATAAATTATTTTACTCATATGCAGCTTTGCCGATGTATGTTGGATCGGTAAATAATGCATCACCCCGATGCATAATTAGGACAACAACACTATTCTTTCCCCTCACTCACGCTTCCTGATGAGTTTGTAGCTGTCGTCGGATTCCTCCTCCTCTTTAATAGATGCAGAGGCCACCTGATTGATCTGAAGAAAAAGACTCCGTAAACGGCCTTTAAGTGCTGCTGTTACTCTTTCACAGAATACACCAACATGCCCATGCACCTTTCCATTTCTTCTTCTTCTTCAAATTTGTGTTCAGATCAAAATTGTAAAGGTTATCATGTGAATGCTCATTATCATTTAGACACCAAATAAGCAAAGTAATGTGTCCTAGAACACAGGCAGCGCCTTGGTAATGTTTCCACCAATGATGTACATGTACATTGGCTATGCAGATTCATTAAAGCCCGGCCGCCGTGATGAGTCTAATGCAATGTGACAAAATGCAAAGCGCCGTTAAAATAAAGGTGGGGAAAAACAGACAGGAAAGAAGAGGAGGTTATTATTTAATATATGTGTCTGGGTGTGTGCGTCCGCCTGTGTGTGCGTGTCTTCCTTTCTCGTCTTTCTTCGGCAGGAGATAACACCTTTTGGAGGAACTGCCTTGAAGCATTATCCCCTAGACAGGATACATGGCTAATCTTCGGCTTTGAGCCATTACGCTACATTTATCTGTGACCCCCTCTCTCTTTATATCATTACAGTTAAAGTCCATAAAAGTGTGTTTAGACAAAGATGAAGGCATTACCTGCTCAGAAACCCCAAGTGCTATTAGAGGCTTAGGCCCCTGCCGATGTGCACTGGATATTAAATATCCTTTATCTTAAACTCCCTCTCTCTCAGCTCTCTGGGTAAGCTGATATCTCACTCTGCCCTGCCTTATATTGCCATAGGCGTAATAAATACACAGATATCAATGGGCCAAGTTTGTCCCGTCTCAAACGATTATGTGAGGCATGCCTCCCCTTCATGTAGTGGGAGTAGCAGGAGAGCTTTTATTTATTTTTGTGGGTGGGTAAGGACAGATATAGTTACAGACTCAGACAGAGTGGAGGAGCAGAGCGGGTTATCTGCTGAGCCGAGAGGACGAATGAACCGCCCAGACCTCCGGCACACACACACACAAAAACACAGATAAATAGTGGACAGACACCTACCCCTGCACAACAACATGTCACTATGTAAAAAGCCAGACACACATTTGCACTCACATATACTGTATGTGTCAGGAGAATACATATGGGCAAATGACTACATCGACCGAGGCCGAATAAGGACTTGCAAAATCCTGATGATGAGTATCTCAGGGAGGGAAACAGGCCATGATATCTCCTCAGAAAACAAAGGGCTGACTTTATGGTCTTAAGGACATTTGTGTAATAGAAACCGAATCATCCACAGTTAATGTCACAGTCTTTGAAAAGGACACTTCTCTTCAGGGTATGGAAACTTGAGAAGCAAGTCTTTATCACACTCCCTCACTTGAGGCGGGGGACAAAAGTTAGGAGGTTAAAAATAACACAAAGGTTTCTGGTTGGAGAGCAGTAAGACAAGAAAATGTGACAAATAACCACATCGATAACAAGTCAATTACTGGATGGTGGCATGTTATGTATTCATTTACATGTCAGCACCTCTGAACTTAAAGTTCACATGAATAAAAGGTGGCAGAATATTTCAAACAGCAACAACATCATCTGTTGTTATTGTTTTGACTGAGACCCCCTGGCAGGCTGAATTTACAAACTGGGCCTTTAAATAAAAAAGGAGGTTAGGGAGCTTTTGAGAAAATCACAATCCCTGCTTACTGTCACACTACTGAACACACACAGCCCAGTACAAGTTTCTTCACTGCACAGAGATGTGTAAAAAAATCCGCTCCCTCAATATTTTACATGGATCTAAGTAGAATTCTGCCACTTTGCCCGACGGTGGCTCTGGAGGTCAAAACACATCATCATCATCTAAAAAAACCAAAACAAAAACATTAAAGAGAAGAACATTACATGAGATAAGATTATATTTCACAAAAACAAAACAACATTTCACACATCAAGGCCTTCAGGACCAGCGTGGTGCCCCTTAGCGCCCTGGACTAAATATCAGATTGTTCTTAATCGCAGTATCATATCTGACTTTGAACAGCATGAAAACAGTGTCTTCGGGTTTATGTTCCACAAGGCATATCTCTAAAACCATTTTCTGTCTTATCCATTTGAATAAATTAGACCCACTTTCTTCAGGTTTCCTTTTCTTTCTTTTTTTTTTTTTTTCCCCTCCCTCTCCTGTGCTCATGTCTGCTCCCCCACCAGACACCGAGTCACTTTCACAACTTTCATTACCTCTCTGAGGGCAGGCTGAGCGAGCTGGCAGGGGAGATGGGTGTATATCTCCTAGCTATAACCCGTCGTCCCCAGAGTGTGGAGGTCAATGAGATTAACCTATACCTCCTTTTTTCCTTCATTACATACTCCAAATTACACCCACTTTCAGATGAGAGAAAGAAAGAGGGAATCATATATGGGCTGATATCTATTTAAAATCTAATCCCTTTGGGTGAATTGCTCAGCCTTTCCATTTCTCTTATGTTTCTGCCTATTGCCTCTGGGCTCCGCGGTGCTGCGGTGCGCTACGGCGCCGTTCAGGAAGGTGCTATAACCTCGCCCCTGTTCGTATTAACTTTAGATTCATCTGCACTAATACAGGAGACACTTAAGATTATAACTCCCTCTTTTCTGTTGTTATTGCTCAGTTCAACATTTCAGACTCACAGACACTCGCTCTATGGGCACGAAGCTGGCAGCTCGACTCATAAGGACGTCCCACTCGTTGAAAATGCAATATACCCCACACATGACGACTAATGATTATAGACATTTTAACAATTTTACAGTTTAGTTCACATCGTGTGTGGAGGGCAACAGCACACCACAAAAAAAAAAAAAAAGATAAGATGAGGATGACCAGAGTTGTGCGACGGATGTATTTAAAACATCGTTTTGTATTTCTTCTCTGTGTAACTGAGGTTTAAATCTGGAGAACATCATTTGTTCTTAAATTGGCAACCACACTGAGACATTTTATTATTGTTGACCCGTTCTCTGTTTACATGTACTATAGCGTGCAGTACATCTGAAACTCACTGCCTTTCACCACACTATTTGTTCTTCTGTTTAACTCCTGCGTGACTGTTTAAAGACCCCCATATAATCAGATTTCATGATTTTGATTTTGAATGGCTCATTATAAGAACAGTACTTCATGATGTTTCACATGCACATGCACTGTTCGGACAATAAGGTAAACATGTGCTGTAAACAAGATCTGGCCGACAGGCTTTGATATGTGAGATTTCAAAGCAGTGTGTGACGGCTAACAGAGCTCAGACCGAATCCTCTGTGCCCAAACTGAAGGTGCACTGGTCAACAAAAAGGCATGTACTTCATATGTCATGGGCAGCAGTCTGGAAAATGACAGTATATACAAAACAAAAGGAGACTGCTTGGATAAAGAGGAAGTTCAAACTCACCAACAGGGATCTAACAGATGTACATTATGTATACAGCGGATAGGCCAATGACAACTCACTGGTGAATAATCTACCTCTGCTGCAGAGCTTGCAAAAATGATACCAGAACTTCAAAGTCAGTTTCCAAGCATTTACTTTATTTATTTTTTGGCCCCCTGTAGTTTAGTCTGTAGACTATTTATAGAATGCATATTGTTCTTTGTACAGACTGAAGAGCAGTTATTCTGTGCTCTGATAGGCTGATGTCACCGGGTCGTCTTAATTGAAAGGAAACAAACGTGCTGACGTTTTCCTGATCAGATGGTCCACTTGATACCATCCAGATGTTGTGCGTTCTTTTGTGAAGATGACCTGAAAATACAGATGACTTTTTTTTGAATGCTGATAATGTTTTTTCTAACTATGACAATTTTTTCTTTCTTTCTTTCACTGCTTATAAACCCTGATGATATTTGGGGATAATACAGCAAATTGAGTTTACTATTTTGAGAGAGGTTTAATCTTAATCAGAGGTTTGATTGTAGCAAAGTAATTTCAAGAGAATTTTTAATAAAAAAGAAAATACTCATCAAGTGATCACATGGTAGGATCAGAAAAGAGTACATGTACATATAAGCAGCAAACTGATTGGAGAGGAAAAGATAATAAATATAGTCTACGGTGGTTAACTTGAACTTGTGATATCTCAGTTGTATTTGTAGAAGGTCATGGCTGTGTCCACAGAGGTCAAAGTTTTACTGGCCTTTCTACTGAACTATATATTGCTTTTGACTAGAGTATTATTTTTAAGAAAAAAAAACGACAAAAGGGAATCTTTAAACAGATCAACAAATTGCTATTTTTGAGCAGCCAAACCTCTTTGACGTGGGATAATTAAGGTGTAAATAGGAAGTTCAGTCTGTCAGGGTTTGGGTTGGGAACCGGACAGTCGCCCTGGTAGCTGGAGAGGGTACCAGTTCACTTCCAGAGGAGACGTTTTCTTTCTGAATAGATGGAGGCAAAATCCGAGCTAAAACAAAAGTGACTATTACATTTAAATGTCTATCATGCAGATTAAAAACATACACGAGATGTATTATTTTGAAACACAATTATTCAAACTTCCATTAAATTAGATGAATTTGACGTTCAAACCCTACTTTGACATCATAAAATAGATCATGGACAACCTGAACAAGAACGGATTGTAGCTTATTGAATAACGAGCCAACACGCCCTTCTCTGCAAAATGTGAAATGTTGCTCGACCTACATGAGGGTTCTTCTGGAACGGATTGTTGATTTTGAAAGTGTTTCATTTTGTGTTTTTTTTTATTCCTCATGGCCTCTTAAGAACTCATCATGATTGACACTGCAAAAGGCTGATGTTTTTATTTTTTTATAACGTTAACGTTAGCATAAGTTCCTTGTTACTGGAATTGCCTGATTAACTTCTGCTGAAGTTTACAGCTTTGTAAAAAGGATGAACTGTTCACAAAGTGACATGTTTAACTGTGCCCACCTCTGTTTATCTGTACTGAGACAAGATCATTTTGGTTATAGGGACTTTTAACTAACAGGAAGAGCTCTATAATGAGTTGATGCACACTGCATACCTCAGCCCCATGTTGATCTTTAGTTTTAATTACATCGGTCTCTTATCTATTCCTCCTCCAAGCTGTGGTCTAGGGACCTAATATACATTTTTCACACTGACCAAATATCTTGTCCTCCATCAGTCATGGCTTAAAATGCTGGATTTGTTCATAGCTTTCAGTGAACTAAAGCCCCTGGGCTCCATGCTCTCTGCAGTGCCACTCGTTGCAAAGCAGCATCACTTGTAGCATGTACCAACACTGGCCTGTAGAGTCATTAACATCAACGGGACAGCTCAGAGGTCAACTCAGACCGGTAGCTGCTGAGAAACAACAGGAAGCAACACTGAATATTATCTTAACATTAGCGATGGTGGGATAATTTGTTTATCAGCGAACACGTCTGAGGTGCATCAGCTGGAGGACGGCGTGACGGATAGAGCGCCATTGTGGTGGGTGTGACGGAGTAGGCAGCAAGCCGGCTCATGTAACTTCCTGGTTATGAATAGCCTCGGTGGAAAGGTCAACGCCATGACAACCCTGTGATGGATGTCACTGACGTCCAATTAAATTCTTCTAAAAAAGGCGCCTTTGAGGCTTTGTGTGTGCTTATTAAATATAAAACAGCTAAATCAAAAGTCTGAGGGGCCTGCTTCTCTGTGCCTAATGCTGGCGAGGACAACCAAGAGCATTTCTTATTCCTCAATTATTCATGTTTTTGATGAGGGGGTCAATAAGGGGAAGAGTACTCGTTATGAATGTTTGGAGCTAAGCGCAAAGGTCACAAAACACAAATACAGACACACACACAAATACACATCTTTTCAACCGATTTTAACTCTTCTTCCCCCTCCTCACTCGTTCTCTCTGGATAAATAGGAGAGCAAAGAACAATACTCCCGTGCTTTGAGGAATGCAAATATTTGTGGCCAGGTTGTTGAGCTTTCTTTCTCTGATCTCACTCTCTCTTTTTCGCTTGGCCTCCCTCTCTGCACACAAAAACACACAAACACATACACACTTAGGGCTCCGTGCAAACACACAAGCTGCTTTGAGGAAACTGGGACAGACAGCCAGACCATGAATAAGAGGATGCAGGTTTTTGTTTGTGTACTATTTGGCCCTTTGAAACTTCCGGCACATCCACATGTGCGCACGAATACTCGTGGAACACACATTCAAATATGACCACTTCCTTGATTCAGTCACCCAGACCGAGTTTCTCTCCCCGAGTCCAGTGGTAAAAGTCCTCTCACTTTTTGAGCCTACCTTTGGTTGAACTTATGCTTCTCTTTTTTTCCATGTCTTGTGTATCCACTCTGAAATTATAGATGGGGATAATAATAATAATGTCATTTTGTACCGGAATCTTAGTCATTACCTGCAGTAAAGTGCTTCTAATTGATACCACCAGAGAGATAATGATTACAATGCCCTCCAGGAACATATTATTGCAATATTAACCTTTGTATATACTTTTATGCAGAAGACTCCAGCACATTAAGGGATCTCTAAATCTTACTTGTGCGCTGTAATGCCATTACAAAAGAATGGATACTCGGAGGTGTGCCCTTTTCCTGATTAAGTGTGTCCAGGGGTTTTCAGCCATCTGCAGGAGATGGATGACATAGAAGTGCAATTTCCAACGTCTCTCTCCCTTCTCTTACTGGCTAAAGCTTTCACTCTATTGCATGCATCTCTCTGCAGTTCTGCACTAAAGATAACCTTTTCTTGTTCGGATTCATGGGTGAATAAACAGTCAAGTATGGTTGGATGTTTTCTATCTGTAGATGGTTACCTTTTTTTAAAGGTAACTTATCGTGAGTGTGTGTGTGTGTGTGTGGGTGTGGATGTCATCCAACTTTTTGACTGGCTTGGCTCATCTGGGGCCATGAGGTTTGTTTGCACAGACTGAAATTAGAGATCCTTTCTATATCCACTAGACACTGCTAACATTTAAAGGTATAATATGTCGAATTTTACTCCCATCACTCCCATGATTCCCCTCCAGCCTCGATGTCATCTTTTGTTATTGTTTTAATTGAGAACACATGATGTCAATGATGACGATATTGACGATGACTTTGATTAGTACTCTCAAAAGCAGCTGTTGATGTAGTTTTTGGTGTTGATGATTTATCAACTCAAAACTGTGCTTTGACTCTGCGCACTTCCTGTCAGCACCAGTGTTAAAACCGTTTATTTAATTTGTTTTTATGACCAAGTACATTTACATACAAGGAATTTGTCTCGGTGTATTGGTGCTAAAAACAGTTGATATGGGAAATGAGGCTAACTCTACGTAGTTTCCTCCTAACTCTCGATTCCTTGATTATGTTTTACTCACTCGCTGATGTTTCAGATAAAAGTGTCTGCAAAATTAATTGTAGGAATAAAATAGCAGGTGATTAATGTGGTTTAAATTAACTATTGAGTGTTTATTTCTGACCTTAATCTGGTTTCCTGTGATTCCCACAGACATTCAGAAATATTACTTCTATAAAAAATATCTACAAAAATAGACAAAATGACTGACTACCAGTCCTGCCACTCTATTCATTTACATACTTTGCTTAAACCTTGTATTTATTTTAAACACATACTAACCATCAACCATCCTGCAGTTCCTCTGTCCTTTTTTTTTTGTAATGTTTTGCAAAAGACAAATAATGCCAGGACAACGTGCTGTATGGCTCTGTGACCTGATATCTAAAAAAAGCCAGAAAAGAAGTCGCAGTCTCTGCAGTGAGCAGAGTTTGAAGATAAATCCTTGAGCAGAAAGAGAGACCTTTGGTTAAGACCAGAGTGCTGCTGACAGAGGGCAAATGAAAACAAATTAATTCAGTGAGGACTGTGGTTATGTCTGCCTGTGTGTGTGTGTGTGTGTGTGTGTGTGTGTGTGTGTGTGTATGCGTGTGTGTGTGTGTGTGCATGTGCGTGCAGCAGTCTGTGTGTATGTGTAACTCATGAAACAGTCCAAAACAGCTTCTTAAGACCTGATGGCATAGGACAGGAAATTGGGATATCTGAATACTCTGGAGACCTCTTGGCCTGGCCTCGCACAGACTCCCACCCCCACACTCCTCCCACCTGCAGTAACAGGCTTCAGCCTCTGGTGGGCAGTGCACTGAGCACAGGTTTGACCCTGTGAGGATCACAGTGAGGAAGGCAGAGTGGAGGAGATTCCTCTTCATGCACCATACATGCACATTGTTGTACTTGGAAAGAGTCACAATCGGCTGAGCGACAACTTCATGAAGTTTTTTGGGGAATTATCAGTTATCTGTTTAAGGGTTTAGTTTTTGAAAACTAAATAAGAACAAGTAGATTACAGCATGACAACAAATACCTCCCGACAGAATGACAGCATTAAGGATTTTAGTGAGAATCTCAGCATGACACGTTTATGTTCGAGCACCAAAGCCCTGCAGCAGAGGCAGCCATTATGAAACAAGCAAGGGAGAAAGAAGAAGTTACATGTGGTTGATGAATATACTTTTGAAGCACTTGTTGGCTGGGACACATTTTGGGACATGCAGCACTTGGACATGTTGGGAGGATAGAGGTGAGGCTGAAGCCAAGAGTGAATTTAAGCCCACCTGTGACCCTGCACAACCAGGTTCTGGTAAGATCATGAATAGATCAATCTTCCGAGCTCCTATCACTGGATTTATTCTCATTATTGTTTTTTTGTATTATATTTGCTGTATGAATGATTGCTCTCAGGGACAATTTGGCGTCACGTTTTTCTGTCCAGTTCGTCTCGTTCTGAATTCTGGACAAGATGATCCTTTCTACGTGAACACTTATGAAGAGTTTGCTGTAAAGCTTTATTTATACTTTTATTTCTTTGTACCGTTTTGCTAAGAAAAACCCAAGAAACTGTAAACATTTGCTAAACAGATTGAAGTGAGTTTTATCTGTTGCACTTTTTTTATGCTACATTCAAACGTGTCTGGATGAGGAAGCTAAAGATGCTTTCACTAAAGTACCCAAAATATGTTGTTTCTTATCAATACCACACAGATAACAACCGATGCAATCTGTAATATTATCATGATCGATAGTATCGAAATGTATCCGAAGCCAAAAGATGAGAGAGGGAGAGAGGGCACGGTCTTAATCGCACAAATTTGAGGAAAAAATGACAAATACGTGGAATCAAACGTGAATCTAATGTGAATTGATGTGAACGTGAATGCATGCCAAAAGGTTTTCAATATATGGGCAGGAATTCCACAGCATTTATTTAAAATTAGCCTAAAGTTTAAGCCAAAGACTTATTTTTCATTGTTGAGGTATCAATGGTTATCTATTGTGTCTGATTTTTACTGATACAGAAGCTCAACATCTGGTATTGTGACAGCCTCTATATTTCCCCCACTCTTGTGCCGAGATAGTTCAAATCAAAAACTGTTTAAATAGCATAGACCTGCAGGAGTTTGAGTGTGACACAACCTTGACACGATGTATAGATTCAGACTTGCTTCGGGTCCAGTTGGCTCCTCGGGGCGTTTTCCTGAAGACCTTGACCGTTCAGCTTTCACAACAGACTGACTGAGCAGCATTGCTCTTTTTTTTTCAGCATTACCATACTGCATTTCTGTGCCAAGCCAGTGACATGGTCAAGGGTACAACAGCTGTATTTATTGTGTCAGTGGTAGTGCCAGTAGCATTTGTCCTGCAGTGTTTACTCTCTGCTATATGTCCTCAGCTGCTTTGCTCGTTTTCAACCCAGTCGAGCGAATGTACCTGTTTCTTATTTCAAGGCGACAAGATGGCCTGGAAAGATAGATAGATGGCGAAGAATTTTTTTGTGTTTAGTATTCATCTCATAGTTGTAACACAAGGCCCACTTGTCCTTGAATGCTTGTTACAAATAACCCACATAATTCCCACAGGCTCAGAGATAATTCACTGATAATTTAAGGCACTGGTACTGTGTAGCATTTTCCCCGAACGCACAAAAAAAAAAAAATCAGCACATTCCTTTGTTGTTCTCTCATTGTTTCCCTGCTGCTCCTGAGCTGACACTAACCTAGTAAAGCGTCTCTTTTGTTCTGCGTAACAGGAGACTGTTTCTGAAGTGTACACAGAGGTTAGTGTGACTGAGCCCTTTTGTGGCGTGGCAGCACCTCGCACTTTATCTGCCATTTAGCTTCTCTTTTCACTCCAGAGCCGCTTTATCTGCTGATTTAAGGAAGTGCAGCTGAATCAGGTCAAGGAGGTGCCGGCGATTGTCGGCAAGGTGAAAGGGGCCTTAAGCAGCAAAGCTCGCTGGCAGGCTTTAAGAAAAATGATTAACTTCCCTCCGACACTGAAACCGTTTTCATACCAATAATCAGACCTTGTATGAACGTAGCCATGAATATTCTCTGTATTCAATTTTCCAGGACCTACAGTATGGTGGGGTATTTTTATACTGGGGCACCATAAAGAGATTAATTTTAGTGGTAGTCTTCCCACTAGGGAGTCAGTGTAATCCTACAGAGCATTAGGGAAAAGGAGAGGAGAAGGAGGAGGAATGGACAAGAAAGAAGAAGTGATAGGAGAGAGGCGAAGGGGAGACACAGAGGGAGAGGAGTAATCACGTGTGTCCGGCGGAGGTCACCACTGGTCTGCAGGTTCTAATTATGTGCTAATAGCCACTGAGGAGGTCATTTGGAGCCATTAGCCAGCGCCTGTAGGTAGTTAACGGCCCACAGCATAACCCAGCCTCCTTAATGTTCCCTGCGAGGCCGTTAGCGCTCTGTCACCAGCCAGCTAGCTGCCTCGTTACTGCGATTAGAAACCAATTGATAGGTAATAGTAAAATATGATCGCACACTATCCAGGAAATATGGACTCTGGTGGAAAGGTGAGAGGACAGGAGACAGCCAGTGGTAGTGCATGCAAGCACCTTTACTCATACCGGAGGGGGAACGCAGACATTGTTCTGCAGCAAAGGGCAACAAAGGACTGATACGCTGACTGAAAAGTTGAGAGAAATGTGATGAGAATGTTACAGAGTTGTCACTGGGAATGAGTTCAACACAATGTGAAGTTGAGTTCCTGAGAAGAGTCAGTGTGTGTGTGTGTGTGTGTGTGTGTGTGTGTGTGTGTGTTTTAAAGTCCTAGCATGCTGCATTAAACTGTCGACTCGTGATTTCAGGGAGGGGAAACATTAGTGATGCATTTCCTAAATGCTCTCAAACACTTTGTCAAACATTGGGTTACTTTCAGGATTAAAAAGAAGAAATGCATTTACACATGCACACATCATTTCTGGAAATGTTTCCCGCTGAAATGGTCCGAAGGTTGCTTTTTCACAGATGTCCCTCACAGCTGTGTTCTCTGTTGAGCCGGGGAGGGGATCTCAGGATGCCAGCCAAGACCTTAAAGGGAAGATTGTATACAACGCTACAATGACAGTATTTAGCCTTTATATCAATGCTACGTGTTGTTAGACATATTCGCAGCATAAATTAATCAGCGGAGAAGAACCTACTGGGCAGCAGAAAATGGCGATGCAGTTTCATTATGTACAGAAAAAATCACAACTGTTGCACACCCCGTGATCATGTTGAATTTACCAGAATATTTTCTGCTTCTTTCAGACATCAGGAGTTTTGTGCATGTGAAAAAAAAGGCTTAGGACATTCCTTCAATGGCCATGGAAATCTGGATTAAAAAAATACAGTGATGTGATTTTTTTTTTTTTTTTCAAGCAACTCGAAACAACAAGGTTAATTTTTGGGTTCGTTATGCCTTTATTTCGAAAAGGCAGTGAACAGAATTACAGTAGAGTCAGAACGACATGTCACCTTAAACCCAGACTGGAAGGACTTGCCTCTGCCAAAATTGTAAACATTTAAAATGTACGACTGATAAGTATTTGCTATTTTAAATGGATATATTCTTTAAATAGTGATATCAGGAGAAGTTGATGCAGTTTTAGACGTGAACTCTCACCTTCCTGTTTTAGTTAAGAGGCCAAAAAAAGTGGTAAATCCTCCTGCTTCTGCTTTATGGGACTAGTATATAGCCATAACCGATTGGTTTCCCAAAACACATTTGGCTGATGACTTTTGCCTCAGAAGATTATGTGGACTTTGACTCTGACTAACTACTTTTTGAAAATATGTAAAAAAAAAAAAAAAAAAAGATTGAGATTCACTAGATCAGCATACACATGTAGATGTGGAAAAGTCCCTTCTTAATTGCATCTGCATCATGTGGCGGCCTGCTACTTTGTGTAATAATCTTTAAAGCATGTTCACTCAGGAACTTCAATTTGTCTCTTGGACTTATATCTTAGCTGTCAAACAAAGGACTAAAGACGGTTTGAAACATTGACCTGGTACAGTGGCCTAGTGGTTATTGTGATGCTGTGGGCGTCCAAGGGCCCGGGTTGTGGTCTGACCTGGAGCTCCTTTCCCTCATGTCATTCCCCATTCTCTGACTCCTCGGTTTTTGACACGGGCCCCAAAATAAATCTTTTCAAAAATACAAAACCAAATTGACCAAATGGATGAGATTATCTTATTGCACATACTGAGCAGGGGATAGTTTCCTGTTGCAGTTGCACGGGTGTATCTTCAGGACTCAGAGTATTTCTCATTGTGCAGCAGAGAAAATATTTCTTCATCCAGAGTCTGTGACAATCGTAGAAAAAAAAAATGTCTGAGCAGCAGACAGTTGATTCAGAGTCAGTCAAAAACAGAATATATATATTTAAAATCATCAGATGGGTTTAGCTCTGACTGAAAAGGGAACAAATGAGCAGCAGGGTGAAGAGCAGACGATCACATCCATGACGTTACAAAGAAGTCCCTTTGCCTTTGGTCATGGATGAAAGAGAAATCAAATCAGTATCAAAACAAGAGTATTCAAGACCTACTAAGCAGAACATTGTTCTTAATCAATTAGAGTCAGATGTTTTCGTTTAGACATATTTCTTTTCTGCTCTGCATGGGCAGCTTTTGATTCATATGATTTGGATTAAAATCACACTAGGTCAAAGGCAGTATTCTTCCTGCCCCCTCGTATTCATGACGGACAAGTTTGGTCTTGAGTATACGCTCCGTCCTGGCAAATAAAGAAAAACACGCTTCCTGAGGAATCGCAGATTTGTCCGTGATGAAACCTCCAGGCCGGGTTGTAAATATTTGCCTGTGCTGTATTTGTGTGAGCGTTTCATTAACGATCAGAGCTGACAAACATGCACACTCATTGACCCCAGTCATTGGGGAGAGCTCTGAGACAGTAGTGTGTATCTAGTGTGCATTTGTTGAAAACGTAAACGCTTCACATGAGGGATTGATGTCACCGCGAGAGAAGACGACTGCAGTGGAAATTAATCTGGTGTGGTAAACGTTTTCCATAGCCAGCACTCCTGGCTCTTATTTAAGGCCCTGTCAGAACTTGAAAGTGTAATTGATACAAATTCTAAAGTTTAATTTTTAAAGTTTATAGTCACTGAGGGTTCAGAGCTTCAGATTGTTTAAAATTGCACTCACTCCCTTTTCATTAAAGCAGGATAGTCTGAAAACATTTGTTCATCAAAGGCTCACTACAAATTAGACTTTGAGAAACTCAATTTGAAGTAAAGAAAAGCGTTTCTTTTCCTCGGGGGGGGGAAAGCCAAAGTCTCGGCTGTGTTTGCATTTAAATATAAACAGGGCACAATATCTGGCTTTAAAGATGCATGCAGTCACCATGTGCACACGCACACACACACACACACACACACACACACACACACACACACACTTCACTTGCCAAGTGCAAAAACTAACCCCCAAATATCAAATCTGCCAGTTCCCTTTAAACTACTACAGAGCAGCATGAAAACCTTGCTATCATGTTGCACTCACGCTCTTAGACTGTTGTGTCTATGCACCACCAATAGTTGAAATTTGTAATAAGGCCTCTGGAGACACTAAAGAACAGGCTGGCATGTAGTACATTTGGGTCTGTGGATGGAGGGGGGAGGGGGGAGGGGGGGGGGGCAGAGAGGGACGGCCAGAGCAGTGGAATAACATCTTAATCTATCAGAGAAGTGAACAGTGGCCGGTCTGTTTTTGGAGCAGGCTGTCTTGGATGACTCCCAAGCAGAGGGGCAAGGAGCAGAGCCATCTTCAGCTGGTAGTCACTAACATGGCAGTAATAAGGCAGTGATGACCCTCCCAGGACCGCCGGCCAACACTCCCTTCAGTACACACACACACACACACACACACACACACAAACACACAAACACCAAAACAGGCTGAACACTTGAGCAGCATCAAATCTCTCACTCTCTGTTTTATACATTTACTGTACTGCCTGCTGACTCTATCTATCTGTCTGTCTGTCTGTCTGTCTGTCTGTCTGTCTGTCTGTCTGTCTGTCTGTCTGTCTGTCTGTCTGTCTGTCTGTCTGTCTGTCTGTCTGTCTGTCTGTCTGTCTGTCTGTCTGTCTGTCTAAACACAACTGAAATTCAAACCTGTTTATGCTTGGGCAGAAACGTGGTAAAGTAAAGATGTACAAAAACATGATATATGGCCAAATGACTCTGTCAGGCACCTAATTAGAGCTAACACCTCACACTGCAGCTGTCCTGAGTGAGAGGAAGCAGTGAAATGCATCCGTGTGAAGTTTGCACGTGCTGAGAAAGGTGATCATTTTGTCTTTCTCTGAATGTCATTTTTATATATGTCTATAAATGTTTCTCATACTGCAGATCAGCTCAGTGGAACAAGCCGGCTGAAAAGTGCATCAGGACAATCAGCTGTGTGTCTGTGTGTTTTTGATAAGAAACCCAGATGTAAGGACTGAGGCCTTCCTGCAAACTGAGATGGTTTAAAAACACTTTGAAACATGTGATACCATGCGTTTGGAATAGGATGCCATATCCACATTCCAATGACTGATTGAGCTGAAACGTTTGGAAGCTTTAATTCAACAAAAACAAAAGATCTTCTGTCGTATTTTCCCCCAAAGACAAAGAGTCAGCACGGAGTTTCAGTGCAGAAACAGTTCCAGTGTGTCTGTGAATAGACAGTGTGCAGGAGTTCATTAAACAGCGATATTAATGCATGGGACTTCTTTTTTTTTCATTATTGTTTGTACATCTTTATTTTTTTTAGAGACAGGACAGTGGATAGACACGGAGCCACGTGTCAGATTTGAACCCGGGCTGCCTGCTATACCAGCGATCCAGGACTTCTGTTTTTGCTGTCAAACAAGGATCAATGTGTGAACTTGTGATATTGTGCACTCGAATGCTAACAGTTCTCAGGACTCACAGAAATGAGTGTAAACTCTTGCACCTGTTGCAGGTGCCTACAGCGCTCTTCCACATGTTCTGTAAGTTTGCTAATGTCCATTTCTTGCATACAGAACTTCAAGGCTCATTAAAATATATATTAAAAGTGCTTTTTTGGGGGGTAATTACTTTTCATGTCGCACCCTGCATGGCGGATGTTGTGGTTTTAGAGTAAATAAACTTTTATGAACACGCAAAATGGCACACTTGTCTCCAGACACAAATAAATTCCATGAATTTGAATAGACCTGACAGTGAAAATCATTTATATCCCCTCAGATGATATTGAGGTGGTCCCTTATCGGTGGCCATTAGAATGCATAGGAACCACTAATATCATAAATATCAAGTATGTCGTAAAAACATCATTTATTTTTGTCTTTTTATCGCCATAAAAGCGTCTGTGTGTGTGTGTGCAGTTTAAATGAGTTTCATACTACTTTCTCTGTATGCAATTAATTTAAGCCGGCCAGATCCATGTCAGCCTGTTCAATGGAGCCTGCAAACAGTTTGGTGTGGCTGCTTACACATATATGGTGGTGTGCATGTGGGAGTACAACCCTCACTGCTATGTATTGTTAGAAATTTGCATGCTTAAGTCCATATGGCAACTTCCTTTTGACCTGCTTTCCCATCCCTGATGCATTGTCAGGGCTGTCAGCCGATAAAGAATCACTTGACTTGCTATAACAAGTTCAAAAGGAGCTGATGACGCGCCGTTGATCCATGGAGAATCGGCAAAAGGAACACCCCTACTGCTTGCTGCTATCATTCCCATAGAGATAGCCATATTATTGATGGGGAATGGTTATGCTAATTTCTTTAGAGGGGGAAAACTTATTTTTTATTTTGGATAACGCTCAAAAAAGGAGGCACGGAAAGAAAAAAAAAAGAGAAAAGGATTTCATATGCATCAAACTGAATTCCATATAACCATTTAAAGGAGAAGCATGAGAATCTGATTTTCATAGTGCATAATGAGTCTCTCTTAAAGATGGAGATGTGTTTTGTCTGGGAAGTGGAAGAAAGCAGATCTGTTATCGTCTCACAGAACTCACAGGCTCGCTAATGTGAGCATCAACATGAATTAAAATTATCTTCCAAAATATAAGAACAAGTATAGAGTGAGAAAAGATGGAAATGTTAGCTGAGTAGAGCTCACATCTTTAAAAACATCTGATAACAATTAGGTCTTAAAATGTTTTAAATGGTGGAACAACATGAGGATTTTCTTTCCTCCAATTTGCAGTTTTAAAAATATATATTTTTAATGAGGCTGAAATACATTCCTGAAATACATGAGCAAGTGGGGGGGGAAAAAAATCACATTTCTAATTTGCTGTAAGGTGCAGATTATTTTCACCCACAGATGGAGCGTCATGTGCTCTGTGTCAGACTGACCATGTACATGTGTATTTGCCTCTCTCTCTTTCTCTGACACATACAGCATGGCACAACCGGCATGGAGGGGTGGAGGGATGGTGTGTGTATGTGTGTTGAGAGGGAGGGAGGGGAGGAGGAGGAGGGGGGGGGGGGGGGTGTTATGACCCCGAGATATTCCATTGTGAGCCCATGTCCGGTTCTGAGGACATTTGATAGCATCTCAGTCAGAGGCATTAATGTGTCTCTCGGTTCGACATTTTGAATAATCGGGGCTGTCTGCTGTCATACTGCCACTAGCTGTCAGCAGCACCGTCTGTCTGTCTGTCTGTCTTATCACACTCCTCTACTCATGCACTTACATTATAGAAAACAAGCTGTCCATGCAAGAGAGCACTTGATACTTTTTTATTATAACCAAACCGTTCCCATAATTACCCCATAATCATTATATAATCCTATAACAAAGCCCCTATTGAAGCCCTGTCTTTTGTCAACGCTGGGACACTGAATCTATAATTGCATTATTCAGTCTCTTCCACCCCCCCTATAGAAGCATAATATATCAAAACCATCCCGCAAGAAAGGTTTTAGTTGCAAGAAACAGTTCGGCCTATGCGGGACGTCCTTTTTTGTCGTGCGTGTTTTTACGCGTCGCAATAAAGTTGTGCCAACTTAAAGTTTACAGCTCCTGTTGGAAATATTCAAGAAGGGGGGAAAAAGTGTTTTCTTGTTTTGCAGAGGGGGCTTTTTAAGATATCTTTAGAGAGGTGTGTAGAAATGCATTCATTCACAAAGTGGAGCAGTCGCATTATTGATATATCACATTCTCAAATAATTATGTTCATTCCCTTTTGCGCTCCCAGGCAGTAAGAACAAATCGTCAATACATTGAGAGAGAGAAAAAAAAAGGCAAATGCGAGTCCCTGAGGAGCGCTTCTGCGTTTGTATGCACGAGGATTGGCAACACAACGGGGCTTATTTACATTAAATACGCCACAAGGTTACAGTGCAGATAGATGAGCGTCATTTTTATCACTCATTACTTCTCTTAAGCGGTGACTGACGCTCAGGACGCACGGGAGGCAACACTCATTTATCCTGGAGTTTTTTTAAGGCGAAGAGAAGAGGGGAAAGGCTCGAAACAGTTGAATTTAAAGGTAAGCATTTCTACTTTTTGGGGTAATTTAGTGACCCGAGTGTCTTTACACGGAGGGGTTTGTTATCAAAGCCAATTTCCAACGCACAGTGGCTGAGCGGCGAGGCTGACTGTGTGTGAATGGTTCTGTACAGGGGGCAGATTTGAAATAAAAGAGTGTTTGTGGGCAGTTCAAGGTCAGAAACAAACTAAGGTGGTTGGCAATCGGCTTTTTCTGTCGCCTCAGTACCAGGGGAAATGTTACGATGAGGGGATTATTTCTTTAATCGAGGTTCTGTTACACCGCTGGGCTCACCAGCTGCTTTTTATCCCGGTGAATACCGCTAGACCCGGGCTGTATCCGACCAGTCGGCTCTGCTTTCTACAATGGAGTGCCTTTTTTAACGGTACAATGCATTTCACCTACCAGATAGGGGGAGTCCAAGCTGAAAGATGAAGGGAATATGCTGATGCCTGGCGATCGGCATCAATGCAAACGTTAACCTTTCTCAGACACGCGACAGAAAGGGACAGAAGAGCAAGAAGAGACAAGTCAGAAAGCCGTATTTTTTCATTTCCAACTCGGTGTGCGCGGCGGGGAGCATGGAGGAGTAGACTGTCTTTAACAGGTCCGAAGCGCACTTTTCAACACCCCCGTCATCCGACAAGAATATGATCCGGTCAAATCATATGGACATGCCTCATTATTCAATGAACACTGTCTCTCACAACGCAGCCTTTACGCGCAGGAGTTAGCCGGCGCTTCGCCAAATTTAAAAGGTAAGAAGAAGTGTGGAGCTTATAGTAACACGAGTGTGGTTTTACTGGAGTGTGTTACTCGCTGGGTAGTGAGTTTTTTGGGGAGGATTGGGGTTGTGTGTGCGGTTGCTTCGCTGCGGGGGCCCCTGATGTCTCCACAATCATGATTAGAAAATAACAGTGCAATTATCCGTAGCGAGTGCGAATCGTAAAAAAAACGGTGACAAAATTGCAGCAGGGACTAAGACATGGGCTGCGATGCTCGACACCTTGCAGCTCAGCGCGTAAAAACAATTTCTATTCCAGCAGAAAATAATTTATTACAAGTTTTGTTTACCGTTTAGTGTTTGACTTTACACCGCGTACGCGTAAAATGCGTTCGAGCGCACAGTTAAGCAATAATGCGCATTAACAGATCAGCTGAAAAAGTAGGAGAGTGTGTGAAAAGTACAGCTTTGTACCCGTTTGGAGTTCACACGGAAAACTTTTTCACCGAAACCAGCACTTGTGTTTGAAGAGTGCAGGAGGCAGACTGAAGTTTACCGGCGCATTTGCCACCCATGTGTCAAAACTTGTGAGATGGAAGAAGAGCCGGTGAGACCTGCCATTTTGTGCAGTGATCGACCTCTCTTATGAATAAGCAGCCCCTGCATTATGCTTTGAGGAGACGTAACGATGGCATTCAGGCGATGGGGGTAAATGTCATATGTGGAGGTATAAGCGGAGCTCAAATTGATATTTCTGGTTAACAGTGTCAATTTTGATTCGAGCAGAATGTGCGTTTTTGTCTTTTATTGATAAAGGGGGGAAAAGTTCAGGCGAGTCGGTGAATAAACAGCCGTTACTGTGGAAATAAAAAAAAAATGACGGAGCCGATCATATTTTTTTCCAGAAGATGGACGAGGTCGGGTGTGTGACATGTCATTGCACTCGTGCCTTACGAGTTTCCGCGTTGTCCTCTTTTAATTTACAACAGTGTGTTTATATTTAGGACATCGGAAATATCCAGCAGGTTGAGCGCTACAAAAATCTCCAACCAGCCGCTAAATTCCCTTACTGAGGCGACAAATCCTCATTTGTGTTTATATGACGGGGCCGTATTGAATTATCAGTGATATGTGGCAGGGGCTGAGGCTTGCAATCCTCTGTCTCACTGTGCGTCTTGGGTGGGGAGGACCTTTTTTTCTTGGAAGTCGACTTGACCCCTGAGTGATCTGACCTGGGTTATCCAGTCACTTCCAACAGCTCCCAGCGCTGCACAATGCCTGTGACGACGCGTGTCATCCTTCCTAAAATACCCAACAATGTCCATCACGTTGTTTTCCACTGGTTCTCTAACATTCCCTCAAGTTGTCTTGTGCCAGAAAAGAAAAAGAAAAACAATGTTGCCTCTTCCTCAGATTCATTCTGCAGGAAAAAAGAGGATAAATAGAGATCTGTGTGAGTTGAGATGCTGTTGTTTTTTTAATGGTATGCACACAAGGCGGATATTATGTCTGAAATAGTGTCTGGGCGTAAACCCTTTTGTCAGCTCCTTACATTCTCTTATTAGACAAGAAAGTGTCCCCGCTGCTCTGACAGTCCACAGACCTGTTTGCCCTGTGCTGCACCTCTCCGCGCTGCTACAAGTTGAAATGTTGTCATTCTTTTAGGGAGAAAATATTTGGGAAGAGACACAGTGTTTTAAGGAAAAAGGCCTTGCTCTGCAGTGGAATTTGTGTGTTGGATTTGTTGTCAAGGCCTCTGTGATTTGTTTTAGCAATTCATTTAATATTCATTAGGCCTACTTGTGATTTTTACATTCATCTTTGTCAGGCTGCATGTGGATACCAGATACTAGTCGATATAATGAATTATCCAATTCAGAAGCAGTATTGTTGATGATAAAATAGTCTGATAAAATATGCAAGAAATATTTATCTGCACTTTTTTTGCTAAGTCAAATATTATGAGGTTTGTAGTCTTTGAATTTTAGTCGGTGTGAGATTTTTCACAGCAGAAGAACATGCACAGCAGTGACAGTATTTTCTTGTGCAGCAACTTCCTGAGCGGCGGAGCTCAAAATGTGCTCCTCTGAGGCAGTCCGTAGCATCGCCGTCGATCTTGTACGAGTTGCTTTCCCACCTGTGCCTGTGTCAGCGCAGCTAAGGGGGCTGCAGGCCGTGACTGACTGACTGTGGCGATACACGTTTCTGAGCTGAGAACGAAGGAGAAAGGAGTGATGGGAGAGACAGAGAGAGAGTGAGAGAAAAGGAGCCTGACATGCAAAGGATGGCATCAAATCAGTCCTCCTTTCACCAGGCTGTCAGTCAGTCAGTCAGTCAGCTCACCGTGGAGGAGACCCACTCGACTGAAGCCGCCGCGTTGTCAGACCGACACACGGTGAATTATTTGTGCACTGACATGTACACAATCAGATTTTGTTTCAAGAAAGCAGAGGAAGGAGAAAAATCACACACTTGTTTAACAAATGGAAAGGCAGCACATGAGCAGACCTCCCTTTTGCAAAAACAACAGCAAAGTGATTTTTAGAAAATACAGAGTCCAGGCCGTGTCTGTATTATTAACAGGAAAAGGAGAAATCTAAAATATTCTGCACAGTAGTCCGTGTTCTATGTACGTCTGAGAAACAATGTGCAGTCCCCTCGCAGTGCAGCCTCACTGTGGTGAGTTGATCACCTCCTGGTGTAATTATATGGAGGAGGGCTCCAGCTGTACAGGCTGCGGGGCCAGGGTTCCCAGTCCGCTGGGATCAGGGCGGTGGTGGGCAGGCCAGATCAGGCCAGCTCTGCTCATCAGCCAGCCATTAATTGATATGTGCAGTCATTGTGAAACCAACCCACTCCCCCCAACCCCCCACCACCAATTGTTACCTACTGGGGGAAGACTGGGGATACTGGCTGTGTCATATCTTCATTTCCATTCTGCTGCAAATCTACTCTGTGGTCTCCACACGGGCAACAGGGCAAGGCGCTGGCGGACGTGTGTGTATATGTGTGTGCAGCCTGGGGGGGGGGAAGTGTTGAAGGGGCTATAACACACAGGTGTTAGTCTGGGTCGAGGCTTGTAGCTCCATGACCTTGATCTCTCTGGTTCAAGCCAGGGAGAGGAAGATGTAGGCGAGCTGGGAGTTGCGGCGTGAGGCTAATATGACAAGCACTCATACACACACACACACACACACACACACACACACACACACAAACCAAATCACCGGAGTGAAACACAGTTTGAATTACACATGAAATGTCTTTGACTTAAAAAATAAATCATTTGCTTGATTAGACAGAAATTTAAAAGAAGCAGATTTTTCTCACATTGTCTTGGATGTCAGTCACTGGAAACATTGGATGGGTTTTTTTTTTCCTCCCATCACTCTGAGCCCACGGGGTGCGATGTTCAACTTTTATAAGATCGGCAATTATGATTCCTTCGGCTGTGATGATAAATTGAAGGGGGCATATATTGATGAATGACCTCGAAGTTTGATGGAGTTACCATCTTTGCACGCTGACCTTTGCACACTGTTCCATCGTTTTTAGCATCTCATCTTCAGAGATGAATTTGGAAACAGCGGCTGTTATTTCTTCGTCCTTTATGTGAAACGTTTGTGTCGTCGAGGCAGTCGCGTTCAGATTTTTTTTTCCTTTTCTTATCCTGCTATTTTTAACATGTTGCTATTGTTCAAATCAACTGACAGCGGGGGGAAAAAATTCTTCACATCTGAATCAGTTATTAACATGTATAAAAAGCAACGGGAAATATGGAGGAAACCATTAGGCAGGAATGAATATGCTATCAATTAAAATCTAGCCGTATGGATGATCAGCTTCACTCAATCATTGTTAAAACCAGAGTTTATGTTCAGTTTCCTGTTGTGTGCGTGCGAGCTGTATTGTGCTGGGTGAATGCCTCTTTTATAGTTGGATTGTATATTTTTCCGGTATGTTCTTCCCCCTGCGAGCTTGATAAGGATTGAGGTGGGGGTTAAAGGGTTGGAGGAGAGGAGGGGGGGGGGGGGGTAATCACAGACGTCATTTTGATCTAAGAATAAAGCGTGTAGGGCAGACGAGGTGCTGACAGATACAGTAGGCTTGACTCAGTCCTTTCATGCCGGGGTGCCATCACAAGGAGCGTCTGCTTGTCTGGGCATCTGAGGGTGAGGGGGCTGAGAGGGTGAAGGCGGGTGAGGTATGGACGTTAAGAAAAGAAAAAACAAGAGATGTGAATGGGAGAGGTGGGCATGGAATTGGTGCAAAGGAGGATCCTTTTTTTTTCTTTTTAAAATCTTCTTCAATTGGATAAAAAAAAAGAAGTCCAGTCTGAGAAGTCTGTGTGTGAAAGATTGCAACCGTTTTGCAAACAGTATGTGTATGTGCACATAAAATACAAGTGTGTGTGTGTGTGTGTGTGCATTTTCAGGGTTAGCTCAGCCTTGAGACAGTCCAGTGTCCGGGCAGGGCTTCGTCCTTGCCCTCCCTCTCTCCCTCTCTCTCTCTCTCTGTCTGTCTGTGAAATCAGTTGGCGCTCACATAACACCAACAAAGAATGCGTCCTGAAAAAATGTAAAACACCTTATCCTCACAACCCGTGATATTCCTCCTTTGTTTGCCCGGCTTCCCCCGCTGAGCCGCCTTGGCATTAAGGCATTATTGAGTTTGGCTTTAGTTTGATTTTTTCCCCCTTGAAGTTCGTTAGCACTTTGGATTTAAGGATGCATCATGCGATGTCAGGACTGTTTTCCTTTTTGACGAGTTGAACGGAGCTGCGTTTTCAGCTGTGTCATTCCCGAAGACAACAGCTTAACAGAAACGGGCAAGCAGGCATCAATCAGGGGTCCTGAAGCAGAGAATTGTTGCTGCTTAACATGCAGCCACGCTCAGCTAAGACTGTGGTAAATACCTCCAGTGCTGATGAGATGGAAGGTTATAGATGTGTGTGTGTGTGTGTGTGTGTGTGTGTGTGTGTGTGTTAACCACTTCACACACCATCACTGGCTACATCATGTATGTCATGTCTGCTCTTTAGCCGATCCACCTCTCGGATGTGACCTCTGTAAACTTTCCAGACCTCCACTAATGAGCACGCAAAAGTCGCACGAGATGGAGGGAGAGAGGGGGAAAAAAGGGAAACCGTGGAGAAAGAGAGGGAGGGTGAGAGGATGCAGGAGAGAACTCCTGCACCTTTAATTATGATCAAGAGGTTTTCACCAAAGGATGGAGGCGTTGCAGTTCTGTTGCGCTCGTAAATCTGGCCCCGGATGCCGTATATTGTGTCGAACGATTACTGTACACCATTATAGTGCATATTCAACTGCCTCTCCTGCACCTGATTTGCATAATTGGATCTTTAATGAAACTTGCCTTGTGGAACAAAAAAATACAACCAAAAAAAAAGTGAGATGAAAAAAGTGGTTTGGTGTGAGGGCCGTCGGATGGTAGAGAGAAAAAAAAAACGAATGCCCCCTCAAATATTTGTTGGACTTGGGAAAGGTGGTGTTATTGACAGAAATAAAAGGGGGGGGGGGGGTAACCTGCGCTGGTCCAGGCGCTCGCACATCAGCAGCAGTGCTACAAATAGGATGAGAAGTGACTGTGAAAGCTGTACATTCCCCGCCAGGTCTCGCGGGTTAAGACTACAATAGCGGGATATTCTCTAGCCCGGGGGGGATTTCAGCTCCTCTTCTGTCGACACTCATTGCACCAACTTGTTACTCAGGGAAGATGGCTCTTTTGTAGAGAAGCCGATTCCGCGCTCGCCTGCTGGAATTCCTCCGTCACAAATATTTTGACAATGCCTAATCAGGAGCTGTCGCTTTTTCAGTCTCATCTTTTTTTTTTTTTTTTTTTTGCAGTAACTGATTGGTACTTCTTCTATTTGCATGTGCACGCTCATGTCGCTGGCATTTTTTTTTTGGCAATAATTAGTATTTATTTTGTACATGCATTCACATGGTTGTACTTATCTTAAAGCTCCCATTCACATTTGCCGGCACTTGTTTGTAACCGTGTCAGAGTATCTGTCTAATTGCTTGGTTAAATTACAAAGTGTCCTGTTTCCCTCTGCCTCCAGGAGGTGGAGGTTAAAACTCTCCGAGTCCCACTTTCACATCAACGTGATCCCAGTGGATGATGATAGATTATTTGTTCTTTTTTTGACAAAGGATCTATACAGAAGTGACATTAAGGGGAGATATATAAAAGAAAAAAAGGGTCTATTTTTCATCAGCCAATACGAGAGGCACTTTGAGGTAGCTCTCTTGTTCGTGCCCTCCATTCAAAAGTGGGACATCCAGTTTTTAATCGAGTGCTAATGTTAAAAAACAACCAATCGTTGATGTGTTAGAGTGTTTGTGCGCGCTAAGCTGCCTGCAAGCAGCGGTTCTCTCTCTTTCGCTCGCTCTCTCGTTCTGTGTGTGTGAGCGTGTGTGTGTGTGTGTGTGTTTCCACTCCACATCCGTGGGAGTGGATCATGTGTCAAAGCGGTTTACAGGTGGCCTGCAGGGCAGCAGCTCGACAGAGAGGTGCAGGGAAAGGCAGTCAAGGTTCAAGTACCTCAGAGGCTCTGACGGCGCTGAACTAAGCAATCCCAGCATCTGAGAGGACCCTTCAAACGCCTCCTTATCGCACTCCTCCCTCCAACAGTTCACTCTTCTTTTCTTCCATCCCTCCCGCTACAGCCTCGGCCGTCTCTCCATCCTCTCTCCCACTCTTATCTCTCATTTATTCCTGTCATTTCTTTTATCCCCCCCCCCCTCCCCCTCCTCCTGCACTTCCTCTTTATATCCTCTGCCAGTCTTTTCTAGAATACCGGTTAGTTACCAATTAGTCGTTACAGATGAAATCTGCAGGCTGTGGTTTGTACATTTCTTTAAAAAAAATTGCTTTTGAATTACATCAATATCACATCTTCTCCTTTCTTCCGTGAAAATGACACATGAACTTTAACTGGATGGAAAGATGAAGAAATTACAATTAAAAGACATTTTACACATTAAATCTAAACTTTATTCTAAGGGGAAAAAAAACAAAACGTAATTTTTGTTTTAATCTTCATCTGACTTCATTGTTCCTTCTCATCGCTCTCCTCCAGACAAACATGTCCCAGTCAGGCTGAAGCTGGAGCAAATATGAACTCCATTTTAAACTGTCGAGTTCCTTCCTAACAAACACACCACTGTCTCCTTTTCTAGCATGAATGAATAAACTCAATAGTTCTCCAGATGATACATCAGCTTCACATTTCTTGACCTTTTATTAAAAATCTGAGCGTTGTGACGTCTTCTCGGGCCTGACTCTGCTCACACATGTAAAACTATTCCAACATGCTCCGTGGAGTTCCAGTGAAGAGCTTCAGTGACTCATGACACTTTAACACTTTCACGTACAGAGAGTCATTTCTGACACGTTTGATTTTCTCTTAATTGGTCACATTAAAAAAAAATACTGGAGAAGACAATTAGGATTGTTATTATTAACAGACACAGCACAACGTCCATGGACTGGTGTATGCAGAGAGGAACGAGATAAATATACAGTAGGCAGAGTGATGACAGGACAGAGTGGAGGGGGGAAAAAAACACTTAGAGAGAAAGGCAGCGAGCAGAAGGGGAGAAGGAGCGAGACAGAGAGGAGGGATGATGTACTTAACGGTATCTGTGGGCTTCCTTCTCAACAAGCTGCTGCCACAGATCCTGGGAGCCTGCCTTGATAAATTCGGTTTGATAAAAGTCACTGAAATGCCGGCCTGTCTGCACACCTCTATTAAGCGCTGGTACATTTGTCACAGCCAGTGGAAGTCAACCAAAGGGTTTTAATGTCACATCAGGCTGAATTAAAGACTCAATCGAAAGCCCTGAAAGGTTTAGGTTTTTATTCCAAGTGACAGAAGTGGTGGTACAGCTGAGGCTGGCGCGTACGATTACTGCGTTTGACTTGATCGAGGCAGACATTTTACATTTCATATTTGGGTATTGGGAATTTACTGATTATTTGTTGCTCTTTTTAGCCTGGATGCTCATTTTCTATCTGATGACTTTGAGCGAGGGAGGGAGGAAGAGAGGACGGGAGTGAGTGTTTGTTTGTGTTGGTGGGGGGGAGGGTTATTTTTCTAATTCATGTTTTTTAATCAAGAGAAATTAGATCAATGCTGCATTAATCATCAACCTTTCTTAATATAGCAAACTGAGGAAGCATTTAAAGAAGCCCGTATTATAAAAAAAAAACACACACACACTCACTCTCACAACTTTCCCCCCGAGAAGCCCCTTAATACCACATTACTGTTCTCCATTTATGCAAAAGTAAATAAGTAAACCCAAAAGGCAAATGAGCATTCCAGGCGTTTAAACACACAGCCTTCTGTAAACGCCTGGCGCAGCCGCGACCACGTCTCCGAAGGCAGAGCTGCACATGAGATGCAAACGGCTGCTACTGAGTCTTTATTTATTTATTTTTTTGTTAAGGTAAACATGTGTATTTGTTTATTCCTGACCCATTTTGAGGACAGGACAGCTAAAAACAAGTCCTTTCTATACTTTTTTTTTTTTTTTTTTTTTTCCGGGACATCATTTCCATAAGACAGCAGAAGACCTCTATTTAATACTCGACTAACTTAGGGACTGTAAACTAATGATTGCTTCAAAAGCAAATAAAAACCTGCATCGCATTAACACCAGTATCAGACAATAACATGTCTGACAAAATGACATTCAATTTAACACTTCCTGCCTAGAAACACTTCCTTATGTAAACAACTTTACAGGCTTCAGTTCGGTGAAACCTCAGTCTGGATCCCAAATATTAAAAATAACAGCAATAAAAGATTTGTATTTGGCCTCTTTGTGGATTGGACAGTGGACATATTTGGTCGTCAGGAGAGAAAGTGGAGAAAGGAGCACCAGGTCATCAGCCGGCCCACAGATATTTCAAATCTGCAGCTGAACTAGGGGTCAGCCTAGCGGTTATGTTGCGTGCCCCCTGTTTTCGTATGTGTTCGAGTCCCTTTGCTGCATGTCGTGCGACCGTATGGTCAAACTACATCACTGATTGAACTTGGTTTTTGGAGTGACTGTACAGGTTTCTTAACGCTCTTTGCTGGAGATAAAGTCCAAATCAAAAACCACTCCTAAACGCCACATGACTCGTCATTCTAAAAAAAACAACAACACGTTTTTGGTAACCACAGCCCCTCACTGTTATGCACCCGAAACCAACAATCAGCCGCTGATAAAACCGCTAATGATGAATGTGTACTTAATGAAATTCATCCAAAATATTTGATCTTTCCTTTTCTTCTTTGCTTGTTCTGTTTCTGTCAGTGCACATAGACGAAGACACACGCACACACTCACAAACAATCATCAGATCCCACCTGCTGTTTTATTTAATTAGGTAAAATACACATTACATGTCCGTGCGCACACACGTGTGTTTGTGTAAGTGTGCTCGCTCACCACGAGCTGTCAGTCTTTTATGAACTACTTTAAAAAGTGTTGTTCAAGGTGGGAGCTAAATACTATTTATCCATTATTTATCTGTGTTATTACCGGGGTTGAATCTAAAAAGAGAGCTCTTCGACGTGGGAGAATTCCCCCGACGCCCAGCTCCTTCCTTTAATACGTCTTTGTAAGTCATACGAAAATACTCCCACCCCCTCGAAAAGAGACACCTTTAACACATCTACCGCAATTTCCAACAGCTTTTACAGATCATCTTTTATATTTTTATTTTCAAACAGCTCACCTCATCATCTTCTTCTCTCTCCCTCCCCCTCCTCCTCCTCGTCTTTCTCTTTTGTTTTCATCTTTTTTTATTATTATTATTCTTGATGGTAAGCTGCGGTTGTTTTCTTCAGCTCAGAACTGCATGTTATCTCTTTTGTTGTGTCGTTCACACCAATCGTAGTAATGGGGGAAGAGTTAAGTGGAAGTGCCCGGGCCCTTGTTCAGCTTGTCTGTCGGCTGCTTTGGTAAACAGGACTGTCAGATCTGCATCGGGGTGGGGGGCTTGAGGGGTTTCTGCATCCATGATGTTGTTGATTTACTGATAGGCTCACAGCGGGGGGAGTGAGTTCACCCGTTCAAAATGTGTCCCAAAAAAATGGGGGAGTCATTAAAGAAACAGGAAGAGGACATGGACGACTTACAATTGAATTGTTTCTGAGTTTGTATTCTGCAGAGAACAACAGTTACTCAGTGTGCTCGGACAAATACAGACACATTGACGTTTCACAGAAAAGCTCAAGTTCATCACAACTAGTTCTGTTTGAATCAAATCTATTGGTGGTCAAGTTGCTCATCCAGCTTTCTCATATAAAATAACTTTTTCTCTCAGTCCCCTAAGATCGCAAAAAGAGATCATTGTTTGAAGAGCAATACGTGCTGGGGGCAAACGTGTGACAACTTAACAGGTTTAAAGAAAATACATTTTTTTTCCAAATACCACATAACCTTAATAAGTGGCATCAACAAACTGGTTGTTGAGGTAAATAAATCTGCAAACCTTGTCAATATTTATGTCTTTAGTTTACATTTGTAGGTATGCCAGTTACAGTTGTTGGAACTTCATTTTAGACTTGGACGAATATCTTGTCAGTTCTTATATGGATTTATATTTACAGTAGATATAGCCCAAGGACTATTATTGATTCTATATGTATACACTCAAATCATTGACATTCAGTGCTGTCAGTAAAATATCTTCAGAATCAGCTTTATTGGTAAGGTATGTTTCACACACAAGGAATTTAACCGTTGTAGACTGTGCTCTTAAATGTAGATATTAAATATTAACAATTAACTAAAAATATAAACAATATAAAGAAATGTTTATGATATAAATAAATGCAAAGAAAAACTATTGGAGAGTTGCGGAGCATCTAACCTTTCAGCAAAAATAGCAACCAGCTGATATTATTGGCCTATTTGATCGCCAGTCACAGATATCGCATCAGCGCCCATTTTATATCGAACTTTTACAGAACATTTAAAGCAGAATAAAAGCTCGGGTGACTCAGAGACTGTGTCATCATTTCATTTGCCCAGCAGTGCCTGAACTTCATAATTCACGATGCTCTTAACATCAGCACTGTTCGTAGCACATGTAGCCGCGTGTAGGCTAACAGCTGAGCAGACAGTGTGAAAAAACAACAGTCAGTGAGTTTCACACACACATTCATGCTTTCCTTCAGATGCATTACAAAGACTTATTCTGAACATCTGATATACATTTCACCAGATGCATAGTTACAAGTCGATGTATGTTAGCATGCATGTGCTAGCATTTTGCTAAAAGGCCCACATGACATAAAGAGACTCTGAGAGCATGCGATCATGTATGTGAACTTTAGCCACATGAAGAAGAAAAGTCATTTTACTGTTGTCTTTCATGTCAACGCAAAGTCAAAGACTTTCATTGAATCAATGGAAACAATCCAACGTGTCCCGTATTAAGCTCTACAAACCCACCTCCTGGTACTTGCTGTACTAGTTTTAGGCTTATGCAGCTTTTAAATCTGATCATGAGGCCAAAACTATTAAAGTTAGATTACGTTTGAACAAACCACAGTCACACTTTGACGGAAATTAACCTGTTGATTTGCAAATATTAAAAAAGTTAACGTTGTCTGCTCTTCTACATCGCCCTCTGTTCCAACTCGGTGTTTTCATTCTTCCTTTTGACCCCTTGACCAGAAGTTAGTCCATTTTGGGAAGAACACTCCTCCAATAGGACAAGCTCCCGGTAGAACTGCTTCACATTA
Source organism: Symphodus melops (assembly GCF_947650265.1). Lineage (NCBI taxonomy): Eukaryota > Metazoa > Chordata > Actinopteri > Labriformes > Labridae > Symphodus > Symphodus melops. Next base: position 28,786,132 of record NC_136693.1, read on the forward strand.
GAGAACGGAGAGGTTTGCTCCACAAACCGAAGTTGTGGTCGAGTTTATCTCTCTCTCTCTCCCGCTCCCTCGTGGCCTCCGTCTCTCTGATTGCCGATCAGCCCCCGAGGGCTTTGAGGCGCTCTTGCTGGATCCCTGTGATTAGAGTAAATGGCCTCCCCTCTGCTCGCCGGAGATCAGGGTTTGTTTTGCGTGGCAGGAGTGAGGTGGACTGAGGAGGGCGAGGTGAGCGGATGCAGAAGAACACAGAAACTGACGAAGGCGCGAAGCAAAGATTATGGAGAATAATTCTGCAGATGTCGCTCTAACATTGATGAGAACACTTCCATTTCAGATTTATGGAACAAACTGACTTCTTAATGTTGACAAAAAGCATCACATCAGAGTCATAGTGATCATTTTAAATCAGCTCCTTTCTTTTCTGAAGCGTACCGAGGGTTGTGTCAAGACGAGCACGAACAGAGAATTGAAATGTTTGAATGCAGCTAAATTGTAACCATAATTAATTAACAAGGCTATCTCAGGAAACGAGACCTTTTGGAGTTGTTTAAAGTTAATTTATCCTTCCCAGATTAGTTTATTCAGACTTAATTCTGGCTCACACTCCCATCATTATCAAATCCTAATAGGTGTTAAACAGTTTGGTTCCTTTAGTGTGAGCAGAGCTACGATTGGACCAACTGCAGAACACCACCCACTGGTAGATTCATTAGACTTTCAGAACTCGAAATCTGGGAAAACATCTCTCTGCCAAAAGGGATTTTAGAGTTAAACAACATGGCAGACGTTGGACAGGAAAAACTGGAGATGATACATTTTGGACTAAAACTTCACAAAAATTAAGCTATTGATGAAGTTGTTGAGCCTGTCGACCGGGTACACGCGTTACAGCGTGATCTGGGGTAAATACAGTTTGTTTCAGTGGTTGCTCCACGTTGATCATTCACAGAGCGAGCGTGGACACTTCTCTCGGGTTTCTGTCCAGACGACTGAGGATGTTTGATATTTACGATTTTCGTAACATCTTCCACACAGATTTATGGTTAAGTTAAGTCACAGGAGAGAAAAATCTGGCAACATGGTCCTGAGCGTTGTCGAAATGTGGGAATTTTCTTTGTTATGACGGTAAAGAAAATTGAGTCCAAAATCGGCTTGTTTATCATGAATTGTGTTTGTCGTCTGAGTCCCGTTTAGAGGAGTGCTGGTCTACCTCTACAGGTAGTGTGCTAAGCAGAGATGTGCAAGTGTGTGTGTGTGTGTGTGTGTGTGTGTGTGTGTGTGTGTGTGTGTGTGTGTGTGTTTTCACATGTGGCCTGGAATAAAATGTGAGCCGTCAGGTGCAGAATCCCCTGTGTGCATGTCAGCCTTTTATACGTCTGCTTTCCCTTGCTCCGCTGTCTCTCAGACTCTACAGTACCTACCACTACCTGTCATGACTGTGTGTGTGTGTGTGTGTGTGTGTGTATGTGTGTGTGTGTATGTGTGTCAGTTACTGCTGGGAGCAGCATTTGATCCAGCCGTGGCTCTTGTTCATGTGGAGCCTGACGGAGAGCAGCGGAGGTCACTCTCCTCCTCAACACCCCTTTTTCATCCAATTTCTGTGTCTGCGGGCGGCCGCTTGCCGCGCTTTTGTTGCCGGAGGTAATCTGTGAAGTGATCTTAATTATGGAGGTTCGGCCTGTTCCTCTCTCTCCCCCCCACCTCTTCCTCCTCTTTCTTTTCCTCTCTTTCTCTTCTCTTTCTCTTTCTCTGTCTTCCTCTCTGTACACGCTTTTAATCTATCAGCGTAGTTAGCTGGTAATGAGGGCGAGGGGAGCACGTGTGCTTCTGCTTACACATGCTGCGAGGCTTCGACGAGGAGGAGGATGAAGAGACCGAGGAAGGATGAGAAGGGTGGAAAGACATTATACAGTTTCCATGACAGGTTTGTCAGGAAAATTATAAGTTTCAAGCTCGAAATCTGGAATTTATTTTGAATTCTCCCGTGCTCAAAAGAGAGCTGTATGAGAAATACGGCTTTGACTTTACGACAATAATAACAATATCGATACGTTTGGTTCAATCCTTGAAGGACAAACAAGCAGTATCTTGATTTTTAATTAAAATTCTGTCAATCTGTTCGCTATCTACAAGTTGACTTAGCACTGCATTTATTTTTTAAAGAAACTCGTCAGCTTGAAATATCATTTTTCAGTTATTGTTGAATAAATAAAGTATGACAGAACACACAAAGAAGATTTGCTGTATTTGCAGAAATATCCACACGATATATTTAATTCCATGAAAATAAAGCAGCAGAGTGGTGAAGCTTATTCTTCACTTAAAACAAAAGGAATGAAAGTTTGATGGATTCCTTTAAGGAACTGTTCTGTGAAGGAAGGAGTAGTGGGAGGGTTAAAGGGGCAAAGGGGGGGGGGGGGGGGGGTGTTAGAGAAGGAGGGAGTTAGATGGGATCCATTACACATAAACAGCCTCGGCATTGATGAGATGATCCGACGAGGATTAGGCCGACAATCCTGATGGACACTGAAAAGGTGACCACACGGAAGGAGGGGGGGAAGAGTGTGTCTTTACACATGTGGAAATGTGTGTGTGGCTTGTAGAACAATGGCGTATACCGTATGGCCTCATTATGACCCCCCCCCCCCCAACCGCCTCCACCACATCACCACCGCTCATCTCACCCGCCCAGCTCTGCCGCTGCCCTCGCTCCTTAAGGTCGCACCGGGAGCCGTTTCCAGGTCACAGCGAGGTCAGAGGTCAGCTGCTGGGGCGTAAATGCCAATCAAGTCAGAGCTTCACACTCATGTGAACACGAGCTATTTTCTTCATATATGACATGTTCTATTTTAAAGTTTGTTCTTTTAATTTGTTCAAAGGCCCCGGACACTTTGTATAAAAAAAAAAAAAATAAACCTTGAATTTAAAAAAGGCTTTTTTCCTTCAAATAAATAAATGAGGTTTTTTAAGTTTGCGATCCGAAATTTTAAAACAATGCAACGTTTTATATGTCAGTAACCAATAGTATTGAAAAGTTCAGAAGCTTTTTAAATGACTATGATCTTTTTAACCCTTCAGTTGTGTCGTCTCATTTTCGATGGTTCCATGGATACAGAAATGTGCATGGACAAAAATAGACAAGAAAGAAGTGAATATGAAATGATGATGAGGGATACACAATCCAGGGAACTTAATGTGCAGTGTGGTTATTATTCAAAATGTGGATGAATAGGACTGAAGTTTTGGTTGCTGTTATACTGAATTTTGTTTTACTCGTATCATATTGAAGTTTAACATTTCAGTATCATGACAACCTTTTAAACAACTTTTATTTCGACGAAAAAACACATTTATTTTTTTCTAATTTGAGGAGCCGTTGATGGTTTAAGTTACTTATATCTTAAAGGTTGTTGTGTTTCTTTGTGTGAAGCTGATTTGTTGCTTTCACTTTTTTTTTTTTACTGTTTCACGAAGAGCCAAAACATTTATCGCTGAGAAAACTCCGAGATTAATTTGTCGATGCCGCAATCTGCTCCAAATCTGTCGGTCCGTTTTGACCCAGAAAGAGACCACAAGTCACTGATTCCAGGTCTTCAGAGGTAATCATTTGTTCTTGATAGCGGACGGTAGAACAAGTGGTCGGAGTGTCACAAATGATTTGTTATAAACTGATCAATAAATCAGAGTGTTTTTGTGACTCTTGCTAAACTCTGACGCTAAGAAGTGAGGGGAGCACGGTTGGAGGTACTTTTCCCTCTTTTTGCAAGGTGCTTTGTGCGATTGTATGCAAGTGTGTGTGTGTGTGTGTGTGTGTGTGTTACAATGAGGCTGCTAATTCCTTCAGGGTCAAGGGGAGGGGCCGGGGTTAAATGGTGTGACAGGGGAGGTCAACAGTGATTAGCTGCCATCTGACCTAGTGGCTGGATGCTGGAGAGGAGGGAGACAGGAAGAAGAAGAAGAAGAAGAACGGAGGGTTGAATTTGGGTTATCGGTTTGTTGGAATCTTTGTGTTTGTTTGTGTGTGGGAAACAGTCTCCCCCCTCCCTCCCCTGTACTCACCCCCCACTGTCCCCTCCTCTCCTCATGTCCTTATATTATTAAAGGTTGCCTCCGTGCTTAAGTAAGGCAAAGCAGATGGCCCTTTTCATAAATCATGCTTATAAGATGATTATAGGCGTCGCCGCCCACCATTCTCCCCTTCACTTACCGTACAGTAGTGCTTAGAGTTTCCACGAGGCTGGCTAATCTGGCTGCTGTAGTTTTTTTTTTTTTTTTAAAAACACAAAGCAACCGCTAAAGCTAAATTCTTATTATTTTGACCAACCACGTTAAATAAATACCAACGTTTAAAAAACTGAGAAAAAGTCACTCAAAGAAAAGTGAAGATCTTTGCAATGCCGCCTCCTCTCTCTCTCTCTCTCTCTCTCTCTCTCTCCCTCTCCTCAGTCTCGCAGCATTACCCCCCACTTGTTCTGTTCCCCGAGCTTGGCGCAAAGTTCCTCAGAACAGGATGTTAAATATATAGCACAGGAGAAGAAGAGAGAGAGAGAGAGAGAGAAGAGTGTAAAAGGAGGGGTACGTGTGTGTGCGTTGGATTATGTCTGTGCTGTTGCACTATTCCTTGATGTATGCACCATGTCAGGCAGTCATTGTCTCCTGGGTAAAGAATCATAGTTCAAATACCTAGCATCTCTCCCCTGGTGCTCCAAATGCTCGCCTTTGAAGTTTTTATAATCCATCTGTCATCTGCGAGCAGGGAGGGCACATGTTCTGTACCACTCAATTACCAAATTCTCTTTTTGCCAGCTACAATGAGACAGGAAGCAAATAATATGGGCGACCCTGAAATAAAGCGAGGGATGGGGGGGGGGGGGGGCGTATAGAAAGAGAGAAAGAGGGAGGAATTGCTTGAAATCCTGCGTTCCTGGCTTTCTCACGCACTTGATTGTGTCCCCTCGCTGCCTCTCATAACAGGAGAACAAAGCCTGTTTGTTGTGGGTGGAATGCCTAAAATGCTTCCTACTGTTACAATTATGAAGAATTTGATTGAATGTGTATTGTTTCAAGGGCTTGGTGATTTTGATCATTTTTTTTTAAAGTGCCTTAGATTGTTCTTCAGCTTCCCCACTAGCACTAATAACCTACTAGCAATAGTCACCTAATCAAGTTCCATTTGATGTAAACATGTCATTTGTTATAAGGCCTGGTGGAAGTCGTGGAAGGCGAGTGTGAGAAGAGAGGAAAAAGTGTCTTTTTGATTATGCATTATTCATTACGAACACTTAAAGATGCATTCTGATAGGCTTTTTGTCAGCGGCTCGACGGAGAATCTAATGAAGTTTGCTGCAGTTCTTTGTGAAGAAATCGTCTTTAATTGGTGAACGCTTTGTTGTGCGTCTCTTTAAAGCCGCGCTGAGGCGACCAGAAAAACTTCAGATAACCGTCTGAAAAATAACAACAGCAGCAGTCGCAAATTACGGCTCCGAAACATATTTCATTTACATACGCCACAGGCCCCTTTTAAGGCGTCTACCTTTTTAATTCTTTTTCATATTTAACACTCAATACAAAACAATAAAAAGCCTCAGATCTCTGTGTCTGTTTCCTGGTTTACACTGAAAGTCCCCCCCCCCCCACACACACACACCTTCCATGCACCCCCCCCCCTGTTCGAAAGCATCCTCACTGGGAAGAAGATGAAAAGATTGTTTTGAGAAACTCGAAAGGAAATCTGACATTCTTTGGTTGCTTCTGAAACTTCCAATATTCTGCCGTAATTGTTTCATACACGTTATATATCTTCATTTGGGTGGGGGGGTGTTGGGGTGGGGGGGCGGAGGAGATGAAGAACACGTCGGCTTCTTTCTTCCTGAATAAAAGGCAGCAGAACCCATCTGGTTGGGTGAAACACGGCTGGCCCTCTCGCACTCATCGCTGAAATAATACTCCCTCTAATGACTCCCACATATTCTGAAATCTCCCTTTTGAAATTGGTCTTGGCAGATTATTTGCAGGTACTTGAGTTGCATCTGTTTGCAATTTTGCAAATGTGAAAGACTTTAATGCCGGGCAGGGGCGGGCAGCACAGAAAAGTCTATTTTAATCCTTAGGATAACAGCGGCTGACAGCGGCCTGCGACAAACCGGGACTCTTCTTTCGCCAGGTGAAGATAAACAGTCTGTCCACGCTGATGCTGCTTTTTCCTGCTTTTATCGTTTAAACTGTGCGAGACAAGCGCTTTTACTTTCAGTGGGTTCGGTTGTTTGCAGGTTGGGGTGAAAGCAGGTGGTCATTCTGCACACGTAGAAAAGACGAATTCACTTGGAGAAGTATGTTGGGTACGAGTGGTGGATCTTTTTTCAGGGCCTTTAAATACCCTAGATATTTCCCTCCTCTGGATCTTTACATTTCATAGTGACGTATCTCCAGGTTTGGTGTTTTTAAAATGCACCCCTAAAACTTGAGCGTTTCATGTTTTGAGAAAGTTTTCCTACTTCAGTGTCAAAAAGTTGAAGCGACTGATTGAGAGCACCTGTTTTTCTTGTCGAATTTAAAAGCGAAAAGTTTGGACTTGAACTGCTTTCACAGGTCACAATTCACTAATTTCACTTTAATAACTTCACCAAATCATAACATGACGTGCAGCATTTCAGATTAAACTACCAAAAATGTGATCAAGCACTTCAAATCTTCTTACCCTGGAACAACAGTATGTTCCTTCTAAATGCATAAGCCATAATAATCTAATAACATATGATACTGTCACATTCAGCGTTCTCTGACCCCGTGACCCGAGGTCGTGGACGTGACAGACGCTGTTTTCTCACAGACGTCCGGATGTCCACTCTGTATTTGTGTTGTCCGCTTTAAAGTGGAGCGAAACCAAAGCTGAAATGATTGTGACTTCAGTCCTTATTATTTCTACCATGTGGTGAGCAGCTGACCAGCTTAAGCCTCCCCTATTTTTCACCCCCCCTCCCCTCCCCCCGTTTAAAACTGTAATAAGGCGCCCTATTGTCCTATGGCAGGGTGTACCGGGGCCACAGCCGAGCCCACCCGGCTGACTGTAATTGCATAGGTGGTTACAATTACATTAATTACATATTTCATCAACACTGTTTATCCAGCCGCACGGTAAATGAAGACGGCAAACTTTTAACTCTCTCTTTTGTTTTTGCATTCTGTCCCCCCAGCCCACCCCTAACCCCCCTTTTCTTCCCTTGCTCTTTTTTTTTTTTTTTTTTTTTTTTTTTTTTTTGTGTGTGTGGTTGTTTTATTAGGAGCAAGGGGAGGGGAGGTGCCAGAGGAGGAATTATGCTGAAAGTGTATGCCTTGCAACTTTTCCCCTCCCTGTTGGAAATGTTTATTTGAACAGTAAGCTCATGATTTGAATATTTGTAATCCATGCTTAAATTTACAGGCCAGATGAACTTTTTGGCACAGAATGGCAACCATAAGAAGGATTTTGAGAAAAGCTTTACAAAATTTTAAGCCATGTGCAAGGCTTATATAATTTAGAAGGGGGGAAATATGCACAAATAAAACAGGCTCTGTCTTATTTACTTTACACACGCAGAAAAAAACTGCATCATATGGCGCCTGACGTATATATGCGTTAGTTATGTCCTTCTGTCCACATTTTAGCAAACAGAATCTAAAGCTAACACCGGGAATACTTGAAGGAATAAAACTGGCTCCAGAGGCTCTGGCACTCGAGTTGTTCTCCTGTGTTAGATGTAAATGAGTGTACTCCATATTGACTTGTGCTGGCGGGGATGCCACCCATATTGTAGACTGGGAGATGGGTGGGTCGCCCTGGCGAGTGTCAGAGCGAGAGAGGGAGGCAGAGAGAGGTCGCCTAGACGGGCAGAAAAAAAAAAGGAAGGCTTTCTTAAATGATGCTAATCAGTCCGGAGGGGCCTGGCCCTCTCTCCCTCATCAGCCTGCTGTAATTCAGATGTGCCCAGAACCTGGAATTAAATGTGTCACTGTGAGCTGTGTGTGTGTGTGTGCGTGTGTGTGTGTATGTGTGTGTGTCAGCCTGTGTTTGCCTTGTGTCCACTCCTGTGTGTGTGTGTGTGGTTGTGTGTGTGCGCGCACATGGGGTGTTTAGGGGTTAAGTAGAACCAAATTAGTCGATGGGAGAACTAACAGCAGCACTAGCTTTCTGTGTGGCTACTTCTCGGTGAATGTCAAGATGATTTAGCTGCTCTTCTGCTCGCCGTCTGTCTCTGAGCACTGGCCCTCCAATCACCGCTCCGAGCTGTCTGTTTTGTGGCCCTCCGAGCAACAAATGAATATTAAATCTGCACTGGGCAACTTCGCACACTGGCAGGAGGTTAGAGTCTGAAATATGAGGCTGGTGAAGCCAAGGAATCCTGCAAGGTAACATCAGTAAAGCCTCTTCTTCTCGGGCGTCTGCAGAGGGTGACGGAGCTCCTTTATAGACGGTAGCTTTCCCTGAATGGGTTTGTTTGGAAGCTTCTGAATGTTATCAGTCTCTGTGAGAAATGTTGATGTTTGCAGCTGCACACTTTTATATATAAAACAGTGACTCTTATCTCACACAGGGTTAAAAGGATCACTGCTCACCAGGGCTGCAGGAATATGCCACTTTATGTGTTTTTACCAATAAATCAGTTTTATTTAATAACAAAGGTGGCTGACTAGTTTTTTTTTTTTGCAACCAAACCATTTTAATTTGACCAAAGAATCTTGATGTAAGCGCCATTTTTTCATGAACAACCATCCATAAGAGCGTTCCCTTAAAGAAATATGTCTTAAACTGTCGCCATGGTTGTTTGAATCGTCTTTGAATTAAAAATACAAAGAAGAATCCAAGAATGCATTTTAACATGTTCCACGTTTTACTAAAAAAAAACCCTACAATTATATTTTGGTTCAATAATAACTTCTCTTACTGCGTCCCGGTGTGAGCTCACGAAGGTGTCTGTGTTCTCTTCCATGCCAGAGGAGGATGAATATGTGTGTTTTCTTGCAAACATACTGTGTATGAGTGGAGAGTGGTTTGGTATCACATTTATATGGGTGTGTGTGTATGTGTGTGTGCGTGTGCGCAAGAGCCTGTGTGCGCAGGGGACGCCAGTTGGGATAACAGCTGAATCATGGCTCAGCCGCTGCCCCTCGTAGTCCTTGGCAGTTAGCGGTGTGAAAAAGCCTTCTCTTTGAGGGCATTATATAGATTAATGTGCTGTGCCTCAGGCAGAGACACACACACCTCGCCAGGGAGGGATCCTGACAGTGTGTGTGTGTGTGTGCGTGTGTGTGTGTGTGGGGATGGATGGGGGGACAGTTTGGTGGTGAGGGGGGGTGTTAACAAGAGAGTAGGGGAAGGTACCGTGAGTAAGCTGTGCTTGTGTGTGTGTGTGTGTGTGTGAGAGAGAGAGAGAGAGAGAGAGAGAGAGAGAGAGAGAGAGAGAGGGAGAGAGAGAGAGAGAGAGAGAGGGAGAGAGAGAGAGAGAGAGAGAGAGGCTTGGGTGGCATTCAGAGTCCCACTGAATTTTTCAATGATTCTTTGAAATATATTTTGTTGCATTTTTAACATGAAAAGGCAACTCACAGACAGTTGAGTACACCACACATTTAATCATGAATAAGTCACATCATAGCAAGGTGGCACAATATGACTCGTAGCCGTTTACTCAGGTTTTTGAACCTCTTTGTTTCGTGTCTTCCAGCCATAAATGGAGCTAAAATCATAGATTTTTATTTCATTTTTTAGGGTCTCACTCCTCGTGTTGGCTTTACTCGCTGTCTGAAGGGGCATCAGGGCTTCCATCTTGTTTTTTTAAAAATGTGAATCAAATAGGTGTTTTCGAGGCCCGGGTGACCTCTTTGACTTACTCCCTCTTAACCTTTTCTCTCTTCTTTTCCCTCTATCCCACTCTGCCTGCCTGGCCTCCCAGCTGAGTTAAGATCAGGGTGTAGCTGATTCTCAGTATCACAACAAATACACACAAACGCCACAGCTGCTGGAAGCAAATTCAAATGGAAAAGTACAACACCGCTCCAGCGGATGTTAAAGCAAAAAGCTTGTAAGGGTAAACAAGACACTTTAGAGGCGCTCTGTTTCTTTCGCTCCCTTAGTGATCGCTCTTTTTTAATCATTCCCTTTTTTCTTGTTTGCTCCACTTTTCTGTCCGGCGAGAAATAGGAGGCAGATTTTCCTTATCAGGGTTTTAGCACATTCCACTCAAGGTTAGGCACATCTGTTGTTTGGTGTGTGTGTTGGTGCATACAACAATAGCTTCTCAGATCATTTGTGTCCTCTTTGATGTGACGTGCAGCTGTAAAGTCTTGGATACAAAGTGTACATGTGCACATGAATCTACATGTCCATATATGTTTGAGTATGTACGTGTGTGTTCATATTGCGTGCTCTCCAGCCAGCGGCCTAAATAACCCACTTTTGTCTGACAACAGCATCAAGTCGTGGAGGTGCACATATGCAGAAAGCTGCTTGGAAAGGCCTCCTAGTAGCTGTCAGCTTTTATTATGCGCCGAGGTGTCATGTTTGTTAGGAAGCTGAGTGCAGATGGCAGAGTGGAAGAAATGGATCACTAATTTTAACAATGATTAATGAACAGAGATGGAAAATGAATTACATCGGACTATTGGAGGCAAGGAATATTTTCTCTGAAAATGTTAACTTCGGCTGCCAGGCAGCCGGCCGTGTTGTGGGAGTATATTGAGGAGGGGGAGGGAGTGTGTGTGTGTGTGTGTCTGTGTGTGTGTGTGCTCTAAGGTGCAATTTTCCCCCCGCATCTTTTGTAGAATCAACACTTCACTGCTCTTGCCTATTACTTTACTGTTCGCCTGCTTAAACACTGCCAGCTTTATAACCACTGTTGTTCCCCTTCTGTGTATTGCACTACCAGTTAAGGTACACACTCTTTAATAAGGTAAACACAGGAAAGGTTAGACTGTCTTAAAATGTTAGCGATTTCCATTACTCTGCAGCGTGCGTTGATATCAAATCATAGATGTAGTAGATCCAACCGAGTGTCGGTAGCTATTCTTTGGTATTTTAGTCTGCCAGAGCAATAACCTGCTTTTACCTTTGAGTGTTTGCTGTTTTAATAATTACATATTCAGCTAGAAAAGAATTGAAGTATTATTAAGAGAATATGTTTTTTTTAAAGATGCACCCTTATGATTTCTGTTGAAAACCTCCTAAGCGAATATATTCCTCGACCTGTGGCTCAGTGGTAGAATCTGTGGTTTCGTAACCAAACAGTCACATGCCGATGTGTCCTCAGGTAACACACTGAACCCCGAAATGCTTGTGCTACAGCGTCAACGCCATGCGAATGTGTGTGAATGGATTACTTTACAGCGCAGCCTCTACCGTCAGGGTGTGAATGGTGTTAATGTGAAGGGTCGACCTGCTGTGTGAAAGTGCTTTGAGTAGTCAGACGACGTGGACCATGCAATGCCAAGTCCATTTCTCGTCAAAGGTGACGCAGTATATGAGTGAGAGTCTGTTCGGGGTGGTGAGGGTCTCGCCCGATAAGCACAGCCTTTTTTTTTTTCTTTTTTTTTAATCCAAACCGTACTGAGTAGTTTCTGGGCCGAAACATAATAAGACGTGTGGGTGTCATTAACGATACAATACGAAGCAGCGTGATTCGATACGGATGTTTATTATAATGTCACAAGTCAGTGATTCTGTGGCGATGCGATACATTGCAAAAAAATTCAAAACTTACCAAAAAGGTCAAGTCTGGAATTCAGTTATTGGTGTCAGTTCCACCTCTCAATCTTTTCACTGCTGTCTGAAATCTCACTGTCTTCGTCTTTTATCTGGGTACAGAACAGACCTCTCCTTTTTCTTCTCGGCACTTTGGTTCACGTAACCCTCATTAGTTTCAAGTAGTGACGCGTTTGATGACATTTCCCGGGAATTTTGTTAAGAAACCCTTTTTTTTTTTCTGGTACAAAATTAGCAATATTTGGTACCAGCTATATGAGAAGAGTATCACATGAATCATGATGATGATTTAAAGCCCTTTACTGTATTTTGTCCCATGATGTATTCAACGTGTTTGTTTGACTGTGTGTCAAACTTCTTGTGGGTCGAATAAGAACTAACAACTTATATTGAGGCTAGTAAGAAAAATCAGTGCACTAAACCGTTTTCAAACATCAGTCTTACACGGTAATGGAAAAAGCAGATTTGACACTCTGTATTTCTTGTGATCTTAGACGACCTCCTTAAAGTTTCTGCTATATCTTCCGCCACCTCCTCCTTTCCTTCTCAAAGACAACGTCTCTCTCAACCCATCAACCCCATCACGCTCCTTCTATCTGTCTCTTTTAACAGGCTTCGTGGGCGGCTGGTGCAACAACATGCTTTAATAGGTAGATGTGAACTATTTTGAATTTAATTAAGGGCCTGATGGGAAATGCGCAAAGGGAGAAAACAGAGCAACTTCGAGCAACATTGTGTGTTTGTGTACATGTGCATGCATGTGTGCTAGGCAGACAGCGAGAGAGGCAACTAGAGAGAGAGAGAGAGAGATCTCAGGTTACAGCAGCATATGCTAAGCACTCAGAAAACATACACAATGCCTTTGGTGAACAAGGTAGTCGGTATGCCCTTGGGAGCCAATTTAGATTGTGACTTAAGGCAATGTCGTGGCTTTGTTTGTGAGCGTGTGTGTGTGTGTGCGCGCTCGTTCCCTCTGTAAGTGAGTGAGAGTTTTTTTTACTCTTGACGCTCCATTGAAACAGTAGTGGTGTGTAGATCTGGGTGGCCCTCCTGCAGACCCTCCACATCTGTGCTCCCCCTCTGCCTCCCCCCCTCTCCTACTCCTCCTCCTGTTGCAGGACTGAGCCAGCTCCTCCATGCCTGGCTGCCTCTCCACATCCAGAGGAGCCATGAGAATTAGTTGGACCCAAAATTTTTAAGTAATAATGTGCAGGATTAATGAATCACAAAAAAAAAAAAAAAAAAAAGACTGAGAAAAAACAGACACAAAAGGAAAGTCTGTGTTGCTCAAAGTGTGAGTGACAGATGATCTTTGCATCAAACATTTAGCATTAGAGATTCGAGGTAAATACACCATGAGCTCGATGATTGCCGTCAAAGCGGACACACATCTATGCAAATGTTTGAAATGTCACAAAAAAAAAAAAGAAAGATAAATCTAGTGAGCTGCGTCAAAATGGATAATCATGTTTCGTTCGCTGTACAACTTCTACCTCCTGCATTATGGGTTGCACCTCATTTTGTAAATCGTGATTCACACGAGCAGTCAAAGTCACTTGCTGTTAGTTTCTGTGCGAGGCCTCAACTCAAACGCCACTCACCCAGTCACTCGCTACCCTAAAAGGGAGTGGCACTCTTTTACCTCACATACTTTGTCGGCTTGATTATTTTTCTGGCTTTAAGCGGCGGGGCTTCAAGGCTGGATCAGATAACATCCTCTGCTGAGCTGCGGAGGCTCCTCATAGTTTTGTGCTGAGGAGAACAAAGCTTCTTCTCCAACACTGTATTTTAAAAGTGAACTTCTAAACCTTGTGCGTCTGTCCCAGTATGATTCCCTCGTCCGATTAAAAAAGAAATGACATGTAGAAAATGAAATATGGGAAAAGATTGACAAACACCAGCAATAACAGTTTATATATTTTGTTAGATTACACTTGGATGTTTAGATGACATCATGTCCTTACAGGAAGTCCTGAGGAAAAATAAATATGTGGCGCTGGGTGTTTGGGGGATAAGCACGCAGTATTTTAATGGGTATTTCTCTTTTGTCTGTGCTGCAAACTTGTCAAGCTTCAAATATGTATGACGCTGAATTTCCTGGTGTGTGTGTGTGTGTGCTTTGTTTACAGGCTCTTGTCGTCCCACCTTCTGTGGAGCTGTCGGCACTCTTCCTGACATCCGGCGTTCGTTGGAGCGGCGGCAGGCGCACAGGTACGATCACACCGATTGTTCACGGGAAAAGGGGGAGGATATTAAAAGTTGTCTGTCACACTTACACGCCCCCGCATGCATCTTTTGTTTTCATTTAAATCTTTGTTTATCCGGAGAAAGTCGATTGAGCGCGGACTTGTTAAGCAGTGCCATGCTTCTCAGTCACACTGCAGACACATTCAGGAGACGGAGCTGCACCTTACAGCTCGTCGGTGGGTCAGCGGCCTGCTCCAGAGAGAGTTTGTTAATCACACTCCATTGAACAGACCTCCAGCCAGCATCAAAATCTTTGGATTTCCACCACATGATGCTCTTATTCATTAATCTATTCAGATATATGGGACATTCATGGAGTAGATTTAAAGAGATGAAATGTCGCCACCTTGACCAAATTTTGCAAAGTGAACATAAACTTCAAGCTAACACCATACATGCACCTCCGATTATTTTCTTCTTGACTTTATCGCTTCTTCTTGTGTCACTTTTTTGACGATGCTAATCATCTTAAACGTTAGCTGCACCCCTGCCAAAGCTACTTGACATAAATACGGTGCCAGGTTTTTTCCTCACATACTGACTAAAGATACAAAAAACACACACACACACACACACACACACTCAGTCTGTCAAAAAGCCAAGGTGCTGTCAATGCCTCTCTATGTGGCTCAAGGAGACAATTAGCAAACAGAGGTGACATGGTAAACAGGTGCAAGCCATTCTTCATGGAGCTGAAGGAGTGTGGCCTTCCTGTCTCTGCTGTTATAGCGTGTGCACTGTATGTGTGTGCATGATGTCACATCATATGACAGGTATAAGTGAGGGATAGGTCTGCTTTGTGGGGTTAGCATACCTCATCCCGCCTGCTTGTATGTAATCAGCCCATCATCATCGTCGTCTTTGTTGTTGTCGTGACTTTACCTCACATCCGTCTTCGCCCCCTTTAAATCTCTGCACGTCTCTCCAACATCCCTCCTCTTCCTTTCTTCCTCTTTCCAATAATTGCTTATCCTCTCTCACTCCTCTGTATTCCTTTAATTCGTAATAGACCATTGTCCTGGGGGTCGACTTCCTGAGAAACAGAAAGGGGGGGGGGGGGTCAAGCGGGTTTGTAAAAATTGATTGCTTGTAAAGCGCTAATCAATGGAAACCTTTTCTCTTGAAGCTGGAAAAATCATGTTATAACATTTATTATAAAATGCAGAGATGCAGAGATACGGCAGCTGTCCTCTTTAATATGAGCTGAGACAACAGCCTGTCTGAATGATCACCTTATGTTCAGGTACGTTAAGAAGAAAAAGCATATTTAACAGCAAATGTCACATTCACATTCAGATCATATCATCTTTGATCTCATCAGATGTCACGCTCCTCACACATATTTGGTCTCCATACCTTCATAAAAATAATAACAGGATCCTTCACTCCTGCAGCCGAGGCGCGCTCGGTAATGGTCTGCTGTTTTGAAACACATTTCTCCGGCTGTAGATTTATTAATCAAATATAGCGCGGGTGAGTCATGTCGTTTTGGCTTGTGTCATATCGGAGGTATGTGCCACAGATTTCCCTCATATTGGAAGCAGAACTAACACATGCTCCCCTTGACGCGTTCTCACACCATTTCTCACACAAAGCGCTCACACACCAGCTCGCAGGAGTGCGCACACACACACACACACACACACACGGATGACTTATATAGAAGGAGATTCATAAACACACAAGAATGAGCATTTGCAGTAACACAGATTAAACCTTGTTACAATAAACCTAAAACAGTACTCTCCAGAGGTCTGTTCTGTGCTGAAAATGTCTTTTCTAGGACATGTCAGAGGTCAACATATTCTACTTTTTACAACTCTACATTTATCATAAAGCCACACTTGGTTTGTTACTAAACATAATATATGATACAGCTCTCCAAAAGGCCAACTTACAAATGCTTCATGAACTTTTTTTCCTGAAACATCAACCTTGGTTCCAGTAAATCTCTTTAATTATCCTACACAATGTTCCATCCCTTTTATTTACACTCTAAAAACTTAGCAAGTGTATCTGTCTAAGCATCCAAAATATCTGATTACACTTCATGTAAGCCACATGCCCCTGACTACGGAAGCCCAGAGTGAACATGCGTCCATACATTTCATTTCTCTCATGATAAAGGATTCATTGTGGAACTTATTTCTCTTCAGATCAACATCACTGGTTTTCCTGTGAGTGGATTTCAGAAGCTTTATTAAGGTATTTGTGTATACATATCTAGCTACAGCTAATAAAATCAACATGTTATCTTAGAGGGAAAAAAAAAGATTCTTTCAGGAAGTGAACTGGCATCGCTCCAGCAATCACCATGAATTCTACAATTACTTTAGCAGACGCTTTTATCCAAAGCAAGGCACCAAGTGAACCGTAGTCCTTAAAGGGGACTTGACCCAATGACCCTCTGGTGTCCAACCTAACCCCAGTAAAAACAAGAGCTGGTATATAAGGAGATAAATGATGGCAATGCAGGAAGCAAAATGAACACATGAAATGACGTTTCTTATTTTAAGGAACTTGACAAATAGTTGCTGGCTGCTCTGTTAGATATTTTTATTTTAGTTTATTTTTAGCTTGTAATAAAATGTTTATCTGGACTTGTCAGGTGCATGTGGATAATATTAAGTGAAAGGAGATTTTTTCTTCTGGAAATAAGCAAAAACTATTTGATAAAATTAGATTGTTGACAGTAGTTCTTCTGTAACCGTGAGTCTAATCAGAAAGAAAAAAGCCTGAACCATATCCCGTAATTTAAAAGGTTATACGTGAAACTGCACAGAAAGTATTGTATTTGTATATGAATATATGTATTTGAACACCTTTGTGACCATGTGTTTAAACATGTTCACATGTTCACATTTACACTCTCCTCCTTAAGCCCTGACTGTGTTTTCTCTAAGATTTCTTACAAGTTTCTTTAAAAGCAACAAGATGCAATTTTTCCACCATAATATTTTAGTTTCAAACTCGATCTCATAGAACATTAACTTTCAACAGGGAGAGCGGCGTCTCTTCCATGTCCATAGAACAAACTCCACATGCAAAGCTAGCAAACACCGCACTGAATATATACTTATACTACTGAAGCTCTGGACTCTTTAGGCGACTAACGCTGGAAGAACAGGGTTCACTTTTACGTTCACCAAAAGGGATTTCTTTCTGCATATTTATTCCGGCCAAAATGAGGTCAGGAATGCAGCATTTAATTGTTTAACTGTCGGCATTGTAATCCAAAACCTGACATGGATTTCTCAGTAACAAACTTCAAAGTGTAACCTGTTTGTAGGGGGATAGAAAAAGCTCGACATAAGTTGCAGGGGTGGTGGGTAGAGAGGGTCAATTTTCCCACAGTTTGCTCCTCCATGTTGTTGGGTTAAGATTGTCACTGCTGTGTGCTACTCTACCCCGCTGGTATAAATAAGACATGATTGGCATCACAGCAGAAGAAACTCTCTCTCTCTCCCTCTTTATCTCTGTCTCTCGCTCTGACAGCCTTCATTTGCTGGAGGAGTGGCAGACTTGGTGGGAGTTAATGATTATAATTATTTCGCTTTTTTTATTTCTTTTTTTTTCTTACATTGTGGGATAATTATTTAAGAGGTTCGTGTAGTCATTGTTGTAATCAGTAAAGAGAGATTACAGAAAATCCGCATGCCAACAGATGGCACTTCGCTGTTGTTGTTGCTTCATATTAAACCCAGTGCAGCACACTTGCTAGCAGGCAGCCGCGAGTGAGGGGACAATCAGAAAGGGGGCCAAATTATAAAACAATTTGTCCTTCATCATAAATCAATTTATTGTATCACTCCGTCCCAGAGAAGAAGAAAAAAAAAAGAATCAAAAGTAGTTAGCGTGCGTTCAATCCGAAACGCTCCATCCCGCCAACACTCACGTTACAATGTGGAGGGGTTTCGAGCCCCGGTGGGAACTGGAGTTGAATTTACAAAAAAAAAAAAACCTCTATACCACAAACTGTATTTGACCAGAGAAGCCCCGACCCCGTGACTTTATCTATCACCACGACAGTGCACCGCCATGGTCGTTCACACGCAATCCCCATTCACAAAGAAGGTCAGCGCTCGTTAGCTCGGCTCCTCTGGGACGCCGGCTGCTTCAGCCACCTCCTGGACTGTGAGCTGTTGCTGCTTTGACTTCATGTCCTTATTTGCATATGATTTTGTTTTTGTTTGTATATTTTTATTCTTGTCTTACTTGAGAAGAGTGAAAGAAACATATAAATACAGCGTGAGGCGAGGGGACTCGCTATCCGGGGTCGGGGAACAGGAGGAGCACCGAGGCCGCTGCCCTACATTCCTGACTAATTGTATAATTGGAAAAGCTCTCCAAATGAGCAAGCCAGTCCCCCCCCCCCCCCCCTCCCTCTCTCTCACAACCACCTCACCCCTACTCACTTAACACCCCCTACCCACCCACATGCATACACGCCCTTCAAAGCAAATCACAAAAGAGCATTTTGGGAATAATAATAATTTCAGAAAGCGTCCATTATTAATCCCACACACTAGCATGGCTGGCAGCAGCAGCTAGGCTGGTTAGCACCGAGGCCACAGCCCCCTCCCCATACATACACACTCCAGCATTTAGCTAACAGCAATCATAGCTAGTGAACACATTTGTTGTGAAGCTTTTCAGTAAACAAAGTTACAAAACCAAGGTGTCAATTATACTGATAATTATTTTTGTTCTACTGCCACAGTTTGTTTCATGCATTTTTTCCAAGGAGTAGTCAGACGCCATTTTCAGAGGAGGCACTGGCACTCTGGGCGTCCTATCTTAGCCTTGTGAGGAGTAAACTATTTCATTATATTTAGTTAAATAACATTTGCTTTAACATCAGCAGAAATGTTAACATCATTTTTCAAAATATAATATAAAATAATATTCCTGTTATAAACGATTAGTTGAAAGTATTTTTTCTTTGGACGGCTCTTCCAGAGGACATCTTACAAACGTCTTCACAGGATGTGCACAACTACGCATAACAACTGAACACAGTTTCGTGCCCTAATTACGTTAAGTTCTCATAATTTTGGGAGAAAAAGTTGAGACATTTTGTGGCAAAATAACTTTCTATCCATAAATAATCTAATGTCCAATACGAGATGACCTACCTGTGTGCTGCGTTAGCGCTCATATTTTACTGTTAGTACTGGAGCTCATGGTCAAATTGGATTTCCTGATTTATGGCCCCTGCCACGCGCCATTCATTTCCATGGCTACTGAGGGATGTGTGTGTGTGTGTGGGGGGGGGTGATTTCTGAGGTCGACGGTGGTGTCTAACGGGATTGCGGGGTGCCGTTAAAACGAAGCCGTTAATTAATGCTATTGATCAGCAAAAAAATAGAGGCAAATGTGATTTGCATACAGCCCGAGTGATCAATGCATTAACCGATTTTTTTTTCTTTTTTTTTTTGCTCCCCCTTCTGAAATCTGATTTCCTGAGTTTTCAAAGTGAAAGAGAGAGAGTTCAGACTAATGTGGATCGATCTGGCCTCTCTCAGACAAGAATACAAAGCATTTTATTAGCCGGTGAAGGGTGAAACATGCCAGGAGAGAAGACGCAGTTTGAAGTTTAGTTATGTGTTTATGTCTCGCTTCAACAGGAGGACAAAGACCTGGCATCTTCTGCCTTACGCATTTGTCTAAACTATTATCAACATCGTCATATTTTTTCTCTCTGTACAAAGTCAACTAAAAACATGGCGATCAGGTGATATTTCTCAGGCGGACGAAACAATCTGTTTTCAAAAAGGTGACTGTAAAAAGCACAACAACAACAACAACAACAACAATGACGATGACAACAGGCGAAGAAAAAACACACACAAGGTGTTAAAAAAGCAATATGTTGTTTTGTTTTTTCTTTCCTCTCCTTAGTCTCCCTCCCTGTCAAGAGCAGCTTATTATAGCGTATTGATTTATAAAGCTTTAAATGTGATCCTCCATGTCCAAGTCAAGGGCAGGGAGTGGGGGAGAGAGAGAGAGAGAGAGAGAGAAGGAGGGAGAGAAAGGAAAGAGATGCAGAGCAAAAGAAAGAAAGACGAAGGCGAAGGGAAAACGGCGTCTGGAGACGGATAGAGATAGAAAGAGAGCGTCCACGACATGGGGAAGTGACAGCAAGGCATTTTCAGAGCCGCTCTGGAACACAAAAGGGTAATTGTTTTAGCCCAGATGTTGCTTTCGCACAACAAGCAGGATACAATGTTCCTACTGAGCTGATGAGCCCAATCAGTGAAATGATTAAAAATTGATTTTGTCCCTGTAATTACAGTATGTAAACTACTTAGCCGGGATTGCAAAGGAAGTGATTTTCTAATTACGTATATACTCTGGTGTCTAATGATTGGTTTTTTGAAGTAATGAAGAGAGGGTCCTAACGACTCCACTGTGTTCTGTTGTTGAAGGGAGAAGGCTAGAGAAGGGGAGCGTTTGGGGGGGAGGAGAGGTGAGGTGAGGGGGGCCGAGGCTGAGAGAGCATCGTTAGGGCAAAGACAGCCGGCTTGGATACAAAAGGGGGATGAAAATTGAATTTTTGCCAGCCAGTGCTAGCACGCTAACACGGAGGCCCTGTGTTTGGTTTGCATGGGATCTGGAAGCTAAATGGAGGCTGTGACTTCTCATGGGGGTCGCCAGGCCCGAAACCAGCCCCGGCAATCTGGACCTTGCAATTAAAACCCCTTGGGGTTTAGGGATTCAGGACATCACACATGCACAAGAGAATTCAGACTCGTGCTGGCTACAAGGACACACAAATAAGCATACATAAACCCCTTCGCTATGTCTGTAGCTCACATTCAAACGAGCATTAAAGCCCTGATACAAAAAAAAAAAAAATCTGAAATGTTCTGCGAAATAATAGAGTGAAACTAATATGTTTGCTTCCAGGTCTGCTTTCAGTCTTCATGCTTCGCTAAAGCTAACCATCCGCTGGCTTCAGTGCTATATTTAGCATAGAGACATGGGAGTGGTATCAATCATCTAATTTAAGTCTTGCCAAGAAAGCGAATAAGTTTATTTCCCTATTACTATTCCCTTAAGTAGTAAACTGAACCCTTGCCCATATCAATTTTGCAGCAACATCCTTACTTGGTCTCCTATGATCAGCAGCTGATGGTGGCTAATCTAAGCATATTTTAACATACTCAAAGCTGGGGTAAGCTGTTTCTTTTTTTGTCAGGAGTCGTTCCTTAATAACCTTTTAGTTTATTGTTTTTTTTTTTTTTTGAATGGACTTTGGTAAAGTACATTTTGTACCTCGTGGAGCCCTGAGATTACACGTTTTTAATAAGGCACCAAGTTCAATCCCTACTCACCTCTGAAAAACTATGGTTCGGTTTCGTCATCATTTTCCAGATTCCCAAATATCAGTGAAAATTATTCTTCCTTCAAACTGTATTAAACTCATGACAGGATGATTCAGGATTCTTAGTTTTTCTCAAAAGGGTCCAGAAGTCCTGATTTCCCTACAACGGTTGACCAAAGAAGTTAAGAGTGTTTTCGGGGCGCCGGTGGCACAGCGCGCGCGTCCCATATAGCGAGGCTTTGCTCCTCGCGTGGGCGGCCCGGGTTCGCGTCCGGCCTGTGGCCCATTTCCCGCATGCCTCTCCCCGCTCTCTCCCTGTTTCCGACTCTGTCCACCTTCCTCTCTCGATCAATAAAGGCCAAAAATAAATCTTTAAAAAAAAAAAAAAAAAGAGTGTTTCCTACACATGTCGGACTACATGTTAGCTGTCCATGGAGCTCAGGATCATTCTGTAAAAAAAGAAAAAAAAAAACATCCCATACATACCAGTTATCTTAAAAATACAACATGTCTGCACTTGTTAGTGTAAACATTGAAGAGACACAAAAAGGACAAATCAATGATTTTTTTTACTATGACAACGCAGCTAAATGTGCAGTACACAGTAAAAACCCACAAGAGTGCAACTCTTAGTGAAGTCAGTCTAATTATCTCACTGCATAAAACATGAAGCAAAGTGTGTTAAACTAAAGACAGAAGCAGTATAATCCTCCAGTTTAAAGCACATGAACCCACTTGAGCACTCTTCTCGTCTTCTGACCACTCGGAGCACTTTGACTCTGCAGGTCAAATCGACACATTCACACACTTACGACGCCAGCGAAGCAGCGTGAGCAACTTGTGGTTAAGTGTCCCGCCCAAATAAACATGTGGCTGGGGATCGAACCCTCGACCATCAGGTGTAGAGACGGCCGACTCTACCCACTGAGCCACAACCGCCTCACATAAGAAGGTGGGTACGACGAGCGCTCAGCTTCCTCTCGTTCTTTTGATAGTTCGGGGCCTCAGAATGTCGTTTTAAGTCTGATTAAAACAAATTAGACTCTTCAAATATCCTATTGGAAAAAGATGACACACTTCTTCCGGTCATTCACAGTGATGAGGGAGTTAATATTCCACCTTTGACGTGCGTTCATAAATAAGGATCAGCTATCGAGTCCGGTACACAGTGTTTTTGTGGCGTGGAGACAGCCAGAGAGTCACTCTATCAGACAGGGAATACAGAGATAAACTTACAGGGTCGCAGAGCACATAAAGCGCACATAAATCATATCACACAGAATGAGTCAGTGTCTCAAACATGGCTGCACCCCCCCCTTCCTCTCTGCTCTTAACATATCTAACAAAGCTGAATATATTTTCCTATCCTTATCTTCTGTTCAATATTCAATATTTAATTATGACTTTATTCATTTATTTTTTTTAAGACTTTTTTTGCTGGTGAAATAAAAGGACGTGAGTTAAGCTTCTGATTATTGGGCGGGAAAGATCTGTGGTTTTTAGTTCCCTGGGAACATTAATAAGTGACAGAAAGCTAGATTAAGAAAGCTGGGATGCGGCTCGAAAGAAAGAAAGAAAAAAAAAACGGCAAAGCTTTGAAATGCTGCCAGTATCACCAACTGCACTCTTCTGACACAGCTGATTGTAAGAGAAGCCGATAGCGCAGCCGGCGTATGCCTTTAATAATTCATTTAGTTAGGCTATGATCTATCATTTTGTACCTTTTGACATGTGATATTGAAATTTAATATTGCATCAATACAAGTGATGTATTGCCAGTCGTCAGGAGAAAGGATGTGGATTGCAAAAAGATCCAGCAAACGCCTTTTCACTACTCTCTCTCTCTTTCTTCCCAAAGCTTCATTGTACTCCGAGTAGAAAGGCATAAGAGAAACATCTGTCTTTTTTTCCCCCTTCCTTTTACTCCCGGCTTTGATATGTGTGTTTAAAAAAATGACAACTTAAAATGCTGAGGGAGAAAGTCTCCCGCTAAAAAGCAGAGTGTGGGATGAGGGGTGGGGGTTGTGATGGAGGGGGGGGGGGGGGGGGGGGTTAACATGACAGCAGTGGCTGAGGGAGACGTCACACGTTGTCAAGGTCTTTGACATGACTCTTTAGTGCGGTGAAATCCCACAGGCGATATTCGGGCTGAGAGCGGAGCGTTAGGTGCTGGGAAGCAAAGGCTGCTGTGGTGGTGTCAGTCGAGCCCGGCTCCCAGTCTGCTTCATATAAGCAGCCTGCTCTGAGAGATAGGGACGCATCAATAGCAACACTGGCTGATGTCAGTATGAAGTATATTATATGTGTCAGAGGATTTCCCTCAACACTAAATGCTGCTACCAAGAGGGACAAGCGGGTGGGGGGGACCCAGATTAAAATGCAGAATCTCTTTTTCCAGATAAACGTAAAGATCCTCTACATTTGTCGAGGTGAAACACCGATGTTCTCCCTGAGCTTTCATGACCCTGGATCAGTATGAGACAAGCTGTATCTCGAGTGTCAGGCCTCAGAAAAAGGCTTTTATGCCTTCATTCATCTTGGACAGTAGTGTTCAACTCTCAACCACAGTAACCTACAACAAGACAAAGCTGAGACCAGAGTGCTGCGAGTCCGAGAGAAGACCAAGACATTTAGGGATCAAGACCAAGACCATGGCAGGGTGAGACAGAGCCAAGACTAAGACCATAAATATCAATCAGGTGTGCAGCAGGTCCGTCACTCACTCAGACTGTAAGGCTGGAAAGGTTGCGGCCATGACAAGAGGATACACATCTAATTATGAATGAATTGAAGTTGTTTGTTTTCCTTCTAATCACAGTAATGACGTGGTCTTGATTTCAAATCAAGTCTGCCCAGTCTGAGACCGAGACAAAGGGTTTAGTTTAGGAGACGAGACCAAAGCTGAAGAAAAAACACCAGCCTGGCAAGAAAAGGAAAATACTTCCATTCATGCATCAGTGTAGATAGAGGTTATGAAAGCAGCACCTTTATATTTATGAGGTTTTTCTTTAGATTACATTAAACTGGAAAAAAAAAAAAACACATGCTCAAGTTTTGAAGAAATGTTTCGGATACTTGAAACTGTCCATCGTTGGAGGATTATTTCTACAAAAACCTGAACAAACTCAACCAACACAGACACATTGTTTTCTTTACATCTGTACCAATATATATATATATCTTAGCATTGTGATACACAAAAGTCGTGCTGTTGTTAAGAGACGCTGAAGGCTTCTTTTTCCACTTGAGCTTAAGCGATGAAATGAAGATCTGCAACCTCTTCACTGCTGTGGATGAGCGCATCCTAACACCGCTTCATCACCATCCACTGCCTGCCCATGTCACACTCAGTGTAAAAAAAACAAACTACGGCTGGTGATGGGCCTGATGATTACAGATGACGGTGTTGATGATGATAGTGATGCTGTCAGTGGCAATGACGATTACGAAGGTTGTCATTACGTTGATACATGGAATCATTCCTCACTGGTGAATTATAACATATTCAGCTAAGATACACCTAACGTTGAGCGGCTCTGACTCGTCTCCTCCGTGGGTGTGAATGTGTTTTCTTCAGGCAGATCAAATAAGGCATGCGTGATGTGT
This sequence comes from Symphodus melops, assembly GCF_947650265.1. Lineage (NCBI taxonomy): Eukaryota > Metazoa > Chordata > Actinopteri > Labriformes > Labridae > Symphodus > Symphodus melops. Next base: position 28,811,043 of record NC_136693.1, read on the forward strand.
GTGTGTCTGCGTCCACGACGGCTTCCTTTTTTTTTCCGCGCGACTTTTGGCTGAATCAGAGACGTTGACCTGGTGTGATGTGTGTTTGTGCAGACCCGTGTCACTCTTGTTCCAGAGAACTGATGAGTGTGTGCAGCTGTGTCATTAACACCATGTTCGTGTCTGTATTTGCATTTTTACCCCTGATACACGGATGTCAATTAAACAGAGGAAGGAGGGAACAGTTTGAGTGTCGATTCCTGCATTACTGATTTCTGCATGACCTGCTCCTCGGAAAATCAACTCCTCCACCCGATCCGTTAATTTCTCCCTTTCTCTGTTAATTACAGTGAAGACGTTGTGCTGGTTTTTAAAGCAGCACATTGTTGCAGGGCTTCCAGGAATGTTGACCTTTAGCTGTGCCCTGATCTGCTCTCAACATGTAGGAAGTCTGCCATGGTTGTAGGTGTCTGGCTATGTTAACAGTGGGAGAGAGAGACACAGTGAGAGAGAGAATTAGGTGCAGTTAGGAGGTGCCTTGGGTTGCATCGGGTCGTGGTGTGCCTCCCTGCTCTCTGCCTTATGTCAAGGCTTTATCATTTCTCCTGCCAAGGTCCCGACCTGAAAGACTCAGGATCAGCCTTTTTCACTGCAAAACACTCAAACCAAAGCAGGCCGAGTTCTTTCATATCTCGTCGCTCTTATTGTAAACTAGATTCACCGGACAAGTTCAGACAAACGTTTGATTTCAAGATATAAAAAAGCAAAAAATTGTTCACAATGCGGGAAAATATCCAACAGTGGAGCAAGTGAATACACACCTAATTTAGAAGCGACGTTTCATTTTGAGATCCTCAACTATTTCATTTTTATTGTTGATTTTTTTTTTTTTTAATTGGTGAAAGAAGTTGACTATCTGGACTTTTCAGGTGAATGGTTTTAAACTGAGTGTAATAAGACGTATTGATCAAGAATGGACAGAAATACACAGAGTTTTTGCAGTGTGGGCTCCATAACCGCTTATATAATTTAGTTTTCCTGTTTGTGGTTTTAAATATCGTTGGATTATTATTTCAGAAAAACTGTGAATTTGAACGCAAAGCAAGAATGTAAATAATTTCAGCAACTCTAAAAAAAATACCTGTTACAATTTGAAGAGGTTTACATTTTACAATTTAATGCACAACACAATAAAAAAAAAACATAAATCAGGGATGAATGAAACAGAAAATGTCAATTCATTGATTGAAAAAACTACACAGATAAAGTGAATGTCTTTCAGATATGACTTCTGGCACTTTCTGGTGACATTGGTAATCATTGGGATGAAGTCCGTCTGAAGGAGTTTCTGAAGCTGATATTTTAGTTTGTGATCACTCAACTCTAAACTCTGTTCTGCGTATTTCTTTGTCTTTGGTGATTCTTTACTTTCTCTCCAACATTCTTTCTTTTTCTTCCTCCCTTTCTTTTTTCTTCCTCATGCCTCGGGGGTGCATTCGACAGGTCAACACCTCAGCGGGTGGGTCGTTGTGGGCCAGGTGACCTTTGTCTGTCATTGTTTTGCTCCTCACACCTCACCCAGGGAGAAGGGGAAGGAGCTTAGTGCCCTACACCTGCCACCGGCTTTACTGTCTGGGGCGCACTTCATGGTAGTGTGCCAAGGACGGGAGGAGAAGATCCCAGATGATTCGTACTCTTAGCCAACAGTTGGTAGATATTAGACTTCTCAGAGAGTGGGTTCACTGTGGGTTAAGTCTCTGAACGCCCGTCATGTTGAAAAGAAACCAAAATGAGCCGCTTCTATGTAGATGAGCACAAATGAAAGCGACGTTATAGATTCCAAATACGATTTCCGCTCCTGCGTGCAGATAAATCAAACGCACCTCAAGTGAACGAGGGGACGAAGATGAAATGAAATACCCAAATGTTGCCTCCGCTGAGGCCTGATTGAGTTCAGGTGGCTGGAAAGTGTCTCACCCAGGGCTAGTTGTCAGTGAAGGATCTGCTGTCTTCTCATCTGTCGGTGCTGCAGGCTAACTGATGAACACCGGGTGTGTTGCAGTGACGGATGTTTGTGTGCCTCCTGTGTTGCGGGGGGACAGGCCGCTGACACACTTCATATTTCAGAGGCAAGGTCTGAGGAAGAAATGAAGATTGATGTGGAAAAATGGAGCCGCAACTCATCGCCCATTCCACACATATATTATCATTTACACATACGTGACACCTTGTCTGTATATCTGTATACACATATGCATGGGCATGATCCAAGGCCCCACACATTTTCACGTGGGGGGGTTTCCTCTGTTATTAGAGCCATGTGATATAATTGCATTTGATCTCCAAATAAACAGGGAATCAGTCCATCTCCTCGGTGGAGATGGCAGATGTGATGGACGAGCGCATTAGCGGCGAGGACAACATTAGATTTGCTCAAAATTATTGATCTTTTGTTTGTGAGCCAAGTCGGCGATAAATAACAGTGCATGGGAGATGTGACTCATTATCAGTGTGCCAAAAGCCCGACAGACCTCTGTCAAAACACACTCTCCTTCCCCCCCCGCTCTTCCTCCTTCCTTTCATCTCCGTCACTACAAACCAATTTAATCTGTTTTTAATCCTTCCCTCTTTTCTGTAGCCGGCGCCTTTAATGCAAGGCCTCACTGTCACTATCTGATTCCCTTAAAATTTTAATCCTGCACTGATAACCCTGTATTATTACTTATTACACACACACACACACACACACACACACACAGGCGGCAGGACACTGACACATGCATACACATACACACATGCAAATATGTACACACATCGTTTAGTGGCTCTCTCAGTTTTTATTCCTTTTTACCTTCTTAGTGAAGAAAAAATCCTTTTATCACACAATGGGTAATTTATATCCATTACCAGCGTTTTCAATCCTTTTCAGCGCGGCTGTCACTGCCTTTGGCACACTCGTGATTAATGTGATCTAATAATAGTCTGCCATTATATTTCCTTTAGTAAAACATGTACCAACATCCTATTCAGCTGCGCCAAATTCATTGCCCCTTAAAATATTTTTCCCCCTTTTCGTTTGAAAGACAAGATTACTGTTTTTTTTTTTTCGTCTTCTTCCTATTCTCCGCCGCTTCACCTCCCAGAAGGTGATTATTTGAGGGGTGAGGAGGGGAGGGGTGGGCATGATGCAGGGTGGTTTGTGGGGATGCATTTGTGTGCAGTGAGGTCGGGGGGGAGCGTTTGGTGTTTGGCCACATGGTTGAGACTTAAAGGAGTGTTTTAGGAAGATATTTGGTTTGCTCTCCGTTCAGAAGAAGATGAATTCATTCTTCAGGAAACAACACGTCTGTGTATTTGTCAGTTTATCGTCAAGTACGTTTGCACACACACATATTTAATGTAAATGATTGTCTACAAGTTTCCTGTGTCTTAGTGTATTTTTTTAATTAAAAATATTTTTGAGGGGCGTCGTTGGCCTCGTGGTTAGCATACTATCAGCTTATACAAAAGCCATCAAAAGCTCAAATGTGGACCTGTCAAATAAAAAGATAAAAGTTTTTTCTTTTTTTTTTGTTAATGATTTGGACTTCTGTCTTGTCCTGGTTCTTATTCATTTAGTCTGACGTGCCAGAACTGAAAAGTTTTTTGTTCCTCGTTCTGTACAAAGTGTTTGTTTTGTTGTTTGTTGAAGGTTGAGCACAATGTGATCTAAAAGGAGTGGACACACTGAGCAGCAGATTCAGCCCAAACATTTTCACACTGTTTATTTTTAAAACCTTTTTATGAAGTGGTGAATTTCTTTTTTTTTTTTTTTGGTTCGGAATAATTTCTTTAGGCTGACAGACAAACGACAACTAAAACATACCTTTAATTAAAAAATCAACTGGTCAGTAATTCATGATTTTACCGCCATTTTTATTTACATATAATCATTTTCCATCTATTGTCTTTTTCTCCCTCCTTTTTCGTAGGTAGTTTGGGATGGATGATGGAGAGGATAGACATTCCCCATGGAATGAACATAGGATTAGGTGTGTGTGTATGTGTGTGTGTGTGTGTGTTGCCGGGGAGGTGGTCCAGCAGTGGGCTCTGTTCCCTCCCAGCCGGACAGCCTTAGCCAGTCTGCCAATCATGGGGCACGCTTCAGACAGGGCGTTGCCAATGCTCAGACACACACACACCTACACACACACACACACATGCATGTATATAGTCATACACACACACACACACACACACACACACACACACACACACACATGCTATCCTGGCTCCTTCTCACAAAGAGGGTTAACCCTTACTGGGTTCTTAGACTTGTATCCAGGATGAACAGGTGGTCCCACAAAACATGGGCATCCATTTCCTCATGACTTATCCCAGTGTGTGTGCAAGTGTGAGTGTGTGTGTAACAAGAGGGAGGGGTAGACATAGACATTAGGGAAGAGGAGGGGGGGACCCATGAGCGTCAGTACACCTTATGTACGTGGGTTTCTTTACGTGTGCTGCTGGTGTACGGAGCAGCTTGCCGAGGCTCCCGTCGCTGTGTGAAATTGACATCAGATGTCTGATGGCAGAACAAAATCACATCCAGCTTCCATTTAGCCCGGGACAGATGATATATGTGCTCCGTTTGAACATTTGTTTGTGTGTGTTTGTGTGTGTGTATGTGTTTGTTGGTACCTGACCTCGGACGCTGACCACACCAAACACAGCTGTCAACACTTACATCTCTGTTTTTTTCCCCATTCGGTGCACCCTGCTCCTCGCCCCGCTTGAATCCCTTCATCCAGGATCCCTCCATTAAAGATAACTGGTATTGAGCCACATCTTATTCACTTCAATCCACCTCCCCCTCCTGTCTCAAGTGATCCCTTCCCAGCAGAGAAAATCGAAGGTAAAGCGCTTCTAAGGCGAAAAAGCAGCTCTTCACTTTGGCTGTTTTAAATATCATCCTCTCACACGTGAAGCGATGCAGGGTTGTGAAAGTCGAAATCACAGAATTACACATTTATCACCTGACCGCTGCATTGATCTAAGTTATACTCCTGCTGCTGAAACCCAAAGCCGAGACCTTCTCCGCCTTTGATAAGTGTACTCTTTCATGAGCGAGGAAAACACTCCGCTCCTTTTTTTTTTAACTTCACTTTATTTGTTCTTTTGTGATTTTTATGTGGCTGAGTTGCTCCGAAGTACACACAAACACACACACACAAACACACACGTACACTTGAGAAATAGACGTTTTGGAAAATATGAGTAAGTAAGCAAAGAAGAAAAAAAAAAAAGGAGAGAAAAGCAGAGAGCAGAATGGAGCGAGCGGAGGAGATAAACATAAACAGAGCAGAGAAGAGAAAAAAAAGGTTTCACTGAGTCAGCGGGTTTTAGTCAAAGTCTGATTAAACGAGGTGGGAAACGGTCGGGGTAGTAAATAACAGAGGTGTCAGAGTGTTGTTTAATGACCTGGATATCTAATGCATTAAATACATAGCTGCAGATCCAAGCAGAAGCTGATTCTTCTCCACTTTTAAAGCTTAATATGCAGAGGAGTTCACACATTCAAGAAGAATTCAGACTGCCAGTGAAAACAGGCGCACTTTACAGAATGACCTCGTATAAAAATAAAATTAGGTAATAGTATCATCACACACATTACGTTTGTTCTGACATGTGTGGGTGCAGGGTTGTGCAGTATTAATATGGCTGCAGCTTCATTGTCTAGATGGTTTAGTTTTTTTTTTTTATTCCATACATAAATGTCTCTTTTGCATGTCATTGTCATCGTCTCCTTTTGTTTCCCAGATAAAGCCTTTATTTAGGGGGGTTTGATCCTATAATACTCTACTGAGATGCTTTTTAAAGGAGATTTATATTAGAGGAGATTGTTGTTATTTTCTGGCAATTAACCATTCCGGTTCATTAAATATATATATATATATTATTATTATTATTATTATTTTTTTTTTTTTAAAGATGGAAATATGAAATAAATACCTTGTCGCTGTTTCCTACGACCCAACTGGACATCTTGACCTGCTTGTGTTGTTGATCCTACCACAGCTCGAGAGCTCTGAGGACTTGATTTGAAATGTTTTAACTTTGTTATCAATATGCCTGAGCTCTTTTAATTCTCAGCTGTTCAACATGTGTTATGACGTGTGTCGTATCGTGGCCTCTGTGTCGTCACATGCATCGTACTGCAGGGTTTTGGTAAATGCCCACCTGCTGTTTGGGTCTAAAGAGTCAAATTTGAACTGACTGTGACTTTTGATATTACTGCGTAACTGTAGCTAATAAACACTTAACGAGTACCTCAAACAACCGTACTTAAAAAAACCACCAAGACTGTCCCTTTAAAATGCACTTCAAATATACTTCATCAATGACAAAGCGACTGATTTCAAAACAACTAAATACATCAAAAAGTGACTGATTTTAGTGAATTCAGAGAGTGTAATCCGTTGATGTACAAAAACATATCAATAAGCAAAACTATTGCTCTGACTCATGTTGATTTATTGATATAATAATGTGCTCTGCAGTTTTTTTTTAGGATGTCCCACTCTCACTAAAAAGCTGCTAGACAAAAAACGGAGCAGTTAATCTATTAGAGGAAAAATAACAAATGTACAATATACTCCTCTGTTTTTTAATCATTACTGTATTTCTTTTTTTTTTAATAAATGGTTGTCCTTTTAAAAGATTTGTCCTGAGTTGGAGCTGAACAGTAGGGATAATGAAATATGTAAGAGAGGGATTAGCAAATTGGCAGTTTTGTGGTCTCTCAAGGGATGTGTTGATAATACGTAATATGAAATATCACCAGTTATATTTTTTTGTTCAGAGGCCCAGTAGCTACGACGTGGAAATGTAACAGACTTTTAATACATAACACATTCAGCAGGATGGAGAGTAAGTGGCCGAGCTGTAGAAGGTGTTCAATGAGCAGGGAGCTGGAGGTGTTCACAGGTTATCGCACTACAGTCGTCAGAGCTGTGCAGTCGATTCACCTTCCCCTCCTCTTTCCAGGGGGGGGAAACCCCGACAAGAGGAGGGGATGCTCGAGGCAGAGAGAGGGGAGGGAGGGAGGGAACAGGAGCAGTGGTGGCTGTGAACTCAGCATTTTCCTTATCTTCTCTCTCTCTCTCTCTCTCTCTCTCCCAGGGCTCCCCGATCACTGCCGACCAGAAGCTGAGCAGAAGCTGAGGCTGGCTTAACGGGGCTAAGCACACTGTCACGCTGTTGAAGAAACCACCCCCCACCCGACGTCTGAGGTGACTCAGGGTTTTCGAAGGAGGGAGGGAGCGAGGGAGGGAGGGAAGGAAAAGGGAAGGGGTCAAGTGGGGGGAAATTGCATGAGAGGGTTGGGGGGAAAGGGAAAGGACACATGAGTGAAATGGGAGATGAATGGCAAACTGTTGACTGATTTTCAGGGTTTTTTTTGCTTAAGTTTGGTAAAACTCAATTAAAGGAGAAGGCAGGGAAAGCAAGGTGGGGAGGAGAGAAGGAAGGAACAAATATGGGGGGGGGGATAAGAGCAAAATAAGCAAGTAAGAGAACTAACTGATGGGTCCATGGAGAAGGTTACAGCACGCCACACCACAATGCCATCTGTGAGGTGATGATGACGATCACTGTGACGATAAGGATGATTGTGATAATGACAAACGCACACACAATGCAAAGCAGCTGGCTGGGCCGTCCGCCGTGTGTGGACATACAGAGCGTCTGCATGGGCATATGAACAGATAATTCCCATTTAATCCCATCAGTTATCCATGGTAGTACGTTTACCCTGTCTATCTTTAAGTCCGAGCTGGCTGCCTCTTATCTCTTTTGTCCAGACCAGAGGCTGTGTGTATATTGAGCACCGCCTAGGTTTTTTTTTTTTTTTTTTTGTGGATGTGTGACTTCACCTATGATTGAGGGATTCAGATGTAGGGAACGGCAGTTAAAATATGACTGAAGCAGAGACCAGCATGAGGACAAGTTAGCGTCTAAAAACTTCTACAGCGTGGAAAATCCCAGCAGGCCTGTGTGACCCGAGGCTGACGCTCTGGCATGCTCCGAGGACACGAGGTTAGTTCACCTAGCAGCTATTTCTTGTCCAGCTGTGGAAATGCCTTTGCCATCATATTAGGAATATCTAGCTGAGGTGTGGATGAACATGTTGCATTCATCTGTTAATACATGTAGCCATGGTAGTGATTTATTTTAGCTGATATTAAAGTGGGGATTGACTGTGTGCCGATTTGACATCTTAATGTGGAAGTATGACAGAGTTAGTGAACTCTTCTCCTCACACAGCACCTTCCCTCATTTTTTCCCTGGCCAAATTTGGACTCTGACACTAAATGGATCAGATGTAAGTGGGAGGATATTTATATATGTCTCTGTGTGTTAGTGTGTGTGCAGCTGTGTGTGGTTGTAAAGTGAGGCATTATGGCACAAAAATGCCTGAATAATTTAGCACTCACATTATTTTCTAATGCCATTCTTTAGAATCTGACTGCGTCACTCTAATAAATGTGCATGTCGGAAAGTTCAGGGGATTTTGTAGGGCGCCTGTGAACAGTGAGTGATGGCAACCAGCCGACTCTCAGCTCCCTCTTGTCTACCAACAGCTCCATGTGATCCCCGTGCGCCATATTCTTCTCTCAAAACGAACGCCGAGGCGAATCGAAACAAAAAGGCCACATATTTTATTTATGTGTCAAAAGTGCGGTGAAAGGAGGGAAGGAAGGGGGGAGTGGGGCGTATCACTCTATCTGCCGGTTGATATCATTCCATCCATGCAGATCAATTCTCCCGGACTGAGGGAGATGAGAGGAGCAGGCACAAGAAGGAGGGGGAGGAAGGAGAGCTGAAATGGTGGTCGTATTGATTTGTCAAAGAAATACAGCGTTGCGTGTTTTGCTTAAACGTCCACATAAACCTGAGCTGTCAGAGGTGGGCGGTCATATACTGACATTTGGCCACAGAGACATGGATTGTGGATTTTCTGCTTGGCTTGGCTGTGCACAGTCTTAGCCGTCAACTTCAAGTGGAAACAAGCCAATGTGTGGCCCTCGGTTGAACAGAACTGCACTTTGTTGTGTCCTCTGCAACAAAATCCACAATATGCATAAAATATATGCCTCATGAATGACATTGTCTTGTAAAAGCTTTGTGACAAGTACACTTACTTGCCTTTCCTGATGCTTTTAAATGCATCTGTCAATAGTCAGCTAAAGTTTTTTTTCTGATAAACACTGTGGATGACCTATTCACTCCTAAATGATCCTTGACTCTGGGAGACAGTCATGCTGTATGAAACTATGTTTCCACTATGTGTTAGCATCAAGCTAACAAACTAAGATATATACTTCCCGGTCCATCGGTGAGAAAATGTGCCAACACTGGAGAACAATTCACCAGCTGCCACTGCAACCAACATCTCTTCTTATAGGTCACATATAGGCTGTCCAGGAAAAACTAAGTGTTTTTCTCTCCTTAATATGAAGTTAATTAAGCACAAAAAATGGCAAGCATTGCAATAAATATACAGTATCAGAATGTGAGGATGCTACTTTAAAAGTATAACAATTTATTAACAGTGATGTTCATTCCATAAAAAATAGTGCTCAATGTCTGGCAAGATTTTATGACCACATTCAATGTCCTCTGCTCACTTATTTTTTTACTTTTTCGGCGTTTGAACGCATGTGTCACACCTGGCCACAGAGATCACCATACCACATGCTACATTCTCATCATGACAGTCACAACTTGACACCAGTTCAACCCCCATATTCCTCCGAAAGGAAGGCCACAATAACCAAGGGCTTCTTTATTTCAAACACGGCCGTGCATCTGCAGCTGCTTAGGCCCATTACATTCCTTAACTGTGAAAAGCTACACCAACCTTGGTAAGATTGAAAGAAACAAACACATTGAGGTTGTATCCCTGCATATTTCGTGAGATAAATTAAGACCACCCACACAAATTTAGCTGGCCGCAGTGACACACTGACATTTTAAAAAGATAGCAACTTTGCGCTTAATTAGTTCAAGGAATCTTCAAGTGATCCCATCATGTTTATCCACTTTTATTTATTTATTTATTTTATTTGACCACACAGCATCTCAGAGAAACCCTCTTCCACTCTGACTACATACCTGGCACAAAGACAAGAGGGGAGAGGGGGATGAAATTAAAGAACAGTTAAAGAAAACGAGAGAAAAGAGCAGTGAGTGTGCACAGGGCCATAATAGGGATAGTTTAACCATTGATCGAGAGCAGTGGTGGAAATGGCAGCTGTAAATCAATTTTATCTTGGAGCAGCTAAAGAGTGTTTTCTAATGAGGTTAATGCCACATAATGGCTAAATTCCTCAGCTTAAAAGATGCCCTGAAGGTGGCGAGAGATAGATGTCACCATGAAAAGCTTAACACCTCACCATTCAAAACCAAGCAGAGGGATGCCTTCTTGTTTCCATCAGATTGCTTTTTAAATGATGTTTAACTTTTATACATTAGGAGATTTCAGAGGGGGCGTTATGTCATTCAGTACAAGGTTTATAGACGGCTTGTTTCTTCCACACACTGACACATATAAGGCTGCGATTGGGTGGTCATTAAATAATTCACCCTGAGTTGATTAATCATATGATGAGCCCCTCCTTGACTCATGCTATCAGTCCAATTTGAACAAAAGCTGCAGAATAGCCCTGAATACCATTCGTCTTCCGAGTGCTCGGCAGCGAGCAGGCTAGCATGTCAAACTTGAACGGGCTGGGTACTGGCATTGAAAAGACAAACTGACCCGGCACTAATACATTATGAATCAAGTTGACCTCTTGCAAATAGTGGTGTTTATGGAATCCTTTGTTATGTTGGAGATGAGCCCTGAGTGGTGGACCGCAAAGAGCTAAGCAATGACCAAAAACCAAACACTCTGCTGCACACAAGGACAGCAGAAGTGCACTGTCCTGAAAGGTGTGTTTGTCCACGGTATCAGAAAAAGTAAAGGTCAGTGTAGATCATTTTTTCATGCACGATGCAACAGGCTAAGCAAAGTAGACTTATCTTCTAATAAATAATTTAAATCTACTTTGGGGACCATGCACCTTTACCATGTTGCACTCCTAAAAAAGTCTTGAAAATCTCCGGCAGACTGTCCCAAAAATCCTCCGTGTTCAAACATGCATCTCGCAGCTGTAGACCCTTCCGGTCGGATGGGTCAGGTTCTCAGAGGGTAGGACATGAGGAGAAAAGAACAAAGTGAAAACGTCCGTTGGAGCAGTATAGTCTGGCACAGAACAAAATGCAATTGTATAATTAATTAATTGCATCTACAGACATCATGCCTGTAAGAAGCTGGTCCCCGGATATAAACATTGTCATTTAAACCTCCATTTCTGAAGGTTTAAATGACCATATACCAGTTCTCAAAAGCATCAGCAGAGGTTCAATGGTAGCAATCTATGTTTCTCTACAAACCCTAGACTTGACCCAAGGGTAAAGTACTACTGTGTACATTAAACACAGTCTATCTTGTGTGTCTTGACCAGAAACAAATAATCATGGCTTCAGAGTGCATACCAGCCTGAACAGTTGACAGTGGTGGAATTAAATGGGTGGGTGAGCTTCTGAGGAGCCAAGAATGTTGGTTCCAAACCGGAGCTTGTCCAAAGGTAATTACAGTGTGCACGACACAAACATAATACAAGCAAACGTCAGCTACTGTTGCATCGTTTCTTTCTAGTTTTTTTTTTTTTTTTTAGTAGATCATCTCATGAATGTGCCTTTCTGCACCCTTTCCTGAGGTTGGGTTGGGAGAGGAAGCTTTCAGAGTCAACAACTCAAAGAACCACAACTGATATCTGCAGGGATTCCCAAACCATCTGCTGTCGAGGCTAATCAGAAGCTAGCTAGTGAGCTAGCATGTCAGCAGACGCAGACGTGTTAAAAAATATTACATTACACAAATCACATTTGGTGGTAATGGAAGCGTAAGGAATCCTCTTCGTCTCGTGTGAGAGTGATTTGAGGAGTCTGTAAGCTGTAAACGAGACTCCACCAAGAGGCTGTTGACGTAGAAGAAGAAGCAAATGTATTTTGGTGAGGTGGAGGCGCTGTGGGTGAACTGCACTATTCGTGAGGCTTGAGACGACTTCCAGAAGTGTCAAAGTTTAGAATATCTGAATCTTATCCATCGTATTTGTGGTGGATTTTTAACTGATGTAGCCCGAGTTAGTTCAGTACTTATCAGATATATTGATCTTAATTTAACATTCTCATTTAAAACCAGTGAAACAGACAGAGGATATCCAGTCATATTCAAGAGGAACACAGTGCCTGCAAATTAATCTGATGTGTCTGTACGTGTGTGTGTGTGTGTCTTTAATAAAATGTAGTACAACCAGCGTGCGGCATGAAACTTAAGGAAAGTTCATCTCCACAGACCTCTAGCATTGATCACTGGGGCCCTAAAGCTATTATCATGATCTAATTAGGTTTAACATAAGTCTGTGTCACGGCCCGGTGCAAGGCTGCCTTGTCCCCAATTCCACACTTTCTCAGCATCCCTATATAAAAATAGCATCCGTGTGCCACACATGCATGAAAACCAACACAACCAAAACACACACACACACACAAACCTACGCTGAAATCTACTTAAATGCCAGACTGAGGTCTAACATGGGGACAAATGATGTCCTCACAGTGAGGAGTTTTCTCTCAGGTTCTCATCTCCTTTAGCTACTCCGACAACGCAAAGAAACATTGGTGTCGTTTGTGGAAAAAAAATAATCTTGTTCAGGGAGGATTGTGTATTTACAGTCCTTATTTTAAATACATCCATGTCATTATTCTGAGAGCTGCTGTGAGCTTGTTTAAGGGACATGCAGGTGTATTCTTTAAATCATCAGAAATGTAATTTATTTTTCAATTATTCATTGTAAGTTTTGGGGGGATGGATGAAATTGCCTAATTAATTGTTAAACTTGTCAAAGTATCTCTATGTGTTTTTTTTTAATGCCTTTTAAATTCCTAAAAGAAAGAAAGAGAGTTTTATTGGATTTGGGGAAACAAAATAAAATGCTTGGACAGGACGAAATGTATTCTCCATAAAATAACCACTCAGTAAACATCTGCTACATTTGCTAAAAAGAGAAATAGGTCAAAGTTAAAGCTAGATTTTTGCAAACACTTTCATCGCCATTTTAGGTAGAAATATTAATTTGTCTTGAACACCAACATACTGTATCCACACATTTTCGGGAACTCTCTCGCCGCTCTCTGCTTCCCTCTGAGCTGCTCTTCAGACACGATCTGAACACCCCAGGCTCAAAATTGTAGAGGATGAAACGTGCAGCCCGTGACCTAATAAGACGACCTTTAAGGTGTGCCCATTAATACAGCTGTCAGAAATATTACATATAATATCATTTGTTTTATGTAGCTTCTATCTGGGCTGCGCTGCTTTAATACAGCTGTGAATTACCCACTCTGACACCTTATTCATTTTCAACACGATTAGCAACAGTGGTGCGCATGGCTGACGCAGTGGGTGGCTGTGGCCCAGTGCACACACTCATGGGCTCATTATGCCATCGTGCAGGTGTAATGGAATGACCACCCTCCTACGCACGCACACACACTCACACACACACACACACACACACACGCAAGCATGCAGAAAGTGCAGAACATGAAAGCTTGCACACACACTGAATGCAGTAGGCCCTCTTGGCCTCTTCACAAAGCAACTTTTTTTCAGTGTTGTACAATCTAGGCATCCACTACAGTCTTATTATTTCAGGGCCACGCTGAGGACCACTGCTTCAGCCCCCATATAAGGAAAGACAAGTAAGAAAAAAAAGGTGTTAAGAGGACCTCCCTCCCTCTCCACTACTCCTGTCTCCTCTGTTATTATGAATAGTGGCGGTAAGAGAGAAAAGCATATACTCCATTTGAATCTGTTCATGGCTCCTGAAGGACCACTCTCACCAGACGAGGGCCCTTTTTCTCCCCCCCCTTCCTCCCTCTTTTGATTGATATGTGAAATCCGTCTCTCCTCGCAGCTCTAAAGGCAGTCCCTGTGTGTGTCTGAAAGGTGCTCATTGTTGAGCCGAGACCACTTTGTCAAGACACAATCCTGTTCCCAAGGAAGCTGAGCATGTCTTAAAAAAGATACAGGCCCTTATTGTGTACATTGGGGAACTTTAATTTTGTGTGTGAGGTCATTTTAATCCTGATGAATTTTTATAGTAGCGGTTGTAGTTCAATGGCTAGTCGCCCTAATGCTCTAAAGAAGGAGCAAAATAAAGGAAGAATGGCGAAGAATGAAAAACCCACCCACAGGCCTGTTGAAGAATCTAAACTTAAAGTGTCACAGGGAGCGAGGAGGAAGGCTTGAGGCCTTTGTTTATGGACACATTGGGATGTATTTAAGTTCTACAAAAGAGATTCCATGAATGGAGGCCTGATTTCTGCTACAAGGTTGGAAAATGTGCGGTCTAAGGATAGATTTGCCACGGGATAAAGTTTGTGTAGGGTAATCTCTAAGCTGATGTCAGTGAACCACCCAAGACTTTGCCTCTGAACTGATGCCAAAGAGTAAAAGGCAATAAGCTTCTGCACACACAAACACACATCTGCGACACTGCTAATGCTACGATTTAGCATTCCTAATGCATTTTTCTTAACCTGTTTTTTTTTTTCCTTCACATTTGACCCAGGCAGACTTTCAAATATGCTGCACCCCTGAAAATGTGCAGACCATTTCAGGTAGTGTGCCCTCTGAAATCTTTCGGACTGGCTTGTTGACTCATGCAGCGTACAGCGGGGGGAAGGTCGGAGGCAGGACGTGAAAGAAGAAGAATAACAGTGCAGTTGCGAACAAAGAAACAGTTTAGTTCTGTGATGACATTTTGTGCCTTTATATCCAAGTGTATCAGTGTGATGTGTGTAATGACACATATTCACTGTTAGAAAAAAAAAGGACAGACATCATGAGGAAGCTGTTTCATTAACACACCAGACGCTGGCTTTCAGTCTTCGAATGTCTCGAATCATTCAGGGGGAATTTTAAATTTTACCTACTGCGTTCTGAGATCAGCTGATGCAGAGATCTTGGACATTTACAAGATGGTCGGCAGGAAATGAGTCCAGGTAAAGATGAGGTGTATCGTGCAGGACTTCTCCAAATCTGGAAGTTTGAAGCAGTTTTGTGCAAGTATGAAAGCAACGACTGTAAAAGACATCCAAGTCTTTCTGATAATAGGGACAACTCTCTCCTTTTGTAAAACTAATGGTCGGGCAGAAGTTTGTCCTTTCATCTGGGCCGCTCGGCTGTTTTGTTGTTGTTTGCCTTGTGACCTCGGGTACATTCAGACTGGATTCGAGCCTATTAGTTAGACGAGTAGACATGTAAACACCAACAGCTGAAAATGTGATTTTCCTAACTGTGTGAAGTTTGTCTTTGTACAAATTTAAAGCACTGTAGATAAAAAACGTTATTTCATTGCTTTTTTAAACGGCTCATCACCATTGTGACAAAATGGAAACTGGATCTTGTTTGAGGAATGGCAGGGTGAGACCAAACAGCGTGATTCATAATGGTTATTTATGTAGCATGTAGCTGAGACTCAGCAGGGGGCAAAGGCATGGTCTTTACTAAGTACATGTCTCTCTGCTTAGTTTCTCCTCAGTCGTGCTCGCCGCTCATCTCCTGATAAATATTTCTCACATGGATGCCGAAAATACATCATCTTGATGTTTTTGATCATCCCAAAAATAACAAGTGTAGGAGTCTGTGTTCTTCAGCGAAGAAATGAGGTGCATTCAAACAAGTTTCACTGCTGTGCCACATCACACAGAGTTTGTGTTACCTCTAGTTCTGTGTCTGATCCTCACAACGCCCCAAATTCCTGCAGCTCGCAAATACACACTGACACTTGTTTCCTCTAACTGTCCTTTATTTCTGTCTCTGCCTCTCCCTCCTCCCTCATCTCCCTCTGTTCTGAGCTGCAGAGATCCAAGAGCGCGATGGTGCATTACTAAGGACACCTGCTCTGTTGATGTGGCCAGGCAGATTGACTGTGTACTTGTGAGTGTGCGTGCCTCTGCTTGTTTGTGTGCGTGTGTGTTTGCAGGCGTGCATTTATTCATTCATCATTTTTTTTTAAGGCTGAAACCTATCAAAACTGTTCTGGAGTGAACCTGTCTATTTCGTCTTTAAATTATGGCCTTTTTTTCCCCCCCTGCATCCTGCGACAAGCTGACATGTAGCCCTTCTCAAGAAACACCAACCCTGCACACAGTTTGATAGATGTTCAAAAACAAATGCCTTGTTGTCAGAAAAAAAGGACAGTTTATTTGTCCTAATTTACCCTCATAACCATAAATGTTGACCGTCTTAAAACTCCTTATAATGAGAATTAAAGAGTGATTCACATAAATCTGAAAGTAGACCCTCTTCTTTCTGTAAAACAGAGGTTTGGCTGCTTCACCCTCTGCTACATCCCTGAGACAGATGCTTTTGTGCCCTCGTGAAAAAAAAAAAAAAAAATCACACAGCTCCCCCCTCGGCTTGTCATTTCATTAATTCCTCAAAAAGAGAGGAAGTCGTCTTTCCAGAGGGTGAAAACTGAACAAAGGAGGCAGAGTTCAATGCCACGAGGGCACAATATGTTCTCTTACATTACACAGTACTTTCTCTTCTCGCTGCATGGCAGAAGAGAACGAGTCCAAGTCCAAAGGAATACTTCATCGTTTTATTACTGACATTTGGATGAGTCCTGTTCACCCCCACCCCGGTGCCTTGTGCCCCCTCTGCACTGCAAAAAATCTTATTCACTTAGTATGTAGGTCACATTACAGTGATGTCTAGCTATTGGACATGGGCTTAGACGACTGTTTGTCGAGTATTAAATGCTTTCGCTGCCTCAGCAGCCTGTGCCGCTGGTATTTCTCACACAGCTGTGAAACTGAAAGGAGGCAGCACGGCAGCAAAAATCATGTCACATACATACACACACATGCTTTCAAGCTCTCACGCTTTTTGTGTATACTTAAAAAAAAATCTTGTTTGCATAAAACATTCCCTTCATTCAAATAAAAGCGTTTTATGTGAAGTTGAAAACAGGTTTGGAAAGCAAGTTAAAGCCGCATCTGTAAACGAGGGCCGTGCTGCGCTGAATGGGAGGCAAACCCATTGACCTGAGGTGCTAACTCGAGCAGATGAATCTTTGCTTTTCTTTCCCCTTATCCCTGTTTGCTTTGGTTGACCTTGCAACTCCAGCCTTGATGCAGTGTGTTCACATAGCACAAGCCTAATGGCTTAGATAGGCCCCAGCGTGGCCAGTACTTTCCACTGAAAACACCCCTCCATGATCGACCCTTCGCTCCTCAATTGTACATATCACCGTTCACTCCGACCTGCGATTTGAAAATATCCAGGCAGAGGTGCGGGGCAGAGGAGGAAATTGCACCTGCTTTTATAGCAGCAGGAAGCAGGCGAGGAGTGAAGTGTTCACTTAAAACAGAGAGGCAGGAGGCAAGGGGGGCACCTCGCTGCTTTACTTTTTTGCCCTCTGTTGTCTTTGCATGAAATGAAAGATGCGAGAAGTGTGTGTCTGCGTGTGTGTTTGTGAGTTATCCTCCCCTCCCTCTGTCCTTTGTATGAAATGAGCCCAGATGGTGATTGATTTTTCAAGTGCTGACATCCCTGCTTGAGAAGCACCCCTCCTTTCCACACACACACACACACACACACACACACACACAAACACACACACACACACACTGAAACACACACTTCTTTGTGCCGAACAAGTGAGGCACACTAACATCTCAGTGCCATCATCATCTTTGTGACTGCCAGCTACCACCATTGATTGACAAAAGTATGCATGCAAACAAACAGACACACACACACACACACACACACACACACACACACATGCAAAGCCATCCACAAGCACAAAGCAAATAAAACTTAACAAATAATAAAATGTAAAGTAAACCTGCTCTGAAACTATTCGATGATGAATTGTTTGTTTGATGGACAGAAAATTACTCAACAGTTTTGATCATCCAAAAATTACTTTGATTATTTATGAAGCAGAAAATGCCAAACATTTGTTCATTCAAGAGTCTGAAACGTGAGATTTCTTTTCTCTGTTTGATATCACTAAACTTTAAAAGTCTTGGCTGAAAATTGGGAACAATTTGTGTCACCCAGCTGGGAAACTGTCATGGGCATTTTCAAGTACTTGTACCCAGTACTCATAAATATGGTGATAACTGCCAGTTGTACTTGAAGCCCTAGGCTTAAAACAATGACAAAAAAATCTAACTGTCTGTTTTAGCAGGACAAAGAAATTCAGAAGTCGTTTCCTATTCAACACTGATCACATTTTTCTGTATTTTTCTGTGAACGTAAAAAAAAAAAATGTTCCACAGATCCAAGGTGTGTAGTTAAAAAAATAAAATAAAATGAGGGCAGAAATGTAATGACCTTGTAAAAGAGGCGAAACAACAGACAACAACAAATGAGGGAGAAAAGAGAGAGAATTGCAGAGCGTATGATAGGGACTCTCTCTGTGCTGAAAGCCTGACGGAGCGATGGCAGGCAGGCGGGGAGAGCGGCGAGTGACAGAGCGCTGTGCTCCACAGCAGCCCCATTGAGTTAAAGTGGCTGTGTGGCTAAATGATGTCATTGGCTAACTAGGCGTTCTCAGGCCATTGCCTCTGTGTGCGTGACTAAATACATACAATTAAGGCCTAGGCACTTCTCAATCTCTGTGAACTCATTGTTATCCCCGGGTTCAAGTGCACTGATAATGGGGGCCAGAGGAAAACAGGCGTAGCAGCGAAAGAGACAGAGAGCTGGTGGGTAAAATAGACATCTCATTATTAGTGGCATTCTCTTTTACCCCAACAGCGCTACTAAAGCCTTGTTCACTCAGCTGTCCCCTTTTTATGCATGTGTTCTTGTCTTTTTCATGCCGCTCTTCCTCTCCGTCGTTCACGACTTTCATTTTTTAAACCTTTTTTTTTTCTTCTCTGAGTTCAGATCATACAACCATCCGTCTTTTTTTGTCCCTGCTTGTTCAGTTTCACCACTCTTCATGTTTGCAGGAGTGTCTCTGCTTCTTTCACTTCTGTAGCCCGCCGCCAGTGGACATTTGAGGAACTGCATTTTTTCTTTATTTTTTCTTTATAATTTGGCTCAAGGTTGATTGCAACTGAATGCAACTACTTTGCATTTACATGTAGCACGTGTTTGGTAAGCACTAGATAAAAAAAAAAAAACTTTCCAGCACACTCTCCAGCCTGCAAATACATTCTGTTTATTTGATAGTTTGGTACCAAACGGCTTCAGTTAACACTATTGTTTTTGGTTTTACAGTGTGCAGAGGTTGGAACTCATCTGTTTGAATCCTTACAGTATGAAGCTGAGAAGATTTAGGTGTTACCAGTTGTGGTTCATCTGAAAGATACTTTAATGTTTGTATTTAAAGTAGACGAGTAGAGACAGAAAGGGTCACTAAATGTTTTTCATTCATGTGTGCATGCACACAAAGTTCATGCTGCATGAGTCATTACCCGAGTTGGTTCACCTCAGCCAGACGTCCCTGCACCTTTGGGATGGAGGGAAGTATAAAGAGTGTTCTTCAGTGACTCGTTCTCACATAGCGGCTGAGAATGACCCCTGATACACATATTTGCTTTTTAGAAGAGTTGATGAGATGGTGTCTTGGTTCCAAATCTTTTGGGGGGTTATTTTTGTCTTCCATGTTTATTTTTGTCAGGCACTTTTTATTTCAGACTTTAATTTCTGTATTTCATTGGCTGTAAAACTCCTCCTTAGCAGCTGCAGCAATAACTTTGAAACGTATGATTTTCCTGTTTCAATTTTGAAACAGGAAAATCATCCATTTTGATCATACATTTGATCTCTGTGCAGCCGATCAAATGCAGTGGATGCCATGTTACGGTCCCTTTCTCATGACACACAGACACACACACCGTCCAGATAGTGTAATCGTCTAAAGTGAGAAATCCCCGAGGACCTCGACACTTGACAGTGATGCCCTCCAGTCTCGGAGAAAACTCTGTAACTGGAGAACGATTGCTTCTGTCTGTCTTGAGTAACTGGATTACCATTCTGTCCTCCCTGCCTGCAGGCACGCGTGCACACATACAGACACACACACGCACGCACACATGCACACTTTCACCTTTAGACATTTTTGCACCCACACACACTTACAGCACAAACACAAAGATATTCTTTCACGTCTGCACACACTCCCAGACAGATACTTTAAACAACAGTGGGATGGTGGAAAGCTCACACACAGACAGAGGCAGCATGCACCACTGTGCATGAAAAGAGGTGTGCTTGAGGCGCGTCCAGGTGGGGCGGCTGGGGTGCTGCGTTCTCCTCCAGTCGGCTGTGGGGCGCGGCGGCGGTAGCCCAGGTAAATGGATCTTATTTAGCGACGCGTCAACACGTGTAAGGGGGCCCACGGCTCATTACTCTGGGCCCTGGTCCTCTCTGCTCACCCACTGATGGATGGCAGGGGCTGCAGGGGGGAGGTGCAGGTGGGGGGGCGGGAGAAGGAGAGCAAGGTGGACATAGACCCTACCCTCCTTACCGCCTCCTTTCCTAAATCCTTAACCTTTTGCTTTAGGTACTCCTACACTTACTTTGTCCTTTTTTTGTTACTTTATACACAAATATATGTTGTTGTTTTTTTCATCTCATCCTCAACATTCTCACGTGTAAGACACTCAGTAAATAATAAAGGGTCTTGAAATGCAGATTAACTTGAATTAGGCTTCGTGCTGAGACAATCTGCAGAAGTAAGTGAGGTATCATTTGACTTTTTCGACTTACTATTCAGAACTTCATGTCCAACAAAATCACATTCAGAGCATCATTAAGTCATTAAGTCCTCCCTCTGCTTATGTTCAAAGTTAGTCCAAACAACAGGAAACGGGAAGTAGCACCACAACTCACACGTTCCCTTAGATCACACAATGTGATATAAAACAGGACGTGCCACACCACGCCATGACACGCCATGACACACTTTGTTGCCCCCTTTGGGAAATTTGTCAAACGACATTTAGAACCAGGGACAGAGACTTTTTCTTTTCCTTTGAAGAGACATTGATGCATGTCGACATAATAGTGAATTT
This sequence comes from Symphodus melops, assembly GCF_947650265.1. Lineage (NCBI taxonomy): Eukaryota > Metazoa > Chordata > Actinopteri > Labriformes > Labridae > Symphodus > Symphodus melops. The sequence continues at coordinate 28,832,220 of NC_136693.1, forward strand.
CCTCCTCTCTACCTTTTTTCTTTTCTAGGTTTGTGAGTCTGTGATTGGCTCCCTGGGTGGTAAATTTTAGGTTAGAACTTCTGCTTCCAAACTTTAAAACCAGGCCTCCAAATGTGGTGAACTTTTAAACCCTTACATTAGCCCCCTGACACCTAATTGTTACCAGCACACAAACCTGCACTATAAATGTCCCAACCATGACACACAGCTACCACACACACACACACACACACGTATACTGCTTCTTAAGCACAGAGTCGACTCCTTCTCTTTAAGCTCACAGAGCATTCCTCTCATCCATGGAAGCAGGGCCCTCCTAGTGAAGCGCTTAATTGGCTGCAGATTGCTCTTTAACCTCAGGGTTACACCACATACACACACTCACACACACACACACACACACACACACACATACACACACACACACACAGCGCGTGCATTCAAACAGGCAAACACGTGCACAAACTCACACACACACACACACACACACACACACACACACACACACACACACACTGCTTGTGCAGGCTACGGAGGTCTTAAGGGAAATGGAGTGTGGTTTTTACAACTCATTGTGGAGGCCAGAGGTCAACAGATTTGTAACAGTCTCTAAGGATCTGCCAGTCAAGACTAAGATGCAAAGACGAACACCTCACACACACACACGCACACACACACACACACACGTACAACACTCAATCTCACAAAAATATATATTTGTAGTTTCTCAGTCTGACAGCTCTAAGTGCATCTTCTGTGCTGTTACTCTCCTACTTTTAACGCTTGCTGCATCAATGGGAGAAGAACTTTTGAAAAGCAGTCTGCTGGACACTATCAGGCCAGCATGTAACCCACATAACAAGCCAACACATTATGTTCTTACCAGTCACCTCTCAGTCCCAGAACAGCATGCATCTGTCTGCCTTCTTCTCACTGACACGTGTCAGTCTGACAACCGTAGCATGACAACTCTACTCTTATCACAGGATCATGGGTGAGAACGGGATGTCCTGCACGTTCAAACTTCCTCTAATTTCTCTTATTTTGAGGATCTAAATGAATTAAATATCTAATTAAAATGGACTCAAGAGATAGCTTCAGATCACAACCACAAAATGTGCACCAATGGCTGCATCACGCCTGGATCAAAGTGTTGACTTTGTCACTGACAGGCTCAGCTGGTTATTAAAGCTGTAAGGGTACGTTGCAGTAAAGAGGTGGAACTTGTTTGTGAAGATAAATCTTTTTTTGAGTAGTTGGAAACAAACATTGCATTGCTGACTTTATTTCACTCACACTCTTAGAGGCGCACTTTTACTACCCATCGTCTGTGGCCAATGAACCAATCCAAAACTAGAGACGTGGTCCGTCTTGACACAGCGAAACCACCTGCACGTTAGCTGCAGAAAGTTCCTCCAAGTGTGTTTTGTGTTGTATGTCACTGTGCAAAGCATGCTGGGATACAAAGCAACACAGATCAGTCAGGCAGCACCATCAGTTATAGCTTTTCTCCACAATCCTGCGTAACATTTCAGTGAGTAAACCTTGCTGAGCGTTGACTTGGTTTAGAGAAAACCTCCCGTCATGTGAGACGTCACAACTATCAAAGTTACCGCAGGCTGAGAGCTCCACTTTGCTGCTGATCCCTGCAGGATTGCAAACTCCACATTTTGTAAACATGGTTCTAGAAAGAGGTACACAGCTGCTCTGAAACTGCACGTTGTTGACTTTGGAAATTGTCACGTGTGGCAACATTAAACCTTTTTAACCTCTGGATGCATCTTTAATAATGACGTGAGTTCTTCCTGTATTTTAAATATTTTTTATGACAGAAAATAATCAGGGGGTGGAAGGGGGAACTAAAGGAGAGTTAAAAGAAGGAACACACTTTTTTCTTCAGAAAAAAACAAACATTTATATCTTTCATTAGCTTTCACTCGTGTAAAAACAAACATTAACACTTGACGACAGTCAGGATTGTAAATTAGAGACCGACACGTTGAAAAGAAAAGCAATTATTAAAAACATTTTTATAAGGGACAAAGGACCCTGGTAGAGACTCAGTAACGCCTGCCAGTCCTTCCATTGTGCAGGCTTATGAATGATTAAGCTAATGTAGCAACAAGGGAAGATCACATTACAGACGCCATTTTGTTTGCTCTCCCTGCAATCTTTCATATCTCCACCAGTTCTTTACCAGGTTTACTCCAAATAGGATGGTGGTGGTGTGTGTGTGTGTGTGTGTGTGTGTGTGTGTGTGTGTGTGTGAGAGAGAGACAGGCAGGGGGTGCAGGCAGGGTGGCATGCTCAGAGTCAATGCCACAAATTGTTGTTAGATGCAGGTCTCCGTCTGCCATGCGTTTTGGACAGGAAGGTAACGTGATTGGCTTTGTTCTGTCTTCCTGGCAGCCGACACCAGCTGACATCTGTTCCCTCCTAACCACTCAGACTTATCTCCATCAGGGAGCACACACACACACACACACACACACAGTCACACAAAACAGACGTGCACACACCGATTCACACGGTCATACACATTACAGAAAGAAAAAAAACAACACACAACACTTGCTCACATACACACTGTCACTTTTTACGCATGTGGGCTAATTTTGTGATAATGGAGAGTTCAGTGTGCCAGCTTTATGTGGGAAGCAAACAAATGCATTCACATATGTATAAAATGCTGAAAAATAGCCTGCGAACAGATTGCAAAGTAAGATAAAATTGTCAGACCAAGACCAACACACACACACTATACGTACAGTTTACTTGCATGCAAGTATTCATACGATAGCGGTTGTACAGAATCTCCATTGTATTGGAATTATAATGAAAAAACTCGACTTGCAGTAGTTGGAAAAAGATGGGAGAAAGTGTTCTATTTGCTTATGCATTCAGAGCTGATTGTGGCAGTGTTGCAAATCTTATTGCATTGCTAATTTATATTATTGGCGGCTGAATCGCTGGCACACAGGCCTGGGTGTAGTATATCTTAGACATGTGGAATCTGAAGGCAGAGTGGCATGAGTGCTTCCCCGGTTGACGAATTAGGAATTTCAGTCACTTTTGCCTCTCTTGAGCAAATAACCGTCTGCAAAACTTGCCAGTGTATAAAAGACTCCCTCTTCTTTCGCTCTTCGATGAGAGGATACAAAAAATAAGATGAAGAAGGAGCGGATGAAGGAGGGAAAAATGGACAGAGGTCTGCGTTTGAGAGGGGGAGGCTGTTTGAAATTAGCCCTCCGCTCTGGGGTCCTGGGAAATGAATGTGACACGTCCAGATTTGGTGTTTTTGTTGCAATTACCAGAAAACACCAGATGAATTCTTTGTGAGCCATGTGTGCTGGTTTTTGTGTATGCATGAGCGTGGTAACATGTATGTGTGTGTGTGCATGTTTGTGTGTGTAGCTGTGTGTGTAAGAGCAGGTGGCAGGCATATTTGAAGATGACAGTAGGGGTCTGACCCATGCCAGGCCCAATAAAGCGGCCTTGTGATGGAGCTTATGTGACACACCATCCCTCGGGCACAGAGGTCTTTCTCTCCCTTACACACATGTGCACAGAGCAGCACACTCACACACACACACACACACACACACACACGCACACGCATAGTCTCATTTCCCTAGCGGTGCTCCCTGTCACATAGTGAAGGCTGCACACTGATTGCTGCAGGTACATGCGAGGTCCGTGTGGTCTAATGACGACAAGCTTTACACTTAGTGCTAACGCTAACTTTATTGATCCAGGTACCACCTCTGCATTATTTTACACTAACTTCCATTTCGAGGTGTAGCAACCACCAATGTGTGTTTTTAAAGCTCACAGTGAATCATCTGAACTCGTGCTGTACGTCACGCTCATCAAGAAAACCACAAGAGTATACACACAAGACCTTCATGCACACTCGTATGATAATCAAGTTTGAAATCTTCATCTCTGAAATGTTTAACCAAAATCATGTTCAGGAATCAGCCACTCAGCCAGAGATAGTTCAGAGAGAAGACAATGCCTTTAGCAAAGTGTCGGCAGGTCCCAGTTATTTCAATGGGAGACGTCAATATGGGATAGTCACCAAAGTAAATATCTCATCCATTATCCATTTTTTTTACGTCTTCTTTTTCATACGTCATCATCCTGCAGCAGGAAGACGAAGGAGGAGTGAGATTAATGTGCGTACACGAACCGTATACGTTCCTTTTCTACAACACCAGTGTGATGTCTTTTGATAACCAGTGAGCTGGAATGAAAATGTTGCAAAACTTTTCCTAAGAACTCTGCCCATTTTTCAAAAAACGAGGGTCCGCTCTAAGTGGTGAACAAACAGCCATGAGGCTAACAAGCTGCAGCAGAGTTAGAGACGTTCCATCATAGAGCAGCTTTGCAGTAATGCTGTGCGGCACACACAACTGTCTGTGACACAGAGAGGAAAACAGGTTGGATGTTAACTGTCACATCACCTCCTAACTCTCACTTTCTCTCTGACGCCCTGTCTCACTTTGCTTTCTGCAGATTGAAGCAACATTTCTCCAGGCAGGGTCAGAGTAATGGCTGCTTTTGTCGTTACAATCGCAAAGAGAGGCCTTTTGCACCTTTAACTTCACACCTGGGTGGCCGAAATAGCAGCTGCAGACACTATACGAGAAAGTCACAGTGTCAGTAAAATACATACGTTAAAGAGCAACCCTGTGCAGAAACACCAAAGGGTACAGAAGTGAGGAGGAAATGACGGTGGAGTCAGATTTCTTTGGGCAGATTGCTCATCGCTGCAGCTCAGTTTGACTTTCTTTGGTTGTCTATGTGTCTGGAATTCATCCGCAATTCTCTTTGCTGTGAGCAGCTGCTGTTTATTCTTTTTCATACTTTCTGTTTTAATCTCTTACATGTAGCATTACCCATTACTAATTTGCTTGCTGGCATGTCCAAGCTGTCACTGGATCTGTTTTGACAACTTTTAAAAATGACTCACACTCTTTCTGTGAGTGAACTAAGTTTGTATGTAGAACTCTTTGTCCTGTATCACAGGAAGAGAGGCGGTGCATGATGGCTGTGTCCTCCAAAGCAGAAGATAAAAGTGAAAAAGAATAGGGCTAGGGAGGAACATGTTGGGGTTTTTTTTGGGGTTTTTTCTGCTGGTCTGGACTCTCAGTTATTCCACATCCCATTTGTTACCACCACAAACTCGACCTACAAAGTGACCCAGTATGCAGCGCATCTTGCTGAATCCAAAGAACCTGCAAAAGATAGATTCATCTCTCGCTCTCTGTCTCGAGCTGTTGCAAACCTCCATTTCTTGAATTATTCATCTTGATGTTGTGTTAACATAAACTTTTTAAGATAAGGGATGCTCATGCTCTACAACCTTTTCATTCAACTTTTCAAGTCACATGAGTGAAATGCATTATACTAATCTGCTCAGTTTATTTCTTTAAGGACTCAAAAAAATGCATTATTCAAAGTCTCAGTCTTTTTCCCAAAAATACATTTATTAGCAGTGTGTCGTCAACATTGCTCGTCAGTTCACTGTGAGTTTGCCAGTGTGCAAATAATCATGCACTCCTTCCTGACCTACACACCTATGAAATAGATGAGCAAAGTCTTTACACAATTCAAAGTACTAACAAATGACAATATGCAAGTAAACAACAAAAAAAAGCAACAACAACTACAAGCAGCCTGTTGCAACACATCAACAACTGTTTGCAAAGCGTTTGCATCAGATGTGGTCACAATCATATATCAGTGATTCTGTGGCACTTTGATTGAAGTCGAGGTGACACAGTGAGACAGAGAGGAGGCAGGCCAGGCTGGGAGGGGAAACGTAAGCAATCAGGTAACTATCTGGGGTGTGAATGCCATTTTCATTTGGAAGTACACATTTCCAATCACAGCAAACATACAGCTCAGATTGGGTATGTGTTTACAATGTATTTATCATATATGCCTAAAAAACAGTAACAAATAATTTGCATCCCCAAGCACAAAAATGAGTGCAATCATTCTCATCTCTGTTCCTTTTCTTTGTTTATTTCAACATTTTTTTGTGTTTTTCTTCTTCTGAACGGGAGATTTTTTTAGAGAAATTAAATCTTTATAATTCATACGTGAGGTTGTGTGAGTCAGACTAGAGTTAAAATAAAAACTGTAACAGGTTTGTGCAGCAGTTCAGAATCTGCAGCTCCTTTTGCCTCTCTTTTACCTTAAAACCTGGTTTTGGTCATTTTTACATCTCAGATTTTTTTCCCTGCCTTTTCTATCCTGAAGGATTCTTAATTAATTAGCACTCTGCAATTGGTACATGACCTTTAGCAGGGAGTCTTGCTCTCTGAGTTTTTGGATAGTAATATTATATTTCAAAATTACCAAACGAGTTGCACAAACCAGAACTAAATCTCAGCTTGTGTCACTGAGAAGTGTCCAGGAGGTAGCACAGATTTAGAATCACACTTTGCCGTGTCTGACGGTGATAAAGTATAAATGTCTCTCGCTCCCTCCCTCCCTCCCTCCCTCCATCAGCTCTCTCTGAGAAAAAGTGTGAACTAACAAGCATCCAGCAGCTTGTAACACAAAGGGCCATCTACACATGTTATTGAAGAGAAGCAGTGGAGTCCGGCCAGACACTGCTGTTAAAAAGAGCGAGCGAGGCGGGGGGAGAGAGAGAGTGAGTAAGCAAAGCTCTATAGTGATTTGCCATTTATATTTGGCCTGCAATGGTAGATGGTGGCTGGCAAAGACAGCTCTTTTTTTTTTTTTTTTCTTCTTTCTTTTTTTTAAAAACACAATCTGTGCCTGCGGTCGGGGCGATGCATCGCTAATGACAGGAAGCCAGAGTGGTGTGGAAGCACAACAGCGCCTGGTGGCTACGAGGCCAGCACTCACAAATATGTTCACAATCCCATTTCAGATAAACGGATACATGAGGTTTCATCACAACATATGATTGTCGGTACTCTCTGTTTCAACTGATTATTTCCACATGAGACAATTGTGAGCTCAAGTCCCATTGCACATTACTGCTATTAAATAACTACACATTTGAAACCTTGTTTATCTTGTAAAAATGAGTGCAAGCTCCGTGTTGAAGCTCGGAGTGAACCAACCTGAAATCTCTGCTACTTCTGTGGACGCTCAGAGTCCAATGGAGCCCTTAAAACACCAACATTTACTGAACTAACATGGCAATAAAACCATAGTGACCTCCACATGCATGAAACAACAAGCCTCCAGGAGGTCACGTGTAAGTCCTGTCTAAGACCAGTGAGCACAAGGAAGAAGAAAATATGAGCCCATAATGGTTTGAATCCAACGATGGAGTCAGTGTGATGTGTGCTGCACATTCTAGCTAAGCTGTAATGTAAGCCTCACAGCCTGCGTGACGTTTTCATCGATGCAGCTGTGCTTCAGATGCTTCTGCCAAGTTCGCAGCAGCCGTTTTCTGCACAGGTACACTATCAGCGGCTCGTATTTGTTGCCCACTGAAAGCCACCTTTTAGGAGAGGTGTGCTTCTCACCTTGTTGTCTTGAATTTAGGTTTCTTCTCGAACAAACGAGCACCCGACAAGCCGGTCTTTTTTATTCACTGTTATCTTCACATGGATCATTTTGATCATGATAATGAGTGAGACAAGCTGATCGAAAGTAGCGCCACCTCCATTGGCATTGTTAAATATCCCTTAGGACGGCATTGTCAAATTGTGACCCGCCTTACTCTGCCTCTGATTGGCTCACCCCACATAGCAAAGTCAACAAATGCATACTGGCAAATTAGAGACAGAGTATGGCAGGTCATACTGCTGAATGGTTTACATCAGAGGGGATGTAGATGGGTATTGAAACAGAAGAATGAAAAAGGCGCGTGTGTGTGTGTGTGTGTGTGTGTGTGTGTGTGTGTGTGTATACCCTGCACGTCATCACTAAAGCAGAAGCAGGGGGGCAAAGATGCCAGGAAAAGGTTTTTTTTTTTTTTTTAAAGAGCCCCCCCACCAACTCCAGCACCACTTCCTCCCCCCGTCTCTCTCCTTCCTCACTCCTCCTCCATAAACAATGAAAAGTTAATGAAGAGGTAACTTAATGATGTAATGAATATAGCGGAGCCCAAGGTCAAAGCTGGCTACAGTCTGGGCACGAGACAGGGGTAGGTGATAACACATGGTTTTATATGGCGCTCCCTCTCACAATCACAGACTTACACACACACACACACACACACACACACACACACACACACAGCTACACACACCCAAAGACTATGTGTGCATGCAGATCTAAATATTATCTGTCAGTTGGCATTGAGGGGAACAATTCCTGCTATTGAATTGTTGTCACTTTATGGCTTACACGTTTGCATCTGTATTGTTTGTTTGTGCAGGAGGGACGTTTGTGTGTGTGTGTGTGTGTGTGTGTGTGTGTGTGTGTGCATGTGTGTGTGTGTGTGTGTGTGTGGAATGGAGGGAAAGTGTGTTTGAAGTATTGTGTTTGTAATAAGAAAAGTAGGGTGTTTATGCATTTAAACTTGATTTGCAGCTGTGTGTGAGTTTGTGGTTTTTGCATTCCTCTCTGTGTTGTACAGTGCTCTGTGCGTGTGTGTGTGTGTGTGTCTGTGCGTGTGTGTGTGTCTGTGTGTGTGCGTGTGTGTATGTGTTTGACAGTAGGGACTTGTCCCAATGGTGAAACTGGTGATTAAAAATTGAAAAGGCTTGAAAGACAAAGCAGAGAGTTTGGCGGAGCCAGGTGAGATCGATAGAACTTTGGTAAATGGGCACTACCTCTCACACACACACACACACACACACACACACACACACACACACACACACACACACACACACACACATACACACACACACACACACACACACACACACACACACACTCCCGAGTGCTGGAAAGCATTTTCAAGATGTGTGTGTGAGGCAAAGAGAAAAAGTGTGCTTTGGGTGTGTACCTTATGCCTTGAAATACTCAGTAAACCAGTAAAACTTTAAAAAGACATGTTTCCCAACAGCACAGCTTTTCTCCTCCAAGTTAGTTTTAGACCTGCTTTACCACGACGCCAGAAAATATTCCAACTGTGGTCATTTGCATCTTTAACAGGGAAAATCAACAACAGCACAACATGTTTTATTAATCCAGAGAATGAAACACATAAATAAAAAATAAAATAATAAAGTGGAGGGTCAAGGAAGGGAAAAAAAAAAAGAAGGATAGCAGTCTAAGCGTTAAGCTCAGCCAGCACTCAGGTGCTCTCTGTCTTCGATCTGTTTGACTTCCAGCGAGATAAAGAAGTGTCTACACCTCACTTTATCACCTTATAGCATCTAACACCACCAACATGTGGGGGAGGGGAGGATGGCTCAATAGCGAGGATGGAGACGGAGGAACGGCAAACAAGATAGCAGGAAGGACCGAAGAATGCAGACAGTGGATGTGAACGAGGAAACAACAAACTGTTAATGCACGCGCTTATTGATCAACATATTCTTTATTTTCATTGTGCCCCCCCAACTGCTTTAACAAGTGAAAGTATATGGCTTGTCCCCCGTATCATTAGCCTTCCCTTCACACTTGTTTTAAGGCAGATGTAAAGTTTGATTTCATCTTTCCTCGGCCTGTTGACTTCCAGCTTTTAGCATCCCCAGCAGTTCTGTTTATGAGAAAGGCCTTTTTTAACTAAAACACACATTTCCCACCTGCTCAGACACTTGGTTCTTTCTGGCCGGAGGCTAATATGTGCTGTAACTGTTGTGTTGCAGTTCACCCGCACACAAAGCAGCCTGTTGCTGCAGGTTTTGCAGAATCCCCCGTTCGCACTTGAATCCACATGGGAAAACAAGAATGTTTTTGCATATGTGTTTCTCATCACGATGTTATCACCAGGCGTTAATACAGTGCACATGTTTCTGGTGGCAGCACAAGGTTTAGTCTCTTATTGGAGTATACATTTTCACAACAAGAACATATATTACTAGGTGTCTTTTATATCCAATGGGTGTAATTAAGAGAAGATGTTTGTACAATCCAACCTGCCTAATGTCTTACTTGTGTTTAAAGAACGATCCCCCAAGTTGAAGTTGACATGTTCGTGATGAAGAAAAAAATAGAGACATCAGATGTGCACCAGGCAGCATTTGCTCACAAGATGGAATATTTGGATCAACTAAAAGTTGACATTTAGGTTTACAGATTGCCCTCCTTTGTGTGTGTGAATGTGTGTGTGTGTGTGTGTGTGTGTGTGTGTGTGTGTGTGTGTGTGTTGCGTCGGCTATTTTTATAGCACTGGTGAAGTGTGACCGACCCTTCTAATGCAGCTCATTGATTCTTTGGAAGCGTTTTTCCTGGATGTGTATTAAAGGGAAAATACTAGTTGACTTTGACACAAAAGGCGGGAAGAGGCTGCTGCTGGTGTGTTAAAATGTCAAAAGCGAGTTGTTTGGCCTTCAATCCTCGAGCCTCTGCTACTAGAATAGGCTGGGGGAGGTTTGTGAGGAATTTGTGCACAGCAGTACTAAAGGCATCACTCACACTAACCCTCTATTGGAATCCATTTGTTAAAGTGGTTTTTGGTGGCTCAGCAGCCTGCAGTGCTGCAGCTTGACTTGCTCACACCTTTGTCATGAGTCACTCTCTCCCTCTCACAGGGTTAATCTTTGAGAGCCTCATCTGCGTGCTGAAAGCTGAAAGCACAGTACAGTAAACGGAGCTCCTCCAAGGCAATCTGTGATCCATCTGAACTTCTGGACAGCAGGCTCTGTGAGATACAGGATTATATTATCAGCATGGATGCTCTATTATTAGATGATACGAATGGAATATCTGCTGTGAGTGTTTTAGGAAGGTAGAAGAATTGAATCAGGGATATTTCAACACTTACTGAAAGTTATTAAACTGTGCATAAGACCAAAAGCAGTCCATCCAGGACTTCTATTAACAACCAGTCATCGCAATCACTGCGCCAACATCACAAACATCAGACTGACTTCTTTGTGATCTCGTTGGAAGGTGTGCAGCACGAAAAGCTCACGTTTAGCATTAAATAAGGGAACTTAGTTTGCTCCTGTCAGTTTGCTGATTTCAAACAGAAGTGGCGGTATCTGTGCAGCTCTATGTTTGGTTTGTCGTTTTTTAACGTTAGACTCATTCAACAAATGTTATTTATTTTAAGAATCATTATTTGCATGGTTTTTACTGTTCTGTGCACTTTAAACCTTTAAAAACTCTCCTGAGAATATGTTACTATATAATTATTGTCATCTTTTGGCTTTTTTTTTTTTTGGTACAGGTCATGAAACATCCATCCATATATCCATTAATTATCCATTTGGCTGATTCTCGCTGTGATTGGTTAAGAGGCAGCGTGCACCCTGAAGTGGTGGCCAGTCAAACACAGGGCTGTCATACAGAGACGAACAAACAGTCACGCTCACACTCACACCTACGGGCAGTTTAGAGTCACCAATTAACCTAACGAGCATGTCTTTGGACTCAAGGAGGAAGCTGGAGTACGCATGCACAGGACCAACGTGCAAAGTCAGCACGAGAACCAAACCAGCACTAAGCACTTTGACAACATGCAGCCCCAATAAATACATTTGAAACTCATTTTTAAAAGTCACTTTTGATGTCAGGGAAAAATTAAGTCTCAAAACATCACGACTTTGACCGCGACTTCTTTTTTTTTTTAAAGCTGCTGCAAAATCAGGCAGTTATGGCCGAAACAATCATTCATAAAAAGCCTGTGGCGCCCCAGAGGGACCGTTAAAGAGAAGATAACTCATCATCAACGCACTCCACTGTCTGTTTTCAATATAAAATTGTCTTCCGTCCAACTCTGCACACTGTCAGAACAATGAAGACGAATCAGAATGGCAGGAATGCGTGGAGTAAAACGGTGGTGCTAATGCGCTGACAGCTCACACCATGTTGACCATCCACATTTCAATCTCCAGTGGGTGCCTCATGTCTCCCAAGTTATCAAATCAGATTCTTAAAAAAAAGGAAATGTTGAGTATTGTGAAAGCAGTGTAGACGGTGAGCACATGTTCCCCACAAGAGTTTGGCTCCAGAAATAGATGTTCACAAAATGCAACAGCATGCTCAACACATGTGGAGTTTGATGGGACCTTCATATCGCGACGTTTGATCTTCTAAGTTTCACTGATGGTCTGCACAGAAAACATCGAGCGGCGTGTTAACTCCAGGTCATTTTGACAAGTGTAAACACTCACTCTCTCCATCAAATTCCATTAAACCCTGTAAGAACACAAACAGGCTCTCTGAAAAAAGAAGCCCCCAAGCAGCGGCATTAAGCCAGTGCTCTCATCGGGACATAAATAGTGTGATGTTTCTCTCATAAATCACTCGGAGATTGTACATTTGGCCCCGGTGGAGGCTTCAGGTTTGCACACCCTCTCTGTAAACAGGTTCTCCTTCAGCTTCTCACAACGTCAGTACATGTGTGAGACTCACTGTTTGTGTATTGTGCATATGTGTGTGTGTGTGTGTATGCAAGGTTACCGGGCCTGATCCGTTTTAAAAAGAGTCTTGCTGTAATCAAAAACAATAACCTCTCTGAGCGTAAACTCTTCCAAAGCTCCCCTCCACCCTCCCCCACCCTTCCCTTGAAGTATGAAATAATATTCTGTGTGTGGGCCCGGGCCGAACGCTGAGAACGCAAACATTTCACAATAAAGTTGTTTAAATAAAGGCCTTGGCATAGATGGCTGGGAGATAGAGGACATGCTGCGTTAATTACAAGCGCCCGTTAAAATAAACCGCCGGTATAAAATATGACTCCCTCCCTCTCCCATTCTCGGGGATTTGAACCTATAAAATGTCAGCGAGGTGTATACCTCAGATGTGCTGTTTGGAGACCAAACACAACAGCAGCCCTTCTGGTTGGAGATTGGAAATGAGAGATAGACAGACAAAGAGAGAGAAAGAGAGGAAAGGTGGGGGCAAGATCCGCAAAAAAACACAACGGAGCTCTACAATCAACAAAGAAAGCAGTGTTTACTCTGCATTTAAAGACTCACAAATTCTTTTCGCCCCCGCCTCGCCGTTGCGTGGCGTTAACCAAAAGGGAAAATAGCCCAGTTAAGCACCCAGTTTATTATTCTTCAAACTTGTGTCTGAAAAGTAATATGCTTTAAAGGCACAGTGATTGTACTGCTCTGTATCTGTTTCAGCCTCTCTCTTATGGCGGTGTGTGTGCGTGCGTGTGTGCGTGCGTGCGTGTGTGCGTGTGTGCGTGCGTGTGTGTGTGTGTGGAAGTGAGTAAAGTTACACAGCAAAGCAGAGAGGCAGAGAGATGGATTATTTTTCCTGAAGCGTGGACTTAAGTTTCTGCTCTGTGCTGCTGGGTGGCCCACTCCTCTTTAGCCATGTTAACATAAGAATAGAGGGGTGGCCGGGGGGTTTTGGGGGGGGGGGGGGTAGCCGGGTAGCTGGTTTAAATTATTCTGCGCCTCCGCTGCTGCATAGCAGGAGCTGTTGTTATCCACTTAGAACATCAGACGATTTGTTCCTTCTCCCTCTCTCTTCTCAGCCCTGTGGGCGACTTTATCCAGGACCCTTTGTACGAGTGTGATGTTAGAACGCCTGCTCCAGCCACGGCGCGCCCCAGTTACTGCTACACCTCATCGATCCTGCATTTGAATAATTAAAAAAAAAGCATCTATAATGAGTGACGTTGCTTTAAAGTTAGATTTATTGTTAACTTTTTAAACAGGGTGCCGTTTTACCCCCAACTGAGCTAAACCAATCAAGTCCCCTTCTCCAGTGCTGCTGCCAGGATTACCTCCAAACTCTAAATATCAAATGTTAACTCTCAGTACCGCGGGCTGTCATCCAAGCTCAGTGACGAGCGCTGTGACGCTCGCTGGCCCAGATGAGGAATGCAGTTATGAGGAGATATTTGTATACATTCAGTCTGCGCCTTGGAAAGCCGAGCTGGTGGTTGAGCACAGCTTAAAGACATCTGGATGCGATGAAATGCCATTTGTCTAAACAATCAAGAGTCTTACCAAAGCCACCCAACGTGCGCTGTGCTTTTAGTACATACTTGTGCAATGTGCTTCAACAGAAAGCGTTATTGACAAATATTTCATTGCGACAGCCTCGAAAGATCTCCGAACGAGATTCTTCTTTTGCATCATTCCAGCTCTGTGCTGTAAACATAAAGCATTTGTGACGGCTGTGTACTTGAGGATGGATGAGATGCGATGAAGTTCATTCTGAACGAGGAGGGGGGAAGGTGGAAAAAAAAGGAGAGACATAAAACCATGGTGGCATTTGATTATAAATAAGACTCCGGCAAATCAGTGAGATCATAACCTAAATAGTTAAATGTGATGCTCATTCTTCTTCCTGGAAACAAATGGTGAATTATATGTGCTTATATTATAGCATATATTTTGCGGCTGACCACCAGCCAGGACTGCAAGAGAGCAATCAGAGAGTATACATGAACCTGACGTGCCAAAGATACAATATCAACATGCTGAGACGGATTTCTCTGCAGGCTGAAAACACAACGAATCACAAAGAAAGAGGATGAGGCATCATCTGTCAGAAGAAATGCCACACCTATATATTTATTTCTCCTTAATTTCATTTAAACAAATGGTCTGGGCAGCCATGGCAGCCAGAGGGGTGTGTGTGTGTGTGTGTGTGTGTGTGTGTGTGGTGGAAGAAAAGGGGGCAGGCAGACATGACTGGGATAATAAGCGTCATGGAATCTAATCAGATTTCTAAGAGGAATTGATTGTTGTGAGGCAGCCGGTGCAGGAGTGGGGTTGACAATAAGCTGAAATTTAAGTGTTAATTTTTATGCTAATCCTTTGGCATCTCTGTGTGATGCAATTTGGTCCAGCAGCCCCCTCGACTTTGTGCCGCAGATATGAAATTGTCCCGTGCACAGAGAAAATGTCAGCTTGCCAGACCCTGAAAGCTGGTAATTTATTAGGTATGTTTCTATTAGTATGTGTCACAGTTGTTAGGGAGCCACATGCGCAGGCAGGCAGCCACAGCACCTTGTTCTCCCCCTCCTCTCCTCTCCTTTCCTCTCCTCTCCTCTCCTCTCTCCTCTCCTCTCTCCTCTTCCCTCCTCTCCTCTCTCTCTTTCTCTTGCGATTTCTCCAGCACCCAACTTGTCTGATCCTCCTTTCGTTTTACCCTCCCTGCATTGCCATCCACTTCTTTAGCTCACACACACACACACACACACACACACACACACACACACACACACACACAAAGGCACACACCATGCTTGTTCTTAAGATGGTCTCGGCTCAGTGGCTGCTACACTGGGGCCTTAATGTATTATCATATATCGGGTGGTCCTTGCCCCCTGGACAAAAGGCTATTTAATACAATTTAATGACATTCCCAAGAATGAGAGGAGGAGGAGGAGGAGGAGGAGAGGGGTAAAAAAAAGAGAGGCATAGAGTAATAGAATAAAAGAGAGAGGGAGGAAGGGCGAAAGGGAAGAATAAAAAAGAAAGGCAGAGGCCCAGATGAAAATAGCATCTGTGTTTTTCATGGCTCACCCATGCAAACATTGCAGTGTTAAATGCGTGACTTTCCCTCCCCTCTCTCTATGACTCTCTCTCTCTCTCTCTCTCTACCTGCACAGTAAAAGGTAGTCGGGCCTGATAAGGTAAAGCATCACAAGACTGTTAGATTCACTTTTTATCTGGGCCTCAGCAGGCGAACAAAAAAAAAAAATTGGTACCCCAACAATATACACGATAAAACCCTTCAAATTGTTACGATAGCAGGTGTGTCTGTTACTGCTGAATTCTGCAGGATGTAAACTGTGCAGCCATGAACGAGAGTGTGAGGAAACAAGCTGTGCATGTATCCGGCTCAGGAGTGAAGCGACATTTATTTTTGATGTGAAAAACCGTCTCTTTTCAAACTCTATTCAGGTATGACACACTCACACGAGTGTTGAGCAGCAGACATGTTTAACAAGGAAGATAATTACTCAATCTTTCTGTCTTACAGTGTAGCATCAAGAGAGAGAGCATGCAGTGCTGCCGACTTGTGTATATTATTTAAAATTGAAATGAGCATGAAAAGAAAATGTTAGTCTCTTTCTTATGGTGAGTAAACTCCAGCCCCCTGAAGCCCCCCGACCACCTGTCAGAGCTCAGACTAATCACTTCATAACAGGGCAAGATCGTGGTTTAAAAAGTGTTGTTAAATTAAGAAAGGTTTTAAGACAGGAGATACAATCGCTCCAAT
The DNA here is from genome assembly GCF_947650265.1 of Symphodus melops. Lineage (NCBI taxonomy): Eukaryota > Metazoa > Chordata > Actinopteri > Labriformes > Labridae > Symphodus > Symphodus melops. The sequence continues at coordinate 28,848,474 of NC_136693.1, forward strand.
AATCTGTACTCAAGTTTTTGGATGCTTAAATCAAACCACATGCAGGAGCAAACACTTCCAAACTCAAATCAAGGCAACGACACGGCTTTAATTTTCACTCAAAAATATCTCTATTACACTTCTTTTAAGCCACGTCACACCTGACGTGTACAGATCAACATCGTATCTCAAGATCAAGGCACAAAATGTAAGTCCTGCATTTTTAGTATAATTCATAAAACAATCTGCAGATATCCCTGAAGTACTCTATTTTTCCTGATGTTTTTGAATTAAAAGATGATAGTGTAATAGGATGAAGCGTTGGGTGTGGCTGTGACCGAGCCGTGCTGAGAAAGAAGTCATTTTTACCAGTGGTTCTCAAATGGTGGGTCGAGACCCAAAATGGGGTCGCGGAGCCGTTTTCAGTGGGTTGCAAATGCTGTCAAAACATCTTTTTTTTTTTTTTTTTAAACAAGTTTGTTTCATTTAGTTTCTTTGTTCTGAGTTGCTTTCATAACATACGAGGTCCAAACAGCACATCATGTTATAATTAATTGAAACATTTTGAGAACTGGTTGCTGTTAGCACCAGAATCCAACAACAACCAGGATGGAAAGTGTAAAAATGATCCATACAGTGCTCTTTAACGATGCATTCAAACTGTATTATACATCATATTTTTTATCCATTATCATTATCTTATCAATGTATTCAATTTTGCAAAATACAGTTAGGCAGTGGTTTGTAACAGTTTAGCTTTCAGAGCTCATCAGAAATATAAGATTGAAATGATCCCCAGTTATTAGTAACACAGGACATGAGTACATGCACTTAGTTACTTTCCACCACCTGTTAGCAGGAACAATGCAATCCGTTTGTCCGTGTATGTTTTCGTTGTTTCACAAGAGCGAGTTCTCAGCAGCTTCTTTTCACCAGAGTTCTGATGTCATTTTCTATTCTGTCCTGTTTTAATCTATTTCAGTCATCTCCCTCTTTCAGTTTAAACACAGCTAAATGTGTGTGCTCCCTGCTCGTATGTTGAGTTTCACTAGAAAAGCCAGTCAAAACTGTACTCAGTGGGCCCAGAAACACACTGAAAGGTTTGGATGCAATTCACATATAGGTCAATTAAATGCAACAACATCTGCTCTCTCTCTACCATTTGCATATGGCATTCATATGTTAATGATGTCCCTTGTTTTTTTTTTTTTTCTGCATGTGTGTATGTGCATGCATGTTTGTGTGTGCTGTTTGTTTCTCTCTGTGTGTATTTTCCCCCCCCTGTACTTCCTCCCCTCCTCCCAGTCTCTTTGTATCGCCAAACAAAAAGAGATGCAGAAAATTTGGATTCATACTTCCCTTTTTCGGGTGCAAAAAAAAACAAAACAGATACGCCCGTCCTATTTTCACTTCCTCTCGATTAAAGGGGAGGTTAGACGAGTGCCACAGTTGTTCCATTGCCATGCCCCTGATTTCTACAAGAAGCCCCTTTAACAGCAGAGAAGGAGAGGCCCTTTCTCTTCCCCAAGCAGCTTAATGCCTTATAAATCAATGATGACACAGATGGACTAGCGATAATCTATTTAGAATGCCTCACAGCAAATATTGTTGTGCAGATGATTAGACAGCCAGTTATTTTAACTCAGACCCCTAAACCCAATCTTCCGCTTATCGTAATGCTGCTCAGATTTATAGCAGTAATTTGATGTATTTTTTATTTAAAAAGAGATGAACAAAATGTTAGGAATTTAAAGTGAAATGAGGTTTTGGCAAGACAGTCTTCATCTACATGTTTGTTTCTCTCTATGTGTGAGTGTTTAACAGACACACACACAGGGCACATGTGTTTGTATGTGTGTGTGTGTGTGTGTGTGTGTGTGTGTGTCCTGGGTGGCATGGGCAGCTTGAGGAACAAAAGACATGAAGAGGTGCTGGTGTCGGTGCCAAGGCCATAATGATCAGGCATGTTTCTTTAAAGCAGGGGGAGACAGACCTTGTATCTCAGGGGCATTTGGTTTGTGTGTGTGTGTGTGTGTGTGTGTGTGTGTGTGTGTGTGTGTGTGTGTGTGTGTGTGTGTGTGTGAGTGTGTGTGTGTGTGTGTGCGTTAGACAGTCTAGTGACACGAGGGGGGTTAATGGCAATCCAGGGTCTCTGCCCCTTTTCATGGTCGATGGGTCTCAATTTAGCGTGCGGGGGTGAGGAGGAGGAAGAGAAGTAGAGGAGGAGAAAAGGAGGAGAGGAGTGCAAAAATGAAGTGGAGGTTGTCAGACGTGGCAGCTGCTCGGAGGCCCTGATAAATATAAGCCCTTATTGATCGGTTGAAAATGAAAGATCCCCGAGTGGCGTGCAGTATTTAGCTTCTTGTCTGCCTCGCGTCAGCGGTGGCCTTGCCCTGGAGGGATAGATTTTCAGCTGTGCCTCCGGGCACCGCAGAGCGCTGGCTTTGATTTCATCTTTAACCTTTTTCGGCTGCGTTGCCTTGACCTCTGCAACATCGCTCGCTGAATTTGTTAGATTTTCATCTTGACATCGACCCCCTCCTCCCCTCGCCCTCCCCCTGTCCACCTCATATACTTCTTCCTTTCCACCCATCACTGTCTTCTTCTTCTTCTTCTTGCTGTATCCTCTGTCCGTCTTCCTCCTCGCCTCCTCAGGTCTATATTTCATTATCACCTCCGTCCTCTAATCCTCCCCCCCTTCTCTGTTTCTCCCTCTAGGTGGCCATTCCAGCGAGCAGCAGTCAGTCAGGAGTGACAGTGAGACGCCACTTGATCCTAACAGACAGGTTGCACTCCAGTATGCAGTTTGAGTGTTAAGGTAAGTTCACACACACGCACACGCACGCACGCACGCACGCACGCACACACGCACACTGAGCCTGCAGCAAAACATCCTCAACTTGTAGATTTTTCCCTTTTTTCTACACACTGTATGATATTTGCTTCTCAAACTGTAATGCTAAAAGAACAAGACACATACACACACATAAATGCACACATACACTAACACACTCCAACTGTTCGTCATTCACTCACCATTTAGTCTTATCCCCAAAGGCACTGTGTCTTAAACCAAAACACACACACACACACACACACACACACACACAGTCACACAGCTACAGTACACTGCTGCTATGTGCGCAGACAGAACTTGTAACAATCTGGATTGTGATAATCTATGATAATCATCCACCACATGCCACCTAAAAACGCACATGGGTGGCATTCAACACCCACACTGGCACATTGCTTCAGTGCATCTCGTCTCCCTCCGCCGCTCTCCCCAATGTCACTACCTCCAGCGTCAATGTCACCACTCTGCTCCTTATTCCTCTTTTTTATGTATGAGGGGGCTTGTGCTATAACACGACACGGAGGGAGAAAAAGGAAGGAATCTTGACAATTTATGTTTGGCATTAGTGTAATTGAATCCCACTCGTATATCAAAGTAAAAAAAAAAAAGTTGTGAGGTGCGGGTGATATAAATGCAAGGTAGGGATCCATGAAAACACAGATCCGTCCCTCCCCTTTCCCTTGTCTTCCGAACAATGTCTCCCATCTCTTTTTTTATTCTCTCCCTCTCTCCCCTCCTTTTGCTAGATGGATGATAAATTCCCAGCCAGAGAGCCAGCAACAGCTGTTGGCAGACAGGCCTGATATGAGAATAGCAGCATAGGATGAGCAGGCATTAAAAATTAATATGCTATTTAGCCTAGGTGTATTTTAGGTATTTGACATTTTCATGTCCGGGACAGACTAAATTTATTCATAGTACAGAAAAAAAATAAAAAAAATAAGAAGGGAAGAATGGGTGTAGGGAGGGGGGAGGAGGGAGGTGGAGATAGATATGGGGATAGAGGAAACACTAAGTGATGGCCATTCTGGTTTTATGGTCACCCTGTTTCACTTTGCCTACCAACACAGCGTGGAGGGTTTGACTGCTTCTTATAAATGTCCCATTATACTAAAGAACATGTCGCCGCCTCTGGTGACAGCACAACACCTGCATGTGGAAACTGTTCCCCAACTAATAGTTTTCACTTTTATTGACTTCTGGAAGGTCTAGCTCAATGCTAAGTTTATTCAAACGTGCTGAATCATTTAGGCCGAGTCGATCGGTTACTGATTGGGTTTAGCTGGCACAAACCAAAGGGGGGGCCAGGGGGTCGTGATGAAGTCACCTACTGGTTTATCCATCAGAGTTTTGAAGCCCAAAGATGGCATTCCCCACATTGGAACGGCTCTCTCGATCTAACTTTTGGTTGACCTGACGACAAACAAAAACGTTAGATCCGTCCCTCTTATCATAAACATTAATAAGGTCAAAACAGAGGAAGCTAACCAGCTGATGTTGTGACAGAATGAATCTTCAGGATGGTTCATCAGATCTTCTAAACATACTTTGTATGCGTTGGACTGACCCGACACCAGCTTTCAAATAAGTGTTTTCAAATACGACGACAGTCAGTTAAATAGGAAATGTGTCTAAAAGCCGAGAGCCTGGACAGATTTGGAGCTGGAGATTTACTGATGAGGAACAAAAAAGAAATACTGTAGAAGAAGAGTAGCCATATCCAGTATTGTCATTTATCCAGATTAGAAACTTGAACGCCAGCTGTCATTACAGACAAAATACTCAGCAGTGTAAACTTTACATTCTGTTCAATTACAAACATGATTGTATGCAATTCTGCTGCAAATTGCATTGTGGACACAGCGATTGTTTAGATTCTGCTGATATATTTATGAGGTTCATGTTTATGTTGCATATGTTGCCTTTCCAATAGCCCAGGATTGGGAAGCTGAGCCACGATCCCTCAGTCAGACCCCTGGAGGCAAAAAACCCCCCAAAAAAACCAGTCCCATGCTGAGCCATGCTAGGATAGTCCTCTCTCTCTCCCTCACTTCCTCTCTGTCTTCCCTCTCCCTCCCTTCTTGGTGATTAATGGCTAATGCTGCTCTAGTACATCTCTATATCCCTCCTCAGCCCTCCCTCACTAATCGTTGTGAAATCTTAGACATGGCCTGGATCTGGCCTCTTGGAGAGAAAACATCAGGGGGATGGATTGAATAAGGAAGGGGCAACATCAACGTCACTGCAGCATTGACACCTTTTGACTGTATTCTTCCTAGATGTTTTCATATACTGTATGTGGTTATTTATCTTTAAAGAACACATATTATGTGTAATGTAGTCCCTTTTCATTTCATGTCCCTTTAAAAAAACAAAACGGTTTCCTAAATATCCCAATTCTTATTTTGAGTATAGGCACAGGATGTGATGACAAAACAATCTTTTACATCGTCACTCAGTCAGGTGATGGAAGAAAAGCTTGGACTTCAGTCATACACTGATCTGTGTGAATATCTTAAACACCATAAGAAAATAAGACTCTGAACCCCTGAAGTCCCTGAACAGAGTATTGTTTTAATATCCATGTTAATTATTTTTAATGATAGCTTATAGGTAAAGTTACTTTTGAAAAAACCCCCAAAAAACAACAACTTCATTTTGTGACTCAAACAAGCTTAAAAAATGAGCATCGACTCCTCTGCCTGTTCACAAAGCAGCGTGGAGGACACAGCAGATAGCTAAATGAACAGTAATCGTGTTGCATGGTAGACGCCAATCATTCCTCTTCCATAACTGAGCCGTTAAAGTGGCCTATAAACATCATTAAAGTGTATTTGTGTGGACAGAAATGGGTCCTTACTGGTACCTAAAGTTTCCCAAAAAGCTCATTAAAGTAAAACTGCTGAAGAGCTGATGTTCAAATCAACCGAGGAGCACATTAGCTCCAACAAAACTGTGATGTTGACAGTGTCTGGCCCCTGTTTGACCTCTGCACGTCACTGCCTCCCTGCTGGCTGTTTGGTGGAACGACTTCAACCCGCCACTTCTGAGATATTTACATGTTGGCAAGGAGTAACACTCCTGTCTTTAACAGGCAGCGCAAAAGGGGCTACTGTTTGGATCAAAAGGGCCAGTTACCGTTTTTCAAGAGGGAAGAGGTGTTTGACTTTTGGCCATTATGAACATGAGATTTATTGGCCTTGGACATTTGGCATGCCAATCCAACTTTAAAAACAGCCACAGCTGAGCAAAGTGCTGTACAGAAGAACAAATAGAATATATAACAGCTCACAAAAAAACTTCATATGAAATACAAAGATAAATCTGAAACATTGACTTTAAACACTTGAAACATTTGTCCAAATAATAGTCAAACAGTGAAAGAAATAAAATAAAGTATGGTACAAAAATACCGGAACTCAAAGTAAACCTACTATCTTTTTAAATCACTCTCAAATGCTTCAGACTTCTGCAGGGATAGCTATTGGCTTTACGAATGTGTGTGTGTGTGTGTGTGTGTGTGTGTGTGTGTGTGTGTGTGTGTGTGTGTGTGTGTGTGTAAATTGGATTTAAACCCATGTAATCACAACACAGTGCACACACCTGTGTTGTATGCTCACAAAGTAACGTGTAATGGCATCACAACAGTGCAACATGAGTTTCACTTCTCATTGTCTTATTTTATACCTTTGGCTTAGCATTTACTCATCCCTCACCCTTTCTCCAATGCTACCCTTCCGCACTCTCTTTTTCACCTCTAATTATTTCATTTCCTTTCCTTTTTCTTCTACTTCCACCCTCCCCCTTCCCTCTCTCTCTCTCTCTCTCTCTACATCTCCTTTGCTTCCACACTTGGCAGCAACTTCCCGTCGCCATACAGCACAGAACTCTATATACACTGACTGTTATTACCTTGGGGAACGTTTAGCAGCTCTGTGTTTAACACCACATAACCTCCGCTACATCGGCAGCGGCAACAGAGAGAAAAAACCTGGGAGGTGGAAACCAGAGACTGCTTGTGTTAGGCGAGCGTTCGACTGATCACCACAATAAAGACGACAAGAGAGGGAACGCGAGAGAGGGAGCGCGAGCATGTGACAAGCCTGCTTTATTCCAACATATTGGATGATCAGTGATTCTTAAGGGGAGGGATAATTTCTTGCAATATCTCTCACTACAAAGTAAATAGAAATCAAAGCCCTTCACGCTCCGAGACAGAAGCACTATATGAAAGAAACTATCTTAACAACCTCCTTCATTCTCTGCTCTTTCTTCCGTCTGTTCTTCTCATTGATTTCATGTAAGCGGTGTTAAGTGAAACTATTTGAGAGGCAATGGATCCACTTGACTTCCTGTCTGGTGAGGGTGGGGAGGGATTGGCTCCCAGTACGGTCAAATAAAGCTTCTATTACATCTAGTACTTGTGTTTTTATTAACCTAATTATGTGATCAGACTTTTTATATTTCAACTTAACTAATCAAAAGAGAACTTGAGACATCATGTTCAGGTTTAATGATTCCCTGTGGATTGTATTTTTTAAGCAGCACGTTACGCCTCTCTGTGGATTCTTGTCGCTTAGTTTCATCCAAAATCCCCCTCAAACAGCCCCCAACCCCAAATATTACAACGCTACCCTTACCCATCAGGACCCACAAATAGGGACAGGCAAACTCGCCTCTGTTAAGGACGTGCTTCCTGCATTTTTCCAAACTGAAAGTCAACAACGATGGAGCTCATCCTCCCTGCTATGGAGTCCGTAGGTCTGTTGGTTAATGTCAAATGAGATCTAAAATACTTTTCAAAAACATGCAAAGACTGTCCAAAATACTTTTGGAGTAAAATGTCATAGCCAGCCAAAAGGTATTAAACTACACAAAGAAGACTTCTGGTTGTTTGCACGGGTGGCTTAATGTGCCACGAGGTCAAACGTTGGGAAACATTGGACTAAAGAAAGGAGGCGCATTCAGCATCACAGTCAACCAAAATACAGCTCCTTCAATTATCTTGAGGTTGAAAATATTCCTCTTTAATCATCCGTGGAAAGAACGCCCAGACTTTGTTGAGCGTCTGCTTGGTTACAAAATCTTGATCCAATATCTCTGTTGATATCTGTATAGAAATCAGCCGGGTATAAGCTAGTTAGCTAACATAGCGAGTTGGCAAAATATGACATTATGATTACAGGAAAAAAAACGCCGTCATATCAGCAGAATCTTCAGGGTCGCCTCTTAGTAGTCGTTCTTTGTTCGTCACGTCATGACTCCGTTTCAGGAGACAGTGCTCCAGACAGTGTTCTCAAAGGAGCTTTAGATGCGTAGAAAAGGAACCTGACAGCCAACAGGGCTACCAAAGGAGTCAAAGCAAAGTCCACGTCTTTATCAATCAACTTACTCGCCGTCAGACAGCCTGTGCACGAAATAGACAAGGAGGAACAGTCTGCTGGAGAAAAAAAAAAAAAAGTACGAGATTTAAAGAGTGTTCAGGGGGATTGTGTATGCTCAGACAGGAGCTCACACACACACACACACACACACACACACACACACACACACACACACGCCTCTGCTCAGGGGTTTCTCTCTCCGTCCCGTCATCCTCACAGGTTTTCAGGTTGTAATTGATATATGGGCTGGGCTGTCTCTTCCTCCATCACTCTCATACATGTGCGTGTGTGTGTGTTGAGGTCGACTTCTCGAGATTGCACTCGTGATTCTTCCCATTGCCCGCTCTATGGGCTGAGATGCCACTTCCCTGTGTGGGATAGACAGAGATGGATGAGCAGAGTATTAAAAAAAAAGAGAGATGTCATTCCTGAATTCCTCAAAAGGCCTAATATGTAATAAAAGTAACCTCCACCATATTAGCAACAAGAAATCCCCACCCCCCCTCATATCCTCTGCACCACCACCTCCTCCCTCTCCTCCTTTGTGGCATTGCTCACTCGCCTCGGCAAACTTCCTGAATTAAACTGCCGGCTTCCTGTTCTTTTATATGCACGGCCACATCTGGGGCGCCCGCTCGCAGGGCCCCGCCGCTTAATAACAATCACCTTCCCTTTCACTCGGCCCTGATTGTTTCTAATTCGCCCTGACAGATAGTAGCTGACAAGCCGCTCGCGCCTCCCTCCCTCCGTGACCCGAGCTCACTCAGCACACTTATAAGGCCTGTCATTTTTAATATTTGATTTTCACTTCGCAAAAAAGTTAGGTGTTTTAGAGCTGCCACAGCCACAGCCACCATCCCCCCCCCCCTCCCCAATCGCATGATGAAATCAGTATTTAACTGAAACCATGTCGAATGGCCGTCCCTCCCTTCTCTCTCTCCCTCCTCGGCCCCTTTCATTTCATCCTGTTTCTTCTTTCTTCATCTCTTCTTCCTCTTTCATTAATTGTCTTTCTCTCCGTCTGCCTTCATCATTTCCACCTTCTCCTTTCTTTCTGTCTCTTTCACTCAATCTCTTTTTTCTCTCTCTTAGTTTATGGAGACAGAGCAAGTGGGGGCAGGATTGTACAGACTCGCGTGTAAGCCAGTGTCTAACCCACACTGAGCCACCTTTGCAGCCACATCCATCCAGGCGTATACAGTACAAAGCCTCTGGGCTAAGAACAGAGCTGTGTATATTGACAAATAACGGGCCGTCAGACATGCAGCTTTCTGGCTCCCAGCGTTATTTGCTTTCCATTGATTCCCATTAAAGGTATATAGGGCCATGTAAAATGCATATCAGGTAAGCTGATCATTAAATGAAAGGAAAGATTCATCGACAGCTTGACGGATGACATTTTGCCGAGCGATCCATAAAGCCCTTCAATAAAAACACAATTTGGAGCTTAAGACAAAGAAGGAAAAAAAGGAAAAGAAAGCATTTAAGATGGAGAAGGAGAGGAATAATGATCAGAAGATAGATTCACAGATGGGCAGCACAAAACCACTCGGAGATAATATTCGGCCTTCACATCACATGGACCAGATCATAAAGATCATATGTTGACTCTTCCTGATATGATAACATGACGGCCTCACTGTAAGATAGATCAGCAAATTCATATGAATCACTATTTATCTCTTTTATTCCTGCATTGATTCTTTTTTTGTTTGTTCTATGAAACATTATAAAGAGTGTGACATAAAAAAGTCAGGTCATGATGCCTCCCGTTATATATGTCAGAAAAGTTGTTGCAGATGGTTGACAGGTCGGTAGCACCCTGTGCAGACCAGACTCACTATCCATGCAGAGTAACGTAGGATCGTACTAATTACATCCTTTCTTCAGGTTTGTTTTGATGTGATACTGCAAGCAAACCTCAACAGTTTAAATTTACAGCCATATCATCGGTGGGCGGTTGCACCAGCCATGTGTAATTTCTGTTTTTGGTGCAAAGTTCACATTAAGCAGGGAGTTGGTGGTGCTGTGTTTAGGTTATAGTCCTGGGCTCAAATCATCGGCCTGTCGCTCCCCTCCTGCATGCAGATCTCCACTCTCTCTCTCCCTGATTTCTCTATCCACTGTCCAAACCTGTCTCTCCAATAAAGGCACAAAAGCTCCTTAATAAATGTACAAAAAAAGGTTGACATGAAGTCCCACATAACTTAAATTGTGTCATTTTTTTGGTTGCACCACCTCAGTGTAAGGTTCATGTTGGAGGTTCAAGCAGAAACCTCCAAAAGTCAAAAATGAAGCTAATGCAGAAGTGCAACATCCAGCAGTTTTGGGGGGATTTTTGCCTTTTATTTGAAAGGACAGTGAATGCAGCAGGAAACCAGGGACAGAGAGTGGGGAGTGCCATGCAGGTAGGGAGCCACAGGTCGGACGTGAACCCGGACCACCTGCCTGCACGAGAGATCTCCACAGAGAGAGTTAGAGATAGACGTCCCCTGAGTCTTTGTTGTATGCTGTGAAACATAAAAATCCCCGACACAATCAGAACGTAATCTTACTTTAGTCACATGAAAACACCTCGAATGGCATTTGTTCAAAAAGCAACTTTTTCGTGTTTGTCAAATAAATAAAACGTGACCAAATGACTCAGCTCTGCAGACACTTTGTCTCTATGGCTTCAGTCTAACCAAAACTCTAATCCACCCCCACCTCGCCCGCCAACACATACTTCCATTTCAGAACCCAGAGGTGCCCGGGGCGCACCCACTGCCATTCTCCGTCTTTACCCGACGACAAAAACACAACTAATTGGAGTACCACTGCATGTTTTCACTAAAGGCACAATTTAATTACATTTGAGCTGGGAATGAGTATTTTGGGAAAGTCTGTATGTTCATTCAAACAAATGGAGCGAATGAAAAGCAATATTTGTTTTGCTTTGATTAGCAAACGGGCAGGATAATTTGTTAAGGAGAACGAGTGAGGGCAGAAAATCTCTGTTTAACCCCCAGCTTCCCAGTGGTGGACTGCATGTTCACTCTCTCTCTCCCTCTCTCTCTCTCTCTCACTCTCTCTCTCTCTCCCTCTCTCTCTCATAGCATCCCCTCTGTAATCGTCTGTGCCCCTTCCATCCTAAACAGTAATGAACTTATGCTCCTGGGTTTGTGTCTCTGACCTCCCTCTTCTGCTCTCTTTCTTTCGTTCTCCCCTCTTTTTCCTCTCTCTCTCTCTCTCTCTCTCTCTCTCGCTCTCGCTCTCTCTCTGTCTCTCTCTGTCTCTCTCTGTCTCTCTCTCTCTTCCTGATCCCCAGCCGCTGTCCTGTGGTCCTCCTGTTCATAAATCCTTTATTAATAACTCAGTGAATAATGTAAAGAGTATTGTTTTCTCCAAGGTTGTATTAATAAACATGAATGAATTTATTTGTCTTCACCAAAGCATGATTAATGCACATTAATGCCTGGATATTGCTCACTGTGCCCTGCATCACCAAGCACACATCACCCCCACCCCCTCGACGTCTCTCCTCCCAAAAAAACAAGAAAAAAAAAAGACCTATCAACATTAAATATTTATGGCATAATATTAATGGTTTTGTAAAGAAAATAACAAGTTATTAATCCTCTGATTAACAACTGATTAACCTTTTTTATTAAACACGTGATCCGTGCATCATCGACTCAGGATATGTCGACTGACTGCGCTGCAGAATAATTATTTTTGTGTCTTTTCTAATTACAAAAATCGCATGGCTGAACTATACGCGTGTGTATGTGTCGAGTGTCTTCTTTTGGCGTCGACACATGCATAGATGCTCCACTCATACTTGCTCAAACACCATGAGATGTACGTAGCCCGAGATTACAATGAGGGATAAAGGAAGGAGGAGAAAATAAAAACACACAAACATAACCTAACTCGCACATTCTTTCACATTGACAGAGAACAAGAGCAGGGCCTAAATTTAGCTGCAGATCTTTTTTAAAACAATGGGGTTTAATTCACATATCCGTTTATTCTGCAGTCACTGGCATGGGGTGGGAAAGTGGAGTGAAAACATGGCTCAAGGACAAAACATTTTTTTTTTTGCCTCTGCTCATCTCAAAGCTATTGTCTGTATATTTTTAGTTCTTGTCAACTGAAAGACAATTATGTTGTGTTTACTGACATAATGGCACTCGCTGTGGATGGGAGAAGACTGAATTAGACACAATTTGAATCCACACTTTGATTCCACCTAGCGTTTTTGAATTTCTAATATTTTCCTTTAGTTTCATCAACGGTGTATATTATTGACTATATATCTATTTTACTGATGATTTCAACGACTTCAATATGTTTTTAAATGGGAATTGAGAAAGTCTGTAAGTGTAAAGCTGAATGAAAAAAAAAAGATTTTTTAAAGAATATTTCTCTGCTGATTTTGACTAATCTTTGTCATCAAAATGACTTTTTTTTAATCAACAGCAAATTTAAAAAATATTTGTGACTGATGAGATTTTTCACCAAAATGTGTCTCCACACTTTTTAATTCAACGTCCCTTTATCTCATTGCATTGCACCCGCACTGATGAATCACTTCGTTTTTCTATAGGCTTTTTGAAGCCGCTGCCTCGACAGGAACAGGAAGAATAGAAGTGAATGGTATGCTGTGTATAAATAAGGTATTCCTGTTTGAATAGCCTCACTGTAAAGGGAAGCTGGAAGTGTCAACACAGCTACACTTCCTGTAATCCAGCAGAGCTCCTCACATCCACTCATCTCTTCAACTTAACCCTGATCCTTTATACGCTTTGCCCCAAGCTTGACCCCCTCTTTTTTTTAACTTTCTCCTTTCTCTCTTTTGACCACCGTCTTCGTTTTTTTCTGCTCCAACAACAGGCTTCACTTTGTCCAGCCGTGCACACCGATACGTCGCTCCTTCGCCTTCTGTCTGTCTCAGATGTATAATTTCAACGACAACATTTCCTCAGTTCTCTCTCTTACAGAACACACTGTCTCTCTATTTCCTGATCTGTCTCTTTTTTTTGTAACCACTTTCTTTTAACTCCGACCATCCTGGGAATCCCTCAAAACAGACATAAAGAGGAAACAAAACCCGACGAGACCAAATCAGAACGATGTCTTTGAATTTGCTTTGAGCGCCAATTACAGAGCATTTTATCTCTGTCAACAAATTCTTATTTGTAACGTTGCCCTGGATGCTGATCAGGTTCAGCCTTATGTCACCTCCTGGATCTCCAAATAAGACTGGGATTCATTGCATGTGTTCCCCCAAGTCTCCATCCTGTGGTCTCTTTCTCTTTTTTTCTCTGTCTCTCGGTCTGTTCTGTTGAATTTCCTTTCTTCTTCTTTTTTTTTTGTATTTTTTTTTTAAAGATATCATTTGTATGCTATCACCAAAGCAAATTAGTCTGATCCCAAAAACGCAAAAAAAGAACATATGGCTTGGCCCATTTTCTGAGAAGTGTGAGTTCATTTTTGGTCATTTTGTGCAAAGGATGTGTTGTGGAGTGTGTGTGTGTGTGTGTGTATGTGTGTGTGTGTGTGTGTGTGTGTGTGTGTGTGTGTGTGTGTGTGTGTGTGTGTGTGTATTCATTCATTTACAAGTGGGATTTCCAGGGCCCCTTTGGGAGTTTGTGGGTATTTCTAGTGCTGCTCACACAGAGGTGGACTTCAGAGTAATTAAGTATGTAGAAAAGGTGCTTAATTCTACTTTTTCTGATCACTTTTTTAATCTTTTGTTTCTAGTCTTGTAACACACACACACACACACACACACGTAAGGCTTGCAAGAACACAGACTCAGACACACAGCATCAGGTACATGAGCCTTAAGCCTCTTATGACTCCTTGTCTCCATGCATTGCAGACACAACAGTGTGTCAGGCAGAGGTTTAGGCATGGTGCGGGCCTTCTTTAATTACAGAGGGATTGCTTAACAGATACGACTGTGCTTTCACTGGAGAGCAGGTGCTGGGTCAGTGGATGTACTGTATGGGATTAGCTGTGCATACTTGCGTCAGTAAGAAAGAAGTGAGCAATATGTTCTTAAGGAAGCGGAAGAGGTTCAGCATTGAGTACAGAGTGTAAGACACGAGGGAGGAGTTGAAAGAATCTGTGTGTTTATTAAAATTCACATTTATTCTGTGTCATAAGTTTAGAGCACACTTTCTCTTTCTCGATATGTTTCTGCCTGAAAAACAGTATGAATATGTTTAAAGGCATGTAATCCCCAGTTGCCTCCAATATCTACAAAAAAGGTTGTGCTTGCACTCAGTAACACTTTTATTAGCTGTAGTAAAGAAACTCGTATACACAGAGCGCCGAGCAGCCTGCTCTTTTCAAAGAAGCTTTTGGATGTAACACACATGGGACTTGAACTACCTTGTCGTCGTTATTTAAAAGAATAGTCAAAGACATAATACAAGAGTGAGTGAGTGAGTGAGTCAGTGTGAGTGTCAGAGAGCTAAGGAGCTTGTAACCTGCCTGTGTTACAATAATGATGTGTTTGTGTGGCTACTCATAGGTCTAAAATATTTAGATATATTTAATTAGGATATTAAAAAGTGAAAAAAAGACATCAATAATAAATCCAGATGTTTTCATCGGATTAAAGAGGTCATTAAATGGTTTAATGAATTTGAAAATTGGGCTTTTTATGCCTTTATTTTTGAGATCGAACCGAACCAGAATGGGGAATGACATGCAGGAAAGTAGCCACAGGTCGAGCCAAAACCCTGCCGGTCGCTCTGGAAGTCTTCAGCCTCTGTATCTGTAGATGGGACGTGTGCAACCAGCTGTCACCAGATTTAATCCAGTGAATAATAGTTCTTTGATGGCCTAAGCAAACAGGTGTGTGTACCTGTGTGTCCTCAGCAAGTTAGTCGTTGCGGCAGAAAAAGGAATCCTGCAGATATCTTTAAAAAGTTGAAGTCCAGAACGGGCTGCCCCTGTCGTCTGTCTAACAGCAGGAGATGAAGGGGGGGGGGGGGTCTCAGGGTGCAGGACATGATGCTGAAAGGACAACACAAAAAAAAAGATTTGTTGCCTTTATGTCAGTGTTAGATGTAATTGAACATTTGCAGAGTTTCAAGGAATGAGTGGTAATGATGATTCTTGCAGGAAAGAGTAGAATGCGATTTCATTTCATGCGAAGCTGTATCACCGCTCGCTCAATTTCCTGAATGTTTTTTTAGCATATTGCCAACGTCTTGAATTCTGAAGTCCTACGTGGTGAATCCAACCTAGTCTCTTAACAACTAACAACAAGTAAACACCTTCTTTTCCCGTCTCCTGTAGCGCAGTGGTCTGTTACTCCGCTGTGCACACAGCAGATTTGTCGCTGAACAAACACGCAGACACGTCAGGCGCAGTCAAAATACTCCAAGCCATCACAAGTTTTCGTTCGGAGGAAGACATTTTCGCCTCCTTGTCACCAGCGTGAGTTTGGACGTACCATCAAAGGAGTTTCGGTGACAGCCCAGTGAAGGCTGCTTTGTTTGCCTAAGTCGTCTCCATTCCTTTTAATGAGCCATTATGGTTATGTTTTGTCTCAGTCGTGTTCGTTGGCTGGCTGAGTTTCTGAGGCAGCAAGACAGGATAAAGGGGGGGGGGGGAGCTCCCTGTCTTCAAACCTGCTTGTAGTGTTTTAAGCAGGAGAAGCTATTGGACACAGAGACTGTTTGACTTTCTTTCTTATACGTTGGTAATGATACATTGGTAACTTATCACAAACAGGAGATAATCTGTGTCGTTGTGTCTGCGTTCATTTTCAGACAGTGTCGATATGGGGACCAATTACAACTATATTCCACTGCAGCTTAGTCCTGCAAGAGAGCATGTAGAAGTCTGTAAACTCCTCACTGTAACTTTTTCACCATCTGTCTCGCTCTCAAACAAACCCAAATGGAGCCTTGAAGTGTTGAACCGTCACGATCCTCGTCAGTATCCTCCTTTTTTCTTTTGTCTCCTCTGTTTGCCTGGAGGTTTGAGAGGCTTCCTTCTCACAGCATGTTGTAAACTGGATGGAAAGTGATGGGATGTTGAAGGAGGAGGGGGGGGGGGGGGGGGGGATACAAGGGGTGTTGGGTGGCTAAGCAGACACTGTGACAACCCACCTGTCAGCAGGTACTCAGTATAATTGGTAAACGAAGGCCCCGGGATAGTAGCGGGGGCCCTTCCCTTTTCTCTGTCTGCTGCTCAGTTCATTGTTTGATGAGTATTTGAAGTCGCCAGGCGGTTGTTGGAAGCAGGTTCCCTACTTGTTTGGTTCAGAGAGAAACAGAGGCCGACCAGAAGTGAAGAAAACAGAAGAGAAAAAAAACAGGTAAACGAGACGGTGAATAAGCACAGCTTCCCCTCTACGTTCACTGGTTGAGTGGACAGCTTCATCGTGGACCGTGAACAGATAAATGTGTGTTTCATCCATATCCGACTCTTCCTCCTTTCTCAATGCCAATTCCAGCCATCAGGCTCTGTTTGCCCTGTAATGAAACATATTCATCTTCATCGCACTCTCTCGCCGCTCTCAAACTCACTTTACAGCATAGTCAATTAAACCCTCAGGGGCCACTCTGTGCAGAAAAGGATATATAATGCTTTGACATTTCAGCGAGTCCACATTAGGCCCACCCATAGAGTGGAGAGCTTTGAGCTGGATGGAGAAGAGTCACAGCCAGGCCCGGAGGTACGAGGAAGCCTAACGGACGGATTGGGTCTCTTATAAGCTAGTTAGCTCTTTGGATCCAGTTACTTATGCTGATTTAAAAGGGCAAATGTAAGCTGATACTGAAGTCTCTCTGTGACCCCTGCACCGGCCTCCTGTTCTCATATTAAACTTCATAAGATTAATATATATATGTCTGCATCATGTAACAATAGACTAATAAATACCTCAAATAGACTGAACTCAATAAAGGAGTGTATTAGTGTTGGGAATCAGCATTTAGGCTTCCTGCATTTTATTTGTTCTTCTTGTGTCTTCGGTCGTCTTCCATCTCATCTGAATATCTTCCTTTGTTTGCTTGACTTGGTCCCTCCTAACCGTTCATACAGTCATCGGAACAACTCGGGGTCAGCAGTGTAACGATGCAAAGCAACTCTCATAACAATCCTGTGCTGCTGCAGGCTTTGTGTGTCCTTGTGTGTGTGTGTGTGTGTGTGTGTGTGTGTGTGTGTGTGTGTGTGAGTCTCTGATGCTCGTAGTGGATCCTGTGTCTCGATGGCATGAAACAGCTTGACAGAGCCAACTCCTCCTGCAGGCTGAACATCACCCCCATTTCTTGTCATACCCCCCCCCCCCCCCCCCCACCCCCCCCCCCCCCCCCCCCCCACCCCACTTGGGGGCACTCACTTAGATGTGTGCAAGGGTGTCTTAATATGTCTGCAAGTGCCAACTTAACGCGCTTATCTTCAGGCAACTTTCTGCCCAGTTAGGTCAAACGTGCTCTCCAGCGAGTTTGATCGCATGGAAGAATGAACGTCGTCATTAAGCGCATTGTTTTCAGTATCTGAAGTGTAAGATGCACAGTGTTCACAGCACAGAGTGAAACCTGTCTATGTCCATAGCTTCACTTAACAGAACATATTCTGTAGACTTCAGCTTCCACAGTCTTCAGTCAGCAGAGGCCTTAGGGATCAAGTGTCCAATGACACTTGATAAAGCTTACAGTCCACTTCAAAATATGTCCAGGTTGGTTTTTCCTCGACCCTTGATTGGTCTCTCTTTCCATTGATATGGTACAACATGTGATATCTTTGTAGAAACAGAGTAGAGGATTGTGACAACAGATAAGGATGCACATCGTGTGTCCTTGTTTTTCTGTATGTTGTTAAAGCAATCTCATGCAGGTCGTATCATCATTGAGCTTCCACTCAAAGGTCTGGTACGTTTTGAGCTTCAAGTCCATTTTCCAAATCTTTCAACAATATACCAACATCTTTCCATTTCATTTGAATCTTATTCAGTTTACTAAAACATGAACGCTGTGTGGCGTGACACAAACCTGTCGCCTTTCAAACCTGTTAACAGTCCAGACAGTTTAGCACTGACCGTGTTGGAGCATTTCTCACCAGTGTTTACTGTTGCTAGGTTACAAAAGTGAACTTCTCCTTCCCTCAGTCGAGTCCATTAGGTCAGTTTTAAATAACTCAGTATGCTTTTCTTTATATAAGGACATATTGCCTGACTTTTACAATAAAGCCCTTTCATTATGTTAAGGCTAAAAGCTATGTTATGTTAAAGGGATCCTGTCCTGGTATGAGCAACGGCTCTAGACCTGGATATTGCACCCTGCAATAATAAAAGTCAGATTTGTTTTTTGTTTTTTTTCATTGAGGAAGTTGAGCTCAGAAGTCCCGCCCCCTCTTGATTTTGATTGGTCAGGGAGGGACAATGTTCAAAATGTTGGACTGTTTTCTGCTGAAAGTGCTGTGAGCTCAGAGCTAACTACACTGAGCTGCATTGGTTTGTATTTAAATGGGGGCTGCCGGTGTAGGAATTTTATGAATGGACAATCATATTCGATTTCTTTTTGCAAATAACCTTATACTGTTTTTAGATGCTGTACAAGATTTTCTCTTTCATTTTTTTGTTTTTACAAATCTTAATTAATAGTTTGACGGATCAATGCTTCAAAGTGTTTGAAATGATGGTTACCTGAGACTGTGTGGGCTCATTGCTATTTCATGTTCTTAATCTTTACCAGTTTAATTCAGAAGCTGGAGGATGTGATCATTGGGTGTCTCCAGACTTCATGATCAGAACAACCTGGAAAACACGTCAAACCAAAACACTTTTGGGAGGTCAGACCAATAGTACAGCGTGCATATCAGATCTAAAGATCTGTTTGGATAAGTCAGAATGAAACTTAAGAGGAATCGTGACTCATTGGAAAGTTTGACTGTTTTTTTTAATGCTGGGATTCAAGTCTTTGTTCTCAACTTCACTTATATTGTATTACTTCAATTATGTCCAGCTGTCACGTCCGACGGATCAAGCTTTTAATTCTTAGCAATCCATCTCAGATTTTCTATTGAAAGAGGGATAATGCAGTTGTGTTTTTGCCGAGGATACTAATGTAGACTGTTTTATGATGGATTGTACGTGATTCTTATTTATAAAATATGTTTGTTTCTATCAATAGATCTGTGTGTGTGTGTGTGTGTGTGTGTGTGTGTGTGTGTGTGTGTGTGTGTGTGGGTAAACTAAATTTGGTATGCCCAGCCACCGATATGTGGGACAACAATACTCAGCTTCTATTGTGCTGTGCTACTCTATAGGGGTTAGCTGGCACTACATATGAACAGATGTGTTTCAAATCATTGTTTTTATTTACCAGTGATATGCTCGAGCTCAAGAATCTGCCCCCCCTGTTCTGATTTATTCATTCGGACAGCGGACTTATGCAGAGATGCTGAAAACCTGGATCTTTTCTGCACGGATAGACGTGCTGATTTATTATTCATGAAGCTAATGCATTGTTTCTGTTGCTTTATATCTCTTTTTTTGTTCTCTCATCCTGCCTTTTTTTCTCCTCCTCCTCCTCCTCCTCCTCCTCTCTTTCCTCTGGATGGTGCACTGAATTCTCTCAGGCAAAGGTTGGCAGTTAAATGTCTGTGTTGAAATGAGAAGTTTGAAAGACGAAGCCCTATCTCTTTATATACGTGTGTGCGTGTAAACTGATTTAGATCGCTCTTTGAGCCCTACAGAATGGCGCTTTAAATGTTAAATGGGGGTTGAAGCCTGCCTGAACTAATTTGTAGGGCTTTGCACCGTGTTGACATTTAAATGTGATAAGAATAGCAAACTGTACCGACCTATTTTGAAGATGCTTTCGGAATACATTCACATCAGCTGCGGCCTATAATTAATAAAAAAAGACAGGCCTCTCTCGCTCCAGATTTGATTATAATACAACCTTATAAACACACCAGGGATAGATGAGAGGAGACGAAAGAAAAGGAAGAAGAACTAGGGGAGGGAAGAAAAAGAGAAGAATTACAGGAATAAAAACAAGAGAAATGATGGGGGGAGGAATTAAGAGGGAGGTGGATTGCGAACACCTGGTCTTTGAGGCAGA
The DNA here is from genome assembly GCF_947650265.1 of Symphodus melops. Classification (NCBI taxonomy): domain Eukaryota; kingdom Metazoa; phylum Chordata; class Actinopteri; order Labriformes; family Labridae; genus Symphodus; species Symphodus melops. The sequence continues at coordinate 28,868,771 of NC_136693.1, forward strand.
TTGCGTTGGCTGGCTGCTGTGCTATCACATTACTCTGATCCTGCCTCTCTTGTTTGTCAGAGAATTGAGGAGAGAGAGAGAGATAGAGAGAGGAAGAGGGAGCGGGTGGTGGTGTTGGGGGGAGAGGGGGGGCGGGGTCGGGGTCTGCGAAATCAGCATGCAAATAACACCACATTGTTAACTTAATCAGATACAGGGGGAGAAAATATGGAGAGGGATGGGAGGAGGGTGACGGGGGTGAGGGAAGAGGGGAGGGATTGCCAAGGAGGTGAGGCAGAAAGGAAGAAGAGGTGTTTTTTTTTTTGTTGTTGCGGTGATGGGAGACGGCAGAGGGCGCAGATTATAACCATCCACACCCCTGCTCCACCTCCCACCACTGTCCACATCCAACACCCTGGGGCAGCTCTGGATCCCATGGAGGAGATGCTGTATGAATGTGTGTGTGTGTGTGTGTGTGTGGGTGAGTGTGTGTGTGTGTGTGTGGGTATTTGAGGGAGACTGATGCAGCCTCTTCAGGGCTCCGTCAAGTGGTAAGCACAAGCTGTTAGCAGCTGGCTAATAAGCTAGCTCGTCTTGGCCAGGCTGCCAGGCTCAGACATTTTCATAATGCTACTGTAAATGTCAGGATATTTCCGTCATAAACAATACAAGTTGTGGTGTCCAAGTAACCCCTAGCAACCATTTAGACACTAATGACAGCAGTTGTGTCTCTTAAAAATGCAGATCAGCCCTTCCTGAAGGCCGCAGCTGCCCTCTTTCAAATATAAGTAATGTGACGTTTGAAGCACTTCAAATGGAAATATATCAATAGCTTTCCTGAGCAGCACATTAGATAGATATATTCAATAGCATATTATTACCGTGTGACATAATCCACATACACAAAAGTGTAAGAGTGTGTGTGTGTGTGTTAAGGGTACTTTTTGTGTTCCTTTAAGTGCAGAGGTTGTGTGTCAGCGTCTTTCAGTGTGTTTGTGGTTCACACAGTGTTCTACAAAGAGGTCACTTTTTATTATAAATATCCAGCGCCTTAATGAAGTTTGCACCCCCCCCCCTCCCACCAGAGCACACAAGTACACAAATGTGTGTGTGTGCTGCATCTTTTTAATGAGTGTGTACGTTAGCCTTTGTAGCTGAAGATAATTTGGTGACGATGCTGAAGGTCAGGCAGGGCAGAGATGAATGAGAAAAATGCAGCGTTGGCTGGGACAGTCAGCCGAGAGATGAAGCTACAGAGAAGACAGCTGCAAGGAATCCTGGGAAATACAATACAATTCAATTCAATATGATTTCATACAAAACAATAGCCGAGTAAACAATACAATACGGAAAGTTACAGTAGCATATGAAACGAAACAAAACGATACGTCCTCTTGAGGAATCTAGATGTTAAACACGACTGTCGTATTTCCCATATTGCACCAGGTCTGCTAAAAAACAAACCAAACAAACGTTTATAACATCAGATCTACCAACTTTGGAAAAACATTCAGCATTTTATTTTTTTTTTCACTATTTTTGTAATTATTTTTCAAAAAAAAAAAAAGTTATTAATGTCTCTGGCGGAGACTCTGGTGAGTTACTTGTAGCTAAGTGTTTAAATTGTTTTAGCATTCATTTAAGTATCTAATTTAACTATCTCTGGCACATCAGGACGCCCCCTGACTTTTATCTTACTGTCTCTGAGCTTCCAGCCAACAACCTGGCCTGTTTGTTAATTTAGTTCAATTCTTATCTTGCCAGTTCAACATCCACTGACTCTATTTTTATTTATTTATTTTTATTTTTTTTACTTAGCTGAGCTGTTCCTACAATTTCCCCTTCCTACCTGGCAGCAGCAGCAGAAACACCTCACGTTGGGACTTTCTGTTTTTAAAGACTGATCTTCAAGTGTTTTGACGACGAGTTCAGAAACAAAATCAAACAAACAGACTTGAATTTAGCTCTAGGTTGTAATTTTTTTGGGGGTTATTATTCCACATGTTTTTGTTCATTTTAGTTTTTTTGGGTGCCCAGGTGTACCAGCTTGAGTTTTACCCCGACAGTACTCAGAATGTAAATGTGTGTGTGTGTGTGTGTGTGTGTGTGTGTGTGTGTTTTGTCGTGTAGTTCACAGAGAAGCCTGCAGATAAAGAAAAAAAAAAAAAGTCTCCTCTGAGGTTCAACTTCTCTTTCCTGCTTTAATCACGGCTGCCGTTCACTGAGGCGTTGGCACCGATGCCAAAGCCCCCTCGCTGGCGTGGCTCTTCCTCCCTCACTCTTATTTCTTTTTATCCATCTTTCATTTCTTTTATTTCCTCCTGGAGACCTTTTCATCGCCCACTTCCCCCTTCCCTCCCCCCGAACCCCATCTCTGATCTTAAGAGCAGTCACCACTGTGTTTTTCTGATAAAGCTTGATAGATAAACATGCTCTCTTATGTCCCTGCGGCCCACCGCCCTCTCTCCTGAGAACACACCCCTCCAAAGCACTTCCTGTGCCACAATTAGTCCATAATAAATACAATGCTCTCTCTCTCTCTCTCTCTCTCTCTCTCTGTGTCTTTATTTTGATTTAAATTAAGTGCAGTATTCGGGCTATCTGACTTTGAAGCTTAAGAAGAGATTGTGGTATTTGTTTTACTTCCTCTTCTCTGCAGTTGTGCCAAAAGTGCGTGAGAACAATAGCAGGCGGCTAAAAGATATTGAAACATATGCGGAGAGTCACGAGCATTTCAACTCAAGTCTGCGCTGATGGCTTTGATAAGATTAGTGTGCTTTTTAAACAGGATGTGTGCTGCTTAAAGAAGATGAAAAAAAAAGACAGTGTGGTTGCATAATAAGTTTAACTACTTCTCAGAGAGCTAAAGTTCCCCTTCCAACTCTTCAGATTAACAAAAAAGACGAGTCGCAGAAAGTGGGAGAGGAGAATGATAGAGAGGGGGGAGTTTATCAAAGTGATGGAATAAAGAGAGATTTAACACGGTCATATTAAAAAGACATGCCGCAGTTTCAATATTTAAAAATCCCATTTGCTTCGACAGAAGAGCTTTTTCATTCAAGAGCATATGGCAGCGGTACCTGTATCCAGCTTCTCTCTTATCTCGCTCAAAGACAAAGAGGGAGAAGGAGTAAAGAGGGTGCGCAGGGGAGGGGGGGAGAAGGAGCCGAAGAAAAAGAGATACCGTAAATTCCGGACTATAAGCCGCTACTTTTTTCTCACACTTCGAGCACTGCGGCTTCTACTCCGGTGCGGCTAATGCATGGATTTTTTATGGGGGACAATGAGCTTCTGCCGCAAAAACATTTGACTTCGTCACGTCGGATCTTAATATCGGTCATTTTGCGCTTCATGCACGCACCCTCATGATGGAAAACACACGGAGAAATACATATGATGCAGCTTTCAAGTTAAAGGCGATCGACCTGGCTGTCAAAGAAGCTAACAGAGCTGCTGCACGTTAAGATGACACTGACAGCGACAACAGAGACTGAGGAAGTGAGTAATGAAGTCATTCTGAGGCAGTGAATGGATGGACTTTTTCTTGTGAAATATATTACGGTCATCTTTTTCATCAGCCGTGTTACAGACACCGTCGGCTAGGCTTCGTATTGTAACGGTTCATGTTGTAAAGTCAGTAGTTGATAATGTGTTCATAATTCCGATTATGTGGAGAGTCAGTGAATGCACCAGCGAGAACGTGTTGAGTGGCTGTATGAGAGAACGCTGGGGGAGAGAGTTGGATTGTTACGGCAAGTTATGTGTTGCTCTCTGCTGTAAACGGCGTGGTCACGGCCGACAGTGATCGGGTTATTAAAGGTTATTATTTGAACGCTCTCGTCGTCCTTTAACGTCCGTACAGACGCTACAGTATTTGCGGATGTTACCGGTAGCCTACGTCTGTGTAAATAGCTCTTGTTATAGCGTGGACACCTGCGGCTTATAATCAAGTGCGGCTTATATATGTACAAATACATTTATTTACTTATTTTTAGCCGGTGCGGCTTATATCCAGGTGCGCTCAATAGTACGGAATTTACGGTACTTTCAAACAGACATTCAGACATTGAAGAATCATTCAATTATCGGCAGCATGATGTAAAATAATTACCTGACTTGCTTCCTGTAATGAGTGCTGCTAATTAGCCATAGACTTTTGTTTTAGTTGAAAAAAGAAAGAGAAAGTCCCAAACTCCCAGCAGCTCAGAAGCTGTGAAAAAATATGGTGTATGTTGAAGTAGCACCTCATCCTTTTTGCAAACACACACACACACACACACACACACACACACACACACTGTGACTCTTTACTATAGCCTTACTTGGCTTGCAGGCGCACTTTACCTCCCAACGTATACACAGACACAGCTCGCAGTAAATAGTCGACTCAAAAAAAAAGATCCTTCTTTTCTTAATTAGCTGTGTAACAATTAAAGTCTCCTCTTAGTAAATTGAACCTTTGTCTCCCTCGCTCCCCGGCTTGATTTCAGCACCTGTCACAACAACCCCTCCCTTTACCGCCACCTCCACCACTGCCACACACCCAGCACTATTACCTCCACCGCCACCCCCCCGCGACTGTAGTCATTATGCAAAACTCTACCAGAATGCGCCCAGCATGAGCGGAAGAAAACAGCAATTATTTCTGATATTCTGTTATTTAGGGCCGTATTGACATTCAACTACTTTCTCTTTTCTCCCTCTCTCTCTGCCTCTCTCTCTCTCCCTCTGCCTCTCTCTCTCTCCCTCTCTCTTGGAGTGTGTCTCGCTGCCACCACCTGAGAACCCGAGTGAGACTGAACTCCACTTTCTTTTTGTCTCAATCACCACTTGCATGTCCTCGCTGCAGACACAAATGCATCTGTGGCCCTTGATGTGGCCTACGCATTTCTTTCAGTTTATGTGTGTGTTTGTGTGTGTGTGTGTGTGTGTGTGTAGTCGGTGTGTGCGTTTGCAGAATTGACATGCAGCCCAGAGGATGACCAGTGATGTAAGCTATGAAAGATACACTGTGGTCATTGTCTCTTTGGCCTCTTTCTCCCTGCAGTCTAACCATGCGTGAGCGCTCTACACTGGCATGTTTTGTTGTCTTACACACACTCACTCACACACACACACACACACACACACACACACACACACACTCACACGCAGACAGTATTGTGTCCTGGTTTTCTGAGCTATCTGACAGCATGATGAGTTTTGTCATGAGGCACACAGATTTTTTTATGCTGCTCAAACATCAGAAGTCCGTAAAGTTGAAGTTGCAGGTTTTGTAGAATAACCTCCTCTCCTCTTTGCTGTTGTTTCACTCTTGATATTTTTTTTCTGCTTTTGAAACTGAAACATTTGACATTATTGTGCGTGATCGTCCGTTCTGTTCACGTGCACTATCTCTGCGTTTTGTACGAAGGGCGACAGACATTCAGACATTACTACGACATAGAGAAATATGTCTGCTCCTTTGGGAGTGCTGGTGGCCGAGTGGTTGTTTCACACCATCATGTATATCTGACCTGCGGCTCCTTCACCCCCCCCCACCACTCTTTTGACTCCATCCACTGTCCTGTCTCTGTAATAAAATCTTAAAAAGCTGTCCTGCATTAATCTGTGAGATTAAAGTGAGAGACTAGATGCTTCAATGCGTTTGTTTTTTGCAAGTTTGAATGGGATTTCTCCATTTTTCGTTTCCATTTCGCCGAGCAAAGAACAGATCATCCTAACTGTTTGGTGCAAAATATGTTGACAAAGGCACCTTTTTTGACCATGAGACATACAGGACATCTCCACCCTCTTTATCTCGCCATGAACTGATGATGATTGTCGGAGGGCGTTGATGTGTTAAACTTATCACCCTTGTTTTCTCATTGAAGATACAGACATGAGATGTGTTTCCTGAAGCTTACTGTCACTTTTAAAACATCAAACCTGCGACACATATTTTTTTGTAATTCCAGTTTATCCTCACATAAAGACAACGTGAATGAGCTGAAGCAGAATCCCTGTAACGTACGAGTACAACTTCCTAAGTATAAGGCTTTAATTGGATTCATATTTACTATCATTATCATGTACATTCCTTTTTTTGTCTTCTCTCCGTCGCTGTACTTTACTGAACAGAGACTGCTTAACAAATGTTTGGCACTATTAATCCTGTGCTCTTGGTTTGGCTTTATTCGCTGCTGCAGGGGTCTGACCATGCCGCTGTGACTGCTATTGTAGCGCACTCAGGAGGGGAGAGGTGCTCACAGATGTACATGCACGCACGCACACACACACACACACACACACACACACACACACACACACACACACACACAGACAGAGACATCTGCAGGTCACCATCATCATAGTGGGAATAATACCAGGGATGGTTATCATAAAGGGAAGCTTTGAGCTCCCGGCCGTCTTGGGAAGATGATTTGGCTGGCCCGGAACAATGAACTGTGGGAATCCGCTTGTCCTGCATTGATCTTCCTCCCATGGCATCCCCTGCAAGGCTGTCAGAGCGACGGACAGATAAAAAGACCCACAACATTTTTCTTTCTTTCGCTCTCTCTCTCTCACTCGCCCCCGGTGTCTTTCCTTTCTCTCTGTCAGGAGGGCTCCCACTGATCAGCGGGGATGAGCTGAAAGTTGAACTACCTGTTGACAGGACCTCTTAAACAGCCCTCAATGACATATTGTGTGAGAGAAAGAGGGGGGAGGCAGAGGCTCCTGTTCATTCATTAATTCACTGATCTATTGAGCCCGTGCTCTCCTCGAACCCTCCGTGCCTTGCTGTTCTTCTCTCTGCATTGAAGCAAAGCAGGGGGTTTCATTAATCCCACGGAGTGAAGACGTTTTAAATTGTTTAGTGATCTGTGTTAAAACATTATGCATCTTTCTGTCTTTGCATTGTTTGAGTTAAGAAGAAGAATTTGGTCCGTGTAAAGCTTGAGTTCAAAGCTTGTGGAAATACCTTCACGAAGATCAGTGGGCCCTTTATGAGAGTGGAAACGGGGCACACAGGTTAAAAGTTAAAGCTCCCGTGAGGAGTATTATCTAGTTATGAACCATCTCCATACTGGAAATCAAAACTACACTGCAAACACTTCTTGTCTAATTACTCTGCCAAGTCCAGATTAACCAGATACCATTTAACATATAAAAAGCAATGTTTAAAAGGAGGTGAACGATCTCTTGAAGTTGGTGCTTATAGGACATCAAACTATCACAAAGGAAAGGAAAAATCCTGCACTTGACCCTTGTATATAATTTATATAAATGATATTTGTTTTTAATACATTTGGGACGCTGAGGCAAAGACGTGTGCAGGATTTTTTTCTTGTCAATGAGATAACAAAAAGGCCTGGATTTTTTTGTAAATCATAAATCTGCAGATAGAAGAAACATTTTTTTTGGCATTTGATATCTTCAAATACAAACATGGTATCAAGGCTTGTTGGGTGCATGTGGCTTTAAGAAGTCTAAAGAGATAGTTTCGAGTATGTTGGAGTTGGACTTTTAAAATGAGGCCTGCATTGCTCCGATAGGTAAAACAAATATCTGCATATGGTGGAAGTAAATGTTTCTCTTCAAACAAGTTGTCAGTCTTAATCAGATAGGACGTCAGATTTCAAGTCAAATGTCCCTACTGCGTTGGGGGATTTTCAACATTATTATACATAAGACTGCAGGCCTCATTTTTTGTTCTGTTTTTATCTTGAATGCAGATGATTATCTGATCTCTGCAGGTGAATGTAACTGAAAAGAACTTTTAGTTTTCGACTACAAATTAGACCAAAATCGCGTGCTTAGATTAGAGTATTTGGAGTGTAGATGAAATCTGATCTCATGTCTGTGAGACTAAACCCCCCCCCCCAACCTACTACCACCCCCCTACATTGAAAATAGGACGATCCATCTCTGAAGCCTCTCCCGTCTTTGATAGTTCAGAGTTATGAGTTTTGATCAAGAGGCTCCAGGCATGGGGCTGGAGTTAGGATTGTATCTGGCAGGGCTTGTGTGACTGTCTTCCATGTTGCAGTTCACAGTGTTTTCGCCTCATTACAGAAAGTAATAATGCAGTGAAGTCAAAGAGCGAGAGAGCGGGTGGAAGGAAAACAAGGCAGATTTTTTTATTGGATTAATTAGACGTCTTGTACGGACCACCTGCAACAGGAACAAAACACAAGCCAGGAAGACACTCATATCTGCTCTGTTCTACCCACCACAGCAACAACTCTGACGACAGCGACTTTGACACGGAGCTAATTGATCTTCGAAATGACAAATAAGCTGTGAAAATACACTTATAGTTTTTAAATGGATTCAAATGCCCCAGCTACTCATCGCTACCTTCTTTAGCATTCATTTCTCAGTTGGTGTAACATATGGTAAATACCCACGTTGTCCCTTCGAGATCATTTTTCTGTGGCTGGCCCCCTTTCCCTCGTCTCATTAATGATTTGGTGCAAATATGATGGAAATCAGCACATTGTGAATAAAGATTGATTTGTTTAATGCTATGAATTTGTTCATTAGGACTTAATGGGGTATTGCTTTGTGATTAGTCGATGGCTTTGATGTCGATACACGTCAAAATAACAAAGTAAAGTTCAACTAATGGCTTTTCGATTCTTGACTTTGTCCCCATCTTGTCTTAAATGTCAGAGAAAAGTTGGATGACAAAACTGAGGCGTGATGATACATTTAAGGACTATATTCACCAACAGTTTACTCTCGTTTAAATATATCATAGTGAGACTTTGGTGACTCTGACTCTGCCACTCTTATACTTAAATTATGTATGTGATTACAATTACAGTGACACATATAAATCCTTTTTGCATTTATGATGCATGCTGCTTTTGATAAGAAAGAAATGAACTGAGCACATTCAAATGCTGACTGAAATATACTTCCATTGTGTTACAGATACCACTTATAATTAAGCTGAGGCTTGAAGAGGAAAAAAAAAGAGAAGAGAAGAAAAACGCATTCGGAGTGAAATCAGTTTGTGTGTGTGTGTGTGTGTCTGTGTGTGCAGGATATTTGGTGTGTTTACGGGTGCACGTGGTGCTATGCTGAATATTAAACCACAAACTATAAAGACAACAAGTGAACCGTCGTGAGAAAATGCTAAAGGAAGTCTTTGTGGTTTTAGAGGTATCAGAGGAGCCGATAGTTTTAATGAGGCAGCATTGCTGCACATGCCAGGAAGTGATAAGGTTATACAGGTTAGAGTAACGGCAGACATATACTGTATCAAGTGTACAGCTACAGGGAGGATGTGTTGTTAATATCAGAGTCAAGCTATGCAGTCATGACACAGACATGGAGACATGGTAGGGGCAGAGTGGCACCAAGTCTCTCCTTAAGACAACGGGTAAGATAAACAAACTTGAGCCTTAATCAACTAAAAGCATCAATCTGTAACTTCTGTCTTTCTTGTTTTTTCTCTGAACGTTGATTTGTGGAAAGAGACATGAGCGGTTAAGATCAAGTCAAAAACAAAGCTAGGTTTGTGTGATTTCTGTGGGCAGCCATTTGTTAGTGCTGGTTGAGTTGCAGCACACTCCTCGTGTCTTTTAGAGGGCATGTGCATATTGAATTGTTGTCTGTAGTCAAATTGTGTTCGGGTGCATGTCTTCGCCTGAGTGTGTGTGTGTGTGTCTGCGTTCCTTCTTGTACACCACCCTCAAATTCCCCTGCATGTGTGTGTTGATACGAGCAGAGGGGGGATGTCACATAAGAAATGTCCTTTTTAATCAGGGGAAAAAATATAAAATGACTCGGGAGCAAGGCAAGCATATTAATGTGCCTCATTTGCATACGCTCGTCAGCCAGGATACGTTTATAAAAAACACAAACTGGATTCGTCAGTTCATTTCACATTATTCTATTGTCTATCTGCCTTTGTTATATGTTAAAGATAAAGGCAGAAATCAAATTGAAGAAAAGGGCAAGCTGCTATCTCCCCAAATGAGCAACAGCTCATCAGCCTAGTTTAAATCACAGATTTCTATTCCAAAAGGCAGCCGCCTCTGTAAAAGGGCCCATTCAAATAAGGTCTTTTCCGATATAAGCGCGGCTGGTGATGGAAGCCGCGGTGTCACATCAAAACATTTGAAGCCCTAACACATTTAAAGCAGTCGAACAAAGTTGTGTCTTCTACAGAAATCCAAGTATTTTTCTCTTTATAAAATACACACATGCAAATATGCAAATATAATTCATGATTTGACTTGTAATTCACATGATTCCAGTCACATAACAACCCGACATAAGATTTGTGTGAGAGTCAGTTTTGACAGAGGCATATATACACACAGCAGTCTGCAGACCTTATAGTCCTTGTTACATTTGTGAGGAATTCTGTACAACATGTTGATCTACTTCTGCAAATAAGAAGAGTTCAAACAGGCAGCCCACTGGTGTCACATTCCTTTAAACATAAGAGGAAGCTGGTCAAAGTGCCTAATTCATGTGCAGGAGATAAGAATCCACCATCCACAGTGTGTTGGAGGGGCCAGTGGCTAAAAGAACAGACACCCCTTATGTCTACTAACCTCCTACTCATGGGCGAGAGAGGGGAAAAAAAGAGAAACAATTCAAATTAATTCACATGAATGAGCCAAGCACAGTTTATCGTCCCTCTTACTGTAGAACGATATCATCGGCGGAGAGAGAGAAAGAACAGAAGAAACAGAGTCTGGTAGGATTCGTAGTTGTCCTTCAAGGCTGTAAATTGTGTACTGACCATGTGGGCACATATTTATTAAGGGTGTGGCTGTGTAACTGAGAGATTGGGCTCATAATCTTTTCTAAAATGGTCCCACTTTCTCTTAAAAGAGAAGCCACCTCATGCCTCTGCTTTACTCTGGCTCTCTATGAAAGGCTTTTTCTGATGATTAAAATCATGCGTTATAAAACAGTGACCAGGCACCAGGCAGCATACTAATCAGCTTAATGAGACATTATACAATATTTTGTTGACCAAAGCAGAACCGTGGTTATTGTTTCTGAGGGTGTGACCCCTGCCAGCAGCCAGAGGAAGTGTGCAGATAGATGTTTATACCTCTCCATCTGGAGAGCAGATGGATCTGCATTAAAAAAACAATGTTAATATTGTAATTTTTGGTGTTTAATTCACTGATATTACACATATGACCACTTTAAGTAACAGTACAATATGCTCAGTTTAAGAAAAATATGTTAAAACAATACAGGATGACAAATCTTTTTTTAATTTTTTTTATGCCGTAGTAAAAACAAACCCAAGAGAGTATCCTGTTGTCGGTATATTCCCCTCAGATAACTACACTTCTAAACATGGGGTGCAGACCCCCCTTGGGTGGGAGCAGCCAAAGATTACTCAAAGCTGGGTTTTTTTCCACACTTGTCACATTCACCCATTCACACTCTGATGGCAGAGGCTGCTACATAAAGTGCCCATCAGTATTAACTACCAAGAAATTCACAAACCACACTCAAAATTGGATTTTCCACTCCCCAATTCAGGTTTTAGTGTCACTCAGGATCGGCAAATTGAGCAATTCGGGTTCCAGTGTCTTGACCAAGGACACTTTGATATCTGGCTGCAGGAGCCAGGGATCGAATCCCCGGACCAACTCTTCCACTGAGCCACAACCTTAAGAAGGGCACAAGGCTCTGTCTTCTCTGACTGTCAAATTAGATTTGCACATATTAACTAAAGGAATGACAACACACTTGCTGAATAGTTTATTTAAATCAGATCAAACCAAACCGAAAGGCATTCAAAATATTAAACTTCTTACTGTCATCAGCCACACTTGTAATTCAAGATATAATGAAAACAATCAAAATTCATCTTGATTTTTGGACAGCAATGATCTTTTTTTTCTCTGTGGTTTTTGGGGGGGCTCAGCTCATTTTGGACATGAATAGAGGGGGGGCTCCAAGAATAAAAAGTTCAGGAATCACTGGTTGTGTCTGGTTGCATTGGGGACATTTTCAACGCAGCCAACTGTTGTTTCTCCATCCTAGAAACTGTAAAAGAGTTAGGTAGAGAGGAGACAGATAGAGAGAGAATTTGGGGAATAGAAAGACGCAGAGGAAGAGCAAAGTGATTCACATCAAATGTAGTGCAGCTCTTTAATGGAATTTTGTGCCAAGACAAGTGTCGTGGCAACCAGATAAGAGTGCTGTGTTTACTGAAATAACCCCTTGGTTTTAAGTGCTATTGTTAATATCATAATTGTAGTATTGCGGTGGCTTCCCGACAATGGCGTTGCTCCGTTTCATTAAGGCGTGTAATTGGTGGAATTCTGATAGGATGGGCACAAGTAGCTTAATTATACACTGCTCACTGTGTTTACAGAGTAATTATTCCTTCCAAAATGGTGTTACATTTTGAAAAAGTTCTAAGGAGTCACAGCATTTCTCCAGGCCCTTGGTGCTGACAATTCACACAGCGCTCTGTTCATCAAAGACAATTCATTTTCTCCCTGTAATGAATAACGTGGCAGGTGTTGTTTCTCTAAATGAAGTAACACATTAGCCTTGAATATGTGGTGTGATAATTATGTATTTTTAATCTGGACAAACTAATACGATTTGTGTGTGTCATGCTATTAAAACTAATATTTTTCTTTCTTCTTTTTCTTGCTTTCCAGGATGGAGGACTCTAGTTTGTGTCTTGGTGTGTCGTCAGCGGTGTCTGATGCTGATGCCCATCTGAGCAGTGCAGTTTTAAATGGCCGCTACCCCATCAGTCAAAAGCTTCATCAGCTCACTGCCCAGCTAGGACACGCCTTTCCTGATTTACACCGCCCACAACAGATCCCTGAGGAGAAAGCAGCCACACCTCTGGACGAGAAAACCCACCACGCAGCCCTGGCCAATCAACCCATCAGCAGTCAGATGGCCCTGCTAGCCAATCAGCTCAACCGAGACATTGATGCAGGGACACTTAGTGGGTTGAATGGGCGTGTTGATCTACAGCAGTTCCTCAATGGCCAGAATTTGGGCATCATGTCCCAGATGAATGATATTGAAGATGACGCTCGCAAGAATAGGAAGTATCCCTGTCCATTGTGTGGCAAGCGCTTCCGTTTTAACAGCATCCTGTCACTGCACATGCGCACACACACAGGAGAGAAGCCCTTCAAGTGCCCCTACTGTGACCACAGAGCAGCTCAAAAGGGCAACTTGAAGATCCACCTCCGAACCCACAAGCTTGGGAATCTTGGCAAGGGCCGTGGCCGTGTCAGAGAGGAGAATAGGCTGCTGCATGAGCTAGAGGAGAGGGCCATCTTAAGGGACAAGCAGATGAGAGGAAGCAGCAGCATCCTCCAGACAGCTCAAACCCCCCATTTGAGCCTTACCAGCAGCACCAACACCCATCAGCAGCAACTAGGCTCAGCCTGTGGCCTCCTTCCTCCCTCTGGCCTTATCACCCCAGACCCAATATCCCAGCCTTCTACTTCACCTAAGCCGGCTGGCACCCAGGATGAACTGTCCATTAACCCCGCTACAGGCTTTCGCTGCACCTTTTGCAAAGGGAAGTTCAAGAAGCGCGAGGAACTGGACCGCCACATCCGCATACTCCACAAGCCCTACAAATGTACTCTGTGTGAATTTGCTGCCTCTCATGAAGAAGACCTGATAAGTCATGTGGAGAAGGCCCACATCACAGCGGAGTCTACACAGGGCCAAGGTGCAAGTGGTGGCGGTGGCTTGCAGAGTACCACTGAATTCCGCTGTGAGGTGTGTGGCCAGGTGTTCAGTCAGGCTTGGTTCCTCAAGGGCCACATGCGCAAGCACAAGGACTCATTTGAACACTGCTGTCAAATCTGTGGCCGTCGATTCAAGGAACCCTGGTTCCTTAAGAACCATATGAAGGTGCATCTCAACAAGCTGGCCATAAAGAGCAAGCCGCCCCAGCCCAGTGAGCAGGAAATAGCTGCTGTCAACAGCATGAGCAATCTGGCTCAAGAAGCTCATGCCAACCTTTATTCACGCTACATCTCCTGTCTTCAAGGTGGCTTCCTTTCACCAGACAAACAGGGCCTGAGTGAGCAGCATCAGATGTTGGCCAAAGCAGGGATAGCTATGAAGGAAAAGGAGATGCTTGGGAAGCTTCTGGGGCCAATGGCAGGAGGTATGGGCCATGGGCTTGGTGAAAATGAAAAGCGCTCACTCCTTGGATGTCTCAACCTTGTGCCACCACTCAAGTCCAGCTGCATGGAGCGCCTTCAGGCAGCTGCAAAAGTGGCTGAGATGGACTCCCTCAATAGCTACCAAGCATGGCAGATAATGGCTCGTGGCATGGCCATGGACAGGGCTTTCATGCCGAAGGAGCAGCAGCAGCATCAGCACCATATAGGCCCGGGGCAAGAAGATGAGATTAGTGGTGCAGGGACCTTGGCTGCCTTCTCCAAGGAAAAGCAAGACTACTCCTTGATTGCTTCAAATGATAGCTCCAAGCAGAAGCAGCTCTCGGAGGCCTTGCAGGGATCCAAGGCAGCTAGTGGAGCCATGCTGTCCATGAAGGAAGATGGAAGAGGCTTTGACAGTCACCGTGACTTAATGTCTCACCATGGGAGCGCTGAGGCTCCTGGAGGCATGGCCGGCTTGGGAACCCCAAACATTGACTTCAGCCTCTCCAGCCTCTCCGGTCTGAAGGAGAAGCCGTCGGAGTGTCCTGACTGCGGTCGGGTCTTCAGAACCTACCATCAGATGGTTGTCCACTCCCGCGTCCATGGCAAAGACAGGAGAAGCATCGAAGAGGCGCTCCAGCAACAAGGTCTGGAAGAGCGCCGTGGATCAGCAAGTGACCCTGAGTCCCAGTCCATCAGTCGCTCCACCACTCCTGGTTCATCCAATGTGACAGAAGAGAGCGGCGCTGGAGGAGGACAGTCCCAGACAGGAAGTGTTCAGGATGACAGCCCACATCCCTCCTCACCATCATCAGGTAAGAGAGTGAAGTAGTGATACATCAACAGATCTTGTATTACTTTAGTCTTCCTTTATATTTGGGGATTAAAAATTGTCACCTCTTTTTTACTTTATCTATGGCGGACGCTATATTGGAAATACTGTCTCAACCTAACTAACAACAGACAAAACTGAAGCTGCCTTTAAACCTTGAACTTTCAACTGCTACAGTACCCTGATTAGTCACGCCACCTACTATGAACAACTCTCATTCTTTTAATCAAAAAGGAAACGTTTCGTATCGTGTGAGTGTACAGGTTGCTGCTTGGTTCAGATACACAGAGACCATTACAAAGGGGTTTTACTTAAATATGGTTCTTCAAAAAAGACAAAGATCAACACAACTACAGACTGAAAATGAATACAAAGGTATACAAAGACACAAAGTTGCTTTTAATTGAAGTATAAACATAGTACTCTATGCATCACACATGCTCATGTGCCAGTATCTCATTCACTGGTTCTTTTTCTGGACATATTAGCAGCTGCCCCTTGACATTGCTGTGTTGTCGTTACCATTCAAATTAATCCAAAAAGAAGACTCCAGAGAACACAATCAAGAAAGAGACCTGCTTCTCCATTACATTCACGTGTGCGGGTTAGCAGTCTAGATCCCTGTGGAACATGAGTAAAGACTGAGAGCGTAGGGACACACTCGTTTTAACCACAGCGATTAATAAATGTCTTTAATAAACACGTTAGAGACAACTATCCCCCCCTCCCTTCTCTCTGCACAGCAAACACAGGCAGGCCGGGGCTAGATAAGTGTATGTTTAGTGGGATTAAGGGAGGCTCGTTGCTAATGATTACAGAAGTTTTTAAAGGTAACTTTCGCTCGCTCCTCAGGGCACTATGCCGGCGTTAAGAAGAGCGTGCAGTAATTAGGTCACGACTGTGCGATAATCAGTCGGTTTAAGCTAAACAAGACACTAATTAAAGATATACATATAAAGCAGGTCAAAAAAATGGTGAACTTCATTTGCAGAAGCGAGGATGTGCTTTTAAGTCTTTTGAGAAAATAAATATATAAATAAAAATATAAATCACAGTGGCTTAGCTTAAGGCTGTAAGCAACTTAATTCCACCAGTGGAGACGAAATTGTTTATTTATTCACAGAGGCATGAAGTCCTTATCATGCCCGTGTAGTGTGATGAGTTTGAACATGGGACAGGCTATGTTTATTTTAATCTAAGAAATAATAACAGACAACCCCCCACCCCAATTAGGAATTAATGAAAATGAGAGTGAGATAAAAACCTATTTTCTTTATAGAGACTATTAAACATAACACTTTCTCAACAGGGTGGGGGTGTAGCCGATGTAATTATCTTCTGAATTTTAATGCTGCAAGTTTCTCTCTCTCTACCCCCCCCCCCCTCTCTCTCTCTCTTTCTCTCTCTCTCTCTCTCTCTCTTTTGACTGAAGCACTTTGAATCTGATGGGTTCAGCTTGTGGCGTTTCAACAACTTCAGAAGTACGGTATTAACATCCAGTGTTTTGTGTACAGAAAAAGAAAGGGAGGGGGGGCTGGGGGGGAGAAGAAAAGCAAATTAAAATAATAATTGACAAATAAAACCAATAGTATTTACCACCAAATGCTAACAAAGCACAAAGAAATGCATTGGATTTAGTTGAGTGGTTAAATCTGGCCCTCCAGGCACTATCTGTGGGAAAGGAGGGTAGGATTAAAGACAAAACATATAAATACAAAATGAAAAAAAAAATAATTGTGTATCATCTAGTTTACACAAGGAAAAAAAAAAGCCTGCTGGTTTTCAAGAGGCCTTAATTTTGCCCTTCATGCTGTCTTTGTCTAACCATTTGTGAATGCGTGCAGTTTCTGTGCAGTAGTGCGTCTCCTCCTTATCTGCGTGATCAGTCAGAGGGTACACTTATCTTAGGTTCACACTGTTCAGTCAGTCTGTCAGATCTGTCAGGTAGGCTACACTGAAACAGAGTGGAAAAAAACAAAAGACAAATATTAAAAACTTAAACACAATTTTACAAAAAGCTGTTTATGGTAGACATTCATGATGTACAGATCTCAATCTGCTATTTCCTGTTGTTTTTTTTAATCAGAAGTAGCGAAACTTGTCTTTCTTCACAACTTACACAATGTGATTCACATTTGGAGCTCAGGGACTCTGAAATTAGAAACTTTGATGTGTGAGAAAAAATGTGTCTGAATCTCATGTGGAGAAAGGTGTCAAGCTTCATCTCTGCTTGTATGTTTATTGTGTGTGTGTGTGTGTGTGTGTGAGTGTGTGTGTGTGTGTGTGTGTGTGTGTGTGTATGCGTGTGTGTGTGTGTGTGTGTGTGTGTGTGTGTGTGCGTGTGCATGCCTTTCTGTGTGTGTGGGGGATATATGCTTCACAGTATGGGTGCATATCACTCTTCTGTTTAAAGCAGGATGTGGCTACTTTAGCATTGTCTTTATCTTAATATCTCAGGCTTAAAAAGAATGGCTTGTTATTCTCTTTGAGTGTTTATGTGTTGCACCTGCAAAGTGTGTGGCTGTGTACGTGTGAGCCTCTGCCCTGCCACCTACCCACAGCAATTTTGAGTTAAACTTGAATTACAGTAATCAAAAATAACATCTCAACTGTGAAAGAAGGTCAGCGCTTTGCTCTTTTGTCTTTGAGACGGCACTTGTTAAAAAGCAACGAGTAAAAAGGCAAAAGTGAGGAAGAAAAAGAGGAGAAAAACAAAGGCCGCTGTCAGAGATGTCCTTAAACACCTTTCTTATTACAATATGGCTCAGCTAACCTTGAGCATGAAATTATATTTCTTTATAACAAAGAGGTAATTACTTTTATGCCCATCACTGACTTTTTTGTTTAGTTATCCTTGGACTGACTTCATATCAGTGTAATTGTTTGCTGCTTTGAAGGCCTGAGAAATTGTGTTGAAACAAACAGTATAGAAGAAATGTTAGTGATGTTCAACATTCGGTAGACCTGACATGAACACGTGCATCACATCTGAAGGCACCCGCTGCTTTAGAGAGCATGGCCTGTTTTATGCCAGCTCTTACATGCAAATAAACCCACCATTGAAAATCCTCAATTTGCACGATAGCGTCTCCCTATTCTGCTGCCACATTGCAGGCTGAATGTCGCTGAATGTGTAAAAAATAGGCTTTTATGCATGCATGTAAGGCCTAGAGCAGCACAAGTCATCCTTACATGTACCTCCTCAACCTTCCCCTTAAACCTTACTCCCACCTCTTGGCTCCTGGCTGTAAAAGACTCCATACACCCCCCCCCCCCCGGCCCTCTCTTTTCCTTTCTCTCTCTCCAGAGAATCCCCCATGTCTACAATTTTTTAAGAGGAACAGCGTTTTAACATGGTAGGGATTAGCCTGCATATCCCTGGTCTTTACCGCGGCTCAAACAAGCAGGCAAAATGCTCGCTCCATACAAATTGAAATTGGATTTGCCAACTTGACGCCTTAGGTTATAAAGCACGGATATTCATCTAATTGCAACGATACCATGGGGGCGTAATTACACATGTGGACAAACTGTTACGGTGTAATTACTGTGTCATTAACAGGAATAAAGTAAGGTGGAACAAGATCCAGACAACTATGAATATGCATGATGACAAGCCCAATACAGTAAAGCTAATGTTAGTCATTGAGTCATCCAAAAGACCACTGCTTTGTGCTTTTTTTATTGATACTATTTATCGTGATGCAAATAAACTTAAGGTGAGAAAAGTTCAGTTCATACCAAACTAATGAACTCATAATAGGATACAAATACTTCAAGAAAAAATAAAGTCTAATCAATTCCTTTGACAAACATCTTGGTCAATTAGATTTGACTATTTGGTGCAGCTCCATCATTCATCTTCATAACAATGTTGTAAGAGTATAGAATAAAAACTGTAATTATATAATGACCTCAGAGAGTGAATACACCACATACGCTCAGGTCAGACATGTGTCTGTGACTTTCCATCCTTGGTTTTCACTGTTGTCAGAGCAAGCTGAACTTGCAGCTATGTATGTGACCACAGTGGAATCTAAAATGACAAAGGTGTTAAAACCAACATTAGACTTTCAACAAGACAAAACTACAACGGTTATCAACCTGGTCCTGAAGGTTTCAGAGAATTGAGAATGAATGAACCTGTAAGCTGTATCTAAAGCAAACTATCACATGATGTGTAACTCACATCACTTTGACCATTGGTTTCCGACCTGGCGTCCAGAAACAGGAGAAGAGTTGAAGCTGAAGCCGGCGAACAGCTGTACTGAAATGTGCCCACTTGTCAGTTAATTCAGCCATACCCCTCATTACACAAATGCATAACTCTTTTCATATATGAAATCAAAATGGATGAGATACTTCTCAACCTGTAGTGTGTGCCAATAAGGAAATTAGCTGTTCGGACCAAGTTTGATTTTGGCATTAGGCGGGTCTTCTGTGGCTTTTGCAGCTAGCCTTTAAGTGGACACCCAGGACTGCAGGGTCCTCAGGGTGTTCCTCAGGTCAGTCTGCTGTCAGATTTCATTAAATACATTAAAGTACATTGCCTTCAGTTTGCTGCAATATCCTGAAGAAGCCAAGCCTGCTGTGAATGCATCAGATGGTGAAGTCAAAGAAAAGCATTATTTGACAGTCCAGTCAAATTTGCTGTCGCGCTTTGAGTTATTTGTTCAGTTTTGAAAGGAAGCTTTGCAATGTAAACAGTCAGATCAACTCATTAAACTTGTCTGGGCCAGCAGCCAGTTTATTGGCTAAAAAAATAAGAAAATAAACAAGTGAACACAATCAGGAAAAGCGAATGAAACATCCTAGCCCTGTTATCTATACAGGGTGTTCAGCTTTACCTTTGTTAGAAACCTGCTTAAATTCAAAGGCAGATGTCCATACAGTGGAATAAAAAACACGAACAGAGTCTCTGTAATCGTTACCGGTGCTTACCAAAGACAAAGCAGGCAGCTGAGCTGATCATGAGGAGTCAGTATAATGTCAACATGTTCCTGCACATGGCATGGTCCATTTAAATTCAAAGTAAAAATAAATCCAGACTAACACTGGGGTGTTAGCCTTTTGACTTAATGGTTTAATAGAAATATAGCATCAGGTTTTAGCAGAGATATTTAGAGCTCCTCCTGCTGACTGGTGGCAGCATAGTTTATAAACCACGCCTCCTCCATGTTAACAGATGGAACATGTATCAAACTTTAAAGTCAAACCTGAATCCAGGCGGGCTTTTTATGATGCAGATTTATGTCCAAGTCTTCAATTTTCTGAGTTTCGTTTCATGAGTTGTGCAGATGTAACGTTGTGATCGACCGCTTCTTTAAAAAAATGGTGCTCCTAAAACTAACAAAACAGTCATTCAACTTTCCATAACTTAGAGTGTCTGCTCAACAACAATTTAAAAATGTGTCCTGCAGTGGACTCTAGCGATTAGAGGGATCTTTGACATTTTATTGGTCATTTGAATACATGCTTTTTTTGTGTGTGGAAGAGGCGTGGCTTCACATCTGTGGTTCCACCTGCAAGCTCCTTTTATGGGCGTGTCTTAGCACTAAATAATATCATCTGCATAATGTGTCACTTTAGTACAATGGAAGATGATGAAGATGCCATGTCCGTTTTATATACAGTCAATATGCAGAACAATTGAATTAGCACGCTGACATCTTAGTGAGTAAACTCAGAATCCAGGGTCTAAGTCAGCAGACAATACTTTAAAATGAGGCCATTCCTCTGTGAGAGTGCGCCATAATATACGAGTGTAAAACTGTGTGCATTAAAAAATAATGAATTATGTCTGTAATTTTTCCCGTTTCTCCCGTCTGCATAAATTACTTTCTTTGTAATTGACATCCGTTCCTCTTCTATTTCCCCCCTCGCACTATTCTTCTTTTCTCTATAATCAGAGAACTCAGCGGTTACAAAACCTGAGCTTTCTACCCCCCACTCAATTGTAGGAGTCTGGCCTGTCATATCTGTATTTTTTATGTGTCACCAAACTTAAATAGACAGTCATTGTGTTACAGGCACATTCATTCCCCAAGCTGTATTTTTGTACAGTAGGTCAGGACTCTGGTGTCTGGTAAATGATAAAAGTTCTATTCAAACGCACTAATTGTCAGTGTGCCGCGCTGATTGACATGTCTCGGATAAATGCAGACTTAGTATTTTTGTACACGCTTGCACAATATAAAAGGCCAATTTATTTCTCTGTTCTTCTTTCTCTTATTTCGCGCACAGTTCATTTGATTTCTCTCTTCTTTTCTCGCTCTCTCCCTCTCTCTCCTCGCACGTCTCTCAGACTCAATTTGTAAATATTACCCATGGTGGGAATTAGCCCAGGCTTTTTAAGATATTTTAAAATTCCAATTTTATTCCGACGAGTGTGTTTGATCGAGGGAAGGACTGTGAGCCTCCGTTTGCTCCTCAGTATTCCTGGGTGGCTATCAGTGGCTAGCCTTGTCCTTATGAAACATTTATCAGCCTGTTTTATGTCTTAATGATCACGTTAGGATTCCCCGCTTGGTTATGAAGCCGCGACAGAGTGAGAGAGAGAGGAAAAAAAAAATGGACTGTTGAGAGAGTGAAGGAGAGGTGATGAGAAAATGACACGAGCAATCCAGGAGGGAGAGACGGAGAGGAGAGAAAGAAAGGCAGAGATGACAGGGCATCACATTCCTCAGTAAACAGCGTTGCATTATGCCATCCACTCTTTTCAACTCCAAATCTTTGCCAAAACATAGCTTACCTTTCTCCTGGAACAAGCTTCCCTGACTCACACAGACACACACACACACACACACACACACACACACACCTGCACACCTACACACACACCTCCCTCCTCTTCTGTCTCTCCTCCATTCCTTTTTATGTTTTTATAATTAAAACATAATATTTATCTTTCCATAACAGAAGGCTGCCTTCTTACTCCGTCAGGTAGACTGTTTGCATATTAATATTCTTAATACATCAACAAGCTATCTCCTCCAGTGTCACTGCAAAAAAAAAAAAAAAAAACTGAGCAAGAACAGAGAAAGAGAAGGTGACTCACAGATACCACCGTTTTGAAATGTTGGAAGAAACTTAACTTGATTGAGCATGCAGCAGAAGAGACTCCAAAGTAAAAAAGAAAAGAAAAGAAAGCAAAAGAGAAAGAAAGACATAAATCAACATCGCTGTCACAACTTGTGCCTGTGTTGGATAGTGTTTACCCAGTCTCAACCTCAGGATGCACATAAAAATGCACAGATCCAAAGCTAAACAAACATTTGCTCCCTCCTTCAGCCGAGTGGACAAAAGCTAAAGTCGACACAGGCTAAAAAAGTTTCCCTTCGTTTGATTGTTTATGTGTGTGCTTAACAGAAGGATGGAGGGATGGAGGGGAGGGCAAAGCTGAATGAGGGTGCACGCCAAGTTCCTTTTCTCTGTCCGGTGACAGCTGTCCGACTCCGTCAATGCTGAATTCCTGTGAAATGAGGCAGGGCTCTCGGTCAGGGAATGCAAATGGATGGCACTGGATGGTAGGCGTCTGAGCTGAGCCGGGCCGGGTCTGCGGGATGAGAAGGGGGGAGTGGAATGCGTGTTGGTGGTGGTGCTGGGTTTTGTTTGAAGAAGTCAACTTGGGCATGGTTGGGGTTCCTCTTCTGTGTGTGAAAGAGCAGAAGAATACATTGACCTTTGCCTCATTAAAAATGGAGGGCCAGGCATGTGATACCACGACTGAGGAATCTCTTGCTTTTTTTCTCTCTCTCTCTCTCTCTCTCTCTCTCATCTTCCCAACTTTTTTTTAACCTCTCTCTCTCCCTCCCTCCTTCTCTTCTCCTCTATTTTTCCCCCTCGCTCTGTCATTCATTTTCGCCGCTCTCCCTCCTTCCCTCTCAATCTCCTCCTCTTAACCCCATTGACAGGTCCCATAAAAAGGCTTTTGTGTCAACATCAGGGTGCTGACATGAGAGCAGAAAGCGACATGAAAAATGTGCTTTTTTTTCTTAGTTGTAGCTATCTCCTCATCACCAAAGAGAGAGAGAGAGGGAAGAAGAGGGGGGGAAAGGAAGAAGGAGAGGGAGACGCAAAAAAAAAGGGTGGAAAAGTGAGGGAGGGATTAAATCCAGGGATTAAGATCTCTGAGCTTTCGTTTTTTTTCACCCTCTCCCCCTGCCACATTCCAATTGTTCTTAAAATATTTGGCAATGTCAATTAGTAAGTGAGCAGAGCTAGCTGATGAACACAATTTTCCAGGCGACTGAGCACCCTATTGTTGTGGAGCGAACAGCAGATTTCTGAGGTCATTATCATTCCCTGTTAGCCGTGCCCAGCTGCTCTCCTCTTGGCTCCAGCCAAACTCTGCTCTCCTCTCTCCTCCACCCCTCCTCCTGCTCTTATACATCTTCTCTTCTCTCCTTTCCTCTCCTCTTCTTTCCCTCCCACCCTCCTGAACTGTGTTCACCAGTTCAGAGCTGGTTGATAGCAGGCAGCAACAGGGGGCCTTCAACAAGAGGAAGGATGGGAGGAGCCGGCTGGGGTGGTGGGGAGAAGGGAGGACAGAGTTAGATGGATGTATTGCAAGAGAGGGTGAGGGGGGGAATACAGTAAAAGAAAATGAGTGAGGGAATGAGGGGGTTAAGGAATAAAAACAGAGAAGGACATGCAGGGGGAAGTGGTCGAGGAGTGTGGTTTCTCGAATCAGGCGACTGAACACAAGAGGGAGCATTCAAAGAGGGGAAGAGGAAGGAGATTATCTGATATTGTAGTCCAGACTTCTTGTGACTTGGAATCACAGGGTTCATATATATAGGCGACGCTCTCTGAGCCTCCTCCACTGTGTCAAACACACACAAAAAAGGTGTGTGTGTGTGTGTGTCGGGACCAGCTGCTTCAAGTATGAAAGAAAAAAAAAAACAATGAGAAGGAGAAACTTCAAAGGCCTTTCTTACAATGGCTAAATCATTCAAAAAGTCAACATATTTAGAGCACTGAGGTCTTCATCAGGGCATACAAAGAAACGCGTGAGGACACGCCTACAGTAAATCAATGACAGCCAATAGCAGGCTTCCTCTTTCTCACAGAACCAAACAGAGCCAACATTTTTTTTTTTGATATTTATTTTGAATGTATTTCAATCTATATATTTCTGATTTTTGGTTTCTCTTTCTTGTTTTTCATTTGGTGAAACTACCTTCACCTGTCCTATCTTTCTCTTCTTCATGCGACCGCCTGTCATTGGCTGTCATTGATAAAGAAAGTAAGGTGGAACAAGTGATGATGTATTTATGGAAGCCAAACTGGAAGTAAATTCGCCATGGGTTCGAACGAGAATTCACCTGTAGGATTGTTGTATTGGATTTCGGATCATAGCAGAAAATAAGCTCTGTGTCAAACACATGTTTCTGATGCGTAGCTGTTTAGTTCAGCGGGATAATCTTTACAGATGAACAACATGTATATGAAGTTTGAAGAGTTGATGCAGCCGAAAGAAGTAAAAATCTAATGTGATGCTGCAAGCTAACTACACCGCGGTCGGTTGATTTTAACGTCACGACTGTTATGCTTCATCGATCTAATCAGCAGTTTTGACAAACTAGTGAAACTAGCTTAATAAATTGTTTTTTAAGCTAACATTTACACATTTTCATGACGTTTATTGTCTGCGACAACCACTGTAGTCTCATTTAGCCACTTGTTAGCAATTGCCGTTTCAAAAACTTTAAAATTCACAGGGGGGGGGGTCTTAGCTAACGTCGTTCCTCTCTTTAGCTTGTGTTTACGACAGACCTTATTTCAGGTGTCTAACTACAAACCCATTCAAATTCCACATTGACTTTTAGAGTTAGGAACCCATGGCGCTAAAATGCTAACTCACTTCCTGGTTTTAGGACTCGTTCCTGCGCTAGTCTATACTTTTGGCTTCACCGCAACGGTCTAAATAAGTTGGCTTTTTTACAATTTAGCCATACTGAAGACCTGTTCAGTGTTTCACTCCTCATTTTTACATGTTTCATGCTGGGTGTGTTTGGTTTCTCCCCTTTTTGTGTGTATCACATTTTCCCCTGTTTTCCAAGAGCACCTGAAACATTTTTACATTTCGTTTTCATCTACTTCGCCCACATCGAACAACCCCTCACCCCCTGTTTTTCTCTATACAAAACCAACTTGAGGTTTTAGGTAACAGGACACGTTGCATGCATTGGTGGTTTACTCTCTGTGCAGTGTTTAGCATAAGTGCATGACACTTTGGCAGCAGTGCGGAGAAAAATTTGAATTAATAATGTTAATGTGCTGAAAAATGTTCTTTCTTTCAAAAGAAAGACGTTATTGTCTAGAGAGGCCCAATTAAAAACATCACACACGCTGTACTTGAAGCTCTTATCAGAAACATATTGATATAGGACTGTAAGTGCATTGAACATGATGCAGTTTAGATCTAAGATTGAAAACTATAAAAAAAAAACACCTGCCTGCTGTTACTCTTTTATTGGTTTTCTTTTTACAAAGCACAAAGATTTCAAGTATCTGCATCCAAACATCTGAAGCATTTGTTCCTTTTTTTTTTGTGCATGAAAAGATGAAAGATCCTTTTTTTAGTCAAAGTACAAAAAGAAGAAAAAAACAAGTGGAGGAAATCAAAAATCCCTGACTTCTTCACACTTGCCAGTTGTACATCTTAATATGTTCCCAGAGGCTTTTTTCACCCTCTTCCCCCTCCTCCTCCTCCTCCTCTATTCTCCACCTTATTGCACCCCTAACACCATCACCAAAAACCACCTTCCACCCATGGGTGCCCTCCCTCCTTTCATCCCTCACACGTCATCCATTTGACAGCAGATTTACACATCTTGGAAAGCAAAAATTGTGAATTGTTCATCCATTTTTCGTTATTTGCTGCAGTACGAGTGAAAGCCAGTAAACGTGCAGTGTGACACTTTCCTAGGAGCTCAGTTCAGCCCTCTGTTTTTTCTTGTCTCAGTTGTCCAACCTGTAGAAAGTTAGTGTAAGTTAACACTGGTTGTTCGTGGGTGTCTGTGTTCCTCTTGGTGTGTGTGTGTGTGTGTGTGTGTGTGTGTGTGTGTGTGTGTGTAAGAGAGACAGAGTAAGAGAGAGAGAGAGGAGGAAGACAGCGAGTGAGAGAAGTGAAAAAGGGTGAGCGGCATCAAAGCGTTGCTCTCAGCTGCAGCTGCCAAGCTTCCTCGTCCCCAGTTAGCAGCCATCCAGCTGTCAGGCTGCGCGAAGAGGAAGAGAGGGGGGAAATCTCTCACCAGCCATATGGTCCCCAGTTCTGTCGGAGACACTCCACGCTCCGTGGGCAAATGGCAAACTCATATATCTAATCAACACTCTTAATATCCAGACCTGAGACCAAAGATATTTTCAGAGGCTTGCCTTTCAACAGCATGGCTAAAGGATAAAGAGTATATGGAGTCTGTCCAAGCCTTTAGAGTATGCGTTGGTGGTATTATGTGAGCGTAATAATCACTGCGCACAGGTCAAACAGGTTACACTGCAGTGGACAGAAAAGGCTTGTTGATCTAATATTGCTCTTCAAGGATGATGATGATTCTTTCGTTGATAAAAAAAAAAAAGGCTAAATAATCTCCTGAAGCAGCTGCTCACTAGTTTGTAGCAACCAACCAGGAATGAATAGAACATTGTTTGGGAATACAGCTGTGAGTTAATACACATTTGAGTGAATGTGAATGTAGTATATGAGCGGGCGGAGCTGCACAGTCTCAAAACACTTTATGGTTCTTAGGCCTGCTTAATTACATGCATCCTTACACTCGTTCTGCTTTTCCCCTTGACTCATTTGAAACATGCTTTTGATAGACTATTATAGATTATCTGAAAATGGTCATCCTGACTCGGCCTGAGTGCTCAGTAAACTTTGACCTGCTACGCTCCGAACGATCGCCTCTTACTCCAACTGACACACTATCATGTGTGTCAGGTGTACAGAGGCTATGGTCTTCGCCACTGTGGCCCTGGGTTTGAATCCGACCTCTGACCTTTGCATGTCATTTTTTAAATTTTTAATTTTTTCAATTGTCCAGACCCTTAAAAGATGAAAACAATCCCACTTTGTAGATGTTTTTTTTTTTTTTTTTTTTTTTATCGCACACACAACAAATTCAGTCATGGGCCTGTTGACTCAGGCAGATATGAATCTCAAAATTCTCTCAACACCTCACTGGTGTGTCATGAAACATATTCAAGACAGTAATATGTGCCTTGGATTGACTTGAACCCTTCTTTTAGACGAGCAGAAGCTGTTAGCTGTATCACAGCTAGCCCCAGAGAGCATGAGCTTGAATATGGCTTTGTGTTGTATCTGTTAGCGGGATGCTACACCTGCTCGTCTAATCCTGGCAGGCCTCTGCCTCCAGTCTCTCCGGCTGCAGAGTTACGGGCGCCTTATTGCACTGAATCACGGGGAGGTTTGTCGGCATTACAGCGACATCACTGTGTAAAGCTTGGAAAAAAAACCATCCCCCCCTCCTGGTTGTGACTGAAGAGCGCACATCCCTCCCCGGTTCAGCAAACAGCTATTAGCGTACGAAAGGAGCGTGTAGCCTGCAGTGGAGGTTGTGGATGTAGTAATTGGTATGTGTGGGAGAGAAAGATAGATAGAAACAAAGACAGAGAAAGTGGAGGAGGTAAGACAGCGTGAGAAGGAGAAGTGGAGAGAGATTTAAATCGAATTGAAGTACGGACGGGGGCAGCTGGGGTAAGAGGGGAAGAAGGGGAGTTACCCAAGTCCTACAAATCTTTGCTCAACCCAACAACCTGAAGCAGAGCCTATTAAAAGCAGGGAGAGCTGGCTGAGATAGCAGCTGAGATGGATACGGCAGCAGCAATGGTTTGGAGGGACAGTAACTTTAATGGCCCCACTGGGTTTTTAATGAGTGTTGTGCCCCAAACAAAACGAGCTAATTAGTGTTATCATCCATATATCAGACCCTACACACACCCTTGCATTCTGAGACAGACGCGCACACACACACACACACACAGCTGTACACACTCACTAACATTTTTGAGCTTGTATTTTTGTCACATACTGTATTTCAGATTTCTTCTGCACAAGAGACCAAATTGAGTTTTTTCTATTATCAAAAGTCCAAATTTAACCATAAAGGAGTCACTACGTCCTTCTTCACGTTTGATTGTCTCAACCTATGCGGTTTCACTCTTTTACAGATCTATTTCATCCTATTTCCTCTTGAAGAGATTCCCCCCCCCACTGTATTCCTCCGACACACAAACAAACGGCGTCAAACCCCGTAAGGGCCGTGCCCTGTTTGTGAGAGGACCGATTATGTCTACACTGGTTTAAAAGCAGGATAACAAAGCCATGAACAGGCATTTGGAAAAAAACAGAAGAAAGGGCTCAAGCCAATATCCCAGCATTTGGACACAAGCCGTTGTTACCTGCACATAAGCCGCGTGTTTGTCACGCCATCGCCTCTGGTTGACCACGCCGCCCCACCAGCCCCGCACTTTATTTCTCTTGCACTAAGCCTATTATAAAATCAATAAACAATTGAGCTTTTTTTTCCCTGGTCCTTTTAAATCTTTTTCTCCTCTATATATCCTCTGAGATGAAGGGGAGGCATGCATGCAGCGGCAGCGTGGAGAGCACGCAGAGGGGGGGGGGGAGTAAAGGAAAAGAGGGGAAACTGTGCAAAGCTTAAAAAAACCCTTTTTTTCTGTCAAATTCTTGAAGTCAAGTGAGTTTTTAACTAACTGATGTCCCTGTCGGAGTTATTATATAATCATTTATATTCATGCTTTGAGCTTTTAAGACCGGCTTCTGACCCTCAGATCTCTCACTTAAACACAGTCATGGGAAAGGGCACATCTGATGCACATGAGCGTGTTTAATAAAGAGGCTTTGTGTACAAACAAGGAAATCATTTCCAAGCCCGACTGAATATTTGCTGTACTGTAACTCAGGATAAAAACTCACGTTTGTATTTGGACCGCATGCTTCAAGGTAAGGTTCAACGTTTTCAACTGGAGTTTCATCAACTTCCGTCACATCGTTTTACAGAACTTTTCAAGTTTGTTTGGATATCGAGAGCTCATGAGAATGATTGAGGGATTTTTAATTGTCACATTTTCGAAATGTAATAACCCTTGAGTTGATAAAAATCAACAAACACCAAGTCTGACAGCTGATTTTCAAATTAGGCATCAAAAAATGTTGCGCTCACAGATTTTAATTCCCTCTGTCAGTTTAAACTCATATTTCAAACTCAGCGGTGGGGAGATGACAATACAAACTTCTTTTTATTCCACCAGTCAGAGAAGTTGGAAATTAGAATGTCTGCTACAAAGCTCCATCCCCCCCCCCCTTTTCCTTTATTCTTCCCAGTTTCCAACTCCTCACTTTGTTTACTTCTGGAGACTTCTTGGAGCGCAGATACAGTAATTATCAATGATCAAAAAAACAGCACAGGTTTTTCTGCTGATACTTTTGATGTATGCATGACATTGTTTGTTGCCACATCATCAGCAACACAGGACGCAAGCAATTTGTGGGAAAAAAGAGTTTTTTTCCAAACATGCTTTGTAGACAGGAGGGAGTCTGTCTCACAGATTGTGACCAAAAGTGATGATCATTACAACAGCTGCAGATGATATATTTTCAGTCACATGCTTTAATAATGTAAGCAGGGGCGTGTCCGCACTGTCTCGACTATATAGTGACCCAACTGGGACACTGACCTTTGCTGGGTTGGCATAAAGTTTCTAGCTCCACTGATCATGTCCACTTTGAAGTAACGCAGGAGAACGGCAACAAACATTTCTTCTCAGCTTATTTTTTTAGGAGTCAAACAGCTGTTGTTTAAAGTCACAATTGCATTGCATGTAAACTCTTATGCATGGTCAGACCTCTAAAAGTACAACCCCGATTTCTAGGAGGGGGCCCATGCCACCCCTCTGGACACGCCCCTGACTATACTGAATCATCCGCATGTTCTCTCGCTGACAGGCGCTCACTTATCCAGCATGCTGGCTGTATACAGTGGCTGGACTTTTGACTGCAACAGATTTCAGCAAGCTGTTGGTTGCATCATCTTGGACTTTATTCTTCAAGGGAGCGTCCATCTTGGCTGACCCTCCTTTCAACATGCCTGCTATTGGCTGACCCTGTTCTTAACCAAGTTCTCATTGGCCAGCAACTCCGGTCCCCTTTCCTTTGAGCCAAGCCTCGATTGGATGACTCGAAAGATCTCTGGATGGTCGACATGAGCATAGATGTGGACCATCATGGTTCCCTTTCCCTGGTTGCCATTTGGTCCACAGAGACAGGCCCCACAAAAACCAGTCGTGGTTTCTGGACGAGCATTTGGCCGGCTCGGTGATATTCCCTGGGTTTGTCCCCATCAGAGACCCTGTGTGGGCCGCTGGTGGTGACTGTGCTTCAGGCAGCATGGTGTGGCCATGTGTGTCACATCCCCCCATGTCATCCCAACAGACGGAGGGCTGTATCATGGCTATCGTCCTGTCACACTTGGATGATGCCTCTTGCCTCAGAGTTTGACAGTGACTTGCCATAGTGACAATTACCATCAGAACCAGCTTTCTTATCCACCTGGTTCAAAAGGTCCGTGTGCTTGAGATTGGCAGGCGTTTAATTCTGCCTTCCTACTGCTGTCAGTTATTCCACAGCTCCATTTATGTTTCCACAGCTCTTCTTTTTTTTAAGTATGTGCCTGTTAAACATCCAATCCTTTTCACATCAGTGCTGTTCAAGAAAGACCGAGCTCAAAGTTCAGCTCACACACAATATCAACAACACTTCATGTTCTTACTTTTGACACCAGCTGCACAGATCGACTCTCTCATAGTAGAGCCTCCTTTTTTTCAATCTCTTCGTCTTTTAGTCATCATTTACTCACTTTAACTCAATAAAGGCAATAAACTTTATACTCATACCATGTTTTACAGGAAAGGACAAAGGGGCATGACCTAAACCATGAATAATAATTAATGCACTTTCATCAAATATTCTTATTAATTGCTCTTCACTTAAAGCTTCTTTGAGGAGTTTTTACACTGATGCATCTATATAACTCTATTTATAAATTCTGTACAGTTGTTTTAATTCTTGAAAGCGCTGCTGTGGGGAGGTGTCAGATTGCATACACACAGCTGGAAGAGCCTCTTTTTTTTTCATTTTTAACACCACTAGTTTTTCATAATCATATTTACAATGAAAACAGGTGCTTAGTGTATAACTTAGCCTATGGACTACAATAGTGGTTCCCAACCTTTTTTTTCCTTGAAATTCCATCAAACCTTGAATATCCTTGAAATCTAAGTTTGGACACTTTTGTAACTTGGTACCTCAGAACATGAATGGAGAATGAACTACTCCACAAGTTCTGGTTCATGTGTTGCAAATTGACTCGTTCAGTTTCCCCGCTGACTTAAAATGTGAACAGGATCAATGGACGGGATCATTTGAAGCATTCAGGCACAACACTGTTTCACATCTTGATAAGTCTGTACATGAAGCAGGCAACTCCAGTCCCAGTTTGCGTGGCTTCTTGCTGCCATGTCACACCTCCATTCACCAAGAGAGCTCGAGAGAAAGAAAGCCACGATGTAAGCATTCATGGTCGCTCCCTTTACTCCCTGTGTCTTGCTCCGTCTTCCCCTTATTTCCACTGGGAGGAACACTGACCTCATTTGTGAGGACAATAACCCCCTTGACTTTGGGGATTAAGACATGAAACCTTTGTGGATTAATTAGGTTCAGAGCTGAATTCATTTTGTCGCCATGGAAGGCAAAGAGAGAACGAGGAAAGAGGAGGATATGGGCTGTAGGCTCCATTATAAATTTGCTGTTTGCCCAGATAGATATATTAAAAACAAATGTCGAGGCTGATCACATTTAAATCCCCCAACATAATGGAACTGCATTTGTTCGCTGGGCTAAGCATTACCCTGGGAAGTGGCAGCAGCACAAACTGTAAAATCACAGCAAGCATTATGGAGTCTTATACATCAGTGCTGACTTCAAACCATAGGGTTTTGCAAGTGTGGAGACAGTGTTAGCCTGCTGAGCTTAACTCTTTGGCAAGGTTACACATGCAAATATGATTTGCCGGACTAGCTTCAATCCGCAATAGGCTGGAGCCTGAATCTGTGCATTCACGGCTCTAGATCTACTCTTAAGCTTGTCACACATAATGTAGCAAGTAGCAGTCCTGACAATGCCGCAGGAATCACATTATCTCAGTTGTCTTGGTAACAAAGCAAAGTGTTTGTTTTCCAAGATGGGGTGCAATTGCAATTTAGACGGTTTACACCTATTGTGTTGTTTTTTTTTTCTGAATCAAGAGCATATGTTGTTGGAATATATCTTTAGCTCGCAAAAAGGAGCTGTTAGTTCGATGTTTTGTTTACAAAATAACAAAGGTGTTTTTCTTTCACCAAAGGCACAACAGAAGACGTGTTAATGCACGTTTCATGTCATCTCGCTGTAAATAAAAGCGACTGTTGTCTTATTAGAGTAACACCTTCTGAATGCGACAGCCTCAGGTATAGTGCCCTTATGGACCAAGTGTTGAACATGTGCTTGATGAGATGCCTTCCTCACTTTCATTTACAGCTTTTCTAATCAAGCTCCGTCTCGTCATGTCAGCCAACCGCCTTACATTTTTCATCTGCCCTCAAGTTAACATTGCCCGACAGCCCACACAGGAAGCATATGTTTATTTTCATGATAAGGTTGTTAAAGTGTGTGAATGTCTCTCTTATCCTCTCAGTGTTGCCTTGTAAAAAATAAACCTTCACGTGTGGATCTTAGAGAGAGTCATTCCCAGATCTACATTAGGCCAATGATTCCTGCACATAACCCCCCTTCTACAAAGTTGGGACATTGTGAAAATGAATTTAAGAACACAATGCAGTGATTTAAAAATCCTTGAAACCTTCTGTTTCACTAAAAATAGCACAAAGACAACAGATCAAATGTTAAAATTAAAAATGTCCAAAAACCCCAAAAGTCCAATTTTGAAAACCAAAAACATGTTGCAAAAAAAGTTGGGACAGCTGCAACACAAGACTGGAAAAGTTGTGAAATGCTTAAAATCAAACACCTGACAGAACATCTCACAGTTTAGAAGATTTAAGTGACGACGTTTAAGTGACCTGATAAATGGGTGTAAACATCCTCGAGAGGCTGAGTCTATCTGAAGTAATGTTGGAGAGGGTTCATCTCTCAGTGAAAGATTTTGCTTGAAAATAGTGAAACATTTGGGATTATCACTGAAAGACTCAAAGAATCTGAGGAAATCTTTGTATGAAGAGGGTACAATCACAAACCAATAATGAGGTAGACCGTGATGTTCTGGCCCTCTGATAACTCTGCATTAAAAACAGACATGATTATGTTGTGGACATCACTTCATAGGCTCAGAAACATTGTCTGTAAGAACAATGCAAGCTGAAACGTTGCCATTCAAAGAGGGAACTGGTTCCAGAAACTCAGCTGCCTTCTCTGGTCCAGAGGACAGGACATGTGGAAAACTTTCCTGAGGACTGACGATTAAAAATGGAAATCTTCAGATGAGGGAGCATGAGTTCACATGGCGTGGACAGTCTGCACATTTTTTATTGCAACATTTTTCTGAACCATACACGTTTTGGAGCAACAAACAGCAAAGAGTCTTTCCTCATCCAATGAACTAACCAAGGACACCAATGTCCCCGAGTGAACACTTTTTGTAGACTTTAATGCAGCAATGTGTTAAAGTACCATCTTTTAACCCCTCGAATGCGATCCGACAGCGCAGAGTTAGCTTCTTCCCTCCTGAGGACACACGTTTATCCTGAGCTTTCATAAAGAGAGGCTCACATTTCTCCCCAGTGGTCTCCCTCATTTCTCCAGTCCTCTATCTTAAGACATGGAGCTAAGTCGAGGCTAAGCCACAAGCCATCCTCAGGAGGGGACGGATCGGCCAAATGCCACCTCTCCTGGCATAGGCTTGCAGGTAAAGTGTAATCATGCCGGCACAGTACTCTCAGGACCAGAATCAGGTATTTCCTATTAGACACAGAGATGAGGAGTGGATTTTCAGGAGGAGGATGGCAAAGCTGGTTTGGTCAATCCTCCCTCCCTCTCAATATCTCAGTCATGCTCTCTGCCTCTTTTGTCCCTCCTTCATAGCCTCCTGATCCTGCAGCCCGACACCCCCCCCCCCCCCCTTCACATTTCTACCTGTTTTGTTGGTACTTGACAAGACTGGATTTTGTCTTCCCTGGCATCCCCTCTTTTCATCTTTTGCAGCGAAGGGCAAAATGAGGATGAGGGATTGAAAGTTTGTGGAGGAAAGTTTTTGGAGGACGTTTCTGGATTATGTTCACAAGGCACAAGCTGCTCACAGTGTGAACATGGCACGTTGTCAATGAGATCTATTTCCATGACGATTATTTTTATACTCCAACAATCAGGGAGCCGACAGCACAGTACCACGGGAGGAGGAAAAAAAAAACTCTTTCTTCCAATTCGATACACCCTCTGTAACATTTTAGCTGTAAATACTAACAAAGCCATGAGGGAGAAGATAGTGACAAGATATCAACCTTCTCTTCTGGCATCACAAATTCCCATTCCAGCTTAACTAAGTGTCCTGTTGAGTTGTCAAGTGTAAGTGCACCGAACCTCAGGCTGCGTGCGTCTTCTGATCGGATGCTCTCCACTGCTCAGTGTTGCGGTAAATGCAACATCTGATGGCTTTCTGAAATGCGGCGTGTTGGACAGGTGAGATGCTGCAGCTAGCGTCACTTTTGAGATGCGAGTTAGCACCATGTCACCCATCCCCATCTGTAAGCTTTCAAGAATGTGTGTGCGCGCATGTTTCCGAGAGTCTTCAAACAGGTTTTATTCCACCGAGTGTCCAAGAGTCATCATGAAAACTCTTTGTTAAAGAAAAGAACATTTGTACGGTCTATCAAGAGTATGGCAACCAAACAACTTATTTGGAATTCGCTGCCATATTCAGTGTCACCATTTGACTCTGTGCTTGGCAGACTCAAACAGGGTGCAGATTGAGAGACAGTGTCACATGGAGAAGGAAAAGTCCTGCCTCCTTCAGCTGCCATTGAGACGTCTTTTGCTACCAATCGTTTCCAGTTATTCAAACGTAAAAGAGCTGACCAGATGCATTTACCTCCTGCTTTACATGAAGTCAATGACAACCGACAGCCCAAGTCAAATGCTCCAGTACCTCCCAGTGCGTGTATATAACTCATCTCCCTGTGTCTTGCGTGCTCAGTGGGCTGTTGGAGGGCTTTCCACAAGACAGAAGGGCTTGGCTGCAGAGTGGGGCGAGAGCCAGGCATCTTGATGATTTTTTCGGGGTGCATCACCATCTCTCTGAAAGTGCCAAGTGTGCACCAAGGCCATGCCATTCGCTGTAGAGAGTGTGTGATAGGGGCACGCCATCTCCCATCTCTTCCAGGCATTTCTTAGTATCCGAAACAAAGATGAATCTGGTTGCCACATTAAAGACAAACGCTGTGATTTCTGCGAGCAGTAGAATTGTAATTCAGTGGAGCCGTAATGAATGCAGTGAAATGGTGGTCTAGTGAAACATTTTGTGAACTCGATTAGAGGTGCTAAACCATTTATTTGTGAAGTCTGTTATTGCAGACATAATTTGTGGTGGCAGCCCAGTTTACCTAATTTTATTTATGTATTCCCTCGGTCAACGTTGTGTCGAAATGAATGTAGGATTTGTCTTATTTGGGAGCAGTAAAGCCACGACTTCGTTTGCAACAAAAAAAATAAATGCATGTGACGATGCTCTGTGTATTAACTAATCCATTCAGTTTACTGTTTCCATGAAGACTAGTCAAATAAAATCACGCATTAATCTAAATAAGCTCAAATGAAGCTGTCTGCTTGAATTGTATAAACTGATAAATTGTCATGGAAGGTGCGTCCCTTATTTTAAAAGTCTTACATTTACAGCTTTGTTCTCCCGTGGTTCAACCTGCAAAGCTCATGCAAATCTTATTTCACCTTTGTTTTCCTCTTTTTCCGTCCCCCTCCTTCTTTCTCTCTCCAGCCTAAATTAACGCCACATAACGCCGATCGATGGATCCCTGCTAATCGCGTTAGACATTTTGTTTTAAAATACCAGCGCCCAGCTGGTGACTCCTCGCACTCATCTGTTTGTCTCTGTTGTGCTGATCCCTGTGTCTCTTTCTCCCTTCCCCTTCCTTTATCTCTCTGTTGCTCATTTTCTACCTCTTCCCATCCTTTCCTCCCTCCTTTTCTCCTTTTCTCCTTCTCTCCTTCTCTCTCTCTCTGCATCTCTTTCTCTCCACAGTGTGTTTGCTCTCCAGGCTGGAGGGAGGGGTGGCTGACAATTTGGCCCCAATCCTAGGTATCACATATCTGACCATATTTCAAGCCCAAATGAAGGATGTAAAAAAAGAAAAAAAAATCCTCTTTTCGCTTTAAAGGTCAGACATTAGTGCTGGTAAAAATTGATCTGTGGATTTATGAATTTAGCCCTGTTGTTGGGGCTCCTTTGTAATGGAAGATTCAGTGGGGGAAGCTTAACATTGCATTGTTTTGCTTTGACAACGCAGCCACGAGAGCCCGTGCAGCTGTTCCCCATGCTCACAATGGCAGATTAATTAACACAATCATGTGGCGCTGGCTCGGGCTCAACAGCCAGGTCTGCTCAGGGATAGATAGGTAAATCCTATACATGCATTTCCAGACGACCAGTGAACGTTCTTGTGAAGCCGCGCCATAACTACATAGATGTGGTCGCTGACTGGTCAGCTGTAAGCTTAAAATGAAGGTTGGACTGAGGGATCTTTTGCTAATTGCACTGATGTTAGAATTGTGTTGTGTGTCAGTGTTTGTGAGCTATTTCTGTCTGTGAATCTTTTGCATTTGAGGATTTATTTTGCTTATGCAACTGTAATGATATAAAGGCATCTTTAAGTGGCTGTACATTTCAAAAAATTCTATAATCGCTCTCAGAAGTGTGTTTGTGCAGCAAACATGTGCCCTGTGTTTTTTCCTGCATCCATGCAAACGTATTTTTGTCTGCATGCTGATGTGCACATTTTATACATGGAAATAACCGTATGACAATGAGCCTGTGTGTATTTATCTACACACATGTGTTATGTCAGGATATGTGTGTGCGCGTGTGTGTATTCCTGCTAGACCCTCCTCCCATCAAGCCGGTCTGGAAAAGCTGTCGCCATTAGACGGAGCCCCTCTAATTATGATTCTGCTGGTCCACCCATCTCTCTTACTTACTTAGTTCCCTGACATTTTAAACTGTCTATTATGCGGCCTGGCTTTCAGGTGCAATACTGTGTAAATGGCAAGTCAAAAAATTATGTAACTTTTACGTACAGTTATCCTTCAGGGACAGGGAGGAGGTGGTGGGTGACGGATAGGGCCTGCTGTTTAAATTATTACCGGACTCTGTGATCTTTCCTGATTGATCAAATCACTTTACTGTCACTCTATTAGCGCTCTTTTTTTCTGCCTCACTCCTAACCCCACACATCATTCCCTTCCTCTCTTCTCCTCCTTGTGATTTTTTTATTTTTTAATATTCCATCACCCACACACGCACACACACACACTCACCTCTCCTCAATGTTTTGCATGAACATGACCGCAGTTTGTCAATATTTTACCCTTGGCCCATCCCCTGTGTTGATATAATGATCACTTAACAGTCAAGAGTAAGGCAAGGAGGAAATTAGGGTGTCGGCAGCAGAGAGGACAACAACACTGAAGCAATTATGTTTCTTTCAGCCCAAGCATTCTCACGTTAATGAAATCCCTTATCGTAAGGGGAAGGGGAAGGTGGGGAGGGGAGGACAGGTGCACGAAATGTACGTCGTTCATTTATCTTATTCTCTGAAATGAACGGAAGGAGCGGCGAGAATAATGTAGAGATAAAGTCCGGGCAACAAGTGTGTGGTGTCTTTTTTTTTTTTTTTTTTTTTGTATTGCTGGTCCTGCATTTTGCAATGGCAGAGGAATAAAAGTGGGGAACGGGAGTTTGTGAGGCCAGAGAAGAAAGAAGGGCAGGGTGTATCACACACCAGCGTCTTCCTAAAGGACAAATCGAAGACACTCCCCATGCTAACATTTGAAATGTTTACCTTCCTGCAAAATGCCTGCCCTTTTCCTTCATAGAGGAGATCAGTCACAATGAAAGACACAGAGATCCGACTGAAAACCTTACGACAAAATGGGAGTGATAAGACACAGTTGAAAGGAGATATCTCGTGGAAGGCTTAGTCATAGAACACTAACACATGGATTTTTATTTAAATTGTACTTTCAAGTATTTAGTACAGTTTTGTTTAGAAATGCCAGTGACTTTAAGGCACGGTCGGTAATTCTTAACGCTAGCATCCCAGGCTCCTTTAAAAGCCACGCCCCCCCAGACACATGCACGAGTACCGATGGATCACAGCTGCTCTGTAACTTGTGGATCGATCAATGT
Source organism: Symphodus melops (assembly GCF_947650265.1). Lineage (NCBI taxonomy): Eukaryota > Metazoa > Chordata > Actinopteri > Labriformes > Labridae > Symphodus > Symphodus melops. The sequence goes on from NC_136693.1 coordinate 28,907,221, forward strand.
GCGCTGCTCTCTGTTTTAACTTGAATCACTGGTTCACACAGAGAGAACTACGCAGACATGTAGAAAAATCACAAGCGTTGACTCCAGAGAGCAGCTCTGCAGCGCACAACGTTACCTCAAACAAACATGGCAAGCAGAAGACAGTAACCATGGCGTCACATTTCAGACCATAATCTCCCTCAGTCGTCCCCATCACAAAATAGCATCAGAAATGTGTACTTGATTTGTCGTCGTAGCCCGGCGAGCGAGCAGTCGTCATTTCAGCTGAGCCGTACTGTGGAACCAATCGAATACCTCCAAAGGGCTCTTACTGCGGCTTTGTGCACGGCGAGTACGAGCAGGGAGCCAGGGGGGCGTTTGATTGGTACGTTCTATCGTACCAAACTGTACATATATACAATATATATGTAATCTATCTGTGATTGTAATCAAGTGAAAGTGTGCAATATAACAAGTGTGAAATGAGCATGAAAACAGGTATTTAGCAAATTTCCCGTTTAATCTGCAGAACGACAGAGTTAATCCCACAACTCAACATAAATAAATAAATGCCCCAGTCCTTGTTAGCTGCTGCTATTAGTAGTGTCGAGCTTCAATGACACTAATGTCTGCTTTGGGCTGCTGTGCTTGGCTTCTTTCTCCTGTGTCTCCTGTAAAAGAAGGCTATCTGATTGGAAACAGATCTGGGGCACTGGGGGGGCTCGCCCCAGCTTGTTGGATTTAATGACCCATTTCCTCGGCTGCCTCGTGCCACAAGCAGTTAAATGACAGTCAAGGTGCCCAGAGGTTCCCTACCATGGGACTGGGGGGAGCGCAGAGTACACTAGCTGTAGAGATGGAGTGAGTAATAGAGAGCGACATACCCAAGCTACCAGGCAGCAAATCAAAGCCCATTTCCCCAGCAGGAAGTTAACTAGCACCCACCACAGTCTCAAGTCAGACGTTTAGTGCTTGCAGGAGTGATACTGTGTTCATGTGTTTGAGTTTACTTCTTCTGGTTTAGGCATGCTTTCAAAAGCCACAAGACAAAGTGGATACACTTGTTGAATCCAGTGCATGCACAGGAGCTTTCGGACTGGAATTTTTCATCCAGTCAACCCAGAAGAAAAAGTTTGATGAAAGCATGCATGGTATTCATATTTACGCAGACTATTCTCAGCAGGGACATCATTGTCCCTGCTGATGCCTTTGTGTTTTTGTGTGGGCTCATGCATGCATGGGGTAGAGAGGCTTGATTGTTTTTTTAAACGTGCACCGAGTGCAGACATTGGTCGAAGTTTTTACGTGTTTACAAACTGCTACACATACATTTTTTTTGTTTCTTTTTCAGAGCGCGAGTTACTAATTAACATCAGGACCTAAAGACAATTTCAACCAAAATCTTAAAAAGTGTATGTGGAGGAAATGACCAACCCGGCCTTTGAGTCTCATCGGTCCCCGTCTCCGTCCGTCTCTTAGCCTCAGCCCACAACACAGTGTGTTCACAGTACTTGTACTTAGTGCAGTCAGCAGGTGTGAAAATGGGATGAACGCCATTCTCCCTGTTGAAATGTTTCTGACTAATAGATTGACCTTGTAACTATTTAAGATGGAAAAGTGACATATTTAGATCACTGGCATCATTATTCCGATATGACCTCCCTTTGTTTAGGGTGATAGTGGTTTGTTCGTAACGATGAGCCCACTTGACCTTCCTCACAGTCACAAGTACAGCAACAGTGCTCGAGACCCCGAGGAGAGACCTAAAAAGGCCATCAAACTTCCACCACTAAAAACGGTCTGCCCTATCAAGCTAATGATCAATTATTAATACCCACAATCCTCAGCCTTGATGTGGCTGCTTGGATATAGAAAGCAGGCAATTATGTGCTACTCTCTTATTTGGGTTTTGGGCCGCCTCCATCTCCGGCCTGCCTCTCCCTCACCATGCGTTGAGCTCCACTATAAATATATAACAGATAGTTCCTTTTAGCACACCACAAGTTCTTATTAGGGCCCTCTCATTGCAGATATCCAGATCCAGATTAATTTGTAATTAGTCTTGAGTTGTTGAGCCTCTGAAAGATAAAGGATTCCAACTCCCATTCTATTCGCCCCAAACACTGACGATCACTTAAAAAGAACAAACGCTCTCGTGCTTGATAAAAATAGCTTAAGCTTGGACTTATTTGTTTGGCGACAAATGCCAGACACATATGTCTGAATGGCTCGGGTGATGCTAAAGCAAAGAATAAATGAGTTGGTCTATAATGAAACTTGTCATTGTGTCTCTGTGCCTGTTTGTTTTGTAAAAAAAAAAAGAAAAAGGAAGGGGGGTTAAAATGCTTTACAATTCATCAAGCCGCAGAGGCTGGAGCAGGCGTCCGACTGAGTTCTCCAGTCAGAAGTGTAAAGGAAACAAAAAGGAGAATTAAAAAACTGTCAGCTTTACTTTTTTTTTTTTTTTTTTTTTACAACGTAATTCTCTTTCCAGGAGATACCCCCTCGGCGGGTTTCTTTAAGGCTTCCCATTAATTTGGCTCCAAATGTCATGTATCCCTCCACAGACAAAAAGAGATAAATGGGAAAAAGACATATGGGCTTTTAGGCAGTGTGCACATGGGGTATGTGTGTTAAAAAAAAATACTGGAATAGTTTTAGTCATTTAAGAGGACAGGGGGTGGAGAGGCAGGGGGCCGAGGGTGGGGTGGAGGGGCTTTAGTCTATTAATAGTTGAGTCATCAGTGCTTCAATGTTCTGAAATGGCAAATTGTTAGATCCCCAATGGTGATTATTACTTGCTGTCAATGACCTTCATAACAAATTAAAATTATGCGACTGGGACAGAGCATGCTCTTTAATAGGCATTATGCATGGGAGTGTGTGTGTGTGTGTGCGCGTGTGTGTGTGTTTCTTGGGCATGTAAATGTGTGTGTGTTTGTATGCGGGTGGCCAGAGGGTGAAGGCCTCTAGCATTTAAAAACTTCACTCCCCTTCCGTTCTCTCATTTATTCTTAAAGTGTTGCTCTATCTCTTGTGGTCATTGTCTCATGTCTGTTCATACACACACATGCACACACACACACACACACACACACACACACACACACACACACCCTCAGATGGGATGTTTGCAGCTGCAGTATAAATCTTTTTATTTCATTTTCCAAGACACTGGACAAGTTCATAGAAGAGGAAAAACGGGACGCGTCCTTGGTCTCTGGATTTACAGCCTGACCACTCTATGGTGGGAGAGATAGTCTCTCTCTCTCTCACAGCCACACACACATACACACACACACAATGTATGTATACGTGACGTGAAGCAGATTCACCCACTCCAGCTCCCCCTCCTCAGTGGCCTTGTTAAAAGTGTTCATCGCCCCTTGTGGTAATATATGTCTTTAAGTGCACATTTATGCTCCTAAGCTATCGATCACTGTACATTCCCCACCCGATAATTACTCCACCTTAATATGCACCCTTAATGAGGCTTAATTGATTCATTTTCATTGATGAAGAATAACGCCACTAATGGCTGCGGTGTGCAGAGCATTGATACGGCGTACAGTAGACTGAGACCAGTGCCAGGTGGGTTGAGGGTGGGATGGAAGTAGTGGCTCTGCAGCTCAAGTTGATGATTGGCCTATTGTGCTTGCTGTTGATTTAGCATGCACATGAATGAATAGGAAATCAATGGAGGAGTTCTACTTTAGTCAGTGTTAAAGGGGCAGTGCAACAGGGCGTTTTCTCGTCTTCAGGTGAAAGTATACATGAGACTTCGCTTGCTTCCTTTTTCTTTCCTCCTTAACGTCTTTTCTTATTTTGTCAACTGCGTTCTCCTTTATCTTTTTTTTTTTTTTTTTACTGGGTCTTGTTTTATGTTCTCATACAAGTGTTGATTCCTTGTTTCACTTCATTGTCTTTTTTTCTTGTTACTTTACGTAACGTTTCTTGACTTCCTCATGTATCCTTTTGTGCCCTTTTTCCTTCTCTTCCCTTTTACTCTGACCTTTTCACTTTTCTCTTGTCTGCACTGACAAAAGTCTCAAACTCTTTTTCCTCTCCTTTCATTTCTCTCCATTATCCTGTCATGTCCTATCATGTTTTCCTTTCTCTTCCATGTCTTCTTGTTGAAATGTTTAATCTTTTTTTTTTCCTTTCGCTTCACGTCAGTTTTAGTGTCTTAGTGTTTCTTTCCCATTTGTTAATTTCTCAAAATTTCCATCTACGTCCTTCCTTTTCTGTGACTTTCTATCTCTCTCTCATCACACTCTCACTGTTTTTGTCCATCAAATCTGCTCCTTCTATTTTATATTGTGCATTTTTGCCCAAAAACATTTCTTCTTTTCAATGTGTACCTTCATTCCTTTTCTCCTAAATTCCCATTTGTTAGTTCCCTGTGTTACGTTCCGTTTACTTCCCTTTTCCAGGTTTTTTCTTTACACCATTTTTTTGTCTTATTTTAAATCTGGTCCTTCCTTTTTCTCATTTTGAAATCCTTTTTTGTTGTCCTTGTTTTTTCTTTTCACATCCATTTATTTTCTCTGTGTACCATGTGTAACGTTCTTTCCACCTTCCCTGTTTCCTTTCCTTTCTCTGTCTCCTTTTTTCACCCTTAAACCTTTTTGTTTTTAAATCTGGTCCTTCCCTTCCTTTTTCTTGCATTTCTGTATCCATAGAAAGCCAGCAGTATCCCAGTAAAAGAGACAGCGACCTAGTCATCCTTCACTAATGGTAACCACACCACTTCCTGCCAACACAGACTGAGAGGGGGCATGATGAATATACACTGCACCCTGATTATTATAGCACTACACACACACACACACACACACACACACACACACATTGGCAAGTGTGTGTGTCTGTGTGTGTGTATACACAAAACGCACAGACAAACACATTAGTAATTGCTCTTGTCTCATGTCCTAAAAGACACCCACCTCTGTCCCCATCTGCCTTTTGTGCTCTCATGCATACATGCAGACAGTGGTGGACAACACACACATAAAGGATCAAATGCACACACACACACACACACACACACTCACACACACACTCACTCATACACCCTCAAGCATCATCCACAGTCTCTCAACGGGGCTATGATCACCCTGCTAGAATGATAAAGTTAGTGAGACATCAGTGCTTCCTCAGACATTTGTACGTGTATTTGAGTGTTTGTGTGTGTGCGCGGGTGTGTATGTGTTCATGTGTGTGTATGTCTTTTTCCAATGCTCTTTGAAGCCTGAAACAGACTTGAGGAGGGGGGGAAAACAAAGGTGGGCCGGTGCCAGGGAGAAACTTATGGCACCATTCCTCTTCCCCTAGCTGGGCAGAGGCATAGCCTTTACTGAGGGAGAGAGCCACCTTCTGTCAGTCTGGGAGGAGGAGGAGGAGGGACGGAGGGAGAGATGAGAGGGGGAGAAGTGGAAGGAGAGAAATGGAGAGAAAAGAAAAGCATCCTAAACAGAAGTGGAAGTGGTTGTGACTGTCCATCATTTCCTCTTGTATTGTGCTTTGGACTGAGGTTTGGCCCCTCTAGAATTAAATGATTTCACAGCTTTTCTCAGGCACCAGCCACTATTTCAGGCAGCAGTTTGAGAATAAGCACAATGTGTTTTTTTTCTCTCTTTTTTTTTTTTTTTTTACAGCTATGCCCTTCACCCGACAGTTTTGAAGAAATAATCTTCCCAGCATGAAGATTACACTCCTCGAATAGATATTCTGCACCCTCACACCCTCTTTATTCAAGAAAGAGTCTCAAACAAATAACTCTAACACAATTCTGCACGACGTAAACCGCTACCTTTTCATTACCCAGGTGAAAAAAAAGAAAAAAAGAAAAGAAAAGGAAACAGTTTCTCCTCCTGTTTTCCTCCTCGTCCTCTCTTCTTCTTTTTTTTTCTCTCTCTCTTCTCCGCAACTCCAGTTTTAGTGCGGGCGTTCACTAATAAATATAAATGTTTGTGATTAGCATCTCTGCAGCACAGGTGCATGTTTGTTGCAAGGGGAGGCTTGTTCATTAATTTTCAGCCATGAAAAGTGCAGCGCGCCATGAACGGAGAGTCCAAATCGCACACACTGATAAATGAACGCACAGATTGTTAATGTACCATTGTAAGGCTGCTGCCTCCATCAGCTTTGAAAAAAAAGGGCCTGCTGCCAAAAGCAGGGCCATATACACACACACACACGCACACACACACACACACACACACTGGGTCCGAGAGGTGTGGCAGGGCACTATTGAGAGGTTTAGAGTAAACTGAATAGAACAGAAGATGGGGTGTGTTTTTTTTATCCTTACACATATAGGCAGGGATTATTGAGTTTATAAAGACAGGACACCCCCTGGTGTGAGGCCTCTGCCTTGTGTTGTCTAATTAGATTTGCTAGGACTACTATCTGCTGCTAGCAACCACACCAAGACCCTTGTGTCCTGGTCTAAGGTTGTGTTAGCGCCCTTCATTATGTGGATCAGGCCTTTCACGTAAAGAAAAGAAAAAAAAAACACATTTGGCACTACGAGTGAATCTGTTTGGTTTTGTGAAGCGATAATTTGGGAAACTGTGGTTGATAATCAAAACGTATTTTTTTTAATGATTCAAATCATGATGGTCATAATCGTGATTCCATATCAGGATGAACGCCCCTCAGTCTGGGTTGACATATTTGCTCTGGCGTGGACACAGCACATGTGCATTATCAAACTCAGCATATACGGTATATTGTAATTAGATAATGCACGCTAAATCTAAAATCCAATCCTCCATATGTTTTATTTTAGATATGCTCGCGACTGCAATGTTCACGAGACGAGAGGGAAATACAGAGGACGGGTAAACAAAGAGAAAATAAATAAAAATCAGTCTGAAAATGGCTTGTTTTTTCAGGAGCTGCGAAAATGTTTTAATAGGGGGACTGCTGAACACCTGCCTTAAAATGTCGTTTCAACATCTCCCGGATGCCATTTTGCTTAATTGACTTGGAAATGGCCCAAATGTATTGCTGAATGCGATCTAATTAATATTAATAATAAATGCCATTATTAACATCAAAGAACATCTGGTGCCCCTGTTTACCCCACCGCCTTATATGTAACACATTCTGCTGCTGTTTTCATCTCACAAACAGTCTGCGGGTAAACAACAACTCGCTTTGCGCTTTATTTTCACTCTGTGTTGATTTAATTTTGTTCTTACAATTTATTTCTACTTTGGTCTTGTTTCTTTTGCTCAATAGGGTCAGTAAGAAAACATGTATGAGGGTTTGGAGCACACTTGCACATTTCTGCTCCCCCCCCACCACCCCTCCTTTCTTCTTCTTCTTCTTCTTTTTCTTCTTCTTCTTCTTCTTGGTCTAGACCTGGCTGTTGGAATACCTTAGAGACTCCTCAGGTCCCTGGTGTACTATCTTAGAAAAAAAAAAAAAATACAAAAATAAGAAAAATCACAGCATCTGCACGCTCAGAGAGCCTCGCATTAGGACTTTCCCAATGCACATAAATCACGGACCAAATAACTTTAATCTAAAATTTCATTAAGTAGTCCTTGTCAGGTAGTAAAAGGAGGGGGATAATGCAGTGGTGTTTAATGATAATTGGTGTTTGGTTAATAAATTCTGCGAGTTCAGATTACGTTTTAGCAGTGGCTGGAATGCTAGCATCAGCAGTGTAACTAAACCTCAAATTGATTAACTTGCATGAACCAGACGCTCACAAAGATGGCAGTGGTCCAAATCAAAAAAAGAAGAGAGGGGAAGGGGGTGTTGGGAGGTGTGTGTGTGTGTGTGTGTGTGTGTGAGAGAGAGAGAGAGAGAGAGCAAGCGAGCATCAGGCCGGATGGTGTTGTGTTGCTCTGGTGTAAGGAAATCAAGTCCCCCCGGGCGCATTTTTAAAAGCCTAATGCCTTTCAAATGATGTCATCACATTTTACTCTTTCTCTCTTCCCCCTCCCTCCCTCCCGCTCGCCCAATCTCTCTTAATATCTTTCCCCTTTTCAAACTGTTTCCGTCAATCACCCTCCTCCCTGCCTCCTCCCTGCCCTCCCTCCACCCCCAGTTATTTGGCTACGGGGAGAGGCCGGCGGGCTTCAACGGGGGGAGCCACGTGACGCATTAGAATAATGGCCGAGCAAGAAGCAAAACATCTTGTGTTTTTATGACTGATGTGCTTTTTTCCCCCCTAGTTTTATTTCCTGAAAGTGATATCATACTAATCAAAACCACAGAACGTTTAGAGTGCAAAGTGTGATTGAAAGAGCACCATTAAGGAACTGGCAACCCCCCCCCTCCCCCCCCCACCAAGCCAAGCCGCACCCCCGGCATCACATATGCACACACAATCATCGGCTTTGCTGTTTATTTTTTGTTGTTGTTGATTTCTTCTTTTTTTTCCTTTTCTTTTTTTGGTCCTACAAACTGGGTGTGGTTCCTGTAATGGAGTAGGCAGTGTGCCCTTTCCCAGGGGTACCCACATGAGCTCTGACACCCACACACACACGTGCACACACACACACACACACACACACACACACCCACGCACACATAGAAAGATCCTTATCAATTTATATATTTGTCAGTCAGTAGAGGAGGCGGCCCTGGTGGCGTATCCCCGTGGTGGCGATGCATCGGTCGATACGTCGCAACATCCTGGTGACGTGTGGTCGGAAGAGACACACACACACACACACACACACACACACACACACACACACTCACTTACACACAGTTGCACTTTCGCACACAGTTACTCAGAGGGGAGTGTGAGTGCAGCAGACAGCAGGCAGAGTGACTGATACTCAGCCTGCCTCCCAGATGGCCTGCTCAACTCTGCTCCAATCTGATCTCAGAGCCTTTGTTCTGGCATGTTCCATTACGCCGCCGTGACACCAGTAAAGGCAGAGGGGAGAGGAGCTGGTCTCAGATCAGATACAGCTGAATTATACATGTATTCCTCCTTTTTTCCCCCCTCTTCTGTGATATTCTTACAAGCACAATCACAGTTCTGCGTATGTCAGGTTTTTTTTTTTTTTCTTCTGGGGTGAAGGTGAGCGGGAGGTTTTGTAGACATAAGATATAAAACTCTCTCAGTGTGATGAGGAAATGGGAACAAGAAACAGTTGTAGTGGTTTAAATATGAACTATTTCTTGAATGGTTTTATCCCAGACATGAGTTATGATCTTTTATAGCGTTTATGCAAAAAAGGCTTTTATTTTGAAGTAGCATACTCAGCAGCAGCAGATTTGACTCGTTCATAAACTTCTTATTGTAATTTAAAACCCCCCTCTGCTACAGTTACTGAAGAAATAAACACATTAAATAAATCATCTTATCTGTGCACTTCACATTAGTTCCACTGATTTTAAATACGTTTTCTTTGGTTTAAACTTTTTAATCCTTGAGAGTCAAATCACCCAGAACTAAAGTGGCGGCGGCATGAAGTTCCGATGCGTCATTGGCGATCATGTCGGCTCGTGCGATTGGAGACGGGTCCCGCCTGAGAGCTGGGTTCCTTTCCCCTCTTTTTGTTGTTATTTAACACTCGACAGAATGAAGGAAGGATCTTTTCTCCACACTTATTGGCCGCAGGTACACAACAATGAAAAGTGTTTTATCCAAACATCACTTTAACATTTTTAATATTCTACAAATCACATCAATGATGTAAAACACCTGCTGATTGATGTCAATCATACAACCAAACATTGTTTTTTATTGTTTATCTGATTTATTCAAATCCAAAATGTAACCCCATGAAGAGTCATTTGAGTCACCTCCTGCAGCTGAGCTGAGCCAAACGATCCGGATCAGAAAAAAAGAACCGGAATTCCCAAATCTGGAAACGCTGCACAAAATGTATTTGTATGTTTTTCAGGCATTAGGCTTTTGTTCTTTTTTTAAATGCTTAGCTTATATATAATCTTCTCAAGTGATCAAATTTAAAGAGTTTGAACACATGAGAGAAAAATGTCAGCTCTGGGTTCCTAATTGTATAATAGCGATAGCAATGTGAAGGCGTAATAGAAGCTGGCCTTTACAGGCTTTTGTGTAAAAGCCAAAGGCTCACCTGTGACAATCACTTTAATGCTGCGTCTCCTACAGTGAATCGTCTTTGCATAAAAAAAAAAAAAAAAAAGATGAAAGACGGGGAATGAAAATCAATACTGGGAGGATAGCTACGGCTGGGTGTCAACAAGCGATCGAGAGTCTCTCCCCGCGTCTAACACCCAGCTGTGAACGTTGATGCCTAATATATGGGGTGACCTTCAAAATGTCATAAATGTGTTGTGCAATAAAGTGTCAATATTTGTGGTTATATGGAGCAGGATGACTTTTACAGTAATTGGAACAGCCGCATTAAAAGCTGCGGATCAGTCAACTGATTAAAGACAAGCATGCTGGACACCCAGCTAGTGACGTACTCGCATGTGTGCGTACACTCACATACACACAGGAGGCAAGCAGGGAGGCACAGCCAAAGTTCTGTTTTACCTTTCTTTGCAGCGTGTGTGTGTGTGTGTGTGTGTGTGTGGGGGAATGTGTGAAGCCCATTTATTATTGAAGGGCTGTTATATGCCAGGAGAGCACACTCTCATCCTCTCAGTAGTGTGTCTTCCTCTTACAGGAGCACTATTAACCCCGACACACAGAGTTGTGTGTGTGTGTGTGTGTGTGTGTGCACGCTGGTGTGTGTGTGTGAGTGACAGAGAGAGACAGACATGCAGAGCTGCTTTGTGTTTGTATGTTTGTGTGTGTGTGATTGGAAGTGTGGTCTGGTGTTTGTCCTGCTTCTAATCTGTGTTTTGGATTTTTTAATTTTAGCCCCATCTGGGGTGGGCAGGTGGGCCACTGTCTGTTACACGATCTGGGGACTCTGTGCCAAAAAGGGATCTGTACAGTAGACCGCTTAAAATATGTTTATGAGCAGACGACTATGGCTACAGTATGGTGCAGTCCTGGAGCGAGCACTGGGGGAATTGTAGCCCTGTTTATTTATTTATTTTCTGTCTACGGGCCATCTTTTAAATTCATTCAAATGAAAATGCAAAAGAAGAGGGCGGGGGTGCAGCTGATGTGTTCACACAGTCCTTAAATTATGCAGGAAATTAAATTTTCACCTGTGATATTTTACATACAGCCGTTTTTTTTTTTTTTTCATCCAGATTTGCATCCAGATTTTCAATATGTTTCCATCTGAGAGAGACAATATATGCGATGATATCATAGTGCAGTTGAAGGTTTTTTATGCAATACACTGACGGATTTAAGTCATTTTATAGAAACATACGACTACTTACAATGATTTAAACGGCTCTTATTTAATGTCATGTTGTGTACAAGGCCGACTCACTGAATAGGTGCAAATACAGGAAAATCCTTGTTTAATCAGAATATTTTTTATTGAAAACTTTACCTTTTCTTGACTCTTTTTCCACGTTACCTCAGGTACCATTTAGATCAGTGAGGGTGGAGACCCTGCGGGGGGGTCACAGAAGAGGCGAAGAAAAAAAACACCACTTATCACTACCTTTCTGTCATCCTTTAAGAAAAGCACAACAAGACTGTAATGAATGATTACTTTTTACTGTTAATTATTTTGACAGTAATTATAGAGACATTGAAATGAACAATCAACACAATCATTGTTAAATTGATTTCATAACGTAAAAGGCATTTCATACATTTTTGTGAGAAGGTGACCCTCGCCTGAGGCTACATGGGGGTGAAGTTAGGAAACCTATGGTTTACATTATGTGCAAGAAGATCATTTTAGACCACAAGCCACACTTTAAACATCTCCTTGTAAACCCTAAAAAGTGTTATGGCTTCTCTTCCCTTCACCAGCACACAGAATGAAACCACGGCACGGCCGAGTCCAAGCAGCTGGTATTTAGTATCTGTGTATTGTCACAGACTTACATTTAGGTTGCCTTTCAGTTTCACTTGTGATAAATAACCTTCAGTCTGATAGCAGCGCTCGCTGAATGGAGTTGTGTGTTTAGTGTCAGTCTGTGGAAGAAGACTTGCTGACTTGGGTCTTTCCATTCTGTAAACCTTATTTGACTCCCCGACAGAGAAGGGGGCGGGATGGGGTGGGGAGCGGCAGAAAAGAAAAGATTAGGCTACTGTTAAAAAAAAAAAAAAAAAAATGTCCCTCATTGTGTGGCGCGGTCGCCTAAGTGGGCCGCTCCATTTGGATTCTTTTTTTCTTTCTTTCTGGCCTCCTACAGACGCACATACCAAATCATGCGCCAGATTAGGAAACAAATCACATTTTTCAGCTGCATTCGTGCAGCTTTGGGTCATGTGCACACTGTCGTTTACTACCAGGGACGCCATAGACTCTGTTAGTGTGTGTCTATGATTAAAGTAGCATTGACCACCGGGGACGACAACTGTTTTTGGTTTTTGAATGAAAATCAACATCAGAATACTAATTTTCTTTCCTTTGTTATGAAATCGGTAAAATCAGTCGTGACAGCTCTGAGTTGTGTGGGTTGATGTTGAACCTCCTGCACATCGACGTCCATCAAATGCTATTGGAACAAGTACAGATATTTTTAATTTAACAGCTACAAGATATAAGAAAAAGCAAGCATCTTTTTTTCTTCTCTCTTGTTGTTTTGAACTTCACTGTGTTGCTCGGGCCTTTAAAAATCCTCCTGACTGTCAGCACATCACACACTCTTAACCATCCTTACAACGAGGCCACTGTGTACAATCTGATGATGAAACCCTCACCTCGGATTATGCTGCTGTCAACACATTCCCAGGTTGTCGTCAGTCATCTTTAGATTCATATTCAGAGAGGTGATTGTGGTGATAACAGACTGCTGTTGCACTAAACTGTGCATCATCGTTTTTTTTTTTTGTTTTTTTTTTGGCGAGCGCGGAGGAAGCAGCAGAGGGCGGGGTCAAAACTGTTATCACCCTATCATATCTCTGACAGCTACCTGTCAAAATCAGGTCGCAGGAAGAGATGCGAGGAAATGCTGTGATGCTGACACAGCCAAATCTATCTCACTCCTTTTTTTTTCTTTCTTTCTTTCTGTCTTATTTTGCATTGTTAATTTCTCAGCATATGCTTAATAAGAATGTTGATGATAGAGAGGATAAAAAAAGAGGAGGAGGAAGGAGAGGCGGTGGCGGTGGTGAGTGTGTGTGAGTGTGTGTGTTTGAGTTAAAGGGGGTGTATCTCAGGACTGTGGTGTTTCCAAAGAAAGTTAAAAGCTTATGAACTGTCAGCGTTCTGTCAGGGAGGAAAATGTGCAGCCCGTGAACCCGTTTGATGTGTTTGACTTTGTGTGTCGTTCGCACATTTGAGCAAAGGGAAGCGGGGTACAATGAGAGACGCAGAAGAGAAAGATGGAGAAAGAAAAAAAAAGTGTGGTGATGTGAAGGGGGGTGGTTTGAAGTGGCACTTAACACACCTTCCATTTGTCTTTCCCTCCTCGCGCCATCTCTGCGTGCGCTCCAGATGTTGGGGAGGACCTGGCGAAGGCAGCGGGGAGCATCCAGCCGTCTCTGTCCCAGCATCGCGAGCGGAGTCTGGCCTCGTCCTCCAAGGACTGCCCTTACTGTGGAAAGTCCTTCCGCACCTCCCACCACCTCAAAGTCCACCTGCGGATACACACAGGTCAGTACATCCACGCTCTCACACCTCCAGCCGCCTGCAGGCGCAGAGTGCATCTCTCCAGCAATTAATCATTCATCGTACTTCATGCAAAATTTACCTCACCACTTGTACTGACATTACGTCTGGGGTTAGACTGGCATATTGGTCTAAACAGATAAACCATCAGCCTCTGATATGATGGATAGGCTGCATATACATTGCATGTTAGAGGTGTAAATGGTAGGGGATTGGTTATCTCGTGCAAGACTTATAAATTATATTAATTCAGGAAATATCGTGGACAGTTAAGAAAAAAACCCACAAATAATACATGGAAAAGACGGATAAAGAAAGATGGGGAAAAGAAAGAAGAAAGAAAGACTTCTTGTACAACTACCTCCATCAACATTAAAGTGCACAGATGGTCACAGTTTCCAAATCACAGTATCACAGTGTCCTGAAAAGAAGCAGTAGCATAAGCGCCCAGTGATCCCAGTTCATCAGTCACACAGTCTGTAATTCTCACCTAAGTCATAACCCTGTAAGCTCCACAGATATTTTCCACGTCTTCCAAGATGTTTCAGTGGAATTCATTTCTTCAGATTGAGGTGTAAGACAAAAAAATTAAACAATTTGAGAGTAAGTCTGCACATTTTCTAACAATGTCCCTCATTGAAGCTTACGGTTGTTATTATTCCCTTTTTTTCAAACTCATCATTTCATTGAGCTCTAATTAACACAACAAGGGTTCAGTGTCCTCTGATGACATCACTCAGAGGGCAATTTCACACTCGCTAACTCTCAATAACTTTCAAGCCAAAACAAAGCCGGCCTGTCCGCAGTTTGGGGATATGCGTGAGAGGATGTGTCTAATAGATTTAGCTCGGAGCTGCTCACTCTCTGCTCATACATCTCACCAAGCAGATCCCAGGCAGCTCTGTGGTAACCTGTCCGCATGGTTGTTTCAGCGAGGTGAAGGCTGCAGTCAGAGTAATGATGTGGACGGTGGACAGTAGCCAGTGTTGTAACCCTCTGCAAGGTATGAACGCCCCAATGACTATCCAGGTTAAAGTCACAATTAGAGCCCGATGAGGTCACCTTACACCAAGGACATCTGCCTCTAGCTGCTGGGCCTGTGTAAACGTCATTTTATTCTTCTCTTGGTTGGTATTCATACATGTTAGCATGTTAACGCTAATGTTTGGTGCTGGGGAAATCAATTAAAGAAAGACTTGGTAGAGATTTTTTTTCCAACATAAAACCATAGACTGATAATATGAACGTCTTAGTGTTATCACCCATTCGTTCTCAAATAAAAGTTATGAAGCCCTCCGTTGGCTGTCGCCATGTTGGAAATGCTGTCTCAAACTAACTTAGTAGTATACACTTGCAAACGGCTACAACATTCCCACCTGTCAATCAAATCAGCCACACCCCGAATTATGCAAATTTACAGTTAGCCTTCATATAATCAAATCAAATGAGCCATAAAAAAATATTTTTTTTGTCAATAAAGTCCTATATTGTTGTGGCAGAATAGTAGAGACAGTGGAAGTTATGCAGGAAATGAGTCATAGGTTGGGTTTAAACCCGGACCGCCCCTCTTTAAGGACTATAGCCTTTGTCCATGGGGGCGCTAATTCAGCATCCTGTAGCAAGAGGCTGTAAAATCCTCTAACACTCAGCAACCTGGGCTGTGAACATGTTTGTTTCTGCTGTCAAATTGGGCGTTTTAATTTGGCTGTTAATGGGGATTTCTTTGCTTCTGCAGCCAGCTTCAAGTGGACACTTGAGGAACTGCTGATCTGCAGTTTCTACTTCCGCATTGGCTTCATTTTTACAATTCCCAAAGTCGTTGTGACTGATGACTGATCATATTTGGGCTTATTTTTTAATTCTTGATTTCTGTAGTATGTTGTACGGTATTATTACACATACACAGATTATATAATTAAAAAAAAAACATCCCATAATGAAGTTATTATAAATACAGATGAAAAAAAACATAGATTTTAAAACTAAAGTTATTGTTCTCACAACAACCGTGATTGCCAGAAGGGACGTGGGTGTTAAATAGTGACCTGCAGAAGCACTAGTCTGCAGATGTAAACTAGCTCTAAGCTAACTGTAGTACGACGCATTAAACTGCAACATTTGTGTTAAATAGTGTACATGGTCCCTTTACAAATAAAATAAACTACAAAACGCTGCAAAATCAGTGCCAACTTTTCTTCTTATTCTCCTTTCCTGTCTCGTTTAACAGACACGCCTTGAGATAAAGAAACCCTCTGTACTGCTAGTTGTAGCACGCTAACACACCCTGTTTGTACCTACAGCAGCAGCATCCCCGTGTTAAATAGGGCAATCAGGTCAAAGTCAAGGACAGCAGTGGTTTTTTGGGGTCATCTGGGATCTGGTGGTGAGTGCTGTGATTTATCTGCTTTGAGTCGTAGAGTAAGGATGCCCACGAGGGTCATAATTTAACATGGAGGAAGCAGAAACTTCAGCCCAGGCCTGGCGTTAATTCATTTGGCAAAACACACAGACATAAAGGCCCACCTCACTTTATTCGATCTAAACATGACTTCTTTGAATAATCCTTTAACTTATTTATAAAAAGTTAAAAATAAAGGGCTTAAAAAAAAAACCTCTTTGCAGTTAAACGTTAGTGAGGATGTTTTCGTTTGGGGAGGAATGTATCTCTGGACACTGGCCTGTCCAAGCACAGCTGTAGTACAGTCTTCTGCATGAAGAGAAAAAACAGCTTGATGCATCCCCAACATGTGGCCTTTAAATCACTTCTATAACCTAATCATACGGCTCCACTGTGACATCCTGATTACATCCACGAGATGACTTTTACAGTGGCTAAAGATCCTCTCTGTGCTCTGGTGACAATGCCGAGAAATTCACAGATGACAGCCGAGCTCCCCTTCATCCTAATGCAATGTGAGTGACACAATGGAGTTGCTTACCGAGCCGGTCCAGGCAGCATTGTGCAACGCAACGCAGAGATTAATGAGCGCCTAACAGCAGCTTGAAAGGAATGAAGTGAATTTAAATTTCTCCAAAAGTTAAAGAGCTAATGTTACAGTATTAATTTCCTCTTGAACAGTGAGTGGGAAAATATCCATTAGCAAAATTAACCACAGTTTTCTAGGTAGCTAACATTGTGCGGCTGTGCTGCTTCAGTGTGGGGCCACAGCTAATGAACACACTGCAGAGGGTGATATTTCATTATACAAATTAATGCTCACATTTTAATGGGAAAGTCACATAATGAATCTAGGCTTCAGTGACAGCAATTAGAGGCCCAGATTGTCCCCTTCTGGACAAGGCACTATTTAGCAGTAAGCAGCTGTGTGTAAAAAATAAAAAGGTCTTCGCTCTTGACAATAGCCACACATAACTTCAGGCAGAGCCGCATAACCAATAAGAGTCCCTGCTCACCTTTAAATGAGGAGAGGGGGAGACAAAGACAGGGAGGAAGAGAAAGAGGAGAGGGAGGACTTTGCCCATGTCACTTAACCTTAACCTAACCTTGTAATCAGAATGAATCAAGAGGGACCTGTGATCTCCCTCTCCATCCCTCTTACTACCATGCTGCCTCTTTTTTTCCCCTCCTGTTTCTCTAAGTGTCTCTCCCCTGGTACATCTTCCTCTCACTTTAATATACACTGTATTCGCCGTGTGCCCATTTAAAACCAAAAACCAATGCGTTTGAACCCCGTTCATTCACCCACACTGCGGGAATTGGCCGCACTACAATGTATTCAGAGTCTTAAACATCTCCTTCCTCTGTGCCATAGAGCTACATTGTCATCCACACAATATTATAAAACACCAATGAGACACATAGTTTGAATAGGGTCAATCAGACCACCCTGGAGTGATAAACCCTCGTTTGAGTGCCTCATATGTAAAAGAAGATAAGATGTGAGATAGATTTTATTGATCCCACATTGGGGGAAATTTGGTTGTTACAGTAGCACAGTTGGTGTTATTGGCCGGCGGTACCAGTTCTGGTATTAATCTGCAGTATTCCTTAAAAAACTTTTACTGGCTGTTTTAGGACTAAGCAAGAGATAGGAATCATGTGATGTCTATTTAAAGATATTGGTGAGCTGCTTTTCGAAGATTAATCTATTTTAGTATTTTCTCTGCTGGACCGCTGAAGACCACAATTGGGGATTTAAAAAATCACAATGTTTTATTATGAACTTTTTTTTAAGGCAGTCGTATCTCTTAAAGTATGACACTTGCCTTTGCACACATTAATATTTCCCCAGAAAGTCATCGACAGTGTATCTAAGGTGTCACTTTGTCCCCTGAGGAAAATGAACCTTCACACTGTTAGAAGCATTCTTAATCCACTTCTCACCACTAACTTAAGCAGATACACATAGAACAGATGTGAGACGGGTCAATGCATTATTCAGACTTTCAAACATCCACATGGTGTTTTTGTTCCACCCTTCCAGCCAAATTCATCTTCCAGTATGTCATATCTATTAAGCCACTTTAATTGCCCTTCTGTACAGGTTTGGGGTATTTATCTTTACTTGTTTCTATGGCAGTGTCACAATCCACACACAGCCAGATGAAATCAGTGCAAGCTACATGAACTGCACACACGCTGTGGAGAGGCAGATCCCACTCCTGCAATCGGAAGAAGGCTGATTTACGGCCACAGAGGTGTCACTTAGATGTTTATGTGCTTCAGTTTTCCCCCTCAAAGCTTAGGAAGCTACACAAGTGTATTTTCTCCCCTTCTTACATTCATTTTGTGAGGAACAAAATGTTCAGAAGTCGTTCGACAAAGCTGAGATGGACCACAGCAAAAAAGTTCACTGCTCTATTTTTAACTCGTAAGTAGTAATTTTCTGGTTTTGTGGCGGCAGTGATCTGTCATGTGGCTGGGAGGTTGTGCTGTTTGCGCTGATATCAATTAAAAGTGGATTAACGGGTACATAATGACCTTTAGCAGTAAATTGTGTGTAATGTTGCAAGGCAGGATACAGTATATTCCCCAGATGTCACACCAGGCCCCTGACGTATGATGGAGCAGATGTCTTAGCCAGTCCAAATGGCCCTCTAAGACACCAACAAACACACACACACACACACACACACACACACACACACACACACACACACAAACAGGCATGCATAAACATGTGTTCACACCCATTCCAAATGGTGCACGCACGCACACACGCACACACACACACACACACACACACACACACACACTTACGTAAACACAAGTAAATGCAGAAATGCACTTGTTGTGTGTCTCACTCGCTCCAGATGTATTTAAGTTCTTAATTTTAATGGAAAACTGGAATTAACCGATAAGTCTCGGAGGGCATTTGTATTTATTTTCAGTTTGCCTTACTTGGTAAACATCAAAGACGAGTGTCAAGCATACAATCTTCTGGGCTTTTCATTCTCATTTTTAGATATTTAGATGGTACATTAATCTTTATTCCCCCCCCCCCCTCCATGAACATTAACAACCTCTTATCAAGGAAGAAAAGACAGTGGAGGGGGGAGAAAAAGATCAGATCAGTCTAATTTCTGTCTAATTTGGCTCCTAGAATATCATTTTGTCCAGTTAGAGGAATTGAGAATGATCATTTGCATCAGGGACGTTTCCTTATTAAATCAGCACTGAGCCTCTGTTCGGCGGCTCACAGGAGAAGCACTTATTGGGTTAAAAGCTCATCTCGTATGGTTTATTTTAAATATACTCTATGCCTCATAGCCACTCTAGCATAAGAGAAAAGATATCAAATCACTGTCTTTCTATCTATAGTCAGGGCTATCTGTCTCTCTGCACGCTTCCTCTTCCTTTTTTTTGGACTCTCTTATTCTTTCTCTCTGCTCTTTTCAGCATCCGCACCTTCAATTTTCTTTTGTATACCCTCCTATTCGTTTCCCGGCTGTATCAATATTGTATTGAGTTGGTGTTTGTGGCCTTGTATGTGAGAACTCTGCAGTAGGTCTGCAGATCGCAGAGTCTTTTTCTGGAATGGTGCCCTCTAAATAATGATAAATTACTTGAGCAGTATGCCATTTGCTAATTATATCCATGATTTACTACACAGCCCGACTTAAATCATTCAAACCAGCCTTGCGTAACAATGCCTTTTTTCCTTTATAAAATGGTTTCCATGTGTATTATCTAAACATTTTATGACCATATTCTGTATATAGTGTATGGAAATGTGCATACATGCAAAAAAAAAAAAGAAAGCTGCAACAATACCCCTTTTTTCTTTCTTTTTCCACCACCCTCCCTCTCTTTCCACACAGTCGCTTTTATCCCAGTGGCAAAAATTCCACTCTGGGAAGTTTTGATATGTATATATATATATAAAAAATAAAATCAAGCTTAGCGTTTTCCCCCCTTTGTTTCATTGTTTAATGAATCCAAATCTGGCTCAGACTCCAAGCCTATTATAATTGCTAGCAGGATGTGTTCTATTTCAACACAAGTATCATTCCAATGGAAGATCCACTTCTGGCAGAATAATGCTGGTTTTATACCATTATCAAGAATATTCATGAATATGGATTTGCAGCGTAAATAAGTATATGTAAATGTTACCCGCCATACTCACCCCTCTTTACAGCAAAATGAATCTCTTTCATCTGTTTGTCCTGTAGTGAATCATATTGTTCTTCTTCATAGGGCTTCACTCATCTTACATGTGGTTTGCATATGCTGCCTGCACATTTCTTTTCTTTTCTTTTTTTCAATAATCATGGGCTTATTTTTGAGAAGCATATCATAGTATTTTCTTCTCAGTCAAATGGTCTGTGCCAGTGGTCAATGCGAGCGTATGCTGTTTCTGATTTATGGGTCCCGAGATAAACTGCAAATAGGGAATGTCTGAGAAATTGTATTTTTTGCCAAGGCACAGGACTGACAACAAACAAGGCCAGAGATGAGGCCTGATGATCCCATTGCAGACACACACACACACACACACACACACACACACACACACACACTGACACACACACCTATGCAAAGCTGCACAGACACACACAATCGGAGACCCAGTCCCTTGAAGCCTTCACTCATGCAAACACAGATAGCATCGAGACAGTTTTGTTGTCAGCGGAAATATTATCTCTTGTAGTGGACTGAAAGCACCATATGGTGAAATCTTTTTTATGGTGTTGATGTGAGTGATGGCTCACTTGGCGGGGCTGGATCGAGCTGGATCGACCCATATTCAGATGCCTACTCCACACCCCCACCCCCATCCCAGTACACAGACAAACATCCGCAAGCTGCACACATCCAGTACAGAGGAGGCGACGTTCAGGGAAGTGCAAAGACATCGAATAGTTCAGTGAAAACCGGCTCCTCGTGTGTCTTTGTGTTGACGTTTATTTTATAAAATGTAAAATCTAAACTTCCTCTAACTTAGGTTATTTTCCCCACCTAACCTTCTTTAACCTTTCAGGAGTTCAACATTTTTTTGCCTGTTTTAAGCATTTCATATTGAGAAAATGTTAAAATATCGTCTCTTTTTTTATAGTTGTTAATGACATGCATATCTTTTTTGTGAGCTCAAGTCATTTGACCTAATTTCCTTTGTTCAGGGAGGTTACATGACCCTAGGGTCCACATTCCCTGCTCCAATAAATAGATTGTGATATCCATTCAATCTAATAATCAGGTTAATTATTCACTGTTTTCCCTGTCTTTTCCTTTCTGTTTCTCTGTCTCTTTCTCGGCCTCTCAGGAGAGAAACCCTACCGGTGCCCTCATTGTGACTATGCCGGCACCCAGTCTGCCAGTCTGAAGTACCACCTGGAGCGCCACCACCGCGAGCGTCAAAATGGCTCCACCAACTCAGCCCCTTCCTCTGGCCACAACGCTTCTTCTGACCACAAAGATGATCAAGGGAAGACAGCCGGCGGTGGCATCTTTGCCCGACCAGATGTCCTCCGTAATGTTTTCAAGAGCATGCCTTCCAACCTGGACTTCAGGGCGGGTCCATTGCTGCCCCATCAGTGGGCATCGGCCGGCATGATGCCCCCGCACGACCGAGATCGTGAGCGTGGAGACCGCCGTTTCGACTCCTCCTCCTCAGCTGAGAACATGAAATCTGCTGACGGCGCAGCCTCACTGGTCTCAACAGTGACAGATAGCTTCACTGACTTAAGCAGGGCTTACCAAAGCATGATGGGAAATGGAGTCCACTTCCAAGGTTCTCTCCAGGCCTTCATGGACAGCTTTGTTCTCAGCTCCATGAAGAAGGATATGAAGGACAACCACAGTCCAGCACAGCTTCAGGCCCATTGCTACAACGATAATGGTGAGCCCAAAGCAAAGAGGGCGATGTCTGCTGACCAGGACAGAGAAGATAAGGCTGAAACCAAACAGAAACCAGTGCATGGCAAACCAGGGTCCCAATACGAACCACTTGATCTGTCAGTATCAGTCCGGCCTGAGTCTGCATCGGGATCCCTCCCGGGTTCCTCAGTAACCATCCATGATAATGTGGCGTGGCATGGCTGTCTCTTCTGCTCCTTCTCCACCCCGTCATTGGAGCTCATGGCTCTGCACCTCCAGGCCAACCACCTGGGTAAGACCCAACCACAGCGGTCTGATAACGGAAAGGAGCTCCATCTAGAGGCTTCTACTACCACCTCCAACAACAACAACAACAAGATCTCCGCAATTGACAAAGATGGGGAAAGAGATGGAGAGAAAACCCAAGGAGGATGGAACAACCACATGGACCAGCCCTACAACCCTTTCCAGAGCGACTTCTACAGGCGGTTTGGTGGCCTCTATGATGGATCCTCAAGGGAACAGGGCCTTCAAGGGTTTATCACCCCAGTAGAGCATGGTCTGGACCTTCCAAGCCAGGTCTTTGGAGTGGCCTCTTCAGGGGTTGATGGCCAGATTGGTGAGAAGGGCTCCTGTGGAGCAGTTGAGGAGGACCAGGTGGGATCAGATGATGAGGTTGCTAAGGCTGGGGTGAACAGTGCCAGTGAAACCCCCTCAACCACCCCCATGAGACAGCTGCAACAGAATCACTCCGATGAAGAAGAAGAGGAGGAAAGAGTGGCTGAAGAAGAGGAGGAAAGATATGAGGATGGACAAATGGACATGGAGCAAGATGAAGAAGAAAGTCCAACTTTAGACCACATGCAGAACCACCACGCCAAACAACTCCAAGATGACTCCACTCTGTCCCCGAGGAATGGAGCTGGTTTGGCAGCTTCTTCCTCCACCATGAAGTCACTTTCTCTGGTTCCCCAAGCCAAGAATCAAGCTCTTCCTCTCGAGAAGCAGTGGCAGCAGAGCCTGGGCCTCCTGTCTCCCGGAGGTCCTCCAGGACTGTTGAAGGCCGAGCAGCAGAGCCACCTAGAGCAGCAGATGAACATGCTGTCTGTCCTCAGGGCCTACAGCAACGACAACCTGCCTGCATTCAACGGCCTGGGAGGTGGAGCGGTGGGAGCACCCACGGGGGGCATGAAGAGGCCAGACGCATCTGGTGAGTGTCTTTAACCTCTACTGGCACTGTAACTGCTTTACAGGACATAAACATGTATTCACAGGCAGCTATACCGGCAGCAAACCACACACATACAAAGTCATGAATACACATGTATTTGAAACACAAATTGAATTTCCCCAGCACTGCATAGACATAAAACACCTACATTTTTTTTCTTGACACCCACAGAGGAATCTCAGACACTCACTGAAGGTCTCGGGATTGGCTCTGAAGTGATTTCAGCCTTATTTCAAGCAGGTTTAGAAGCTATCAGCCTGGCGACTAGCAACAGATTAATCTTTATTACACGTTTATATTACTGGGAGTGCAGCGCCTCCCTCCCGCTCCACATCATGGAGGGAATAACCCTGAATGAGTCAGAGCAGGACCTCGGCTCCCCTTGCCATCTCCTGCACATGTCTCTTAACTATCTTAGCTCTCATAAAGCCGGCTCCCAAAAGCCCATTACTTTATAAGACTCGTCGATCTATGACCCTGTGAAAAATGAACTGTCAACTTTCATGATTCTGCTAAGGTTACAGCCGCTCCTTGAGACTGAAGAAGGAAGTTCTTTTTTCTCTTTTTTTTGCTCTTTCTCTGTTTAGTGCTGGTTGTTGAAGAGTGGAAGAAAGTAAAGAACCCAAAGTTTGTGTGGAGCTTTGAAACACTAAATTATACATGCTACAGAGAAAGAAAATATAGAAAAAAATACTACGTAGATCTAAAACAATGACAACTATTCATTGCCCACAATAATTAAAACTACAGAAAATTTTGAATAAATAGGACAAACAAAAAGCATTATCATTCATTATATATTAATTCAGAGATACTTAACGATGCCTGCATTTGTCTGTGATGACTATTTCGTCACTCTAACTTGGCTTCGATGTTTAATGTTTTAGATTCTGTCAAATTAATCTCCCAAGTCTGTTTTGTTCATTTGTATTTTATTAACAGTTTTTAATCGTCAGCTTCAGTATGACCTGCTACATTGTTGTTGTA
This sequence comes from Symphodus melops, assembly GCF_947650265.1. NCBI lineage: Eukaryota > Metazoa > Chordata > Actinopteri > Labriformes > Labridae > Symphodus > Symphodus melops. The sequence goes on from NC_136693.1 coordinate 28,931,357, forward strand.
TAGCTGCTATAGGTCGTACACCAGTCCCAAATACAGTAAAACCGCCCGACATATCTCAGTATTTAATCTACATGAAAAGGCTGCAAAGTACAAAGTTGTACGCGGCAAGAGATTTAAAAACCTTGAGGCTGTAGCCGCTGGGTTTTTCCACGAGGTATACAAAGATTTCCTGCCACTTTAACTTTGGCTGTTTAGTTGGATCTTCAACCCATGACCTGAAAGTGAGTCCAGCTAAGGAAACTCCACCCCTTTGCGTCTCCATAAGACAACTTGTCTTCTGCTGTACCAATAATTTAAATGATTGAAGACTGCGTAAAACAAGCTACCGTTAGCTAACTTCCTGCCACTAGTTGGGCTCCACCCCGAAAACAAGTCATCACTGTGTACAAACAAAAACATGATCTGTTGCTTTTTTTTCTTCTTTTTTCTTGTTGACAAGAAAACAGTTTCATAATGCCTGCAATATGTGGAGCTCATGTTCCCAGGAGTACCATTCAAAACAACCTAGTGAAGGATATGTTCACTTTATTAATAACAGTGATCCCTCAATAAAGGAGTGCTGCTACATATGTTCATCTGACCTTTCCATCTGACTGTGTAGCAAGCGTTGTCATGGTACCAAGCTGTCTGCATATCTCCACATCATGGCTGCGTTTTAACCAATCAGGATTGATACATGTGTCATCTAATAGAGAAATGGCTTTGTCTGACAATGCCCTACTTATTGTCTAATCACAAAGCCAGTGAAAGCAAGCTGTGTAATGTGGGCAGTTCCCTATGTGACGAGGAATGCTTGACCTTTAGAGATAACGCTGTTCTCTGAGGAACAAAGGCCTTTTTTTTTTTTTTTTTTAATACATGTTGTTCGTTTGTCCTCGTCTGAGTCAGGCATTCATCGTAATTAAAAAGCTAAGAGAGTTTCTGAGTCTAACTTTATGACAAACAAAAGTCTCCATCAGATGTCAGCACAGGAAAGAAGAAGTATCATTATGAGTTAATAGGAAAGGCAAGTTAGGTCTAGATATTGGATCAGCAGCTATATGTGTGTTCGTGTACAATAATGTTATCAGATTTTAAAATCTGTTTATGTTCATATTAGGGTGTTAAAGTGGAGTTTAAATTAATTGAAAATCAGAAAAATCAAGAAACCAGAGGCCTACGAAGAGTCTCCTCACACACTTCCTTTGAGCGCTGCTTGCACCTGGTTGATTATAGGAGTGAATGTAAGCGTGTTCATGAGTCAGTGTGAAACCTGAGAGAGAAAATATGTTCAATCCCCACATTGCAGCAAGTCTTACTTATTGTGTAAAGGTTACTTTTATTTCTGTCTCTTCATGAGAACTGTTGACTAACAGCTGGTATTAAGACGAGGAAAGCAACTTCAATGTGACTGTAATGTCATTACTGTGAGTTCACACACTGTGACACAATAAAGACTAGTCATGATACCAGATTTTTAAACTAAGACACGACCTTCTGATATATCAGATGAAATCGATTCCTGTTTTGAAACCACCACAACAGAAACAGAAGTCATCAGCATTAAATATTGGGTGACTTCCTGTTTTTTGAATTACCGAAAATTGAAACGTAGACACCTTTGCATTTCTAAATTTCAATACTGAAACATTGTTAACATGTATTTGCATTTCAGGCGGTGCTCTCTCACTTTTGCAGGTTTATGTGAAATGACTGAAGCTCTGTGGTCGTCTTAAAGCGACAGTACTCTTAGATTCTCTCAGTTCAAATAACGAGGATTTAACAATTAAAAACATTCATAAACTATTTTGAAAAAATCAGTCTTCTCTTCGATGGTCTGGTTTGTTTTTTTGGCGGTAAAAAAAGAGAACTGTCTTTACAATTCTACAGTTTATGTAGCAGATGCTTGCATGCAAAGCGAGACACATCAGAGAGTAAGGACAACACATGCAAAGATCTAAAAAAGAAGGAAACATCGTCAGGAAGTGCAAACAAACAGCTTTAAGTCTGATTGGACTCCCAGCTGCTTACAGGAAGTGCACACAACTCTTTCAAGTCTTTCATAACTTGTCACTGTATGTTATCAACCATGTAAGATTTTTTTTCAAATGTAAAAATTGCATCAATATCTAATTTAAGAGGAAGCATCAAACAAGAGTGGTACCAGAGTTTGACTTTGATAAACTTGAACACTTAGGTAAATCTACCTGCTGCACTGTTGTCAATACTACCATTGTTACTTCTGTCACAACCACTATTGTGACTGCTGCCAGCTCTGCTACACAAACTACACTGTATGATAGAGCCTGAGATAAGGAGTATAAAGAGACACTTGTTTCATGCACTATTACAGTCCCCTCTTTATGTCTCCACTTGTAAACCCCTTGTGTTTCTGGTCACCAGCAGCGTGAAGAGCGGCGGCCACACGTTCCTGTGGTATCTGGTGGGTGGAAAAAAAAGGGTGGGGCTAGCAAAGACGTCCGTAAAACTCAATTCAGACCTGGCGAAATGTGATTATCTGGAGTGGGTTTGCATTAGGTTTGTATGCAAATACAGCATAAATCATTAATATCGAAATTCTCCCCTGAATCTGTGGGAGCTGTTGTAGGGCACGCGCCGCACGTCTGGAGTGGCCGTCTCTTCATTAGTATGCCCAGAGGAGGCGACAAAAAAAGGGCTACAATGCACATGAATCTACTTGCACTCTGACACATAACAGATACACACATATTCGGATTCACACACACATTTTCACACGTCTGTAGTATTAAAACCACACATCCCTAAATTGGCCCAGGAATTGGATTTATCAATAAATGTCATTACCAGCAGCAATGGCCCTCAGGTCTTTGTAATCAGACAAGGTATCTGGTTACTGAGGTACACTACGCTGTGTAAAGATTGATATGAACCCGCACCATTTGCTGTACTGTAGATGTGCTTAACGCAATCAATACTTGGCTGCAGAGGAGACCTATCTATAGCCATGCATTATCAAACATGAAGTATTACATTATTCAAACAGTGCTGTACATGCCACGACTGCTTGCGAACATTGCTCCTCACATCGTATTACTTACATTACCTCAACCCGCCACCACCCCCCCATCTCGTTCATTTAATATATTAAACGTGGAGCAGGACTTCAGGAAGGTTGAGATTGACAAGCTGGAGAGGAAGTGTTGATGGAGGAGTAGGTCTCAATGATTTCAGAGGAGGAAATGGCAGAGCTCGTAGCAGAGCACCTCTCGCAATTTGAGAAGGAGGCTACACAAACAGAGAGTTAGTGGATAGGAGAGTGAAAGAAGAGAGGGGGATGCTGAATATTCTCACATCAATTAGAGCCATCACATCCAATTTACAAGTGCTCTCAGATTGTGCTCCACAGTTCTCCTCATAAGTGCTGTTGTTTGTTGGTGTTTGTAGCTGACAAAAAAAAAAGAAAACTCTGAGAGCATCATCTCCTGTACACACATTAGATGACAGTATAAAGGGGCTATTTTTGAAGACTTCAGAGGGCGAACATGTTTGGTGAGGGCTCAGTGTCACTTAAACAACAGCAGAAAGCTTCAGCAGTGAAACACTGCAGAGAAGACGGAGAACTACACAAGGACTGGAAGTGTCCTTTAATGTCAGTGTTGGGAATAAATCAGGTTTAGCTGTTAGTTTAACATTGAAAATGATTGCTCCGGTATGATAAAAGCAAACCTGACAACTCACTAACTTGGAAGAGCTGTTTTCACACATGCACACACATGCATCACCTCACAGAGAGAGGGACTGTCGCTGTCAGATAGGGGGGGGGGGGGGATATAAACAGAGTCCGAGTCACAGCCCAAAGTGAATTTTCTGTCTGAATCAAATATTGAAAATGAGAATTTCATTGGTTTTGTAGAGTTATGCACCCCCTTTGATTTTGATGCCGAGATCATGTTCCTAACAGTTTGGGAACGTTTCTGGCATCAGAAGACTGGAAAAAAGTTGTAAAAAAATAAATAAACGTGTGATGGTGTAAAAAAAAAAAAAAGTGTGATAGTGTAAAAAAACCCCAAAAAACCCAGGGTAGTAAACATGAACCTCTCTGAACTGGTGAGACATGATGCAGGCCTGAAACGGGTTTGCTGCTCAACAACCTATAACATCTACAACAGTGTGTATCTATAGCTGTGTGTGTGTGTGTGTGTGTGTGTGTGTGTGTGTGTGTGTGTGTGTGTGTGTGTGTGTGTGTGTGTGTGTGTGTGTGTGTGTGTGTGTGCGTGTTGGTTTTCATCTTAAACACCGCTATGGTTCTGTCACAGTGGCCAATTAGCTCTGACAGAGAGAGTGCACTCCAGCCGGCCTTCACTGCTCGGGATATGAACTCGTGAATGCCGGGGTCAATTTAGAACAATGTGCAAAAAAAAAATATACAGTTCATACACATGAACACACACACACACACATACAAACACACACATACACACACCTAAACACACCAGAGTAACGTAGGCTTATAGAGGTGGTTGTAATAAAAGGCTAATGTGTGTATGTGCATGTTTGTGTTTGTTTGCGCCCGTGTGTGTGTGTGTGTGTGTGTGTGTGTGTGTGTGTGTTTGTGTGTAAAAAGTGGTTCTGTAAAGCATTGATGTAATTAAAGACATATGGTGGGATTGGTGGGCTGGCTGCGGAGCGCAGATGTAGTGGATCACAGTTGGCATTACTGGTGTAATTTTCACTTTCTCTGGTTCAAGTGGAAGAAAGGTAGGCATAACAAATTAAGCTTTACACACACGCAGTCGAGCGCACACACACTAAAAACACAAACTGCACATATGCTGCAGTCATTACGACACAGATACAGTAACTTTATTTATGCACAGAAACAGCACCAACAACAGCAGTTAGACATGAACACACTCGTGTCCTTGATAATATTTGGACTAAATAAATTAAATTAAAAAAAAATGTCTCTGATATTTTTATTCTTCAAGAAATAAAAGTTGCTCCTAATTGACAGATCATACAATTTTTAATGTTCTCCTCTAACACGTTTCACTTTATCAGCCATTTAATCGACATTAAGGTTTCATTTTCAACCTTCTATGCTTCCTCAATATTTAAACCTAGTGTCTAAAATTCTAGTGTCGTAGCATTGGCCTGAATAAATACACATTTTTAGAATATAACCTTTTGAAGACTGAAAAAAAACTGTTTTATTTTAAAATAATGGGAACACCTGTTGGATTGAATCCTGTTTTCTTTGAATTCTACGTTGTCATTTTGCGGACGTGACGTGCATCTGAGAGTGAACACAACAGTTTCAAGTCTGCTGAAAGGCAGTCTGGTGAAAGGCAAGAGTGTTGTCAATATCGTTTAAGATTAAATTGTCAGATTATTAAAAATACAGAATGAAGGCAAATGTGTCTCCTCTCTGAACACACACACACAACCGTGCGTCCCGTCCTGCTTTCTTTGCACACAGACGGCCATTTAAAAAGTTTTGCTCATTATTCCACGTTGTTCTATTTTACGTGCACGAAAAACAAGATCCCTCTCTCTCTGATCACCTGCAGCTACAGAACATGTGCCTCAGAGTGAGAAGCTGGGGACGTCGTCCACTATATTTTATAGATCTTACAGAGTGCTCTATGCATTTAGAGATGAAACGCTGCATTCATAGCCATTCTGTTAAAATTTACATCATCTCCGACTCAGCTGTCGGTTAGCTTGACGAGCTCTGTATCGCCCCCTTGTGTCTATCCCTGGCGTTGCAGCATGACGGCTGCACTCACTGTACAGGAAAGCAGCTCAGTCTATTGTTGTGGTGGACCCCAGCGAGAAGAGTTCTTCTTCTCCAGATGTGTTTCAAGGATTTAATAAAAAAAAAAAAGGTCTTACATGTGTTCTTCATCCAGTTGTAGCTGAATCACAGTGAATTAACTGGCTATCAAAGTAAAGGCCGTGTCGTTGTAGGAGAGTGGAAGGATTTATGTTCAAGTTGAATATTTGCAAAACTATTCCATCCCTTTAGTTGCAAACAGTTTAAGTAAAACTGACAGACCTCTTCACTCCATTCTCAGGTAGCATCCCTTTTACCTCTCTCTTATCTGTCTCATATATTCTCACACACCTGCATTCACACGCACACACACACACACATTTAAAACGTGTGATAATGCAGAGCCTGGTAATTGCCAATAACACTGTCCTCATCAGGTGGTTAATTACCATGAATTTGGTTGCTGTTTGTCTGCAGCAAACATGTGCACGCATATGAACACTCACACCAAATGCTTTGACAAGTGCAAAAGAGCTGGGGTACATATTGCTCCCCCCCCCCCCCCCCCCTGTTTACTAATGAGTTACACACATAGCTTACCTGCATTCTGGTAATAGTTTAGTAAGCTTAAAAAAAGTCTGCCAGTTCAGGAAGGTGACGCCCCGAGACTCCAAGGGGGAGCAGGCGGGTTTCTAAGACAGTGTGTGTAAAAGCTAAAGATAGATCAGTAAGAAAGGCGTCATTTATGAGGACAGAATACTCTGCATGTCAAATGTAATGAGAAAAGTGTTTTTGTTTTTTTTCTGTAAAGGATTCAGTCAAACGGGGGGAAAAACTTTGTAGACAAGACAGATCCAGATTCAGGTGCTGTCCTATCCCGACCCAGGCTTCTTTTGATAACTGCCTCTATTTAGAGACTGCAGCCTTTGCTACGTTTATGGTACAGACCAGTACATGTCTATGGGCTATGTTGTGTTCAAATAAAATGATCTCAGGATACATTCTATTTTCCCGTGATGATCTGATAACTAGTGTGCTGGTTTTTGGTCAGAGATTGTTCGTGTCAAAGGTCAAACTTCTCTCTAAACTCAGTGAACCAGACGGCTTGGTTAAATAGTTTATTTATGGCACATGTAGATGCAGGAAACAGCTTAACTTGATTAAACTTCAGCCGGAGTTTGACCAAAATCCGGCTGACTGTGCATGACAGCTCGGCCGCCGATGTTTCTCTGTTCAGTCCACCAGCTCTCCCTCTCTTCATGCATCTCTCCATTTCACTTTCCCACACTCCAGGATCCTCCCTTTTTCTTTATCTCTCGCTCTCCGTCCTCTTTCTTTCTTTCTCTCCTCGTTGCTGGAGGGCACAGGCTCCTCCAGTGATTAAGCCGTCTGGAGGCCTGTCTGTCTGTCTTTTCACCGCGGAGAAGAAGAAGAAGAAGTCTGTTGGTGAAACACTTCCCCCAGCACTCATTGTGTGCCTCCGCCATGCCGAGATGACAGCTCTGACGGCTGGTGAAGGCGAGGTGCTATTTCACATGTGCTACAACATTACCAGTTTAACTTGAGCAGAGGTGAATTATCGCCTTGTCACACAAAAGTGCAAATAGTGTGGTTTTAAAAGAGCAATTAGGTGTAATAGCTACTGTCAAGCCCTAAGGATGGTACCTGTTGCTCTCTCTCTCTCTCTCTCTCGCTCCCTTTCTCTCTTTTCTCTGCGGCAGATGTGATAACTCTAAAAATATTTTGACCTCGCTAATTCCCCTGATATCAACTCCTGCGCCTGCTGAAAGGTCCTTTTTGAAAAGGCTTCATATTCTCTTCACAGTCTCTCTCTGAGTCACTAATACCGACGATAATATTGGCCACATCACGTTTCCTGGAAGTACAGTACAGTGAATGAAGGCCAGTATCGAGTTGCCCTTGAAAAGGAAATGGAGACGAATACTGGATGATTGCAAAGTTAGCCGGCACGACAATTATTCTATTCATTATTTTAGAAACGGGACGGGGAAACAGCAGAGGCTACAGCGTGGGAGCTGGAGATCAGATTTATACGCTATATGTGTTTGTGTGTGTTTGCGTGCAAAAAAAGTGCTTTTATGTATATATGCAAGTCTGCACAGCCTCTCTCCCCGTGCACACTCACAGCCACGTCTCTGTGCATTGCATTCGATATCGTAAAACATGAAACAATGGGTTATAAATTGGCCTTCCAACCCGATATATTTGACATGATCTCTGCTTTCTATCTCGTTAGTTTGCTGTTTGTTTCTTTTCTTCGCTGACTCCTGTAGACTTTGTTCAGTTTGAGTTGCTCCTCTTAAGAATGCAACGTTCCCTTCCCCAGGCGCCCCGGAGATGTGAGGAGGACGCCTCAGAGGAGTTGTACTCATAAAGCTCCTCATCCTCCGAGGGAGAGACGGAGAGAGACAGGAGAGAGAGAGACAGAGAGAGAGAGAGAGAGAGAGAGAGAGAGAGGGAACAGCACCAGCAGGCAGAGACACACAGGCATAATAACTACACTTACACAGCTAGTCGACACATAATGAGACAATGCCGCAGCAACTTCAAGGAAAAACCCAGATATATAAAAAACAACAGAGAGCACGGCAGAGAAAGAGAGAGAGAGAGAGAGAGAGAGAGAGAGAGAGAGAGAGGGAAATGGGGCTGTGGGGGTAAAAAAAAAACAAGAAACTATGTCAACTTTTATTTCCTCTGTTATTGCACATCAATGGAGGCACGCAGCGTTACTAATAAAAACAAAAAAAAACATACACAGGTATAGGCAGCGAGTTGGCGTGTTTGAAAAGCTCTGTGGCAATTAAAGACAAATAACTTGCATTATTTCCCGTCGTGAAGGATGATCCCGACCACTCGCTAAAAACATGTTTGATTTAAACATCAAAAAGCGTCGAGACACAAATAAATAAGACGCAAATAAACAAAGTTGCGCTCATGGAGGAAAGAAAAAAAAAACACAAAGAGGGAGAGAGAACACAAACCGCGGGGGGAATAAGGAAAAGAATAGCGAGCATCGAGACAAATAAGCCTGCAACATTATAACATTAGCAGTTAGAAAATACACTTAATTCCTCGGCAGAGATGGATATAAACTGCATTGTTGCGTTGCAAATCCCAGCGACCGGATTTAAACTACTGCATTGTTTTATTAGGGAAATATGGGGGTGGAGGAACACTGCTTGTTCTAATTACAGTGATTTAATCAGGATTAGAGAGGTTACCTGGATGAAGCGAGGGGGCATCCGTGGCAAGGGCACATGCTTTTAGACACACTGAGTACATGCAGCGAGATGTTTCACAGAGCTGCTCCTCTGCTCATCTGCCACAGTGACTTCAGCCTCTGAGACAATGACTTTCTTTGCTCTCGCACCAGTAAACACTGGCCTGTTGTTCTTCTCTTTCTCTCTTTTTCTGTCTTTACTCCCCCCCCCCTCCCTCCTCTCCTGCCTAGTTAAACAGCAGGCAGAGGGAATCCATTTTAATCTGATTAATAACTCGCTTGATCACATATAACCCAATTTTAATTCAGTGCCGCCCTTGTCTGCCTGGCCACACCCACGCTGACCTTCGGAGTCGCCACAGCATCAATAAAGCACAATAAGCAGCATTGTCCTGTCAAAAGAAGCTGAAGATGTTTTACATCATTACAAACATTTCCCTCATCATTTTAAATGGAAGCTTTCCTCAAAAGGCCAGGCCTGCCATTGTGTGCAGGAGGGGGGGTTTGGGGGGGTTATTACGAGTGCGATTCGAGTTTCCTGCATTGCCGGGATGGGAACAACTTTTCTCCTGAATTCACAGTAATATGAATCGTCCTTTTAAAACAGATATGGTTACATATTAGTTTTGAAAGGTACAGTAACTGGCTCAGCGTTAAGCTGCCCTCCAACACTGGAGCTCTTTGTTCCCCGGCTGAGTTAATAACTGGCTCCTGATCCTCATCTCTTACTCCTCTGCGGAAGAACACTCTCAACTTTTTGTGTTTTTTTTTTTTTTTTTTTTTGTCTTTTTTCCCCCCCACTGAATGTATATTTGATTACACCGTTATATGAGCTTCGTTTTGTCATTTCAATTTCACTCGATGTGTTTAGCGCTGAGAGATTTGTATTCAGGATTGGCAATTATGATTAGAATGCCACAAAGTAAGCCTTGTGAGTTTTTCGCAATGACAAGTGAAAGAGAGAGAGAGAGAGAGAGGGAGAGAGAGAGAGAGAGAGAGAGAGAGAGAGAGAGAGAGAAAAGACACCCTCTCTTTTTTCTTCTTTTCTTTTTTCTCTCTCTGTGACACATACACACACAGGAAAAAAAAAATGAATCAAATATTCATGAAGTGGGCTGAGGTTCTCATGCACCCATATGCTTCCTCATTCAAGCAGCTTGCAGTGGACAGAGGCATCCATCCAGCGTGTGTGACACAGCCGAGTGTGACAGAGAGCATGACAACACCCCTCCGCCACCTATCACCACTACCAATGGCGTGGTGATAATCATCAGATAGGTCATAGCAAACATGCGCTCCTCTCCTCCTCTCTTCTCTTTCTTCTTTGTCCTCGTTGCCCTCCGCTGTACCCCTCCGTTTCCTCTTTCGTTTAATAATCTGTTGTGAGAGAGATGAGTCCTCCTAGCTCCGTGATTCACTGGCCAGGAATCCTTGTAAAATCAGGCCGCCGTGCATTTGCCAGTTTCCAGAAATTGTAAGAACTTTATGGTTTATAGTTTTTTATTATCCCCCGGCAGGAATGAAAAGGGTGCAGGCAGAGGAGGGGAGGGTCCGGTGGTGGTGGTGGTGGCGGTGGCGGTGGGGAGGGTAGCGGGTGGATTAAAACTGGAGGGATTAGCACCATACTTTAAGATAAATCTTTTTTAATGTGAAACCTCATCCCCGCTCACTCTGGGGTAACCACTCTTATTAACTGCTTTTCTATCGCTCCCTTTTGTGCGGCCTATTTTTTTTTCGCTCTGCAACTTTAAGTACAGGCTTTTGGACACGGCCCGCGCACCGCCAACTCTGCCAGTTACACAAACAACGTCCCCTTTTTAAGCTTTTAAACACAGAACAATGGCAAAGCACATAGCTGCGCACATTAATGCTTTTGTATATGGGAGGGGACGAGGAAAAAAAAGGCAAGAAAGCAGAGAAGAAAAGAGATAAGCGGAGCTTGGCTGAGCTGCCCCTCCATCCCTCCATCTCCCTCTTTTTTTCTCTCTCTCTCACTCTATCTGTGCAGAAAAAAAAAAAAAATCTCTTTCCGTCATCAAATCCAGGCTGATCTGTATGTGTCGGGGGCGAAACAGACAAACATCATATTCTCCGTCTCCAGACTCTAATTGACTGAACAAGGATTGGTCACACTTTTAAGAAGCGTTCCATAATGGATTTCCATGTTTGTGCCTCTTTTAACTGGCAGTGCAAATGGAAGGCATAAATGTTGTCTTTATTACCGAAAACAACAGCCCTCTCTCTTTCTTTCTGTCTCGCTCGATCTCTCTCTGTATCTGTTTTTTTTTTTTTTCACGCTGTAAAAGATGATATCAGTGCTACGGTCGGCATCCATTGCAAGGTCAATGCTGCCTGACAGATGACAAACGATCTCAAGATGGCCACATCATCTGTCCTGTAGTTGTTGTGCGCAAAAGAGATAAATGCATCTATTCCCCCCGCCCCCCCCCCCCTCCACCTTTTTTTTATATTTGTCTCTGCTTCTTTAATTTCATTATCACGTCATGGGGGGGCAGAGTGACAAAAACAGCCACCTGATTATCCGTGGCACTGTGCGGCTGGAAGTGCTTCCAGGCCAAAAGCAAACGAGAGGAGGAGGGGAGGGGGGGTGTTCAAAAAATCTGCACTTATCGTGTTTCTGTATCAAGAAGCAGGCTTGGCAAGAGACAAGGATTCAGTATTATGGACAAGCTGCTCATCAGATGGGAGTTGGGTTTATTTCTGTGGCCCACCCTCCCTCCCTTTTATTCCCCCCCTCCCCTCCTCCCTCCCGCATCCTCTGCCACCCCTCTTGTTTGCTTCCCATCCAAGATGTGTCTCATTTTCTCTGACTGGACAGCTACATCACAAATGCCCAAAAGAACTTGGCATCCTCATGTGGACAGAACACAACTTTTCATTTAAATTATTTGATTGATTTTCCTCACTGTTTATTGTTTCTTCTTCTTCTTCTCTTCATCTTTTCCTTTTTCCTTTTTTTCTTTCCAAGCTCATTATCTGCGGGACAAAAACACACACACACACACACAGGAGCTAAACCCCATCTCTGTCAGTGACGGCCACTTTTGACAAAACACTAAGTGCATTTCTTAATTATCTGACTTCTCTCTAATACTGTTGTCATCTCGCAGACAATCCCTCTCCTCGCTCTCTGATGTTCTTATTATGTTCTCATTTGGACGCTGGCTCTCTGCAGGTAGTCCTCTCCTGCCACCCCTCATCCTGTACCTCCCCCTCCTCCTCTTAGCTCGCGCGCACACACACACACACACACACACACACACTCAACAGTCCTTGCTAAACTTCGCTTCGCCTTATTGTTGCTTTAAAACCATCAAAAGAATCACTGCATCACAGCTGAATCAAAGCAACATTTCAAGCATCATGAAGACTTTTTTTTCACTTGTTTGATTAAAATCTACGTTTATATAAGAGTGGACAAAACTCCTGTCTTCTTCCATCTTCACCCTTAATCAGCTTGTTCATTAGCAAAATAAATATTCAGCAACTTTATCAGAAGTGAGGCGACTGATCTTTTCTTTTTCCCGTCTTTGTAAATAAAACGTGTCCACATTTACATTTCTGGAAAGTTCAGAAAAGCTGTCTCTGAGAATCTCCTTGAATTTCTCGTTCACACGAGCAACTCGTGTCAGTGCTGTACGCGAAGGTCTACATTTTCACGTCAGCGACAAAAAGGCGAAGAAGAACTTTCGGCCCAACAGAAAACATGATGGAGCCGTTTCATTCAGTGCACAGAGAGCGGACTCGCCTGCAGTCTATGGTCGTGTGCTATGGTTTACCTCCTCCAACTCCTGCTATAAAAACTGTACTTTGGTGGTGGCAGGAAACATTTCAGATAATGTCAGAGTGAAAACATTTAAAGGCAAACCCCCTCAAAACTTGTTTGTGTGAAAGCACCATGTTTGCGTCTTTATTTGGTTGGTCTTAGTTTTTATTTCAGTTTGACAAAGACTCAAAAGGAAGCGGCTTTAATTCTCTGCGTTTTATGTAGTTATGTTTAATCTCTCCTCTGTGATCCTACAGTAGATTCTCTTACACAATAAAGCGAGTCAAACTAGTCTATTGGTTTTTTTGAAGGCTTGAGTGCAGAGGCTGCAGTATTGGATCTTACACCTATTGAAGCTGACGCAGTATAACAAAGCGTGCAGGGCCAAAAGTAATGATCATATACAAATATCAATATGAGAGAGAGAGTGTGCTAAAGAAGACGCATAGCTATTGATGTTTAAATAACTGTAGTGTCAGAGAGATGGAGAGAGGGGGAAAAATGTGAATCATATTTTCTCACTCTGTCTGGGGGGTGAAATACACACAATCGAAACACACCTTGTGAGTTGCATACTGTGAAGCCAAGGGCGAGATAAAAACAGCATCTTCACCGTCTTCACTTTTTCTGTGTGTATGCTGGATGGAAACTGCAAACAAATATATAATCACTCAGTGTGCCGTTTTCTCTGTCAGCCTCTTTTCCAGAAACAGACAAAGCTGGGAGTGTTTGACAATGCAAACTGCGCTGATAAAAAAAAAAAAAAAAAAAGAAAACAGTCAAAATGTACGTCTTCAAAAGTCTTTTTTTTTACTTCCACTCTTGTGTGTGTCTTTTAATTTGTCTGGGCATACGCAGCTGTATTTGCATTTCAAATACTCATATTTGAAGAGGGTGGTTTAAATGCCAAGACAAGAATTGATGACAATCACCTCGGCTCAAAAGCATCGGCGAAACCCGTCGCTCTTCGCGGCTGACATTAAAACTAAACCGACGGCCGCGACGCAAACACAATACAAATATATATCTATCTATGCCTCCCTTCCTCCCCCCCATCAACCTTTCTCTCACTCTTTCTTTCCCTCCATCTCATTATTTTAGTATCGCTTTACATTTGAATATCAGTTCTTTAACTCGCAGGGCGACAGTGTGTGAGGCGCCGCTAACAAACTAAAATAAGAATAATCAGCAGGGTTCAAAATGAGGGGGAATTGATTCAACGGGAAACAGTCGGGGTGCATGCACACTTTTACACACACACACACTCATATGCACAGCCTCCTCCTCCTCCCCTTTCGCTGCCTTTTCATCACTTTTCCATATTCATTTCTGTAATTTACAGTAAATCCAATAGCTGTCAGTCACACGCACTCACAAACACACAAAAGAAAAAAAATGAGAAATACGCCTTAAATTTACAGCTTTGGGAAACAGCTGCTGCAACATTTACTGCAAAGACCACTCTAAAATATTAAAGATGTGTCATCACCGGCGCTCGGCCCCTGCATCTGTAACCATCTGCTTTCTATTAAAACATTACACCCAAAAAAAGCAAGCAGCCCGCTCGCCTGGCGAGGCTATTTCCAGCCTGTTTTCTCTTTCTTTCTGTTTTTTTTTTTTTTTTTTTCTCTTCTGCTCGATCTTAGGGGAAACAGCATTGGTACAGACAAACAAGCCTTTGAGTGCCACAAAAACAAGTTCCTGAATATGTGCTGGAGCTGTTGTACAACCTCTGCTATTAAGCAGCTGATAGAAAATACCACAGGATACTGACAGATTAAAGAATGCATGACTGGAGAGGTCAGGGGTTCAGGAGTCTGAGGCAGCACTGTCTTCTGTGCAGCAGCAGCACAGTTCACAGAGTCCAACCTGTTTACACTGACACGGAGCCTTCTGATCGACACTGAAGATTTTAGTTTTGAAAAGCTTTTTATCGTGCAGGATTCTGCGAGTGGACGCTGGTTTACCTCTGCTGGTAGAGCAGGTGGACCATGGACAGACTCAATCCCACATGTCCTGCCACTCTTTAAGTTTCTTTTCCAATTAAAAGCAGTGTGGGTTATCATGGGTTACAATTCAATATATCTTGTCAAAAGACTGGTCAGTAGACTTAATGGTTTTTCAGAACAATTTCAGCAGATATGTAAAAGTATGGAATCAGCAACAACTGTATAAATCTGAGTAAATAAAATGTCAATCAGATAAGTCAGATTTCATATCATTTCAAACATAAATAGTTTTATCTGAAAAAACCAGACTGCGTTTAAAGTTTAAGTTCATTAAATTTAAGATGATAGGGGTGAAAAGAGTGTTTAAATACTTCATTAAACCTGTGTGTTTATATTAAGTATGGTATGAGGAAACAGAAACAGCCCTCCTTTTGACTGATTATGACCCTGAGCGACACACTGAGCCCTTAAAGCTGACGTGCCAGAAACTCGACGTGTAAAATGTAAAACCACAGTCCTCCCTCTCCTGATGTCCTCGGGTTACTCAGGGGTGTGGAGGCGTCCAATGACTCAGACAGTTTGGGGCGATGACATCTGTCCTGTTAGAAGCGAGAGAGAGGAGAAAAAAGAAGAAGAGGAGAGTGAGCTCCTGAACGCAACGCCACAAAAAATATTGAGTTACAAGTGACAGAGAGCGAAAGATGGGAGGAGAGACTTATGGGCTGAGTCAAAGGTAAACAATTACAACATGGTGACTCACTTTTTTGGAGCACGGCTAAAGGAAGATCATCTCTCCCGCTTAATAGGTAATTTCCTTTGTCTCCCGAGGATCATATCACATGTTGCCTGCAACGGGGTGGTCTACTGAGGTAAACGGCGAGAAAGAAAGAGAGAGAGAGCGATAGAGAGAGAGAGAGAGAGAGAAAGAAAAAAAAAGTTGGCTGGAAAACTTTCACAACAGCGCTCCTTGAGAAACATTCTGTTCAAATTAAACAAGTGCCTGTTTGTGAGGAATGCAACAACAGATTCAGAGGGAAACTTCCCAAATCTACTTTTTTTTCCTTGCTTGATATTTCGTGCTTTCTGTCATCTTGTCTGTTGCTAAACTTGTTGTCCATTTTGGAGTTGTTGTCTCCTCTCCCTTCATTTGCAATCGACTCCCCCCTCCCCCTCCTCCGCCTCCTCTCGTTTTCTTTCCCTCTCGACGTCTCTCCATCGCTCTCCCTTGTGATGTCACTATCTCGGCGTGAATCATTAGGATATCAGTGTTCAGCCACTGACAGAAAGCACATGATTAACAAGCTCTCTTGTTTTTCCTCTCCTCTTAATCCTCCTCCCTTTTTTTTTCCTGAAACGAGGAC
The DNA here is from genome assembly GCF_947650265.1 of Symphodus melops. Taxonomy (NCBI): domain Eukaryota; kingdom Metazoa; phylum Chordata; class Actinopteri; order Labriformes; family Labridae; genus Symphodus; species Symphodus melops. The sequence goes on from NC_136693.1 coordinate 28,947,432, forward strand.
TCCCGCTGCTCCCAACGACATCTCTCCTCATTCCCACCCCCCTCCCTCCCTCCTCATCATCCCTCCTTCCCTTCTCTTCCTCCCTGTCGAGGATGGCAGGGAGTCACAGGTGTGTGACAATAATTACACATACACTCAGAAAAAAATAATGTCGTTTCCTCCATTTAATAAGTTTGCTGTAAAATAGGCAGCGAGACAGAGAGAGAGGGAGAGAGCTCGAATCTTATCGGATACCCCAACCTCTAACTTAATCATATGGCTCTTAAGAGCAGCCTGCCACCAGCTGGGGCTCCGTAATATGCATGCAATATGTGTGTAAAATGATACGCTTTAATTTTGAGCCCACTTTAAGCAGCAACAAAATCTGTTTATATGGGAGACATTTAAAAAGAGGAGAGGGATGGAGGGAGGGAGAACAGAGGATTGGGTTAACTCTTGCTCTGCAGGCCTGACAAAAGCCATCTGTCGGCTGTCGACTAGTATCACTGTACACACTATAATGCAAAGAAAGTGGAGACGAATGTTGGAAAAGTTTACATGCATTTTGTATTGAAGTGGATTTCATCTGAGATGGAGTTGGCTACAACTCCTTTAATTTTCCTGCTTTTTTTTGGTTCCCTTAAATAAAAAAAAAGCTAACGTTAAAAAATCCGGAAATAGACTTTAATCCAATTTATGAACGGAGAGCAAAATTTCAGATTTTTAGCTGCTTTTAGAAACCTTAAGCTTGTAAGTATTCGCTTAAGGTGGCTAACGATAGCCAAAGTCAGGGACAGCGAGTAAATGTAAACAAGCTAGCAGGTGTAAGTGCTCCCTTTCTTCTGTTGTGTAAATCAATGATGGGTGTCATGGTACAGCCTCTTGATTTGCTGATCATTCAGGTTGAATTTATTCAGCTCACAGGGCCACAAACTTGTGATCGACATCACAACTGTAGCATTACAAACTGTAGAGATGCTAGGACACTAACTTAGCATCTCTTGACTTACTGTAAGAATATATTGAACCTGACAGTTTTTAGTGAAGTGCATCCTTTCTTGTGTTTAAAAAAACAATAACGATGCAAATGTGATGCTAGTTCTGCTGAGCTATTAATGGCTACTTTTCAGCATACTAGCTTGACGCTAACCAGTTTGGTGACCTTACGTCACTCATGAAGCTGTAACACAGATTATTTCACATAGACTTGAAAAATTGGCCCATGAGCAAATTTTTTTCTGTTCATAAAAGTGTAACAAATTAAAAAAAAAAAAGAAAAAAAAGTCCTATGATCTGCCATAACCATGGTTAAAGTTTGGTTAGTTGTTCGTTGGGTGGCAGATGGTTTGAATGGAAACAACTAGCCGGCTTGTCTATACTGTGAGGTTCCTTTTCCTCAAAGCTAAAGTTGACTGTTGGTAGGATTTTGGCGTCCTGGTCAAAGACCTTATGAGCCTTTTTAAATGTCTTGTATTTATTTACCTTAACTGTACAATCGTCAATGACAGCTCCAGTGGACACAATGTCCCTGAAATCGAAGCCTCAGTTTGACTTTGAGCAAACCATCCCTTCCCGTCCTGTCGCACATTGTCAGAAACATGTGTCAGTCTTCTCATTCATCTGCTTGAGATTTAAACAGAGTGAAATATTCAAACCCAGGTAATTTCCCCATGATTCATCTTTTTTTTTGGAAGGATTTTGGTGAACCGCATTTTAGTGTTGTGGCTTCCCCGTGGGGTTTGAGTGGAGTTAAAGAAGTGAAAAATATCCTTCTTTTGTTCTGGCTTGCGTTGCCTTGGACGTTTCCAGCAGAGTGACAAATGTTCGACAGAAGCTCGCCTCGCTCTTTGTACTCAAAGGGAAACACTTTAAACCCAGTTGATGATGGTTAATGACTGTGATGACATGGCTTTTGGGAATCTCCGGGGGATGGAAGCGCTGTTTGCTTGAGTTGCACCATCTAGTGTGCAGACCCGGGGTATCACTTAAGGGTAAAAGCGAGAGGGAGGGAAGGAAGCAAGCAAGAGCAAGGCATCCAAGGACAGAGGGAGCAGAAGGCTTTTGGGCAAGGAAGGAGTAGAAGGGGAGAAAAGAGGAAAAGAAATGGAGGGGAGGGCCGTGTGTTAACTTCAAAAAGCCTCTGACGGCTGCTGCTGCCGCCGCCAGCCCTGACCACTCTACAGATGCTTTTGTTCCCCGCTCTCTCTCACTCTCTCCTTAACCCCCCCTCCTCTTCTTCTCTTCTCGTTTCGCCTGGTGTCTTTGGTGATCCAGTGTGAGAGGAGTGGGGGGCTATCAAAGCCACCGCTGTCTGTTACAGACTTCAAAACCCCGGGCCCCCATCCGTCCGTCAGCCCCAATCATCATATCTGCGAGGCCCCAGCGGAAAGCCTCGTACAATGGAGGAGAAATATTTGATCTGTCCTCTTTGCGAGGATCAACAGTCACACAAACGACAGGAGCTGCGCGGCGTTGCAAAAGGAGGAGGAGGAGGAGGAAGAGGAAGTTAGAGGATGGGGGGAGGGCAGCAGGGGGGCAGAGGAAGTGAAGAAGGGTACAACAAGAGGGTGAAAGGAGAAGAAAACACACCTCCACACAGGCTTTACAAACCCTGAATCCAGACCTCAGTTTCATGTGTCATGATAATAATTTTAAAGCAGAGCCCTCCCCAGATTAATATGACATCTTAGGACATATCCTTTAAAAATACCTATAAATGTAACACTACCATATAAAGCAAACTGATCAATCTCAGCGCCTTTGCTTCTTTTTTTTTCAGAATGTTTCTATATTTTTCGGACACTTTGAAATTTCTCCACAACCTAAATTCAAATTCTCCGAATTGAAGCACTTTTCTTAAAGGTTCAGTGCTGTACAACAGGTTAATAACGGCACTTTCTGCACATCTTTTATCCATGCTAAAGTATTGACTTTTAACGATCTTGAAGATGAAACACGTTGGGGATCCTGGTTAGCCTCGTTGGTTATTTCGCAGGCGTCGTGTGCTGGTTGTTTTTTAGACACTGTCCAGAGTCTATATCAATGAAGGCATGAAGCGTGCAAAAAGAAAAAACTCAAAACGATAAATTCAGCAGTCTAAAAGTGCTCATCATGGATTCAAAGTATTTTTATATATGTCTTTTTAAATCACTTTTTAAACTCATAGTAAATTCAACAATAAGTCACAAAAATGTATCAAATATACAAACACGGCTGTTTATCTCTTTGTTTTTACTCTAAATTGAATCAGAAGCATCAGCTCAATCTTTGAAGTGTTAATGATTCACAGAGTATTGTAATTTGATCCATACATACTTGCAGGCCTGTCTGTGTATATACGACATGAACCCGTCGACAGATAGAAGTCTAAGTGGTTCATAGTTCACCAAGCGTTTTATTTGTCACTTTGTCTTGACATATTAGAGCAGAGAATTGACTAATAGGCCTGTATTCGTCCGTGTTTATATCAATTCATCCGACCATCTATCTGTCCATCTCTCGGTGTGGTGACAGTTATTTATAGACGTCAGCGTGTGTGTCTCCAGGAGGCGGCTGGTATAGTTAGCTCTTAAATCCTGTATGTGAGATCAGACTACATAATTACCTATCACATTAAGCCCTTTATGTCCACCAGACTTAGGCCTCTCTCTCTCTCTCTCTCTCTCACACACACACACACACACACACACATGTAGAAGCAGCGGAGCAGCTGGTAGCATTATTGACACACAGTGTGCCGGGGGGATTGGGAGGTTGAGGGAAGGGGGACAGAGAGAGAAAGTAAGGAGAAAATCAAATATGGAAATATGTGATTGGATGGAGATTTAATGTTGGGTGAAGATGAATAAGTTCAATGCATCTTGTTTTTAAATGACCAACACACACACACACACACACACACACACACACACACACACACAAACACACACTTAAACACACATTCACTCTGCAGAAAGTCAAACCTTAGCGAGTGTGTTCGTTGTGTTTGTTGTTGAAAGTCCAGATAATTTTCTTATGGATTTGAAAGGGAAAAATAAGATCTGGATTGATTGAATAAGTGAAAGAAAAGTCTGTCAATGAGGCAATGAAGTTTTCCGGTTTCCTTAACATTAGATGTAATATTTTATATGAGACGTCAAGAAACCTTGAGCTGTGCTTGTAATCTCAAGATAGCCACATTTAGCTCAGATGTAGTGAGTGTAATGAGATATTTCAGACTAGAAATGAGATGAATACACTCAATGAGATTTGAGTTTCTGCAGTGGAGAGCATACCGCAACTTCCTAAACACAAACACACACACACACCCACACACACACGCACACACACACACACACACACACACACTCACACACTTCAGCTTCCTCTGGAGGGAATCTTTTCAGAGAGAATGCTATCGGTGATGCAGACATGTCACTCATCACCACATTGCATCCAAAGGCAGAATCAGCAGGACTCCACGTCAAGCTTTACGGACACACGCACACACACACACACACACACACACACACACACACACACACCAAATCAGACAAGCATGCACGTGCAGCGCTGCATGTCTGAGGGTCATGGGGTTGAATGTCTTTACAGATAATCTTGGAGCGGTACAGAGTGGACACTTCTAATCTAGCAGCGTGTTTGTGTTTGCATGTTCAAAGATATGTTTACCTGCTTTTCACGTCCTGATAACTGAAGAACATTAGAGACGATCTACACAGGTGCTCTCTGGATTAAACAAGAAAGCATATCCGTCAGTCATTTATTCCTTTTTTTTTCTTTTTCGCTCTTCTTGATTTCATCGTCAGGGCTGTTTCCATTGTTTGTGCTCATCATGTGCTCCACTTCCAAGCCTATGAATTTATCATGTTTTTCTTGAAGCGCATTTTGGCAATGAAATCCTCCCCTTAAGTTCAATATAAAAAATGCATGTCCATATGAGTATTACAACAACTGTTATGCTTCTTTTGTTGTTAATGTGCAGACTGGTTTATGCATCACAATTCAAACACGCCATGATGAAAACAGCTAGAGATATTTCAGACTTTGAAAGGACTGTTGTTGTTGGGTTTTTTTTTTAATCTTAATCTTGATAATTTACTGGTTGTCATGTCAGGTCTGTGATCAGAGCTGGGAGGGTCGCTGTGATGCTAAAGAGCTGAGGAAGTTTTAGTAACCCCGCTCTCAGCTGCAGTGAGGCAAACAGAAAAAACAAAACAAAAAAAAATACGTGTGAATTTTTGACAAGTAGAGACAAGTCCAAATGTGACGCTGGTGCATGCAGTCTCGGGGGAATCGGGTAAAGATGGCAGGTGATGTGCACCGAGTGTGCGCTGTATACATGGGAGTGTGTGTTATTGTCATCGCTTTCAGCAACAATAAACAAATGAATTTTTATTCTTTGAATGTAGAAATTTCGAGTGTGTGCGTGCGTGTGCACAGTGCTTGTGAGTGCGTGGTAACAGATGTCCACCCAGTGGCTGCTGGGACGGCACTTCACATTCGACATGTGTTAAGTGACAGTGATGGACAGCAGGTAGTCCTTTTAATAATTCAATATATTTTAATCTTCTCTCTCTCTGTCAAAAGCCAAATAACACAGTTGACAAGGATGTGATTACACAAATTGGGCAAATCCTGAAATACAGACGCATTGTGTTTTTTCACCCGAGCTTTGATAAATTCCATTCTTTGATTCGATTACGTGGAGCTCGCCATAAATATAACAGAGATGAAAAATACATGTCTATTTGTATTACATTCTCTGACCTCCCTGCATGTTTTCGAAGCATCATTCCGTTTTTTAAAAAGACCAATCTAAGACTAAAAAAGGCAGCGGCAGAGGGAATGAGCCACATCCAGCCAGCCACTCAGTCAGTCAGTCAGCCAGTCAGCCAGAGACATAGACATTTCCCCAACACCAGGATGCGGGTAAGTGAGCCTCAACTGACCAGAAATGATTTGCCTCTGTCTGTTAGACACGTAATGGAGTCATTTAACTAGTCAAATTAGGAGCCGGCGAGATGCCGCATGCTTCATTACTGGGTTCCAATGGGCACCGCTCTACATTTACGTCAGAAATGATTTCAGGGCAAATTAATGTTTTTATTGTCTTGCAGGAAAAAAAAAAAAGAAGAAATGCACTCATCTCCACATACACAACAAAGACAACAGGATGACTCTTAACACATGTACGTCTACATTCTTGTGCACACATGGCTCCGAGCTCTAAATGCAATACAACAACACGCACAGGTTGTTTGCACATACTGCTCTGTCTGTCTCACTGCAGCTTAGGTGCAGATACACACACACAGACACGCACACATATGCACATCCAAGTGTCACACAACTAAAAGATCAGCACCATCTAGAGGTCAAAACCAGACATTGTCCTCCCCTCACACATACATTAAAGCGTTTCCTTCTTCGGGGAAAAAAAAGAAAGGGTTGAGAAATGTTCCCTTGTAGTGAAAATGAAATGATTGTTTCCTTAAATTCATTTATTGAGGGAAAAAAAAGAGCATTTGTGCCCATAAGTTTGCAGCCTGTGGATCATGAGGAGGGCTTAACATTTGTCAAACAATCACAGCATTTTGTTTTTTCATAGGAAAGAACTTGAAGGTGGAAAAATGAGCTGGAGAGGAAAAAGGGGGGTGTTTAAAAGACATTTCAGCAGCAGAAAAGCAGATAGTTCGCAGTGCTGACGGTGTGAGTGATAGATATTTAGCCTGGCCTGATCCAGCACTCCCTCCCCTGACCTCTAAATCAGAACCAGGTGATGACGGAAATAGGAAATAGAATATATCCATTGGGGAGAGATCAAAGAGTCAATGCGTGTGTGCATGTGTGTGTGTGTGTGTGTGTGTGCAGAAAGTGGAAGGATAAAAGGGGGCTGTAAATGTAGATCTGCTCCTTGTCGACAGGGAGGTCTGACAACTGGCTTTATTGATGAGAGGCAGAGCCCTGTTAGACTGGGAGAGAGGCACAAGTCCTTGTTGGTGTTTTCCAGCCGTCTTAAAAGCACATATACGAAAAGTAGACGTGGCTCGAATTCAACCAGTAACTTTCAAAGCTTCAATTCTGATTAAGAGTCCACTTTAATCCCAGTGAAAATAAATGTTCATAACTATTCGAAAAGCTCCTTTAAAAAAAGACCACAATCTGGCTGTTTTTCGACCATCTCTCAAGACTTTGGAGGTGTTGCCAATCACTTTCTGATTGACATCTGATTGGCTCATCTGCACAGCAATGGCACTTCAGCAGTCCGTTTGAATCCTCTAGTTTAGAGTCAGCAGAGGAAGCAGAACCTTCACCATCAGAAAATATCAAATCCAATTGGTCACTAAATCTCACACACATGCAGTGTTGGCTGAGATATGTGTTACGAGTTATGAATGCAAAAGCTCTGTAGTGTTACTTAGTGCTTTATTATCGGAGTGAAACTCTCCCTGCAGAAGCGCAGCTATCAAAAAGTAGTTAACCACAGTCGACACTCGTCACTCATATCTGTCAGGTAGAATCTCCTGCTGTCATATTTTGTCTTCTAATGTCTGGAGCAAATACCTGCAATTCAACGTTTGCTGTGACCTGTTTGCAGACTTAATTATGGGATAAAAACCAGAGAGTAGCCAGGCCCGATCAAACCCAATATCAGGAAAGTTCACAGAAACCTAAAACTGTCTTCGATACATGGAGGAGGGGCTTCACGGAGAAAAGGATGGGAGCCGAAAGCTCTTTTGGTATGTGGAGGTGTCTACAAGAATTTAAGACTTATATATTATACTAGAATTATGGATATACTCGATCTTTAAAATAACAGAGATTTTAATGTTTTCAAAGGTATCAAAAAGTATTGAAAATGTTTTTGTCTCTGTAGGCTTTAAACACAACCTTTCATTTTTCACTCATGTTCTGATTCAGGGCACACTCAGGGAAGTTGCCTTTAATGGTCAGGCAAAAAGTCCAGGTTCGTTCGGCACCGCTTCCTGTGGCAGTTTTTACAGGCCGCCTGCAGCTGCGTGTATTTATGTTATCATAGATTACAGCTGCATTGTTTGAAGTTGACTGACAGCCAGTGATATTTATGCTCATGTGCGAGTGTGTATTTGGATTCCTTTGTTTTTGACGAGGCACACAGGCACACATATAAACACACCAAGTTGCACCGGTGTAATCATGCTGCACACATCCCCAGCTGTGCAGACACACACTCAAACACACACACACACACACACACACTCCCTGTCAGTCGCTGTTGTTCTTGACATTCTGTCGATATCATTGTGTCCAAAAAGCTCGGTTTGTTTGATGCGGCTCTCGACTGACGCTGGCCGGCGCTCTTTGACGTGCACACACACACTTTGTTCTGAAACCTATGCAGCCATCTCTCCCTCTCTCTCTCTCTCTCTCTCTCTCTCTCTCTCTCTCTTTGTTTCCGTTCCTCTTGCTCATCTTCCTTCTTCAGAGTTGGGAGCTGTCCCTCTGAGATAACCAGCAGCCCAGCCACGAGGACAGATCAGTTTCACACACAGTCAGGCTGTCAGGCTGAAATGCAAACGTGTTACTCTACGAAAGTCAGGTGCTCGCCATGAAAGATATATGATCAGAGGAAAGTAATACACTGAATGCACTGAGAGAGTTAGGGAGGCGTATGTGTAACTGGACCAGGAGGTCTAAACTGTAACGATCAAATAGTCCTCAAGTTTACTTTTCTGTTTCTGTTTAAAAGAGAGATCTGCTCACAAATGCTCAACATGTCTTTTCTTCTTCTGCATATTTCTACAGCGGTTCCCAAACTTGGACATGCAAATGCCCTCACATAGCATGATCCTTCGGCGGGGACCCCTGTCCTGCAAAATTTCTTTGTAAATTACTATTGCAAATATGGAAAATTAAATATGCAACATATTGACTTTATTTTTAATTTTATTTGTATTTTGAAACTTTTGTGAACAGTTATTATTCACATTTTTATTTTTTTTATTTTTTTTTTACAAATGACTAGTTGGAGAGGATCCTGAGGAAGAGAACACAGATCACAGATAGTCTTGCTTGCTGCAGTTTCAAATGTACTTTATGATCTTATGCAGCTCAGCCGTGCTCAGTGTGGTCACCTTCTTTGGGATTTATTTTTCCATTTTGCAAAATGAGGAATGCATTTATGATAATATGTCTGTGATGAAGTACTGCTCACATTATTTTGCAGTCAGTGCTTTAAAAATCCTTACAGCAGTGTTTAAGGCTGAGCTGCCTTATTGTAAGATATGCATGTGTGTTTGAAAAGACCTATTCATCTCAATCTGTGTCTCATTTGTTTGAATGCACAGACATACAGATTGATTTCTTCATCCATCTCTGGTCATCTCCTTTTCTTTACCCCCCCACCCTCGCCCTGTCTCGCCCCTCTCTATCGAGTAAACACACACATTTTATAGACACAGGCCCCGATGCTGCGATATTGTTTTTGACTCTCTGTTATGTATTGATCATCAGCTCGCCTGTTTATCTGCACAGGGTGGACACTTATAGATGGATACACACACGCACATACACACACACACACACACACACACACACACACACACACACACACACACACACACACACACACACACAGACACACTGGCCTTTCATTAGGACACAGGATCTTTGTTGCAGTTGTGTTGTCATGAAAGAAGCTGTGTGTGTGTGTGTGTGTGTGTGTGTGTGTGTGTGTGTGTGTGTGTGTGTGTGTGTGTATATGTGTGTGGGACAGTCAAACACTGATGTCTGACTACTGATTCCTTGTCATCTTATTATTACCCCTCCACTCTACACGAAGGCACCACGTTGTTGTTGCATGTTTTTGTGCATAGTTGAACTACTCGAGCGACGACTCCATCGCTAATTATAGCTTTCCACTTGAGCAGCGACACAGAGACACGGGGCCTTGCGTTAAACTTCTGAAACTCAACAGTGTTGTGATTTTCAGATATCTGCATGGCTTCATCGTGCTCAAACATGTAATTTTAGGTTTGTATTTACGAGGAACTGGAGTTTCCGTGCTCCATTATCCTGTATGTGTCTTGCAAAGGGCATGCCTGCATTAACACTTTTTTAATGTGTGACAGCAAAAAACAAACAAAAAACAAAAAAACAGACAAATCTGTCAGTGCATCCTTCGGTGGTGAAACTCAAAGACTTCATTTTGAAGCCCTGCAGACGAGTGGCTTCTAATGCAGAAATGATACTCAGAGGCTTGTGAGGTTAACTCTCAGTGTTAACCCAGTATTGTTGCTGTTTTCATGCAACCCAGCTGAACATGTCACATGTTGTCAGTGATCCTATGTCCAATAATGCAAAACAACAAAAATCACATCGGACTTAAAACAGGGAAAGAAATACATCCTGTGTCCTGCAGCAATCAAATCCAACTTATATGAAAAGATGATTCAAACCGTTTCAAGTGGAATTCATGAATAACACAAATAACACCTCAAAGGACTTAAATATTATCAGTGCTCTTCTCTCATTAGGTGCATGCAGTCATACGACGTAATCATTCAAGTGGAGAAAAAAATGCAACCACGCAGTATGCACAATTCCTGTAGTTAACATTTTTGGAGCGATCTAAAGTTGCACAGAAATCTCTTCTTGTGCCAGTCTGACAATCTGAGACCTAATGTGTAAAGCCAGTGAATGCTGCCGGTCTTCTCAGCGGATTGTTTCTGCTAATTACACGACCGTCTACAAATGAAGGTGGTGTGATTAGCTGATGTAACATCGTGCATGTTGTACATTTGACAATCACAGATTTGCTGTCGTTGTCACGATCCGAAATAGAAACCTCCACCCTAACCAAAGACCCTTTGAAGATCTCTCTGTTTTGCGGGTGTAGCTGTGGCTGAGAACACGGTTCAGCCCGAGCAGCGATCGAGTCCTGGCTCGGTTGTTCGCTATGTCCAGAAGGCAACTCGGCAGGACGTTAGCCTGCTCAGCATTCTGGGATAGCTGCCCGGGGGTCCCGCATGACCTCAAGAGTTAAAAGCAAACAGCGGGAGAGATAGACGAAGGCACGGAGGAAGCATGGAAACTGACAGAGACGGAGAAAAGGAGGGATGGAGGAATGTGGAGGATGGCAGGGAGGGGAAAGGAGATGGAGATAGGAGAGTTTTTTGAGAGAAGAGCAGACAAAAAGTAGAAACCGGAGAGACGAAAGAGAAAAGACATATTGACAGAGAACAAGAAAAAAGGAGGAAAAAAAGATGTACATGTATACAGTTTTACAGGATGCACTTTTTTTTTGCATGCATTCATTTTGTCAGTATGTGGAGGATCATCGTCTGATCGACAATCCATGCCTCTGGCAACAGATGCCAATTTCTTGGTAATGCAGATGAAGCCAGCGGTTAGCATTAAACAGATTCGCTCTAATATCTGGAGTAGATCCCGTTCATCTGTTGAGTCTCAACAGTAGATAATAAGTTATAGAGCTGCTTCACTCTGACTCACTCCAGCCTGACAAACATCATCAACACTCAACCTCTAATGCATACACCAAAAAACAATCAATCAGTCGTTATTTCTTAAAGCGCCGATTCACAAGCAGTGTTATCTAGAGGTGTTTTACAAAAATATGGGATAATATGCAGGAAGGATTTCTCCTCTGTTCCTGTTGTCCACACTTCCTCTCCGTTGAGGTGGAGGTCGGAGCAGGCCGGCGGTGGTTGTGGGGCTTCTGCTGCCGGGACGAGGCATACACCATGTTTAGACAAGATAGGAAATGAGTAAAAATAAGTAAATCAAAGTCAATGTTGTCGACATCCGAAGCTCTATTTTAAGAGACCCTCAATCCTCCACACACACCGATGTGTCCTGGACACTCCGGGTGTAGTGACCTTACCTGTTTGCAGCCTTATTGGTGCTGCTGTTGGATGAGAGCAAATCCCAGTTTGAAAAGGTTCAGGTTCTGATGCAGCGACATGTTCAACATGGAAATACAGGCACAGACGTTAAGTGCACACATACTTCTATTAAAAAAAAAAGTCTCATCTTTTTCTAGCGCTCGAGGGAAAGACCTGTGAGGAAACTTTCAAGTCAGAAACCTAAAAGGAACGAGTAATGTAAAGCGCGACAGACTTCAAAGAAAGAGTGTGAGAGAGAGGAAGAAGAATTGAGACACGTCAGATCTGTCATTTCAGCCCCTTGGCCGCCCCGCCCGTTTTCCCACAGTGGTCTTCTCCTTGGCCCGATAATGACGCTTAAGAAGGTAATGGTGTAAATGAAAGCTGCCCCCTCCTCCTCGCCCCCCTCCCCACTTTTCATTCTGCACGTCTCTCTACCTCTCTCTCTCTCTCTCTGGGGAACAAAGAGGCCTTATTATACCTCCCTGTCAGCGTCGCTCTGTGTCTCACCACTGTACAATCACTGTTTTCAGCAGCACTATCAGCATGGGGTAAATGGAGAGAGAGGCTGAGAGAGTGGGCGAGACAGGTAGAGTGAGAGTGGGAACGTCTCTCTCCAGTGGCAGTATTCAACACGAGTTATCTAGAAGTGCTTTTTTAGTTTGAAGCGCACCGCTCGTTTGTTGGAAATGTCTTTGTGTGCAGCTTTTTTTCTCTCTCTCTCTCTCTCTCTTCTTAAAGCTTGAACAGGCAGTGTAATTTATTTGAGGCGCACGTTCACATGACACACACACTGACACGCACACACGCACTCCTTAAGTCGAGAGATATCTTCTTATTGGGGAATCTTTCAATAAATCAATGTGACTTTAAACACATTTCCCAGGCGACGCGGCTGACCTGATAAGAAGTGAACTAATCTCTTTTGAGGCTGCCGGGAGAGCTTTGAACCAAATCTACTGTGCATCTATCACCAAGGTTATTTGTCAATGGCTGCTAATCCCAGGTAAATTTCCCTGGTTTTATATCAGGGTTCTCATGCCTGAAGTTTCTCGGCCTTGGGAAAATAAGAGAGCAGGCTTACAGAAAGCAGGGGAACAAAAGAAATGTTATGGATTTCAGCAGCAAAACAGCAGTTCAGCCAGGGAGCAGAGAAGCACAGAGAGAGAGAGCGAGCGAGCGAGCGAGGGAGAGAGAGTTATAACAATCCTCCACACAGTAAAGCACAGGTGTTTAGCACCACACATGTATCGTTTCATTTTTTTTATTTTAATGCTTCTCATAAATAATCAGATGTTGCTACTTTCTAGTATTTCTACAAAACACTCAAAGTCAACACTTTGCAGGTCTTTGTTCCAACCAATCTGCAACCTCCGGTCTTGTAAAATGAAGCCAAAGTGCAAAATCCTGCAGTTCATCGAGTTTCCGCTTCAAACCCGCCTCAGCTCCGGCTCTGAGCCGGGCGTTAGGTCGACTGAAAGTCAGGCTGAGACAGGCGACTGCTGCCGATGAGCCTCCACAACCTCCGGCCTTAACAAATCTTATTTACAGTGTTTTAGTTCCAGCAGCCAAAAGACACTGAATCTTTATCCTCGTTGGTGCGTCTGTGGCGTAGTGGTTAGTGTGCTCGTCCCACGTGCTGCCCAGGTTCAAGTCCGACCTGTGACTCATTCCCCACTCTCTCTCTCTCTCTCTCTCTCTCTCTTCGATCCACTGCCCTGTCTTTAAATACAATCAGAAAATAAACCTTAAAAAGCATCCTCAAGCTTTGAATCAACCATTGTTAATTTATTGATCAAACACTTGAAATTCACGCTACACTTTTATCGGGTTGAGCCAAACAAACTTTTCCAAGCTGAAAATGTTCAGGTGTGAGAACGCCTCAGAGCGATTACAAACACGACCCGGCTGTAACAAAGTTTTAATGTCACCTGTCGTGTCTGCAGCAGCTCAAGGTCGCAGCGGAGATACAGGAGGCCTGGTCCTCCATCTGTGTGATGTATGAGCACCCAATTAGAAAAGCACACAAATGATTGTGACCAAATGTCTGGCCGACGATATAAATCGCAGAATCAGCGCGCCACACACACTGTTTGCTAATAAATAATTGATCAGACACATTATTCAAAGTGGAAAGTTTCTTTCTCTTCAACCTCCTCAGATTTCCTCGCTTTTGTTTTTATTTATTTTTTATTTTCATCCATTATTTATCCTCGCAACCCCACCTCACCTCTCGCCCCCATGTGCGCAGGAGATCCCGGAAAATCTCTTTCCATATCTGTCATCTGTCACACTCGGTGAGGAAGCGTCTTGATCTCTGGCTCGTCTGTTTATGGCCGATGTCAAGCGAAGGAAGAGACGTAGCCGTAAGTGCTTACACCAGCGTGTAAATAGTTTGACGTGTGGCTCTGTTACAAAGTTTGTAGGAGTAAATAAGGAGCCAAACAACCGAGCAGAGTCGCAATTAAGTTGTACATCTGCATTAGGAAATGTTTGGAGCTGCGGGATTTCTGCTCGCTCTTTTACATTTCAGAGCCTTGATATGAAAACTGGATGTTTCTTTGTTCCAGAAAAGACTCCTTGACTGTGAGAGATCAAAGGGTAAGCACAGTACATTATGGATAACACTCAGCTACACACACACACACACAGGCAGACACCATGGCATATAACGTGATTGCTGCTTGATTCCTTCATCGTGAGGTCACGGTGTTAAGGTCCAAGTTAGACCCGAGGATTTTCTGTAAAAGCAGAATTTCACAGCCGAATGGAACGAAACATTCACATTTAAATCCGTTAAGCCTCGACACTCAGTCAGTCTAAACAGGTAAATTAAAAACATCCCAAACCTCCCCGTTTGACTTCCTCATGTTCCCTCTCCGTGTGTGGCATTAATCGGAGAATGACACTTAAAGAAGCTTGACTGCATTTTTGGACACTTTGACATCTCTGCTCGTGGATCAAACATAAGTTTCTGTGAATCATCGTTTGGCTGCATGGGAGAAGTTAGTAATGATCTGCAGACTGGTCACTGCTTATGAAGGATCTGCCAGCACTTGCCTTTCTGTGCTGGTTTGACTGGGACTAACACGTTTACAGGTCCAGTTTTAGTTTAGTATCATAAATAGTATCAGTTCAATATCAACAGATAAAACGTGTTTATGGTTCTCTAAACAGCGCACGTATAATCCAGTGTTAGTGCAGGACAGTGGTGAGGCAGACGAGAGGCCTGAGAGGAAACGACAGACTCAGAGACATGGAGAGAGAGTGAGTGATTCAGGGAGGAGGCAAAGACGAAAGTGGAAGAGGAGGGGGATGTGTGTGTGTGTGTGTGTGTGTGTGTGTGTGTAGGGGGGAGGTGGTGGTGGCTGATCTTGGAAAGGTTTAGTATATCATAATTATCCCGTTAAGTAACGGCGGAGCAGCCTCCCCGGGGGAATTCGTCTTAAATGGAAGATTTGCAAGGAGAACGGGTCAGAGAGAAAAACTGCTTCCAGTCGGCAGGAAATCCTGTTTACATTTACATAATCATATCAACACTCACTCCTTCTTCTTCTTTGTCTCCTTCTTTTGGATGCCTTTTCAAAAAAAAAAAAAAAAACAGAGAGAGAGAGAGAGACAAACGAGGGAGGGCTTTAGGCTGCTGCTTGTCGAAGTTTGTTGTTGCTTTCTTATATTGTTAAAACTGCTGCCAGTGTTGGCAAGAGGGCCTCTTTTTTAATCTCATGCCAGCACCTCCAACCTCTTCTTAACATCTCTGTGTTTCTATCTTGTAATGCCCCTCTTTGAGAGGGGTTTGTCACACCTATTGGCCTCGTTCCCTCATTTGGCATGCTGTTAAAAAAAAAAAAAAAGAAAGAGAAGAAAAAAAGATGAAGAAAAAAAAGGGAAGCTTAAGCATAAATAGGATACGGCGTGCCCGGCTGTGTGAGTCTTAATTGAGATCTGCTAAGAGCAGGCAGCAGATGTTTGTAGCAGCAACTGTTGAATCATCAGAGACCAGTGAAAGCCTGTGAAACCACGTTTAAAAAAGAAGCCAGGTGCTCCACATCTTTCATTTCCCACTTCCTCTGCCTCGCTCCTCGTCATTCTTTACACCGTGCAAGAAGGATGTCATGCTGATGGGAAAATGTGAGATGTTTGAGTTTAAAAAAAGGAAGAAGTGAGAAGTGAATACCGGGTCATTAGCAATGCTAAGTAATGGGGAAGAGTCTGCATCTTTATGTTTCTGCCCCCCCCCCCCCCCCCCCCAAAAAAAAAAAAGAAAGAAAGAAATGAGAACAGAACAACCTGACGTGAAGCTGGAAAAAAAAAACATCAGCAAAGAGTGAGAGAGCTCACAAGAAGGATAAGGTGATGGATGTTATAAATAGGCACGTTGTAGGTCATGAAGCTGGAGAGAACATTTTTCTTATTAATTCATTTTTAATGTGTTTGATCATTCGTAACTGAGAATTTAAATTCCTTTTGTTTTCATTTGATGTCAAATGTCTTTTTATGATGATAAAGTTAATGTGTGAAAAGATTTCAAACAGATGGATGCTGTTTGAACTAACATGAGCGAGTTATGTTAAAAGAGTCTTTTTCTTCAGCTTTGAAGCTACCTCAGTTATGAAGAGGGAAAAGATGTATATTCAAAAAAAAAAGATTCAGAATTGAAGGTTTACATTTTACCTGTTGAGACCACATGCAATAAAAAAAAAAAAAAAAATAACCCATTCCCTAAATTTATTATTGTTATTGCTCTTTCTTAGTATTAATTTGTTAGAAGTGGCGCTATTTGAAAATTGCACCCACTGTGCAGATGCTTAGTCCTGGAGAGCGAGCGGCCCGGGTTCAAGTCTGACCTGTGCCTCCTGTTTCCCCTTTATTCTAACTCGATCCTCTGTCCTATCTCTCTAAAATAGAGGCATAAACCCCCCCCCCCCCCCCCCCCAAAAAAAAAAAAAAAAATCTGTTGGAGTTTTGCTGGAGTCCTGTTGTTTTAATTAAAAGGGACAACACTGAATGAAGGAGTGCACTGGAGTCAAATCAGGAGGTAATTAAGCTGTCATAAATGTTAACAGTCTTTCCTGGAAGCAAGACACATTAGGACACCTTGATAGGCTTAAATTATGCTGCAGGTGTCTGTACCTTCCTCCCTCCATCTTTCCTCAGACTCGAACCCTTGACCCTCCAAACCTTCCTCACCTGTAACATTCGGGAGCTCACGCTCAAAGCAGGGCAACATCACGCCAGGTTTTCTCTGATCATATTGATAACGGACTTCTGTCTGTCGGCTCAGTGCGTCTCTGTTTGTGTCTTTAACATCCATGGCACATAGACCATCATACCTTAGTAAGAGCCAATGACAGTGGGTAAATATGGTCGATTGTCCAAACTCAGAGTATCCAGATCAAACGCAGGCTCGGCTGTGTTGGCGTCGTGTGTTGAGCTAAAGATGTGTCGGTGTTCTCATTTCTGTGTCTGTCCTTAAGTTTGAGCATTACAGACTTTAACAGGGCAACACACCTACTATTGCCCTATATATGCATATTGCCCTATATATAATATTGCCCTATTTCACTGTTTCTACCTTCCTGTGATCTACTGTACAAACAGCACGTCCTTCATCGCTCTGCTTTTCCCCCCGTCCTCTTCCTCTGGTTTCTCAGTCAGATTCAAGCTCAGGGAGACACATTTCAATGACCGATCAACGGTCCCCTTCTAACTACGCCCTCGCCCATCTGGCCCCATGCCAAGCTGAATTAGCAATCAGATATGTCACCACCACTACCAGCGGCATCGCGCTGGTGAGGATAGCGCCGTGTGCTTCTGGGAGGGCCGTGGCTTACACATTAGCACCTACAGTTCTTACAAATGACTGACAGTGTGTCGGGCCGTCAGCTCATCGCTGCTGCTCAGCTCTGCACACGCTCTAACCTGAGCAGGTGGATGGGACTCGATTCGAGGGAGAAATGTGTCACTACATTTAAAGGACAAGTTCAGATAAACATGAGGTGGCAGATACTGATTTGTCACTGATCTTTTGTTGTTGTTGTTGTGCCAAATCAATTCAGCGCTGGCATCTAGTACACATAACTACTGACTCAGAGGAGAGGGCTTTCATTGGGCAGAAAAAGTCACCTGATCGACAAACTCCAACGTCTTTTTGTTGGCATTGTGGGAGTCTGACAACAATAAAAAAAAACACTGATATTTCTAAATCAATTAGTCATCTTTTTAATCATCTCCTTCATCGATCTTATAACTCTTCTTTTATTCTAAGTAGTAGTTAAATAAAGTGTTGTAAAGATAGGGAACATAACAGAAATGTTAGACAGCTCAGAAATACCAGCAAGAAGAAAAACACCCAGAAGTAATGCAGTGTAAGTTGAAACACATTTCATTTCAGATAATCGCTTTAAAGAAACTCTGTAACGCGGAAGCTGTGGCCGTAAACGCTGCTCAGGCCGGTTTTTTGAAAGCCTAATAGCCCCTATAGCAAAGACAAACCCAATTTGTTCCTGCACACTTTGAGATTCCAGTGCAGTGCTTTAATGTACAGCCGAGGACACTAACACAAACATCCACCGCTGTGGCCTTTAACCTGCGTCCGTGTCTCAGAGAAGGAAGGGCGGATGTTAGTTCATGTACGCGCTAATCTGTCCGACAGGAAGAAAAAGGAGGACTGTCGCTGAGATGACCTCACCTATTCCTGCCCTCAAACGAATAACTTCTCTTTGCAGAGAACAAAAAAAAAAAAAAAAAAAAAAAAAGGACAGTTTGGAAACTTGAGATCTTAAATCCTCTGACTTTCCTGTGAGAACATGAAGGCAGCACGGATGACAGATACGAGCAAACTTGCGAATAAACACTCTGAAAATGTAAGAAAGAAACCACAACATCGCCTTGATCTGACCGTGATAGACGCAGGGCTCATGGGTAATCTGGCAGTTTCATGATTTCTTTCACTCCCTCTCTCTCTCGCTCGCTCTCTCTCTTTCTTACATTAGACTACAGGCTCTTTCAAAGCGCAGTGTGTCACAAGCATTTAAGATGTGGCCTTTTTTCCCCTGCACATTCCAACGCCATTATGTTACATTGTTGCCGAATAAAAGGCCGTATTATGTTCCAGCCCTCCCAGTAAAAAGGGCAGAAGTGGACCCAGTTTTTATCTGCTGAACGAATCAATCAGGATTATGTCAGCTGAAAAGAATCACAGACAGCAGAGGCCAGGCTCTGTGTCTCCGTGTGTCTGAGTGTGTATCCCCCCTCTCTCTCTCTCTCTCTCTCTCTCTCTCTCTCTCTCTCTCTCTCTCTCTCTCTCTCTCTCTCTCTCTCTCTCTCTCTCTCTCTCTCTCTCCCCCTGTGTGTGAAGGACGGGAGATTTGCAATGGAGGAAAGCACTTGTTGGTTATGAACATGCCCGGCTTGGTGACAAAGATGTCATTTGGGGTCTAAGAAAGCAAGAGGATTTTTTTTTTTCTATTTATGTATTTACCCCCTCCCCACAACCCCAACTCACCCCTTTCCCCCTCCTCTGTGGGAGGATTGGAAGGGCACTAATTATCATTTCAGCAGAAATGATTAGGAGATCAAACAGGGATCGAATGCCATTTCCTTCCATTAATGCAGGGGGTTTAGAGTGCCTGTCATGGCTTGGCTGGTCCCAGGGCCTGTGGAGAGAGAGAGAGAGAGAGAGAGAGAGAGAGAGAGAGAGCGAGAGCGAGAGAGAGAGAGAGGGAGAGAAATAAACAGAGGGTTAGAGAAAGGGAGGAAGAATGGAGGATGGAGAAGAGGCTTAAAGAGAAGGGAATGAGGGAGGGACAGGGGTTTGGCAACAGAAAGAGAGAAGAGCTATTCAGTTTAAAGGCCAATGGATTGTGCAAATGAAAGTTGGAGCCCAGAAAGCATCACTTTGAGCAGGAAATGATCATCAGAAGTTTTTACTTCTGTGATTGTGGGGAAACCTAAAGACAAACCAAACCCAGAAGAAGTGATGGAGATCATCAAAATGAAGATTAAAGATCTCGTGTGGTGTTAGGTAGCACAGAGTCGGCCTTTCTTGTCTTAAGACATTTTTTTCATTATACAACCAATTGCGGCTCATATGACGTGACAATTTACCTCCAGTACAAAGAGCATTCAGAAGCCTTACAATACCACAGTCTGGTCCAATGTAACAAAAAGTATAGGGTTAAAAATAAAAACTAATTGTTGACTCAAAATAGAGTCCACTCACTTGAGTTAAAGTCTAAACTGTGACGTGTCAATCAGCTTCACTTGATCGCTGCCTTCAAGCGTACTTTTAATAAGAGCCATACTTCTCTGTGTTTGTTTTTAATGGATGTAGTTGATATCCGGATGCTTCCTGATGCAGATGCTGAAAGGTTCCTTGGTGCGTTGGTATAAGCGCTCCCTTTGAGTGACGCAGTGATGTCACTGTTACAGGCTGTCGGCCCCAAGACACAACAGTAATCACAAGCAGATACTAAAATGAGCAAACATTCGATTGGACCATTCGTCTCTAACTTTGGAACCAGACTCTGGATTAAGTTGCGTCCGCAGACGTTTAGGTTCTAGTTTCAAGCGTGTCAGGAAAAAGAAGCCAACAGACCAAGTGATGCTCTCGCTCCGAAGTCTGACGCGAGTCGGCACGGCTTCACAAACGCACGATCCCCACGCATCCCATCGTGCAGCTTGATAGCGTTGTTTGATGGTGCTCAGCCACTCAGAAAGCAGAGCGCTAAGGCAATATCCGGTGATATTCCCTCAGTGTTTCCTTGATCGTGGCCTCGTGTTAAGATTCAAGCTCAGTTGAAGGCTTAATGCAAAAACAGAACACAAACAAAGTGAAGAGGCTGAATTGGCCCCTAACAAAGTTCCACATTCCCATTAAAAGATCAAAGAGACTCGAGGTGGATATCTGGAAGATTAGCGAGAAACTGCTAAGTAAAAAAAGGGGGGCACAATGGAGGCTGTGGATGAGGTTGTGATTGTTTCGGCACGTCAGATGAGAGAAATGTCAAAGCGAATGTGAGAGATGACCTCTGTGTTCATCGCCCATTAATGACCCTGCAGCTCCCAGCTTCATTTTCCCTCTCATCAAAAACATAAAAAAAAAAAAAACATTTCCTCCTGTCTCCAATAGTCATTTCCCCCCGCATTGTATTTATGTATTGAAAAAAAGGTAATAGATCAAGCACATTCCATTATTCTCTTATAAGATCATTAGCAAATATAATTAGATATGAAAGAAAGTAATTTGGAGAGGAGAGGGGAGAAAAGCGCTATCAGGCAGAGAAGACAGATTGTAGCATCAGAGTGTTTGGGCTTAAATTGCTCAGCGGAGGTATTATCAAGCCGGCAATCTTTTAGCCTCAGAAATAGTTTTGGAGTCAGAGAGCGAAAGATAGAAAGAGGCCACTAAAATTCACTTCATTGTGTTTCCCCAACTGCAATCATTCTTTCTGCTTTTTTTTTTTTTTTTTTTTTTTTTTTTTTTACAATTTGCTCACTTTTCCCTTTCTTCTTCTCCTCTGAATCTTCCCATCCTGTCATACGCGTCACCTCAGACTAGACCTGAGAGTTTGCAGCAAAACAAATCTGAGTTTATAAAAAGAAAACAAGTTGACATGGAGCCATCGCACACACACACACACACACACACACTCACACACACACACAGAGAAAAACACATTATCACAGACAACAGAGAACAGGTAACCTTTTTACCCACTCCTCGTACATATTGATTCGGCTTTTTGTATTATTTTTGCAACTTTAAAAAGCAGAAATAACACACAAATTGCGTTCTGCCTTGATGTCTCTTCACGAGGAGCCTTTTCTCTTTCGAGCGCTGCCCCCCCCCCCCCCCTCCCCCGCTCTCCATCTGCACACAGGAGTTTTTCGTCACTCTTTGTTGCACCTTAACACCACTCTATGTTTGTCTAATGGGGATCTGAGTCGAAAGCACAACAATCCTGCTACGTTTCACCACAAATTTGCTTCTTTTTTTTTTTCTCTTCTTTCCCTCACCCCTTGTTCTTCTTTAGTCGTGCTTTGAGGGATCGTGGGGGAGGGAGGGGGGGGAGTGTGGGAAGGGTGCAGAGGAGGGGTGGCAGGGTGGATGTGGATTTTTCTAGTCTTTTGTGCGAATCACAGGGAATGGTAACTATAAACATCCTGTATTCATTAAAACCATCTAAAAATACAATTTTAGAGGGCTGCTGAAAGGGGGGGGGGGCTGCGTGCTCACTTCCTCGCCGCTCCTCCTGGGTGTATACAAGCGGGCCGTGTTATGCCTGGTGCCGCTCATATTTACATATTTATAAAGACCGGGCCGTACAATGAGACGGGGCTGTGCCAAGAGCAACACTTTCTGCTGGTGGAGGGCCCGCATGTCTGACAGAGAGAACAAAGAGGCACAGACACCTTCAGGGGGCCACAGAGGGGACGGGACAGCTCATCCAGTGTCAACACTTTCTCTTAAGTTTCATGTAACTCGTAATAACTGGATTTACTCTCTCAGAGGATCCCGAGAGTCGAGGTCATAACTTTCCTCGAAACAGAAGAATCTGACCTTTTCTTACTTAAAGGGTCTGAAGAGGTTAAACACACTCAAATCTAAGAGAGTGTATTCATCTAACTCTGAGTCACAAATAAATCATTTGACTTATTTTAAGCCACAGTCACCTGACATGTACAGATACATGTTTTATTCCAAGATAAAAAGACAACAAGGCCTGCATTTAAAAGAACAAATATCTGTTAATGGGGCAAAACTGATGAAATGAGATTCTAATTTAAACAAGAAAATACGTCTCATTTCAAGACACTCAAGAAGTGAAATGTGTGAGTCACATGGGCTGATTTATTTCACTTATTTCACTTATTTATCTGGACTTGTCAGGTGAATGTGGCTTAAAATAATTGTATTTTTTTCTAGAACAAACAAATCTACTTTGTTACATCTGAAAGGAAAACGGAGAATGTAGATGATATATATCGTTAGTTTTTTTGTCACTCAGATAAATTACAAGATCCTTAGCAGGAGTTATTCGACACTGACCTAGCGATGATGTTAAATCATGCAGCAGTCTTTCGGAGACATCTGTTGTCTCCCTGCATGTACAATAAAGTTGCAGAGAATTTAGGTGGAGGTGTTACAAGCGCTGGAAGTAAAAAATCCCAAGGGTCAGTCTTGCAGAAAGTTCCTCAGGCAAATCTAAAAACCTGCTTTGGTATTCTCATAGAGCTCCTCCTCCATAGATTAATAACCAGCTTAAGTTTGGCCAGTGAATAATTCAGACTATCAGAAACTCTGATAACACTGCTGTGACTGGTTTGTGTGTTAGTTGTTGATTTTTTATTTTATCTTTTTTAAATGTTTCAATGCCCACCGAGGGACAAGCTTTGCAAATTAGCTTAGCCTCAGAGGCTGCAGCGAAGGCAGATGATTTATTGTTTTCATATTTGTCCCTTTACAAATAAGCATTGAGAATCACAAACAGATTCACGCCATTGGCTGGGAGAGGAGACACAAATCTGGAGGATAGATTTCTCACGCTCTGAGCCTCTTACGATTGAGAAGATTTAACCGAAGCCAAACATTAAACGTCAGCTCGGGGAAGGTTGCGCTCCTTTATTTTAAACGACCACTCGGCCCTTAAAATCTGTATGATCTGAACCCTAATGGACATCAGATAATAAAAGATGAATACAGTGATTAACAGCCGACGAAGAGGCACCAGTGTGTCGCAGCCATTTGTGTTAATATGAAGAAACGCTGCACAATTGTGCCACACTACCAGTCTGCAGAATGGCAGGGTGTTGTGCTGCAAAATGCCAGCTTCTTCTTGGTGAGTGCCTGTTGTGTGATGTTTTCACAGACTGCTATTAATGTGAGTGATGCCTCTGAGACCACACACTCTCACACTTGTTCACACACACACATACACACACAGTCCACTGTATCCCAAGGCAGGCTCCGACACATGCTCACAGTGCAGTGTTATGCCATTGTTCCATCTTCCCTCCCATTTATCCATTCTGTTAAGCATGACACATGTATTAACAGTGGATGGATCCTGGAGCTGTGTGTCCTCACACCATATGTTTTCCTTTCCCGGGCCCTCTCCTCTCCAATAACCACCCGTGTCTCCATCTGCAATCTCACAACTCACCACAAGAGGGCGCTTTCAGCCTTTCACATTGTCTCATGGAGCTCAGCTCGTGCAGTTTGAGGCTGGTGCTTTTTTTTTTTGGGGGGGGGGGGGGGGGGGGGGGGGTTGTTCTCTAGTGTGGGACAATAACAGTCAGATCTTTTTTTTATTGATGTGCATTTTTAAGAGCATCAATCTTCCATCATGTCGCCATCATGTATCCAAGCTGCTTCAACCTCTAAGAAGGGCACAATCTTTGCAGAAAACAAATCGATAACGCTTGCATTCATGTGATAAATGAATGCCAGGCAGGTTGTGTGTGTCTGCGAGGTGCATCTGCCGCCTGCCCGAATGGGAAATTAAAAACTGTGAGGGGAAGTTATGCTAAATCTATAAAGTTGGCCAGGAAATGTTTCCCCCTTCGCAGCGGCAGTTGTTTGGGGAGAAGGAGCAGCGTGCTTAAATAATAACATTCCAGGTGGCTTAGTTAATGAACAGTGAAAATCAAATATGGAGCCTAATCTGGAGCTCGTTACAGGAGAGTTTCTTTACAGGGAAGTCAAACGCAGAGAGCGCCCTCGGGGAGAAACGAGACACTTTTTGAAGCTTCAAAACGAGGAAACTTTAGGTTTTATTCGAGTGATGTAGTTTTCTGTTGATACTTCAAAGATTGTTATGGTACATCTTAGGAAATGAGGCGAATGCTTGATGACAAATGGCGGCTTCTTTTATGTTTTTCAATCGGAGCGTTTAGGCAAATTAGGTCTTCATAAAGTTATCACATTTAATACAGAAACGTTCAAAGTCAACCTCCAAAGAAACAGAAACAACAGATCTAAATGTATGCAGACATAAGCTCCACTGTCTTTTTATAGACTTGATCTTCTTATTTACTGTCTTAGCTTGCCATCTAGTGGTGAAAGTATGCGTTGAAGCCAGAACGCTTACTCCAGTTTTGTTTTTTTCACTATTGCATGAACACACATCCTGAAACTAAAGACCCCTGTTTGAAAAAAGTTCAAACACAGAATATAAAAAAACAGATGTCATCTCCTGCAAAGGCATGTACTGACATTACAAACGTGATCAATGCTTGTAAAAATGGAACTAATGCCTCCAAGCGATAAAGAAAAACAACAGTTAAATGGATCTCTCTACCACCAGCTGCACACGGCCATGCTAAAACACTTTGAATATTTCTACTTTTCTAATGATAAATGCTGCTTATTAAAACTGCATTACTGGACTACTTTGACATGTTTACTGGTAACTTGCTGTCATTTAAATTCTTTGATAAGGAATGACCCCTCAACATGTGTCATCTTGTTTTCGAGGGATTAGAGAAATGTGTAATGCACAGACTAAAAGACATTTAACAGCTCAAGACCAGAAATGAACAGTTCATGTGAAGTGACGAGCAGGCACTTCAGCGGTAAACAGAGAACCTTTTGGAAAACTCAGGAACCTCCTTGAAGGTGTTTCTGAGTAGACTGTGTTGAGTTTCGGGTTTGTAATCTTCTCCTTCGTTTGACGTCATTTACGACGCTGTCACTTTTGTTTACATGAGTTCAGTGCGATGGCAGACGTCACCAAACAAACACGATCAGAGGCGCCTGAATGGACAACGATGTAACATGAAATGTTTATTATAGAGGAATGGCGAGAATATTTCAGTGAGTTTACATGTGGACAAGGATGTTTTTGAGAATAAACTTGAGTGGACAAGGAGGAGGAAAACCTCCTCGGTGCGGACGAGGCCGGAAAAATGTGCCAACCGTCGTGTACATCTGGGATGACACTTTGCTCCTTGTGTGTCGAGTTTCAATAACTGCGTTTCACCTTGAATTGTACTGCGAAAAGAATCATTAAAGGCTGTAACAAGCGAGGTCGACTGCACATTTGGTGAGAGATATCTGGTGTTGATAGTCGCACCTCATATAAAATGCTTTTTGTGATCTAGAATACGAAGAGTGTGCATTAAACATCACATTTTTCGATCAGTGAATCCACAAATATCTGTAGAATTAAAAAATGCAATCACCCTTTAGTACTGCTGAAGCCATCTAAAGGGAGTTCTGTAGAGGATTGAAAAGCAGGAGCTCTTATGAGACGCACAGTGAACAGACAGCCCGAGAGTTATTACCCCGAGTACAATCTAAGAGATGTTTTCTCACGTTATTAGCTCTTTATTTTCCCCTCTGTTACGGCGCCACTTCCTTTCATTTCGATATCCATTTCCGTCTTTGCAAAAAAAAAAAAAGCACAGCACAAATAAAAGCCGCGTTTTAATTTGGTTTTGTCAGATTCATAACGCCACTTTAAGAGAACATGACATGCAAATGTGTTCAGTGGTGTTTTATTGCAAAATAATTTTCGAAGAAGTTGCTGAGGGAATGAAAGTGTAGAAAAGGATGTGTGTGGGGGGGAGGGAGGGGGGTGCTGAGGAGAAGTTGTGTTATTTAGTGTCCGCTGCTGAGGGACCTAATTACAGCTCTGCATTTCTTACTGTCTACACCGAGTCCTCAAACTTTTCTTTATTAGAATTATTCACTTTCCTTCTCAGCCACTGACACACTTCCTGTCGCACTTATCGAGCCCAACAACTCGCTCGTAACGAGTATGAAACTACTTCAGTCGTCGTAACCATAGGGTGCTACAGTGCCTCATATCACTTTTAGAAGACGATGATTTCACCGAGCAGCCGATCACCATCTCACAGTGCGAGATTATACAAATATAAAACCAGAGAGGAACTTGTACAGTAGGTGCTGCGATCTAATGAAAGGATGGCTCGTGCAAACAGCAGCTGTTTATTAAACCGTGGTTATAGTTTGTTACAGCTCAATCTGAAGAAAACAAAAAGAGCTGCAGTCGTAGGGCTGCACCTTTAATCCTCTTCAGTTAGAGCTTAGTGAGTTTATCAGTGTGTGAAAAGTACATCACTCTCATTTTGGCATTAGTCTTTTTTTCACATTTTATTGAACATTAGTGATTAATAGTTGGGACAGCCGTGGCTCAGTTGGTAGTTGTCGTCTCTCAGGCTGAAGGTCGAGGGTCCGATCCCCAGTTCCTGCAGCAACATATCGGACGTGTCCTTGGGCAAGACACTTAACCCATACGAGCTTGTGCTGTTAAGAAACTGAACAAAACATTCACAGTCTTCTTTTAGGCACACATCCGTGACCCACCTAAACAGCTCAGCAACCGACCTGGACCACAGGTTGAGAACCACTGATCTAAAGCACACATTTGACTTCTGAGTTGTCAGAAGTCCTGAAAAGTCCCTTTAGCATTTAGTCTACACTCCATCATAGCTTACTTTTTAAATATATCTCATTATGTCCTTCGGATTAGAGCTCCTCCTTCTATAAAGTGTCCTGAAATGTGGGACAGTGAACTAAAGGTTTCTGTGTTTCTGGTTGTGTTTAGTTCGTCCAATAATCTGCACAGTTTGTATAATGAATAGAACCCCCCCCCCAGACCCCCATCATCAATGGTACATTGATGTCATCCATCCTCATTTCTTTCACTGATGAAATCCCATCAAAATAGGCCTACACACACACTCCCCCCCACCCCCCCACCCACACACACACACACACGCGCACACACACACACACACACACACACACACACACGCACACTGACCGTCTCATGCAAATCTGAATGTGTATGTGTTGAGGTGTGTTTCTTGGGTCCGTGGTGCTAATCTGCCTCTTGTTCTCTCATTGGCCGTAGTGCATCTCTGGGTAGGAGAGGAGGACCAACCAATGACCCATGACCCCGCGCTGACCCTCGACCATCTTAACAACGACCTTAACCACCCTAACAACCGTAACCTAGGCAACCCCGAGGGGCTGGACGCCCACGCTGTAAACAAAGACTAACGTCCCACACCGGAGCGAGGCAGGATGAGGAGGAGGAGGATGGAGGCGGTGATGATAAGGAAGGAGGATGAAGGATAAATGAAGGAATACACTATAACAAAGACTTTATTTAAGATGAAAAAAAAAAAAACACATACTACCGTCAGAGCGAAGAGAAGGCGAGAACTTTATGAAGGAAAGTTTGGGACAGTTTTTCCTGTGGGGACGGATTTGAAAGAGATGGACCTAAAGACTTTTTGCAGACAAAGTGACGGCAACTTCCCTGTTTTGTCTCCTGTGGTCTGAACGCCCCTCGTCTTCGTCGTCTTCTCTCTTATACAATGACTTTTTTTTTTCTCCTTTCTTTTTTTGTTGTTGATGAAACTACCTGTCTGATTAGCACTTCTTGTAACTGGCACCGCAGTCTCTGATACATTCCTCCAGCTAGAATGAAAGGTGTGTCTTTTTGTTCCCTTTTATTTTTTTTTATTTTTTTTTCTTCGTAGGACTGAAGTGTAGTGCTTAATCAAAGACTCTCCTGTTAAATGAAGCAGACAGTTATTTCACGTCCTCCGATCACCATTGTAATGTACCTGGAATGTAATCTACTGTAGTATAGAAACTTTACCGGACTGTTGACAGAGACCAAGCACATTTCACCTCTGGCACCTCCTATCTGCTGTCATAGACTCACTATTTATGTCCTATACGCCATGCGTCACACTGATTGTGGTTTATGAAGGACAGGGCACCATTAGACAATCTACAGCTCAAGTTTGTTTCCAGAAAATAGAAAAAAAAAAACATACCAGTAGTTGACTTTAAATGATGATGGTGGTGCTAATGATGATTGTGATGAAGTCAGATTATTCCAACTGCCCTAGATGTACTTATAACACTTACCCTCCCTCGATAACCGGGCCATTTGAGGCCTTGACCCCCCCCCCCCCCTCGCTATATGGCTACCCTTGTCTTTTTCCTCGTTCTGTATCCTTCAACACAGCCACCCTTCCCATAGGCGCTTAATGTACATAGAGAGATATACAGCTGTTAAAAAAAGTGACGTTTTAAAGCATTTGAGGGAAAGCGACGAGGCGACAGTAGTTTACACAGCCTCGGTGTCAAAAAAGGTTGGCAATCTTTTAAAGTGTGACAGAGAAGAAGTAAAAAAAAAAAAAAAAAAGATCTCTAAAACCAGAAAAAGGGGGGAACAGTTTGTTTCTTTATTGCCCTCTGCCCCCCCCCACCCCACCCTCTTCGTCTCTTGTGTCAACCTCAAGGACTCTACTGTCGCAGGTGTTTCTGAAATACTGCCACCGATCATTGTTGCACAGTGTTACTGACTACTGAAAATGGTTTGATGTATTTACTTTAAGATGAGAAACAAAAAAAAAGAACAAAAAACTGGAAAAAAGACATATTGTGTATAGCCTTAGATACAAGTCATCTGTTATTGCTTCTACAAAGCTATGTAGCCGTGCTAGACTGTAGGACGTAGGGTTGATTTTATTTCCATTTTTTTTTATATATGTACTGTACATTAATGCCTTCTCCATTTACGGATCAAAAAAAAAAAAGAGGAAAAAGATGACAATCGTCTCCTGTGCTGCAAACATATTTGCCCCCATATATACAGAAACTCATTATGCATAGAGGGACTTTATCCTTTCTTATTTCTTTCTTTTGTTTCGGTTCTCAAAAGTATTTTGCACTGTGATAGTATTATAAATCCAACCTATACAGTACAAAACTAGCTAACTAACTAAACTGAAGGTGTGTGTTTGTGTGTCCCTTGGCATTGTGAAATGTTTCTACGTCATTTTTTGTGAACCCAGAGAAAAATTCTAATGCGGTATGTACAGTTCAAATATAATACTTCTTTATTTTAGTTTGATCAACCTCTATACTGTATGTGGCATTGACAAAAAATGTTTCTTTTTTGTATGCAATTCCCCTTTTTGACCCGCAGTGTACAGGCCTGTTTCTGCTTCAGCCCGCGTGATACACAGTCACAGTGCTCATGTTCCAACACTTACCGCAGTGCAGCCTGGATTTGTCCCCCCCTTTCAATCTGATTTATGTAGATTACCATTAACCAGTCTTTCAATATCAGTATGCCAGAAAAAGAGGGGATCGAAAAACGTAATGAAAAGAGTGAGAAATATGAAAAGTGAGAAGTAACAGTGGTGGAGAAATATAACAGGGTGTTTGAAGGGAGGGATTCTGGAGATGGGGTCTGAGTGAACCAATCAGATGAATTCTGCCTGAGGCCTCGGCCAATGGCTGAGACTTTTGGCCCTATCTCTGTTTTCCGTGGGTGTAAAAAAATGAGAGATCAATGTCGAGAGAGTGGCTTGGGCTCTCTCCTTCTCCGAACCAGCTATAACGTGCATTCCACTCCACATATTATGTACAAAACCTGTCTTGTGAGCTGAACACTCTTTATGTTTTGCTGTACCCTCATGGCAGATGCTTCGTTTTGTAACTACTGAACTGTACTTATAGTAAAAATAAAATGTATTCAAACTAAAAAAACAAAAGGATTGTCAAAGAGCGACGGCCTGTTTCTTGTTTTTGTTTTTTTTCTTTACTTCTGACAGAATCGTGGAGGTGAGTTGGCGTGTCGAGGTGTCGCTGTGTGATCAGACGTGGGTAAACTGTTTGGAGAGTAGTCCATCACTTGAACACAAGTTATTATCTCTCAGTCAATCTGATGCACAAGCTTCACGCACTGTGACCACGATGTTGAATACACACAACTAAATTACTACCTGCACCTCTTTGTCTCCCACAGGTGCTTATACAGTCACTGTTCACGCACGGGGACGATTTAGACATTTAAATTACAGAGAATTACTTTGAGATCTCAGACATGTGCGGTGCACATCATACATCTTTGTGTCACGCATCATATCTTTGTCTCATTTCCTCTTTCAAGTTTTTTTTCTGCCTGTGCAATTGTTATTCCCACGCTGCCTATTTTTTGCAGTGCACTTCAGTACACCAACTTTCAGTTATCAAGCACAGTTTAAAATATTAAAGGTCACATATTCTCCTCCTCTTGAACACGTCTGAATAAGTGTCAGAGCTCCTCTTCAACATGTGTGTGAAGTGTGTTGTTGTAAATCCACTCTGATCCTGTATTTAATCATGTCTATAAACCCCTCTATTTCAGCCCTGCTCAGAACAGGCTGTTTCTGTGTCTGTAGCTTTAAATATGTAAATGAGCTGTGTCTGACCACGCCCCCTCTCTGGAAGGGCTCGGGTGTACTCGCTGCTTTCTGGCTCCATGTCCTATTGTTTACGGTGAGAAGGCAGACTCAGAGGGCAGAACAAACACCTAGCTGTGGGAGGGTCACCCACCTGGGGGAGGGGCTACTGCCCTTTGTGATGTCATGAAGGGAAAATCTCCAAACGGCCTGTTTGAGCACACATTTTCTGAAAAGTGGAGCAGCAGAAGACGGAGAGGATGGACTTTTCACATGGTTGGGGGGTTTGTAGATGAACTACAGACACATATAGTATCAGTGTTAGAGAGACATGGTGAAGTGAACCTTTAAATCTCACAGACCAGCATTAAACAACGGGATGCTTTAGATGAGCAAACAAACAAATACAAGAAAGTAATCGTACTCTCACATTTGCACAAAAGTGAGTGAGCTGCATGTGTGAATGCAAAAAGCCAAATGTTTCACTTTACCCAGACTTCCTCTGAGGCCCCCCAGTAAAGTTTCCACATAAAGTTAGGGTGAGCTAGAATGAACTATAATAAATTATATGAAATATTCACTGGGTGTTTAGCAGGAGTGGGTGGTTATGTTTATATCCAGCGATCAGGGCAAGACCATTGTGCCTTCACGGCGTGATCTCAGTGCACGTAATCAAACTCCTTAATGTTGTTTTTGTTCATCTGTATTTTCCTCTACACTCTTTTGTTGATATTGTGAGTCACATGACATCAATAAATCAATCTTTATTTCTGTAGTGCCAATTCATAACATAAGTGTTCTCTCAAGACACTTTATAAAAAGCAGGTAAAAAGACCTTACTCAACATGTAAACATTCAAACAACATCAGCATATAGCATGTGCTCCGTCTGCCTGTTCTCCATCGTTCATCGTTCCAGTCTGAAAGGAATGCTGAATGTAAAAATGGTTAAAAAGTTTTTTAGTTTGGCTTTAGTTTGAGCTTTTTTTATGCTTTTATTGAGATAGGAGTTTGGACAGAGTTGGAAACTGTGGAGCGAGAGCAAGTGGGGACTTGGGAGTGACATTCAGGAGAGGAGTTGCAGGTTGGACTCAAGAGACTGTTTTGACACGTTTGAACCCTGATATTCAATGTTATCCAATGAAAGATTCAAATATGATTAATTAACCCTGAACCATTACAGCATCACATGTTAACTTTCAAATCGACTAATGAGTAGTTTGTTTCTCTACAAGTGTCCCCTGGTGAGAGACATGTCCTGTCATTTCAATAGCAATAAGAACTGTGTGTCTCATCCACACGGTAGATTCATTGATTATTCTCTGCACTGATCTGATCTGCACCACAGGATCAAGTATTCCTTCCCCACATGTTTTCTTTCTTGGATTTGCAGGTTAGTTTTATAACAATGCATAAATGCCAAAAATGAGGGAGTTTGATTTTTATCAGCCGAGAGTCTCCCAGTATTTTCTTCTTTCCTTTTTTCAATCATGCAAAGGTGCAAAAAAAAAAAAAAACAAGTTCTGGGAAAACTTGATGGTTACCAAACAAAGTGTTGGAGGTTTGGGAACAAAGGAAATCATCAAGACCAAGTTGAGAGAGGAAGGAAATGATGAAAAGTATCTTCATGCATCACTTTGTGTTTTGCTGTTTTGCAACTTTCTGAAATGTCCAGCGCTGTCAGAAAAGAAGTAAATTCATGAAAAAAAAATCAGATATCACAGACGTTTCATTGGTTAATTTCTTTGATCATTTTGGTCCTGTGATTCTGGTAAATGGGAAACTCTTGGTATGAGGCAGTGTTTAAGGTTAGCAGGCATCAGGTTGAGCCGACAGGGAGTCGACGATAAAGGCCTCAGACTTACTCTGAGGTGATGAGATTTCATCAAGAGTAAATCCATACAAATGTTTATTTGTGTTGGAGTGTGTGTGTGTGTGTGTGTGTGGGTGGGTGTGGTTGTGTGTGTGTGTGTCTAAAAACAGGAGGGTCGGCACATTTGTTGGTACAAGACATCAATCTTTTTTAAAAGCATCAAAGCAGAATCATAACAGTAAAAATGACAACAAATCTCCCGAACATCCGAAGTGAACACACAGCCGGGCCGCTTCAGCTGACTCTGCTTTTCAAAGGAAGAAATATGACACACTTTCATCGTCCCCCTCTGTGGCCTGAAACCTGATCCGCCGCACACTGATGGAATCTGTATTTGTGTTAACCTAACGTCAGGACCCTAAAGGCTGCAGAGCCGCTGGGAGGCTGCCCAGGTCAATGCCTGACTAATTTTTAAACGGATCAGCTGCACCGCACCAGATGTGGGGGGCCTCCTGCCACGAAAGTCTGTTCCCAATAAAACCACATCCGGAGAAAGTTACTGTTTGACTGGTTTATGTGCACACACACACACACACACACACACACACACACACACACACACACACACACACACTCGTCCAAGATGAGTTTTGCTGAGCTGGAACAATCAGGATATATCTTGCTTGTCTGT
The DNA here is from genome assembly GCF_947650265.1 of Symphodus melops. NCBI lineage: Eukaryota > Metazoa > Chordata > Actinopteri > Labriformes > Labridae > Symphodus > Symphodus melops. The sequence continues at coordinate 28,981,017 of NC_136693.1, forward strand.
GTGTGTATTAAGTACTGTAAATGCTGTGTGTGTGTGTGTGTGTGTGTGTGTGTGTGTGTGTTTGTATGTATGTGGGGGAATGGGCAGGCAGGAATAACTGTGTGTGTGTTTTTTGTGTTTATCATCCCTATATCTTGGGATAAGTGTGTATCTCCATGTAACGGCACACATGTGTCTGATTAAAGAACACATTAGGTCATCTTTCATTCCATCCGGCTTGTCGTGTGTGTGTGTGTGTGTGTGTGTGTGTGTGTGTCTGTGTGTGTGTGTGTGTGTGTGTGTGTGTTGCTGAGCTATTTCAACATTTGAAGCGACCTCTCACAGGATGATGAACACCATTCTTCGCCCTTCATTTAACTCTCTCTCTTGCTCTTTTCTCTGCCTCCCCCCCACTCTACACACACACACACACACACACACACACCTACACACACACACACACTTCTCTTCAGTATCCATTTCCTCTCATTTCCCTACACGGCATGTTTTGCAGCCATTTGTGTTTGCACATATTTGTGCAGACAGGCCGGCGTGCTGTCTGTGTGTCTGCGGCTTCATGTGGATTGATGTGTTGAAGAAGTCGCTCTGCAGCGGTTGCAGTTGTGCCAGTCTTCGGTTGGTCGCCAGGCAGATGGTGAACTGCAGATGAACCCATCTTTCCGCTCATTTGTTCAGCTGCCTCTAATTTCCCCTCCTCTTTTACATTAGAACGACTTGTGCTTTGCAGTGCAGCGCCTTAGTTAGACCACTAGAGGGCTCAGCAGACCAGGTTTTTGAGCAGTGCTGATAGCGGCCACAGTACCCCTTACAGGGATTGGATGTTGCACTGCAGAGGAACACAGAACGTCATTGACCGTGCTCTGGGAATTTTAGGGTTATAGCAACCTTGTGTTAATTAAATATAACTACTTTTAGGCCAATAACATCACAAATAAAATAGTCATTTAATATGTCCTCTTATACTCGTGTGCAGAGGGTTTTAAGCAGCATTTAAACCTGCTTTGCACAACAAATAGCTGTCCCATTACTACACACTTTTATATGGAAATTAATATGGTTATTCAATTTTTTAAAATCTTGAATAGCATCTGTTTTTGGTACCTTGTTAGTTTTTTGGGGGGGTTAAAGTAATCTGGATTGAACTCATGGCTCAGCAGTAGGTTTCCAGCAAAAACAAAAACTCAAATTAATTTTTGAGTAATTTCTCATCCAAAATTTCTAATTACACTTATTCTGAGCCAAAGGTACCTAATAATAATAATAATAATAAAAAAACTTATTTCAAGATATGAAAAACAAGAAATTAGAAGAACTGAAATGCTTATAATATGTAAAAAAAATCCAATTAGGCAAGAGAGGGCAGATAAAGTTGAGTGCATTGAAATGAGATTACCTGAATTAGTTCAAACATGTCTGCAGGTACATTTAGCTTAGCTTTGTCTATCTTAAATTACGACGTTTCTTTGGACTTTTCAGGTAAATGTGGTTTAAAATAAGTTGAATGAGAAACATTTGCCCAGATGGCAGCGCACACAGACGCTGCAGTATTTGTTTATTTTTTATATTTAACACCCCAGTCTGCAGGTTTGATCCAACAGTATTCTGTTGTTCTTGTATCTTTTCTTTTCTTCTTCGCATTAATTTTCTGTCTAATAGAAGTTTAAAAAAAACAAGATTTGAGTTCATATCTGTCTTTTCTGCTGCCCCGTGTTCATGCAAACATGAAACCGACTTCAAACCACCTAATGTCCAAAGTTATATTTGATTTCATTTATTCCACAATGACAAAAACAACAACATGCCCTCATGAATGTATTAAAAGAGTCTCCAGAACAAAACGATGCACAGAAAATAAAGGGCATATATTTGCACACACAAGTTAAAGACACATTCCTGCCTTTGCATGATAAAGTCGTGATAAAGTGTTTCTGTTCTATTTCATTGTATTCTATACAGTATTATTGCATAGATCATGCAAAACTTAATGTGATAGTCCCAGATTATCTGATTTCAGCATCCTAAATGATTATTAATATGTCCTGTAATTTGCTTTATTTTTGGTTTTGACTGCTGGTGAACTCTGAAAAAGGAAAATTTCTGATTTTATTTGTTCAAACAGCAAAAAGTGATTTATAAAAATAAATCAACAGTCAAGTTTTTTGCAGCCCTGATTTAAAGAAATACATATAGTAATAAATGCTAATGAGACAGCTTGTCCCCTCATTCTCATGCATCCCTCTACGTCCTGCTGAGCATCTGTGCTTATGTGTGTGTGGGTGTGGCTACGTCTGCATGTGTGTCTGCGTGTGCTGGCAAAATGTGTTCCTTCTCTTTGTGTGTGTGTGTGTGTGTGTGTGTGTGTGTGTGTGTAAACGCAGGCCCACTGTGCTCCGGCCTCCCTCTTCCTCTCTCTCTTCAGTTCTTATGAATCGATGATCATGTGGTGTAAGGGAGATAGATGGCCCCCAGCTCCATCTTGTCTCCTCTAATTGTAAAATATTAGTTACATTAGACTCTGGCCCATGATTAATGGAACTTATTTGGAAGGTGGACTCTTGCTCACACACACGTACTTTCTTCTTTTTCTTTTACTCTCTCTCTCTCTCGAATGCTATAGGGGCCTCCAAAGCTTCTTCCTGAAAGAATTGAGTGATTTCACCTAAAGCGGACAAATAGGCTTTCCCCTGGTAAGGGAGAAAGAAGGGGGGAAAAAACAGAGAGAAGGCGAGAAAGAGAGAGAGAGGGGAGAATGAACAGGGGAATATAAGAAGGAGGGGGGGGAGCTTATGAAAGGGGGTAAATAACATCTCTACAGGGAGAGGTTTTAAAGAAGTTGTGGTGTTGCTTGGATCTGAAGGGATTTAAGCTCCTTGGTAGATAATTCTGAGTCTGATGATCCTGTATGCAGGATTCTGCGTTCAAAATGCAAAAATACGATCAAGTCCTGATCGTGTTTACAAGCTGATCCCTGTGAAGACGCTGATGTTACCTGCTTAGCTAAGTGCATCCAAAGAGGAGTTTGTAAGTTCACACAATGACTTTATTGAAGTGTGTGCACTGAGACACATTTGCACTGAGGGCTTTTTTTTTTCTATCATCATCAGTTGTTGAATTGTGTGCTGGTGTGAGAATCAGACACACAGGCGTTATATTTCCTCTCCTCCTGTTTTGCACAAATTGGATGCAAGTCCTTGAGGTGCACCTGGCCGGGGCATCTTGACACACACATACACACACACACACACATATTTGGTCTATGTGTTGATAACACTTGCTGTTCTTCGGCTGCAGTTTGTCTCACTTCCACCTGCTGCCAGCTAACACAACTGATACATGATCAGCATGTGAGGAGGCTGCTGAGCTGCTTGACGTGCACCTTGTTGGAGAATAAAGTCAAAATATAAAAGTATCTAAAACATCATGATCATCATGTGTGTATGGTGTTACATGTGTGTATGTGATCCCTGTTTCAAAATGCATTACAAAGATGATTTCATCCTTTTTTCTTTCAAGTATTTCAGACCAAACAACGTGTTTTTTATTTTGTTAGGAAACTCTGCTGGTTATTGTAATAATTATAATTAAAAGACTAAACTTCGCCATTATGCCTCGGCAGTGTCCCTAAGTGGACGGGGCCGTCTCTTTTCCCCCTATCAGGTGGCAGGGCTGATGGTTTGAGAGGGAGATGATAACTTAATAAATAAAACATGTCTGACACCTGTGAGCCTCTGAGCTGAGCTTTAACAAGCTGAAGGACGTGTGAACAAAGAGCTGAGAACAACAAACACAGAAGGAGTTTAGAAAGTCAACGATGCATTTTGGTAAAACAGATTAGATATTGGCTATAAATTAATGTTTAAAATGTGGCATATTGTACCTTTAAAGGAAACTAATCCGATGTAGTGGAAGCTTCCTGTTGGACACAGAGGATAAACGGTGAAGCATGACTGAAAATGGACTACAGTGTACCACAAACAGGGGGGGAAAGTCAACTTTTTTTATTATTTCTAAATATATCGCATGTCCAAATGTTTACGTCTTCATTTTGCCTGGTGACCCATATTAAGTGTGTATGCAAAGTCACTTTGTTTTCATTGTTGTGTTTTTGTAAGATCAGAATCTTCCCAGTAATGAATCAAAGACTTAATGGATTGTGTTTAATTGTGTAAAACTTTGCCCCGTTCTCAAAGTTGCTCCCTGATCTCTGAACTTTAACCTGACCTTGACACTGTTGCTTTGACCTCTTGACCGGGGCTGCGATCCTGGGAATCCCAGAGGCCGTCATTGAAAAGGACTCAATGGAAATAGTGTTAATAATATAACAGATCATATCTGTAATAACTGATCTCTCCCTTCGGTTCAGCTCTGTATAGTAAAACCTTGAGCGTAACAGTCTGCCTGCCCGTCTGTTGCTCTGTGTTTCCTGACTGTTTCCATAACTTTGAGCTGTTATCGCTGTGTGTGGAGGTCAAAGGAAGTTCATGATGATTAATGCAGCAGAGCAGCCGATGCTCTTTGTGTCAGAATGTGAGTGAGAAGCAGGTGGCCTGCATATCTATCAACCCCCACTGCCCTCCATTTTTTTTCTTTTTTCTCTCTTTATTGCTGAGAGACATGGATGACAGACACACACACACACACACACACACACACACACACACACACACACGCACGCACACACACACGCACACACACACACACACACACACACACACTTGGGCATCCATTATCTGTGTACAGTGACAGGTCAGCAGCAGATTGTGCCTCCCTCAGTTCAGCAGGGACTCACACACACACACACACACACTATGAACCCATTTACTATGACTTAAAATGACTGAATGAACGAGTGTTTTTTTTGGTTTTACTGATAATATGACAAAATTAACTCCTGAGTGAGAATAATGCAACAAACATCTGCAGACTTATATGAGACTTGTCAGGACTGTTAAACAGCCTATTTCTTCTAAATATGATTTTGTTACAGGTTGCATGAATTAAAACATTGTTGTTATAACACTGCAGTTCCTCAAGTGTCCACTTGAGGCTGGCTGGGAATACGTCTCATTAACACCCATGTTATGATGCCTAGTCTGACTGCAGGATCAAACATGTTCACAGCTGGTTCAATTGTAGTGTTTTCAGTCTGAATAGCTTATTGTTGGTTCACACTGAACAGGGGGGGTCAATGTTTTTATAAATCATCCCATTTGATTATATTTAGGCTAAGAGATGCATTGTAGCTGTTTAAAGAGGCCAGCCTCAGCTCCAGCTCCTTGTCTGTGACTTTGTCTGAGGCTTTTGGAGCTTCAGAAACCAATGGAAGACGTCACTGAGACTACATTTATTATTTCTGTTTCTGTTTGTTTTAAGGTTATTTCCTATAATCCTTCTGGGGAACATATACAGGAATAAAAACAAACAAACAACAGAACGCACCACCACAATGCTAAGACTTTGTCCTAACAGTAAGCTTGTGTCTAACTAAGACACTGTGAATGCTGGCTTTTTAGATGAAGTGCTGTGCATCGGGCCGTATGTGATTGCGGCCTCAACGCTAGCTGGGTTAGCATCACAGGATGGTGGACTGATATCGAGATACTTACTTCCTCTCAGCTTATTTCAAAGGTTCACCCGAGAGCAACCTTCCCTCAGAGCTTTCGCCATTTAAGCAAAAGAAAGAAGAGCTTGTGTTGGTCACAAAGTCCTCATTATGGCCCCATGTACATTTCTAGTTCAAGGCAGGAAAGTAACAACCCTGCTGATGTCACTGTAAAACATCATAGCAGGCCACGTGCCTCTTGAGCTTAACACTATACAGAATTACACACCGAAACAACAACATTACTCCATAATAAATTCTATGTTAAAGTACAAACATGACTGCAGAGTTTTGTTTCGGCGCTGTTGTGGGTTGGAAATGTGAAAAACAAGGGCTAATGTTTGCTGTCTTTGTTAATTTACATCATTGATAAAAGATAAATATTAAAAACAGTCAAATGTTTCACAGAAAACAAACAAAGATTGAGTGAGAATGGAAACTTGGTGAAAGTAAGGCATACATCAGTGAGTTATAAATAAAGGCGTGAGTTAACCTGGTGTGTTCATGATTAAGAGTGAGTGAGTTGGAGTTCAGATTTCAGTGAGTCAGAGTGTGAGTTAGCAAACAGATGAGTGTAGGAGTGTACGAGGCAAACTTTAAACACCGCAATTAAAAAAAAAAAAAAAAAAAAAAAGGGACAGCAGCAGACTCCAGGAACGAGGCATGAAAAGTAGAAATAGAACAAGAGATGAAGACAGAAAGGAAGCAGCTGCTATTTCTGCTTCTTATTAACAGGTCCTACTGGTAGAGCAATTAATAATCTAGTTCAGTATTTAACTTGGGACCTGGTCCCTGGTGGGGGACATTTTAGCAAGCTTTGATGCTGAAAGAGCTCCTTCCCCTCCACCCCTCCCTCTCCGCAGCTCCTCTCCTCTCCTTAAGTGCCTCCCTTGGTGTTATTTGTGTGTTGGTTTTCTCTAGTTAAGCTAGGAAACAGACCAAATCACTATTCCCCAAACTTCAGGCCAATTTTCTATCAACACGCCGGCTCGTTGGGGGAAATGCTCATAATTCATCAGAGGGAATCCAGAGAAGGGTAAAACTCCCTTCAGGCTGTTTGAAGTAATGTTAATGTATTTATTTTTGGAGGGGGGCTGTGGATGAGGGCGGAGGAATAAATATATATTTTTAGTGTGTTACAATCAAATCACTGGCCACAAACCTCTAAATCACTCAAACATTTATGAAGAGTTTAACATCACACATAAGCAGGCCACTCTCTCTTACACTCAAACACCAGCTTTTGGCTTTTTACTTCGTCTTCTTTTTTTGGAAACTAACCAAACAGACAGCAGGCTGCAAAGTTTTGCTGGAGTAGGTTAAAAACATTCACACTGCATACAGAATGACTCAGATCAGATCTTTTTGAGCCACTTGGTCCTAAATCGGATACCGATTGGTTCTTGTTTAATGTGACTTCAGTCTGGACAGCCGGGTTGGAAATTATGCAACTTACACATCACTCTTCAGTCATTGTTTAATGCTGGTGAGACAGACAGGAGTTTGAGTCACTCACTGACAACAAACACAGTAAGGCAGCTGCAGTTCGCTTGCTTCCACGAGACGTCAGTTACAATATGAAACAGAGAAACCACACGCACTTTAGTGGTTGCATCTTTACTTCTTTACAGTCTGTGCACTTTACCTTACTTCCAGCTTATGGTGATGCCAAAAGGCAGACGACTAACACTTTTGATAGAAGGGTCAAATCCAGGTAGGGGATTTTATGGAGAATACACAGAATGCTCAGGCCCGTTTGGGTCGGACTGAGGTGTATTGACCCCTCGACTGTATTATCTTGGTGTGTTAGTAAGAACTGAGAAATTCCACTTCCATGTTTGCATGCATTCTAAATTCTACTTTCTTTAAAAATCTCACTGGATGGAACCAAAATCACAGACATCATACTCACTCTGCCATCGTCAAAATGTTTGTAGTGATGGTTGGATGCCAAACATCCAAAGCAAATAAACAGTATGTTCACAAATCCAATCAGAGATCAAATAAAAAAGGTATATTTCATTATGTTAAAGAGGAAATAGTATAGCCCGGTCCCACCTTTTTTTAAACTGTCCCCTGTGGTCTAAATGAAGCATCTGTGCTGTCAGTAGACATCAGTCCTTCACTAGTGAGAATAAAAGTGGCAGACCAGGCTGGGGGTGTAAACACCAGGGTATCAGAATCCCACTGTGACATCACAAGGAGAGCACATCTTTCTGAGTGTTGTAAGACTTGTGCAGACAAAGGACTGGATGGATTTAATTCACATTTGTGGGTCTGCAGACACTCAGGTTACCCAAACACATGTTCAGAAACACTGTCAGAGTGAATTTTTCATAATATGTCCCCTTTAAGGTCGGAGTCTTTATCTTTGGTATAGTATCAGTGCAGATGGTCCCCTCCCAGTTTAACTATATTTGACAAAATCTAAAGAAATGCAGCTATATGCTACATATAGAATCGTACTGTTTTGTGAATTTGAACAAGGCGCGATGTTACTTTCACCACTTCATTCTGTCGCCTGGTATCTTGTGCAAAGAAGCATTTGGCATTGACAGATACAGAAGTGTACGTACAATGAACCAAGAATGTTTTACAAAACGTGTTTCTTCTTCTTTTTTTCAAGACAACTCCTTCGATCATCTTCATTTTTCATCATTTCTGTCAATGTGAATGCAAGATGTATTTATTTTATCCCCCAAATACAGATATGTTACTCCCACAAACGACAAGTATAATTTCATCTGTAATACCTGTTTGAAACTACCGTTTGAATTACGTGTGTGTGTGTGTGTGTGTGTGTGTGTGTGTGAGGCTGTTTTGTGCACTTTGCTGAGTAATCCTGGAGCCACAGCATGCATGCAGGTTATTGAACAGATGGTTTAGCACATTTAATTGCTCACACCTTCTGTGTGTATATGTGTGTGTGTGTGTGTGTGTGTGTGTGTGTGTGTGTGTGTGTGTGTGTGTGTGTGTGTGTGTGTCTCAGCCTACAAACTGTCTGTCTGTCTTTCTGTATCTCAGTCTGTCTCTTTATGTTCTTACACTCGAGCTTCTTTAGGAATGTGCCCTTTGTTTTAAGCAATGTTGTATCTATTCTAAATGAACGACAGAAAAACAATAAAGTATGTCACTTACTGCCACTAAGAAACGTCAAAGGACACACACACACACACACACACACACACACATGCAGTGCGTGAATACAACCAAATGAAATAGTTCTTCTTTTTTTTTTGTGCATGGAAATCAATTCATAGAAAACACAGTGACACACATTCACATACAGAAGAGCTAAGGTGCACTCACACTAAGACGTTCTTAACCTGCTCGAGCCACTTCACCCTCAAAGTTTAAAAAGTGTGAGTGCTCTGTTCTAAACCACACTTCTTTGATTCTGGCACGGATTAAAGAGGTGAGCTATGTTGATCATGTACAAACACAAGCAGGGGCACCAAACGTGGACGAGAAGTATAATCGATCCCCACCAAGTAAAGCCATGCATGTGTTATGTACAAGATTAAACCGTGTCCTGCAGCGATGTGAGTGCAGGTCATGGGGAGAGGGGCCGATAAGCAAAGTGCGGAGCAACGGAGCCTCGTGTGAGTGCGCCCTAAGAGACCAGGATGTGCCTGCTGGCATCCATCCAAATGCTGCCCTCCATTAATGCCATTCGATGCCAACTCACCATCTGTTGCTGTCTTATGGAGAAGGCGAGGCAAAACTTTTCCTCGAGGCGTGCTGTTCACATATGGCAACAAAGCGTCCAGTATAAGCACAGTTTGAGTAAGTTACACGTTTCATATTATGACCTCTTTGCCATCCCTCCTGTCAGACGTCACTTTTCCATCAGAAAAGACGCCCACGCAGAAATACAAATATTCTTGTGATTAAAACTTTAGAAACAAATTCATTTTTTCTTAACTCCAAAAACAAATGTACGATTAAGTTATTAGTTAATGTAGAATAACAATAAATCATTGTTTTATTAGATTATGACCGCCATATGTTTCTAAAATATACATGTCATGAGGACACACATTACTCTCTTGTCGTGGAAAGAGGAAGTGAACAACAGCTCAGCTGACTGCAAACATCTCTACAGTGTAGCATCCATTTAAAGTCTGCTGAACGCCAACGAGTGATTCATTTAGATTTTCATGATTTTTGTTTTTGTATCTGGGTTTGGTGTGTGTGTGATCATTACACCCGTGGTGGCCATGACTCTCCGTCATTTTAAATCTCTGACCTGGCGCTTTGCATTGTGGGAAACAGGAGACTGGTCTGATGTCTACTGTACATTTTTGACATCTGGGTACTTTTGGCATCCCGAGGATCTCACATTTGTTCACATACTGCATTTTGACCAGATCAGTGCATATTACTAGTACAGGAGACGGTTTCGAAAAAAAACCCTATGTCTTCCAATTTGGCATACCGAGGCTATGACAGAGATGATAAGAAGCCATATTTAATGTGAGATGTCCTATAAGTGCAGTCTCCTCCTGCTGGTCATTAGAAATAATGCAGGTTTCAGGCACATACACAGCTCTGTTTCCTTGTCTACACTCAGTGTTAGAGCTGCGATAATTAAAGCAGGTGGGTGGATGATTCAGGAGTGAGGGGATGAGCACATGTGTCAGTTGTTTGTGGCAGCGATGTGATACAGCCTCCCACACACATACACAGAGACAAACACCTCCACCCACTGAATCCTCTCGCCCTGCCCTCCTCTTCACTTCCATTCCCCCCTTTTCCTCTGATCTCCATGCAGAGGACCTTAGGGGGTTAATTAACAGGCTTAGATAATACTACACTAATGAAAACAAGACCATTATTTCTCCCTCTTTCTCCCTCTCTGTCTGTCTCTTTCTCTGTTTTCCACACTCTGGATTCCTTTATGTGTCTCCTTCCTGTCATTCGTTCATTCCTTAAAGGCTTTTGGCAAAGAAACCAACCCAGAAAATAAGCCTTTAGTGAAGACAAAGAGGACACATTATTTATGGAAGGTGTAAGACAAAATGTTTTGCAAAGATTGTACTGTATTAAAAAGATACAGGCTGAGAAAAATGACCAACAGTGTCTTAATTTTGAGAGGTGTAAGCAATAGCCCTGAAAAGTATTTCTGATTCTGATTTCGATTTGATTCTTGATGCAATTTGTCATACAATGTTTGCTCTGGATGATAAAAAGGCAAATATAGTTTTCTGTACTTATTCAGAAATTCAACCATTTCTAAATACTGGAATAAGCTTAAAGCAAGAGGTTGGTTGTCGTATGTTTTGTCAGAAGACTGTTTACTGCTGGAGTCATTTCGAAAGTGACTTTTACTGTAACGTTCACTTTCACTTCTCACAATATGCTTCAAAAAGAAAATACAGTATTGCAGAATTCCTGATCAGTTCTGAATCCTGTTGTTTCCTGTCTGCTGTCCAGTAAAGTCATTTTTTCCTCTTCCATGTAAACCATGTGATAAGGGACGGATGTTAAAGGCAGAGTATATAGATTCCTCCACCAGGGGGCTCTCAATCAAAACAACAACAAAAGATGATGTTGGGGCTGGCGGGTAATCATGGGAGTTCTCTCTGCTACTCTCCGCCCCGCCACCTCTGATTAAACCGGCCTGAGGAAGAGAGTGTGTTTATCAGCGAGCTAATGTTTGCAAGTATAATTTACATGACCTTTTTCATCACAGCAGTCATTTGTCCACTGCAGGTCACACCTGCACATTCACACTCGGGTGGCGAAGTGACCATCATAAGTCACTAATCCATTCAAACACATTCATACGTTCAGAGTTAAGTGTCATCAGACATGTTGCTGCAGGCGTTGGAGATCGAACCCTACCGACCTTCCCGGTTTACACAGCAACATAGAGGTATGACCATTTAATTAAGACTGTAAGGCAGCCGGCTGCCATCTTTATTAGGTGCCTATTATTTCCATTTAGTCATCATTTAAACATTAACGCTTCACACCCGTGTTTATTGAGTGACAGAGGAAAATGTAACACGAGTTTGATAGTGGAGACACAGAGAGAAAAAGTGGAATACAAGAGTTCAGTTTACAGATGTGGAGCAAACAGTGGATTAATGATGGCATTGTTGACGGTTAAGAATAGCATGGTGTGTGCATTGTTGAATGGGGTGAGTGTGTTTTCTTCCTTTGTGTGTGAGGATTCTTAATTTTCAATCCACTACAAAGTTTAGCCTGTGCGTCTCTAAGTTTCTCAGCAGAAGTCAATTTCAATCTCTACACTAACTCAAGTTTATACATCCTATCCAAAGTTTCTCAAGCGTTGCGATTCAAACCCCAATCTCTTTCTTCTTACCTCAACATTTCCCCGGAGATAAAAACCAAGCTTGATTTGTATTTATTTTTAAAGTCCACGGAGGAAAAACAGTAAATAAGCGGTAAGAGAGGAGGAAAAAGAAGAAGAAAAAAAACACCGAGTTGAGTTGTTTGGGGGCATAACTCGCTCTTCCTAAGTGTAAAATGGGATGGGATATTCTGCCTCTCGGACTTAACGTAATGTAAGAGAGTGTGAAATTAAACCGCACATGAATAAAAGGGACCCTTCATTGTGTGCCGCCGACTAGCTTATCTGGAAATTCAGACAACTGGAACATCCAAAGCCTCCAAACTTGTAGCAATCCCCTTTGTGTGGCTCAAGAGCAAACAATGTAATATCAAAAAGCCGGAGAGGCTCCAAATCCTGTGTCAGATTGCCAAACACAAAGTAGCTGCTTCCACAACATTGCCTCACTGCGTCCTCACATCCTCGCCTGAGTGTTTGTGTGTGTGTGTGTGTGTGTGTGCTTAAGTGTGCATGTGTCCGTCTTTATACAATATAAGTAGACTGTGCACTCACTCCCTCTAACCCCATGTGTACGCCAGTGAGTGCTTCAAATAGATTATTTCCTCTTTAATTCCTGGCCTTTTACCTATTGATATTCCTCGCACCTATCCCCATGCTGCTTTTAAACCCCATATGTTAATTTGATTTCGAGCGTCTCAAATTGAATAAGAGATAAAGAAGAAGAAAAAAAATTAAACGAGGGTAACAGCAAATGTACTGTTATTAATAAGTGCCGCAGAGGGCTCAAAGTGTCTCCCTTCATTCTGCCCTTCTCTCTTCCTTCCATCCTCCCTCGCTTGCCGTTTTCCTCTCCTCTCCGTCTGTCTGTCTGTCTGTCTGTCTGTCAGTCTGTGAGTGAGTGAGCTAAGTGAAGTGGGTTATGATGGCTTTGTAATCGGCATCCCTCAAAGAAACGGCTGGTGCTATTAAGGGCCATTGTGTTTGCTGCAGTGATGATCAGATTCAATCTAGGGAGAACATTCTGTGCTGGAGCTTTTGCAGGGGCGGGGGACGGGGGACGGGGAGAGATAGAGAAAAATACCTTGCCTTGTTTCCGCCCGGCTATTGTGTTCAGGGGACTAGATGTATGCACACTCTACAAAAGATGCATATCGACTCAGGGAGCTGCAAAAGTTTAGTTCAGATGAATGTGCGTGAGCTGTATGGCTGCACAAAGTGAGGTGAGTATTAAGCGTTGGGTAATGTTTTCAGGATATATTTGTTTCAATAAGCAGCTCGGCGGTGCTGCCGGGGTGCTGCAGATGAGAAAATCTTTTTTTTTCCCTTCTCCTCTTTGTCCTCAACTTTACCCTCTTCTCCCAGTCTTTGTTTCTCCATCCAATCTGTCTTGTTGCAAACACACTTTGATACGTGAAATCCTGCAGGCCTGAGACGTCCAACTGATGACAATTACTCATGCAACATCCTTAAATCACACCTCACTCAATAATGTTCATTTAAATAAAGACAACATGAAATGCTTATTTACCAGAGAGTACAAATCATGGTTTAAGTCAAACTGATCCGCCCTCTGACTGAACATCAGTCATTTCATACACTGTTAATATGATCAGCAAGAGGCCTGATGCTTTTTTTTATTTAAAAAAAAAAAAAAAAAGGGGCAGCTGTGGCTCTGTTGTCAGGGTTGGTCATCTCTCAACCGAGGTTGAGGGTTCGATACCCAGCTCCCGCAACAACATGTCCGATGTGTCCTAGGACACTTAACCCCAAATTTCTCCAGCTGTTTCGTCAGCGATGTGTGAATGTGTATGAATGGGATTAGTCATCTCTCATGTGAGTGTGTGTACCTTGACTTTTTAATCAACTGAAAAGACCAAGCACCTGCTAAATCTGAATAGTGAACGTGAAACTGGCACTTATACTGCACCTGGAGCATCTAATATTTTACCTTAACAGATCCTAGGGGGAACACGGTATGGTACTTGTGCACTTATCATCAAGCGGCGTTCAACACCAAACACTTCTGATTCCTTCAAGTTATCTTTATGGATCAGTGCTTCTGAAATATGGTGCATACCTGTACCCGACTGTATACAGATGGAGTCAGTCATTTGTTTCTAAAGAGGTGTTTTGAAGGCTATTGATAGCGGGACTGCTGAATCTACCCTGCTACTCATCAGTCTGGTACGAGCCAGGAGGTGGAGCTGAGGTGAGCTCCTGACAAACAGCTACAACACGCCTGTCATTCAGGCAAAAGGAATTTGCTTAATATATCCAAAAGAGATAAATCATGACATCTACTAAAGTTTAAGCAATAAGGAAATAAGATAATTAAATTATTTTTGTTTCTCTTCTAAATATAGAAAGTTAAATATGAGCTTTAAAGCGGATTTTTTAGCATTTGAAACAAGCCTCAAGTGGTCAGTCAAGGACCTGCAGTTTTTTACTCTTCTCTTCATTTTTCTACACCAAAGATTGCCACTTGCCTGTAACCTAGAAACAAGTTAGCCCCAAAAACTTTGACCACTTGACTCCAGTGCAGAAGTTGTTTTCCTACACTGTAAATGTGGTCGTCCTTTAATATGGGTATACATCTGTTAAACTTGAGTCCGGAGACATCGGGTTACCCTCAAATCCCTGCTCGAGACATATTGTATTAAATTGGCTAACATATTCTTGTTGTGTTTCTCTCCTCAGGCCAGAGACCGTTCAAGTGCAGTTACTGCCCCTACAGCGCCTCCCAGAAGGGCAACCTGAAGACTCACGTGCTGTGTGTGCATCGCATGCCCTTTGACAACAGCCAGTACCCCGACCGACGCTTCAAGCGCTCCCGCCATGAGTACGACGTTCCAGAGAAGGACGCTGAAGACGCTGTCGGGGGTGTTTCATCTAATCAACTGATGACAGGAGATGGAAGCCATGGTGGTAACAGTATTATGTTTGCAGGGCAGGAGACATCTCGTAATCAGGACTGAACCTGCACCAGCTTCTGTTGGTTTATCCAAAAGGGAGGACCGGGTCTGTTGAACGACAGCATGATGTGAAACACCACATATGTTGGTCCACGTTAAGTCAATATAAGACTTTAAAAGATCCAACGGACCCTGAAGGAAGATCCTGACCAAACGATGACAACGAGATGGAAAACGTGTGTAATTAGAAGTCTGTGAACATTGACTAAGAAAACATAATCTATGTATTCGTTGTGAGGTGATGCAGCTTTTTTTTATTTTTAAACTGAGCGCAGTGTGAGAAGAAACAGAGTTAAAACTAATAATGACCTCTTCATTTGAGACAAATCACGGAGAAGGAGGAGGACGATGAAAAGAGAGATCAAAATCATCGAACTTCTATCAGAAAAAATCTGTTTAAATGATTCAATATGAGAGTTACTGTGGAGACGATTGTAGAGGCAGAGGATAAGGAGGAGGGATATTTAATGCACCGGTCGACCCCCAGAACACAACACCAGTGGCTGCCATTTTCCCAGCGCAAATCATGAGCGCTGTATGTGTGCACTTGTTGTGGCGGCAATGGTGTCGTGTGTGTGTGTGCGTCAGGGGGGTTTGGTGCCAGCCTGACTGGAGCTGTCATCGCAGAGGAAATCAATTCAACAACAACACACACACACACACACACTCAGAGAGTTGTGTAGTGGTAAACTGACCCTGAAAGGGGGGTAGAGTTGAGTCCCATCAGCTGGCCAGAGCCCCCTCAAGTCACCCCCTTCTCTCCTCCTTCCTCCCCCCTCCATCCACCATTACGATGGCGTGGGTTGCGCAACACAAATCAATGGGTGTATTTAAAGCATCCATTAGCCGGCGTTAAGGCTTGTTCTGAGCTGGTTTTGGTAATTCTACATCTGGAGGTCACCTTACAGGCTCCGCATCAGAGGAGGGTGGAGAGATGGAACTGACTGTGTTTTAGCTTTGGACGCTTTTTGTGTTAAATGACAGCTTTGACATGGACCTTAATTCAAGTTGTGAGGGATTTTTTTGGATGATTTCAAAGGGGAATGAACAGCCGCACATAGGAGTGAAGCCAAAGGATTTGTAGCTCCCCCTGCTGGCTCTCCTGGCTGCAGTATACAAGTATATGCCTCCTCCATGTTACCAGATGGGACATGGGTTGAAGTTAAAATCATGTGACAAATACATTTATGTCAGAACCAGATTCAATCGTGATAGTTAATTATAATCATGCTAATAAATGTCCAATTGTTACAGTATATTTTTTATTAGTTTGAATGTAACGTCATGATCCTCGGCTTCGTCTACAAATACGGCTCATTGGAGCATTTAAAACACGACTGAAACCCTGACAATACAGACGTTTAAGTGTCTGCTCCAAACTGACATTCTACAAACAAGACTCTCTTCCTCTGTGAACAGTACTGACTTCCGCCATCTTTGGAGTTTTATTTGTAAGTTCGGTTAGGGGAGGAGGCGTGGCTTCAGTTCGACGGTTCCACCAGCCAGCCCTGCTTCTGCGTAGGTCTTGGTTCTAGATTATGTCACCAGGGTTCTTCTGTTTTAGAGAGATATTTGGGGTTTTTTAGGCCTTTTTTTGGATAGAGCCACAGAGCCGACCGCTTGGAGATCTACAGCCTTCATACATGGGGCGAGACCTAACCGCTAGGCCACCTGCGCCCCGTCGCAGGGTTTTCTGGCTTCAGTTTTGTACAATGGAAGTAGATGGAGACGTGCTGTCCATGTCGGTAAAGGATCAGATATGCAAGTTGTGTTTGGTACATTTAATAAAATGGCAACCACTGGCTCGGACTCAGAAAAGAAAACAGGATTCAATTCTATGCATTTCAAGTCTTTTAAAGCAGCTACTCAGTCTGAGAAGTGATAAAAGAAAGTCAATAATTATTCGCTTCACCCAGATTCATGTCATAATTTTGCCTTTTCTATAAAAAACTTATTATTATTTTCAAAGAGGCATTTCTATCTGTAAGTATTTAGAGTGTTTGATCATTTATAAGTATTTGTATGGCGTCGATATTCCTGAGGGGGCGAATCAATCGTAAATGTACTCTCAGTTATGTCATTAGTTACGGAAGAGGCATCACTCAACTAAACAATGACGTTTACCATATGCAAACTTCAGCTGACTTTAAACTTCCTGCAAAAAGTCACAGCCAGTACACTTGTCAGTCAACTCAACCACACTAATTATGCACATGAATAACTCATCATATCAAAAGGGGATGTGTGATTTATTTATTTTTTTCTGCTGAATGGGCATTTTTACATGGGACCTAAAGAGGGATCTTTGACTTTTAGATCCAGCCTCCTTGAAACCAGACTGTTTTAATGTTGTAAGAATCACACTCTGCTGTTTGAACAGTAAAAAAAAAAAATCAACTTTGATTGTACTTTGTATAGCCAGCAGCTGATGGTTACTGCGAGAGGAGATTAAGGAAATGTGGTGCTTTATGTTATGTTGTTATTGGTTGGTTGGGGGGTTGTTAATGTTTTTCTGATAAGGAGAAATGATCCGGACTTTAAGAAAGTCAATATCGTACTGCACGCAGCATCAAGGAGGGCTAAACTCTTAAACCCTGCAGGGCCACAGCTCTGACGGAGTTTACAGTCTGACACGATGCATTCATGAATGCACAGAACCACAGAAAGGAAACACAATTGAACTCGCAGCAATCACAACAGCAGCGTAGGAAATACAACCCCCCATGCAAGCGTGCTCAGAGCGATGTGGAGGAAAGTAGAAAAAGAAGGAGAGTGGAAGTGTAAAGGAAAAGAAAGGGTTCGTTTAAAAGACTCAGGGCCTGATTCACTAAGAAAGGACTGTGGCTGCTAAGAGCTCCAGAAATGGTGAATCATTTGCTCCCAGTATCAGCTCCCTCTCAAGATATAATCCACAAAAGTGCAAATGATATTCAGGTGCAAAACAGTCCCAAAATACTGTCCTGGTCAGTGCAGCTTGTTCCCATTTTGCATCTGAATATAAAGAAAAGCTCTCTCGTACCTTTACTATGAGCCAAGATTCGCTCTCGTGCAGCTTGTCGTTATCATGGAGATGATGAGCTGGGCGGGAAGGTTAGCTTGTTTCGTTGTTGTTGTTGTTGTTGTCAGGCTTAGATAATGTAAAAAGAAGTTTCACCATTTCAGACAAAGCTTTGTCTCTAAATGAAGCAAGCAAGAACGACTCCACTGACAGCCTGATTATCGATAACAATATATCAATATATATTTACCAAATGTATTTACAGATAATTTATTTGAGAGTCATGCAAAGGCAGAATGATCACTGGAAAGTTTGTACATCACATCTCATATAAATACTGCGGTGATGTGACCGCTTGGTCTTAAAAGAGGGTTTTTGCTTCACTTCACCTTCATGCGGCTGGTAACACTCGTGTTTCTGAATCCAGCGCTTTTTGCAATGACGCATATATGGATCCCATACTTCCCCAAACGACTGCATAATGGCTCATTTAAAGACGGGTAAGCAGCGCTGGCACAGAGAGTTTGCTCTGCAGCGTTAGAGGTGTATTCAACTCTTTGCATGTGTTTTGTGAATTCGATGGTGTCGTTTGATTCATGTGCACAATCCTTTTGTGAATCAGGCCCTTAGCTCAGTGTCCGACTGGAAGGTATTTCATTATTTATATTTTAACTTTTTTAAAACACATTACTGCAGTAGATCAAATACTGTTTTTTAAATTAAGACTTCTTGCAGAGTCCTCACTGCCTTTTCACTGAGTTATGTAGAGTGGAGTTTCACTGAGTTTCACCTTAACAGATTAAAATAATATCATGTAGTATAAGCTTTTGGTTTTAATGAGTTCTCAGTGACTGTAGCTCGCTTTTCTGAATGTGTGTAGAAATGTTGACCATTTATATCTGCACAAAGCCAATATGAAAATGTTGTTTTTTTTTGTTTTTTTTAAGTACACATTCCAGCTCCCTGGCTTATGCAGGTAAAGTCTGTAAATCAGAACAGTTTCATCATATGAGGCAATCGATTTGTTGTTGTTTCTACACTAAAGAATGGCATTCGTTGTGATCCCTCTGTGACTTGTACTCTTTGTCCATCCCTGAGAATGATACGCTATTCTCCCCCCCCTGCTGTAATCCCAAAATAATCCATTCCATTGTCCCGACGCTGTTTGATCTCTGTCAAGCCTCCCATTGAAGTAGCACATGCTGTTTGCTCATTTATAATCACTGGTGCTCGGCGAAAAAGAAAAGAAAATGTAGCCATGCTCGTTTGTTTCAGACTGTGTTGGATTCTGTCGTATGCAGTCTTAGTCCAAATACTGTCGACATTCCTAAATGAAAAAGGTTTGTAAATCCTCCTGACAGACACCCGAGGAGAAGGGTTCTGTTGCAAACTATGAGCTGATATTAACAGTAGATAACTTTGTATTTAAAAGAGAAATGTCCTTGGCCATTATTTATTACTGCACATCTGTTTGACAGAAGACGAAAAGTTTAATTAAAGAAGTGTATCAAACATTGACTGTTCACTTTTGTCGAGACGTTCTTGTGTACTTTGAAGCCGTATGATTTATCCACTGTTTTATCTCTGCAATAAAACCTCTACCTCCGGGAATCACTGTCTGGACCCCTTCACACCATTCAGGGCAAAAACTCGTCTGAAGAGCATTAACTGTTGTTTCAGTGGAAAGACTGCTTGTCCTAAATATCACAACGTTTACAAAAATCAAAGTGCTCATTCTGGATTTTGCATCCCAAATCCTACCCAGAACTTTTCAGAAAAAATATATTTACATGCTCAGTTGTTTTTCCCCTGTCACTAATGCCTCAATTCACAGGAGAAATAAATAAATGGCTCAAAGTGTCCCAACAGAGAAATATGCAACCCATGGGATACAAACAGGGACAATAAAAGGAGGTTGGAAAAGGCTAAAAAACTATTTGACAGCAATGACACCAGCTGTCAGAGGCTATATTTAGCTGCTTGGTGTTAAATGTTAGCTCTTCCTTTTAAATCACAGACTGTATTAAACATGGACGTCATCTCGGTGACATTACCCACTGGTTTCTGAGGATTTTGTCTTGAAGTCAAATTGTTCCTTCCACCAACTTTCAATCCATCTATAAACTGATAAATAGATGGAAACTGTACTTGGCGTTAAAGCCTCCTGGAGAGGTCAAGTCTGCTACGCCCAAAGGTAAGACCTAAAGCAGGCTGCAGCAGCAAAAAAAACACACACACACACACACACACACTTTAATATGGGAGTGGAAGGGGATTCTCAGGCAGATTTTCTGCGCTTGGCATCATTTTTTAACACCAGAGGTTACCTCATGCTTCCAACGTGCACACAATGGGCGATCTAATGTGTAGATGTTGGGTAATGAATATTTACCTCGTTCACCATCAGAGCTTAGAATGTCCACATGCTACCATTTGCCATTGACTCCAGTAACAGAGTCTGTGAAGAAATAGCTCCTTACTTTGACTTATTGGTTTAGTTAAACATATTAATTAAAGATTTTATGATTCACGAGTTCCAGGTCTTTTTGATGCAGAATAAAAACTATGAGGCACCATTTCACATAAAAGGAAGATGAAGTCGGGGATGCTTGAGTGTGATTAACTTGTGTCTTGCAAGGTACAAAAACGAACACGTGTACAATGAAACACTTATAATTCTCTATGATCTTCACGTCCCAGTAGTGCAAAAAAAAAAAAACACAACTTAAGTTACGACTACCTCATTCAATTAAAGGTATGGTAGGTATAGTGTGGAACTCCACCAAACTTAAGACTATCCTGTCTGTCTTTGTAAGACGTCGTGGCCTCTTAAAATAAAACGCTGGCTTTAGCTCTACTCATCGCCAGATTATGAGCGTCTTCTCCTTGAGTTTGCTCCACCAACAAGTTATTCTACACTTTCTCTGTCTGCCTACAGAACCAAGGCAGCACCAAAGTAAGCCCTCCACTAGTACCAAGACCTGCAATAAAGCTCACTGACTCTTTTCCATTGTGTTGTAGTGTCTGCTAACAGAGATCTGAACAGAACTCACACTGTGAGTAAACTATAAAGAGCTGGAGAGGAGGCTTTCAGTGGACAGTGGGTCATTTTGACAACTTCTGTGTGAACCTTCTGTGGAGGGAGCGTGATTTTGATTGAGGCCTGATCGTTGGAATTTGCTTGTGACTTTTGACCTTTGTTTAAGATAGATCAGCTCTTTTGTTTTGTGTTGCACCTTTTATTTTAGTTTGAAAATAAATCCATCTAAACTTTGCTTACATTAAGTTCCTTCTTCTTTTCCCTGAGTTTCCATTAATTGTTGCTCCCCTCATCCCCTAGCTCAGAGGTTCTCAAACTTTTTTAGACCATGGACCCCTTTCAGAGGACACTTTCTTCCAAGGACCCATCAATATTATAACCTTGACAAGCACTACTGTATGTTTATACAATAAATTCATTTACCATGTAGTACTTTGCAACAAAAGAATTAGGCTACATTTATACTTTCCAATTCATTTTATAATCTTGAAGAACATTTTAGCTCCAAGGTTTTTTTTTTTCTTTTCTGAGGTTTTTTTTTTTTTTTTGAGACTATGAAGTGACAGACATATGACGATCATATGCTTAGTTGATCTGTTGTCACAAAACGTGAGTGGGCGAGACTATTGGACAAAATAGCTGATTTTATTAGTACAAGAAGTCCCAGTTTGTAGATATGCTTTTGGTTCGTGGACCCCTGGGGGCCCGGGGACCCCACTTTAAGAATCACTGCCTCTAGCCATCTTGGGGAACATAACAGTCATCATCTGGAGAGTTGAGCTGGTTCACAGATAAGTGACTTATTTTATTTAAATTAATTTAAGGCAGCTCTCATTCACACCTCAGGCTACAATGACATTTTTATTTAAATCAATTTAAGTGATAGTTGAAAACGTTGTAACTTTGAAAACTTGTGGCTGCCTGGCTAATATGTTTTTAATTCTGTTTAGTCATCTGACAACAACATTGTCATGACCTTTTTTTTTTTTTTTTTTTAACAGAGCATAAAATTAAGTCTTATATAAACTATCAACACAATTTAAAATGTGCATATGTTACATAGATTTTTTAAAAAAAAAAGGTGAAATATGGTAATAGCATTGCTTTCAATGCTCACAGCAGTGCTTTCCAAGAGGAAGATCTGGGAGCAATGTAAATGCAAAGCAAGAAAGCAAGGGAAAAGTAAAAAAAAAAAAGTAATGAAAGAATATAAAAGGGGGGAAAAGCCAAACCAGCAGCTCAATTGGAAATGTTGTCCCCAGGATGAGCGCTTTTTACTGTTAATGGAGAAATAGAGTGCGTGGCACATTTAATGGGTTTTGTTTTTATTGTACAGCACTGAATAATTAACTGGGAAGCAGCATGTCACATAGATTTATCTTTTAATTAAAATAACGTGGTTCGCGCATATTTGAGTGGTAGTCCAAATAAATGCAATATCCAAATTTATGTTTTGTTTATCTTCCTGTTAATTATCTGGAGATTGTTCACTGTACGGCCCTTCATATTCCCTCTCTCTGAATCCCCCCCCCCCCCCCCCCCCCCCCCCCCCTTCTCCCTGTAATAACCAGTCAGGTTTTATTAATTTATAGATAATTGTGGCTACATGAATAAGGTGCGTGCCATGAAACCAGCTTGTTCTTATAAAGTGAGATGAATGTGTTGCCTGCCTGACGCCTCCACATGACAGCAAGAAGAAGAGGGGATTTTTTTTTTTTTTGTCCTTGTCCGAACAATCAAACTAATTTCTTTAATATGTTTCCCTATTAAAGCTGAGACAGAAACCTCCAGCGACTTCTTGGACACAAGCTTTGTGGAGTGAATGAACCTCAGCAATGGATACAGTGCAATGTGGTGTTACTCTATTTTACATATGTACACATCAGGCTAATGTTAGCGCTCTGTCGATAGCTTCATTTTGCACATAAATGAACACAGAATGACAGAGATCTAAAACACGTACTAAAATCCAAATAAACCGTTTGTAGACTATGTTCTTCTTCTTTTCTCTTGTCCTTATACACAAGGCCGTCCCGTCCACATGGTGTCCGACTCGAGTTTCTCACTTATTGTAGACCAGGGGTGGGTAACTGGTGGCCCCAGGGCCACATGCAGTTTCAACGTGGCCCTCAGGTGCATTTTCACATCATGAAAACCAGAAATATCTCCATAAAAATATTTGATCACTGGTATATGTTGAGTTAAATTTGACACATAATTGCCTATATATATATTTTTTTGTATTTCACAATTTGGCGCCCAAGCAAACAATTCACTGCATGTGGCCCTTGATGTGACCAAAGTTGCACCATTCCTGTTGTAGACAGTCACTCAGAGAGACATTTCCTGAGAATATACTTACTATACTTCAGCTGTATCTACGTGTCAAATATTGCACATCTTTTACTGTCACAAAAAAAAGCATGATGTTTCATTTAGCAGGAGCAGCCCAAATGTTTGAAGGAAGATTTTGTTTTGTTTCAGGTTTAAATATTCTCATTATCCGGACAATGTTTCTTCTGCTGCTATCTTATTTCCATGCAAGATTTGGATTTACATCTGTCATTGATTTACTCTTAACACGGGTACATGCACACAAGCTTGCAGCCCCTCCAAATGAATCCTTTCCAATATGCATCCACACTCACACTATCTACTCAGGCAGCTCCTAGACAGCAGCTCTTTCTAGATAAGACCATCAAAAGGCTGAGTGGTCCTGCAAATGGAATCATCTCCACCACGAATGGGGATGATGCTCATCTAATGCACTGCCGATGTGCAAGTCAGGCTCTGCTGGAGGTGTGTGTGTAGGTGTAGGTGTGTGTGTGTGTGTGTGTGTGTGTGTGTGTGTGTGTGTGTGTCCAGCTGTATTGTATGATGTGGTGTTGCTCCTGTCTGAGTGGATGATTGTCAGCGCTTCCGGCTCTGTTATCCCGCTGACGTCTCCATTACTGTCGTCTGAGGTGGGACTTTAGTCCTGTCTGCTGTCACTCTGCTGTCACAGTCACACACACACACACACACACACACACACACACACACACACACACACACACACACACACATATGATACCCACATTTGGTACGAAGGAAATGTGCTAAAACTTGTGTTTCAAAGTTACAACACTGTAATCCACAGTATTGTAGCCAAAAAAATGGAGATTATAAAAATACCTTGACTGTTGTTTTTGTACAGGCTGATCAGGGGTCTCCTGGGTTAAAGAGACAGAGCTTTGCAGTTGAAAAACTTAAAGTCTTCACCGCACATATTTTAATTTGTAACCTGACAGACACGAAGCAGCTTTAGTGTTGCTAATTTTTAATGTTTTTTGGGTAATGATATGGGCTGCCTTTATTATATCGGACGTCTGAGAAGAGACAGGACATGTTGGCTGTATAGAGATGGGGGGTTGACATGCAGCAAAGGGCAAAGGTCAGATTTGAACACACGAGTGATGTGACAAAGACTCCGTACATAATGCACGTGACTTCACCGCTAGGCTAACGGCATGAAATGTAATTGTAACTCACCATAAAATGAAATTTATTGCCCATGTACAGGACTTCATATATCATGTCTGTGATTTTTAATAAGCTGTGTTGCATGCACATGTTGGCAACATAAACACGACTGAGTCATTCCTGCTATTCGGTGCCATTTCAGCTCGATACCTTTTCAAAAAAAATGTCAAAATGTTCATGATTTCAACATTTGATCTGAAGGAGGGCTTTATAAACTATCAGAAAATGATATTAGTCCAGCTCAGGATATTATAATCTATTAATTTTAGATAGATTCTTTCCGTGTGACAGAGGTCAAATGTCCACCCTGTTACCAGACATGATCATCTCTATTACGTATTGTTTTGAAAACCCAGTCATATTCTTAATTACATTTTCTTAAAGCTCAAATGTCCCTTTCTTTACACTGGAAAAGCATTGTAAGCATTGTTCTTCTTGAACAAGCTTTATCTTGAAAAAGCTGTTATAGCTTGACGTAAAACGTAATTCTTACATAAGTCTTTTAGAAATAAAAGGAAGTTTGATGGAATTTGAAAAATGTTTTAATTGATTGTATTTCACCAATTTATTCCCTGCAAATAACCACAAAGATAAACATCATATTGTTGTATTTTATTTTATTAATATCCCAAAAACACATGGGTAACAGGGTGGACACACACACACACATGCACCATTTAATGAAATATTGTCAATGAAAATATGGAGACCCCAGGAAGAGTAGCTACTGTTTAACACAGAAGCTACTGGGGATCTTAACAAATAAACAAAATTACCAAATAAGTTCCTATTATTAAAGAAATACAATTCATCTACCCCACCGCCTGACCAAAACAGGAACCTTTCCACCTCAAACTTCATATTTACTCCCTACCCATTAAACAACATAGGAAGAAAAATTACTGTTACTAACCAACAGATGTTTGAGGAAACGCTAACTATTTTCCTAACCAGATCCCAAGATTCTTTTCTAAGAAACTCCATAGTTTCTTCTCAAGCTTGAATGACCTCTTATTCAGAGGTAGTGGCTCCTTGATAAGGCATTTGTTCTGATATTTTCTTTTTCCTTCCTTCCTCCCTGTCCCATCTCCATTTCTCCCTCTCTGTTTTGAGGTAATTTAACCTTTTCACAGGGTCTGCATCACAACGTGCCCTGTAACGCTGCTGCTTTTCCGCAGCAGACATTGGTGCCATTTTTCTAACAAATACATGTATACTGATTTAAATAATAGATTTTTAAATAATGATTATAATAGATAATACATAATACACTTATAACAAATGTCAAAACATGCTGTAAACACAAATTCATTCACCGTGTCCACCCTGTTACTGATCATAACAGTAACAGGGTGGACGGTAACAGGGGGGACATTTTATCCTAAACCTAGCCATTTCTACCCCTATGAAGGAAAACAACCTAATACAAAACGACCATTAAGGAGTATTTTGTACATATTTATCAGCAATATTTTCAATACCACAAAAAAATACTGTTTTCCACTAAATATAAGGGTAACAGAGTGGACATGTTATGCTTTACCACATCTATAAACAATTCTAAAACATTGAAAAAAAGGTTGATAAAAGAGTGATACTCACTGGGCTTCTTGTTGATGTTTCCCTCCAAAAATGTATCACTTCTTGAGAGCATAGCCTAAGAGTTCTGTTACCATGGGAACATTTAGGGGGCTCGTCCAAAGGGACTCTCACCAGAGTAACAGGGTGGACAGTCAATTCAGGGACACAGTGTCTTTTAATGATTTTATGCATTAAAATTATATAAATGACAAAAACTATTATATGATGAGCAACATTTAAAAAAAGACTATATACCAATAAAAAGAAATCTCAATTTTTTTTTATATTTATGCCATATTTATGCAATTTTAGTTGCGTAAACATGACTGGGGACATGGCATTTTAACCTGCCCTTCACTAACATGAGAACATTTAATTTAAAACAATCAATTCTGAGGATATATCCTTTTTTTCTATGGTAGAGTAAGATTTATACTTGAAGAAAAACGTTTCAAAAAGAGTATTGACCCAGTTTTAAACAAAATACACCATAATATGTCATGGGGACTCAAATGTCACCGAACGCTAGGAATGACTCGACTCTTAACCTCTCCAGCGTTACGTTACATTACTCGTGACTTGAATCCTGGAGCGGTGGACCTAGTCATGTGTTTCTGTCAGGGAGCATAAAAAAGCAGATCGCTCATATTCAAAGTTAAAGAGTCTGGCCATAAGCTCATGCCTGGCAGCTCCCGCCTGGTGCTTTGAACCGCTTCCTCTGTCATTTCCTGTTCACCAATCAGGGGTGAGGAGAGGTCAGTGTGAGGTAACCTGAGTGAGTGAGAACAAAAGAAGCAGCATGTTGTTTTGTTCTTGCAAGTGGGAAAATTAATTTCAAACATATTTGAGGGTATACTGCAAGCTGCTGTTTCATGACATCATCACACTTGTTGAGATTTTTCATTCGAGTTCTGTAGAATCACAAGTCCTGCTTGGTGTCGGGTTTCTCCTGAGTGGTGGAAAGGTAAAAACATCATCAGGGTCATCAGGTGGGCACCCTCTTTCATTGCTGTTTAATGGATGCATCAACTCTACACACACACTTAAATTCTCTCTTTTACTGGAGATTGTGCAACCCAGATGGACATACTTGTCCTTTACCAAAACCATTTGATTAGTGATTGGACACGATTCTAGTGGACTGATCAAACTGGGCTTTTGGCTTTTGGTATGATGCTCAAAAGATGTTAACTTTGTGCAAAAGTGAAGCTTGAAATTACAGTATTTAATTATTGTGAGTTTTAGTTGGGAGAACGATCAGAAGAGTCTGTCCACTCTTCTTTTCTTGTTTTATAACACACCATACTTTTGTTCCTAAAGGTTTACTTGAGGGGTTTTTAAGCCTTTATTTAGAGACAGGACAGTCAGAAAGAGAAAGAGAGAGAGTTGGGAATGACATGCATGAAGGACTATAACCTCTGTACATTCCCTGACTCAGTTTCTCCTGCTGCTTCACAGACTTTCCTGTTAGCTGACTCCTCCATGTGTTTCCGTATTATCACACCCGTGGTCAATCACAATACCTGGTCGGAGTTCAGGATTTGATTGGCTGAGTAGCATCAACTGTGACATTTTTTAACGGATCCATATGTGTTTGACTCTTCTGGCCGATGAAATCGCTTCGGTGAAGATGAAAAAAGCTTTCGAAAGACGTCATTAAAATCATCATGCTGTATGTTACAATTACACAGCTCTTGTTGAAACTCTTTGATGTCCTTTTGTTAGGTGCAAGAAGATGCATCTTATTGAAGTGGATCTCTGACAATCCTCCTCAGCTCTCAAAATATAATAGAACTCTTACCAATGGAGGCAATGACCTACTGGCTCAAGGAAAAACCCTCTTTATTCTATCAAATATGGGACACCTTCATAACCTATATTGGACTACAGGAAGTCTTATTTATGCTCTTATTTTGACAGATATTCCTACACCTGTTTTCAACCCTTAATCGAGCGGTGAAGCCGTTACTTTCACTGCCTGAAGTCTTGCATATGTAGCCATATTAAAGTGTTTTTTTTTTGTTTATTTGTTTACTTATTACAGTAAACCTCAGACTGGATGGGATGGCACATGGATCCAGTTTGGACCAGATTTTGACCCTTTGGTGATATTTACTGTGTCACAAAGGTCTTTGTTGTTGATTCTATGGGATTCTGACACGTTGTTCGTCTGGCCATCCCTTGTGTGTATCTTCTTAATTGGGGGTGTGATGTGTAATGTCTGGCTTTTAACCGTCTTTTCAATCCTTTCTCGTGTCTCAATCATCTGTCACCTCCCGCCGTCACCCAGCCCACCTCCTTCTCTGTGACACTGTTAAGTAGCCTGAGCATGTATGGCCTCCCCCCCCCCATCATAATTAAACAAGTTTCCGCCCTTTATTCCATGTCCATTAGCAGAGCTCATGGCACTGCTCGGGAAATGGTCATTATCGCAGACAGAAATAGGAACATAAATTTGCTGTTAATGAAAATGTCAATTAGTGGTCTGCAGTGTTAAAAAGAGGGCTGATTGTGCCACCGCTGTGAATTAAGTATCCACACGCTCACCAGGGTGCCTCACGTACACATTTATATGCATTAACACACATCAAAAATAAAATACAATAATAACACGACAGTAAACGTATAAGTGAACAAAACACAAAATCAAACATTTTCACATCTTCATTTATTTAAATCAAGTTACTTCTTTTTCACTTTGGATTCTGGTTCTTCTCAGTTCCAATTGCAATCGTTTTTGGAGAATAAAAAACAAGAACAAAAATGACCTTACTTTAAAGGAGTAATATGTTACTCTGACCCCTAGTGTTTAAAACTATGTACTGCAGTCCAGACTGTAATCATCACAGACAGCTGTCTCCCCCCCCTCCTCTCACACAGGTCAGCATGTGGTGGATACTGTAGCTTCAGTGTTTAGCCAGCTCTACATGTGGTGGACACTGTAGCTTCAGTGTTTAGCCAGCTCTACATGTGGTGGACACTGTAGCTTCAGTGTTTAGCCAGCTCTGCATGGGTCTGTAAAGCTTTCTGCGTTCTAACCTCTCTCCATGTTTCAAAAGCATCTCCAACATTGATCCTAGTTTGAGCAGCTTTCTGCTGCTGGAGCTTATTAGAAACATGCAGAGGCTTTTTAGCTCGGGTACAATCACTTCTATCTGAAGCAGTTCCACTGCCCGCTTCCATCGCTGCAACACCTGTTCACCTGATAACTGCTCTCATATCTGGCAAACCCAGGGGCGTCCAAAACGGCCTTCAAAGCCCCGCCTACCTTCTCTGGTCCAATCAAATCCAGAGCGTTCAGGAGCAGAATCTAAAGTTAGAAGGAGGACATACTGGCTGCTGCGTTGTTGTCAGAGAAGCTTCAACACAGCAGGTTTCTTCATGGTCTGATGAAACTGCATTCCTTTATACAAATAAACATTACTCTTTCTTAAACAAAAACAAGTAGAAGCCAAAAACAAATTTAAATAAATAGATTATAATAATGATAATAATAATAATAATAATAATAATAATATTAATAATAATAATAATAATAATAATAATAATAATAATAATAATAATACATTCAATAATGGAAAAAACATGACAAAATATCTTCAAATATTTTTGTTAATTATCTATGATGTTTGTTTTTTTTCTGTTTGCTGTTGCTGAAGTTCTATGAGGACGATAATATCAAATCAAGCTGAAATCTTAAATGGTGACTCAACAGTTTCAACAAACTCAACTTCACCACCAATCTTGTCACCATGTTCCTCCTCTCTCCGTTCTCCTGTCTCATTTCTCATTCATTGCTGAAGTGAACTCATTTTCTGCACCACAGGGTCTCTTTGTAGTTGGTGTGTGTGTGTGTGTGTGTGTAGGTGTGTGTGTGGGTGGTGGGGTACGCTCTGAACTAATATCTGAGAAAAACATATAACTGTTTGTAGACGCGACTCGTTTACATCAACATGAATATGAACATGAACTCATGTGGTTTGGACCTGAGCATGGCGAGCGCCTGCTCCAGCTTCTCCTGCTGTGACAGGGGCTTTATTGTCGATAAGAGACCCCGACATATCTAGTTCTGTGCACACCCTTAAGTTCGCGCTGCGTTGACCATAAACACTTAATTATACTGGATGTGCTTGCTTCCCTGCATGGAGGGTCACATGTTGCACTTTGTTTCTGTTTCGTTCAACTTTGCTAAAACGTTCGCTTGCTTGTTGTTTTGGCCACGCACGGATCTCTTCTCACAACTTTGACGTACTGCATCGGAAACAACGTGAGGCTACGTCGACACTGCAGGTCACGGGAGAAAAGTAAAACTGCACAGTTCTATGTTGAATGAATGATTTGCGTTGCTTTTGGGAAAAAGTGGAATCATAGTTAATATACATTAGCGATTCCACACGATACCCAACATTCAGTACAAGGCCTCAAAGTAATGTATGCTTAAAGAAACTGAACAAAAGAAGTTCACCCTCGTTAGTGTGTAGTTTCATCCTTAAGCAGTTTCGTCTGTTTGAAGAGTTGTTGTGATATTTTTATTCACATATTTGGATCATTAATCAAATGGCGGCGCATAGGGAGGGCAAGCAGAGGGGGATGGATGCGATCCATATAGCATATCTTCTTCAGGGCTTGTGTGTGTGTGTGTGTGTGTGTGTGTGTGTGTGTGTGTGTGTGCGTGTTGCAAGATCAATCTAAAAGTCCTCTGCAACAGCCACTTCAGACCCTGGGCGCAGTCACAAAAAAATGATTACCATTACACTCCCGCCCTCCCCGCACCTCCCCTCTCACTCTCAACAGACGATGAGGGGAAATAAATGTTGCCACACACACACGCACACACACCCACAAATATACCAACGACTGCGGTGCTAGAAATGACAGAAATAAAAAAGACGGATTCCCACCTAAACGTCAATATGAGGGGGATGTATTAAAAGTGCATTTGAAATTCTTAGCAGCGTTCCACTTCATTTCTGAATGTCTAGGTCTTGCACCCTTAAAAGCAGAGGGATATAAATCAACTTTGTGGCTCATGCTAACACCTCATACAAGAATAAATAGATGAACGCTGGTCACCTCGAGACCATTTTTAAAATGTCCCCCTCGCCGCGCTGTACCCATAATTATGATTTTGATTGTCTGTGACCACATCCTCCAAGATCAGATGTGAAGCGGAAAAACAGCAACGCGGATGAGTAGATTTATCTGTCGCCTGCTGGAGCTCAGGTTGTGCATGGCAAACAGAAAGCTAACCACGTAAGAGGAAGAAGAGCCTCGTCTTTAGCCAAAAACACAACTGACCTCAAACATTATAGACGTTACGATTAGCAGAGAGAACCATGTCATGGAGTTGGTATCAAAAAAGTAACACAAGAAGTATCACTTCAAAATGAATCCAGAGATTTTTAACAATGAGAGACAGGTTTTAAGACAGGCAGCACAGAGGGCAAGGTCAAAGGTCAGTATAGGCACACAATCGAGCATCTGTCTTTGATCCCAGGAAGTCATCACTTTCGTAACTTTTCTGTCATCGCTAAGCAACAGATCCTAGTCATCTGGGTGTTAATATATACACATAGGAAGGACATTTGTTTGTAAGTATTGAAGCAATGAATGATATGTCATGCGTTTTTATTTTAAGTTTTACATTTATCACTGAGTTTTACCTCGATAAACTAACCTTACCAACAAAGTGCATGCATGTACACTGCTACACACGCGCTTACTTTCCTGAAAATACACACACACACACACACAGGCAAACAGTGGAATACCAGCAAAATCTGCACTCTCTATAACAGAACGCCCATATTTACTTTGATGGCTGTCATTTCTATACGAGACTTCCCTCGGCTGCTGGGGGAAATAAAAGAGTTTGTGGTAATGGAGGATAATTACACGTCTCTCTCTCTCTCTCTCTCGCTCTATCTCGCTCTATCTCTCTCTTGTTTCTCCACTGGTGCTGCATTGCACAGGATGGATGCCAGTGAAGTCACAAACTGCAGCATTCAGGCCCATTACATCTGCAATGAGAGGATGTGCAAGCAACATCTGGTGTCTTCGCCGTGATAGAGAGCTGCACCCTTTAATAGATATCTGGAGGCTTCACAGAGTGGGCTATCACATCTGAACATTAACTCTTTAAAGGCAACTTATAATGGGGCAGGGAGAGGCATGGAGAATGACGAGAGAATAAAGAAGGGAGGATATGAAGCAGAGCAGTTTACAAAGAGAGAGAAAGACATACAGGAAAGAAAAGAGGATGGAGGAAGAAGCTGTGGATAAAGGGGGGTAATGAAATATGATAAAAACAGAGAATCAACCAAAAACAGTAAAGAGGAATCAAAGGTCTGATGAAGAAAAGAGGAAGAGTGGTGTAAACAAAAACGTGTCATTTAGGTGAATGTTTAAAATATTTGAAATAGAAATACACTTTAAAGGTCACAAATCATGCAAAATACAACAGACCGAATACAACAGACCGAACCTCGGTATTATCTACTGCACCACTTGGTCCCTTCTGGCCCTCACAACTCTACTGTGTATATACTGATGGGCAGCCAGAGACAGGACATCAGCCGGGATCTCAAATGGGAACTTCCCTTCATCGATGGTTCGTCCGAGTAGGCCAGTCAGTGGGTTAACCCCCCTTCATCCTGTTTTTAACCAAACCTAGCACATGGCCATCATAGCTCACACAGCATCGCAACCTTCAGCAGACCCGGGCTCTGCTAATGCACGCTCCGCCGAGTGACGCTGAGACGACCTAGCCAATCACCTAGCCCTTAATGGCCACCACAAACAAAAGCTGGCGCCAGCACAACACATGAAAGAATCAGCTAGGAGAGAATAGAAGGGAAAATAGAAAGAGAAGAGTCTGAAGAGAGATCTTAGAAAGATGATGGGGAAGCAGAGCTATAAAGAGAAATCGCCTCTTTTGGTGCAGACAGTCACTCAACATCAATTTTAGAGCAATTACTGAAAAAACCAACGTAAAGGAATCATGTCCTCGCATGAGCAGCAACTATTGACCCTTGAAAAGACATGTCCCGATAGTTTCTCTTCCAACATTGTTGCTGAAAAGTTGATAGCAGAAGTGATGCCCCTTCTCGATTTGATTGGTCGGTGAGGAAGAAGGGACATCGATGAGCTCAGTATAAACTTTGATCCCCAGCTCATGAAGCCACATGCCTGGTGTGTCCACGGTCAAGACACTTAACCACAAGTTACTCCTGACGTTTACATAGCTGTCTCTGCCATCATTGTGTGAATATGTAGGTGTGTGGTGCAAAAAATGTTATACAAGCTAAAACTCATTTACCATAAACAAACAAACATGATGAGGTGCATTTCTGAGGGTTGTGTTAAATATGATCCTAATATCAATGATTTCTAATACAGAGACAGAAAAGGGGAAAAAATGTAATTTGTAAAAATGTAAAAACACAGAAACCAGCAAGCTGCGTTCACACTGCAAGCCCTGTAGTCCTAATTCTGATTCATATCCTCTGATCTGATCTTTTGTTTTGCTCTTCACATTGCCTGATTCCTGTGGGGATCCGCATGTCCATGAAGAGGCCTCAATCTGATTTGAAGAGATCAGATTCCACGTGACTTGTATTGTTCACACTGATATGAGTCACACCGAAGCGAAAAAGGTTAGCCTCAGGTCACTTTAGCATGCAGTGTGAACCCAGCCTGAATTACAGTTTATGATTCATCCGCATGTCCCTCACCCATAAACACAGACTTTTACGTACACACAGACACACAAACACACACACACACACGCTCTGAAGCAAACAAGAGATCACCTTCACGTGCCGCCACGCATCAAGCTGAGCCATCAGCTGTTGTTACGGCGACGCACAGCTGATCAGCAACCGGTGTGACAACTTCATTCACCCAGCATCTGCTAGCTGTCAATCACACCAGACAGGGATGTACGAGTGTGTGTGTGTGTGTGTTTCCTGAGGCTATTGATGAAACTGTCAGAGAGAGGATGAGACATGTCCATCAGTTCTCTTTATCTCGTTATCTGTCTGTTGCTCTCTCTCCCTCTCTCTCTCTCTCCATGCCCTTGATCACTCGACGTTGAGCATTCACTCTTCATCCTTCGTAACACCTCCCACACACAATAAACTCCCAACACACCATCACCACAGCTCTGTCTTTAAGTATTCATCACTTGAGTCTGACATCAGGTAAATAAGAGGCCCTACAGGGCAAAATACAAAGAAAGGGCATGTTTACCTTTGGGTGCATTGATATCATACACACTTTGACTCTTGTGACAAAAGGCTTCTTTAACCTCTCTAAGATTTTATTTCTTGTTGACTTGCTGACAATCAGTCTTCCAGGTGTTTTAATCAGGATAAAGTCTGAACATGTATGCACCAGGTGTGCACCTACAGAAACACAACAATGGACATCATGTTCCTCACACCTTATAGACAAATAATTGTGTAATGATCTGGCAGCAGAGAGAACTCCCATGATTCCCCACGAGCCTCGACCTCATCTGTTGTTGAAGTATTAATTGAAAGCCCCCCTGGCAGCAGCATCTACATATTGTATCTTTAAGCTCCAGTCCCCAAATACTCTTCACCACGGTTTTGTTCCATCTGACCTCGCGCGTCCCTGGAACTGTTTCTGGAACGTCAGCACTGCGGTGCGCAGACATGAACAGCGGCACACATCCCAGGAGAACAACACGATCACGCAGGAATAGAAAGAAAAAGGTGCAAACGATGGGTTGCTACGTTTCTCTGAGGATGATTTGTTGTTTATTAGTGCCTTTTTTGACATATTGTTGATAAAGTCATGACAAATATGGTCATGAGTTTGTATACTGTGTTTTATTTTGAAATTGACCGGATGCTCTGTGCGTTTCATTATTTGACTTCCTGTAGCAGCACATTTGAAGCGGTGCAGAGCGTGGTGACACGCTTAAGAGACGGACCGCGGCGCTCACTGTGAAAACACGATAGACGAGAGTGGCAGCAAGCGACGGCCTAATGCATGCCGCTGACGGACCGTGGCATGCACCTAGTGTAGGGGGTTGGATTCTCAACTCCTGCAGTTACATGTTGAAGTGTCCATGAGCAAGACCCTGATCTGTTTTCTTCTGTATTTACAACTCGATATTTCAAAGAGAGAGCGCACGTTTTGAAGATCTTTTATAAAGCACCTTTTGATCAAGTGTGTGCTCGTCAAAATATCAAGGGGATTAATTAAAAGTCAATTAGATGGAAAAGGACAATTTAGAAAGATTAAAGTTTTTTTTCCAAGATATGACCCTACCTTTTAGTATCCTCGCACCTCTCATCTGTGGGCTGCTGATTGGTCATCCGCCTGCATAAACTCAGATTAAATGTTTATTTGATTTTTGCTTATACAAATTTAATGAGCATTTTAGTTGCATCTTGTTAATGTGCACACCACAGCCTCATACATAATTAAAGATTGTAAAGATAAAGGAATATGGACTTAACCCCAATGGAGGAACCTTTAAGGAATTGAAAAATTAAAAAAAGGATGGATGTTCAACATGTAAAGTTTTTTAGATTGAACAAAATACAAATAAAAAAACAGCAATTTAGAGCCGTACACTCTGTGTTTGCACACTGTGACTAAGAACAACCTCAGGAGAAGCCATCTCATCTACAAAGACCTCATGCACAGAGGTGCTACTGAACGCCGCTCAGTCTATCAAGTTGGCTCAATTTATTCTTTATTCTTTTTCTCCGTTTACTCCGATAAATGTGAAACAACAGCACATTGTCCTCAGCTGTGGTGACTGAGGCACAGAGATGTCACACGCAAACTCTCAAGTGTTTAGGGGAAAAATCTGTTTGATAAAGAGAAGCTGGGGATGGGCTGCAATCTGCATCTGTTTGACTTTAAAACAAATGACCTGTTCAAGTCTTTAAATATTACCATCACGTTGCTCTTCTTCGAGTCAGTCGAGGGCTGTCAGTGTCTCGACACTTCACAAACATCTGTGGAGCCGTTACAAACAAGGATGCAACTTTATTTTTTTTCCTGAATGCTTCTCGCTTGCTGTTTGTCACAGTTTTTTTACTGAGAGAAGTTCCAACTTCATCTTGAATCAAAGATGATGAAAACAATGAGAATAAATATAATGACCATATAAGGACCGAGTTTTGCTTTAAGATTGTTTTAATCCATCAATTAATTTCTATTTATTTTGCTTTTTTTAAACAGAATAAGGGAAAATACAAGTTACAAGTGTTCAGATGGAATACAGAATCAAAGAGGCTGTATGTGATGAAGTGCTGTGTGTGTGTGTGTGTGTGTGTGTCACATTTCCGAGCAGTGCTGGAGATAATCTGATCCTGATAGTGCTGTGTTCATGTCAGCAGAGACGGACAGTTTATTGTCAGCGTCCTCTGCCCTCCTCTCTCTCTCCCTCTCTGGCTGATTGTCTCATCACTCCTCGGAGCTGTGACTCCCACCTGACGTCCAGACGGACCTCATCCCCCTGCAAGCTGGATAATCAACATCCTGTCTGTATTCTGTCAATATCCTACAGACGCAGAGTGGACAGAAGCACACACGTGTGCACACGTATGTGACCTCTCATGGACTAACCCTTCTTTTTGTGTAAACACCAGACAACTTTTTAATTACTTGTTAAGCTGAATCCATCCAAATGAGTTTAGAATAAGTTTGAAGGTGTAAAGAAAGTTTAAAAATGCTTAAAATTAATATAAAAGTATAATATAAAAAATATATATATAATGTAAAAAAAGAAATATATATAATATAATATAAAAAAATCATATAAAAGTTTAAAAAGTAATATATATATATATATATATATATATATATATATATAAATACATATATATAATATAATATAAAAAATATAATATAAAAGTTTAAAAAGTAATATATGTGTGTGTATATATATATACACATATATATAATATGAAAAATATAATATAAAAGTTTAAAAAGTAATATATGTGTATATATATGCGTACAAGAACAATGTGCTATAAAAAGCTGCAAAGATGATCAAATTAAGTTTTTGTTTATTATCCTCCATCTTTGCCCGAGAGCCCGCTCGCTCGCTCCCAGTTGAGCTCTTACTTCCTCTCAGAGGTCGTCAAAAGAATAACCAAATCAACTCAGAAATCTTGGGTGACATCAACTAACACTGCTCTGTCTGACAGGATGCTTAAAAAACCTCTCTCACTTCAATGTTTGCAAAATGATAGAAAAGCTGCAAGCGACTGCTCCATGTAGTTGTATCATTTGCAGTACGTATCACAAACAAGATAAAGAAAACTATACAGCGTCCACACTTGCAGAAAACTTGTGTTTTCAGGAGGAAAATGTGTGTGAATGCAACCAGCTGAATGTTTTCACTCAGACTTCATCCAGAGTTTCTCCTGCCAGACTCCTTGTTTTTTTTTGTTTTTTTTTCACAGCAAGTCAAAGAGAGCAGATGTGAGAACGCAGCACGATATTATCCAGAGAGTTCATCTCGAGCCAATGGGAGGCGGGAGTGATGTTACTGTGACTGCTGCTAATGCATAGGCTGTATACACGCCACCAATACGATCTCTGTGCACAGAATTAAACAGCTGTAACTTTCTGTCCATTAGTATGTTCATCTTCTCTTGCTGATATTGTGATCCTGTTCTACTACATTTTAAAAGGCAGAAATTCTCAATATCGTGTTACAAAGCGCCCAGTTTCTCGACTGTTTGTAGCACATCTCTTTTAATGTCACTCTTCTTCTCCAAGTTCTCTTCACACAAGACAGAGTATATACATGCTGTTTACATAATGGCAGATTAAACCCAGCTCTGTCTCATTACTCCGACATGGAACGAGTCAATCTCGACAGAGATGTGGATTAAAAACAACATGTAGAGGAGAGCTGACTGCGACTGTTGTATCGGCTCTGAGCTAATTGACAATGTTCAACACATAAGTGCTGCTTTGAAAAAAAAAGCTTGTGAATGAGATGTTCCTGTTTGAATTAAGGATCAGGCCAATGACAGGTGTAATGCATGGTAACACTAGTGACTAATGCAGTTTGTTCACCCTGTGTTGTTGTGACAAGAATTATGTTTGAGTTTCTACTGGAAAAGTAAGCGTTTGTGAGTATCCCGTTTGTTATTGGTGGAGCAAAACATCATCATGAAAGAAACACATTTGTTTTACAAACACAAAAATATTGTTGTCAACACGTGTAAATGCACATACAGTGAATAGTGTTGTTTGTGTAACTGTGGGTTAGTGTGTTTATGTTGTGTTGCAAAGGTTAGCAGTGTTAGCTTCTTTGCTCTGTTGCAGTCTTCCCCTGAGTGCTGTGAACTGAACCTGGGTCCATCTTTGCCACTGATCCAGCAATGACAGCCACCACCACCCACACCCCTCCAAGTCTGAAGCGTCCTCGGAGCTCCCCTGGTGCCTGGCCGCAGCCATGGCCCAGGAACAGCAGCCCCTGTGTGTGTGCACTCTGCTGGCTGTCAGCTTCCACCGCGTCCACCAACCAGGAAGCACAATGTGCTGCCACTTCTGGCAGTGATCTCCATACGTTTAGATATCAGAGCAGCTCTTCGTTTACTTTGACACTCACATCTCAGCTGGTATTGCCCTTGTAAGACTGGCACAAACACACATGCCCTCAGTACCACCATGGGAGGCAGAGACAGAGGGGTGACAGCTTCATCCAAAGTTTACGCTGCCAGCCAAAGTCTGATTCCACAGAGAACGACCGAGTGACCTTAAGAAACTCCAGTCTAGACAAAAGAGGTCAGGGCCAGTGTCGAGTTACTCTGCAGTCCTGCGCAGTCTGAACACTTTATTTTAGGATCCCGTTTGAGTTTCTTACTTGTTTGTTTGTTGAACTCTGCTGCAGGGATCGACGAGTGCACCGCAGCTCAAAGATCAGATCACATGGAATTTTAATGTTTTCCCTTTCAAAAGTTTGTTGAATTATTCACATATTAGTTTGCCAAAATATTGATGAGAATTTGATGTATGGGGAGGATTTATGAATAATGTAAGCAAACATGCGTGTGTACCAGAGATCTAAATTGTTACCTTTGGTAGCTACAGTGAGATATACATTTCAGAGTGTATGTGCTTCTATCCAAGATGAGAGTCATTAGTTATCAGGCCCTTTGTCTGTGAAAGCAGTATGAAGACCGCTTCTTTTCTGGATCCAACCCTTTGTGATGCTATCAAATTCAAGGGTCCATTTTGCTCCACGCACGTCCGATACCTAACCAAGTGGAGCCTTCGTTCTGTACTCTGCTTCCATCTTGTCCGTACGGATACGGACCAAACATCACGATACCACCAGATATCGGCAGCAAAACACAACGAAGAAGAAAGGCTGAAACATTTGGGGAAAGAGTTTGTACGTTTGTCAAGAACTTCAGCATATGTTGGTAAGAAACACACAACGTTGGAAGCTACAGTTAGCTAGCTAGAAGAGCTAGATGGAGATCAGACAAGGACTGAATGTTGGTCTTCAACAAAGAGCGCTCGAAGGGAGGCCTTGCCCTCTAGTGGATGCATTGTTTAACATCCGTCCATGCTGTATTCTGCCATGAATCAGAAACACAAATACCACTGCTGCTGGAACAGAGGCCAACACTAGCCTCTTACTAAACGAGCCACGGAGTCAATAAAACACTTTATGCAAAAGATTGCACAGTACAGTAACAATGAAGAATCATTAAAGCACCTTCATGTTCTCTATAAAATTATGTTTTCAATAGATAAAGGTCACGGCAGGCGACATCATCGACAGCTGAATGCTTTTTAAGCCTCATTAACATGCTCCTCACTCGAGCCTATAATTAAACAATTCTTCCACAAAAGCTCAAATTTGGATTCTTAAAGAAGGAGATTTTTAGCCTGAAATCCAACTTCTATGAGGGCACTTGCCTGAATTGTGAGGGGTATTTTAGAACACTTCACTTGTTCATAATAATGACAGAAATATAAACAAATCAAGCTGTAGAGAAAGGTTGCCCTGGAGTGTGTTTACGTGAGGCGAAAAAGAGAACAGAGAAACTGCAGAAAGACAAAGAGCAGCAGGAGGAGACGCAGCAGAAGTGCAGGGTGTGGACAGATGGACAGGAAGTGTTTCGTTTAAACATCATCACCGTCCTCATCATCCATGTCAATTCTGTCCGCCGGGGACCCGCCGCTCACTGGGAAGATGATGTTTCCACTCCGCAGGGAGATGGCCATCAGGGACTCAACTCTCAGCAGCAGATTTTTTATTTATTTTTTTCCCCAACACGGTCATAAACATCATCCTCTCCTCAATATGCATACCATTACAGCACAAAGCACAATACACTTTAAGCTAAGCCCATCCCCAGCTTCTCTTTATCAAGCTTTTTTAGTTCCTTGGGGCTTTGGTGATGCAGCCCAGCACAATTATCTGAAAATATTATGTATATGCATGTTTATTCTCTGTGTTAAGAGTGATAGACTGTTAATATGCAAACCACCCTTGTCAACCAAGCTGGGATTGAGAGGCTACCAATTATTTGCCGTCAGACAGTGAGAGATGATTATCTAGGTGAGGGACTTGGTTCATCCTCAGCAGCAAGGAAGTGCCGTATTGATTGGCCATCAGGGAGCTAATAACACAAGGTTATCTACACACAGCATGAGACATTCTCCCTACTTAATACAGCAATCCTATCTAGATTTAATATGTCCTTACAGCACTGATTCAGGGAGCACAGAAGGGTTATGCATCTTCCAGAGCCTAACAGAGGTCACGCTATCCTAAAAGCATCTGCAGCCATGCATGCTGAACACCGCCACAGCTCTGTTTTACAGCATCGATGGGTGTC
Organism: Symphodus melops; assembly: GCF_947650265.1. NCBI lineage: Eukaryota > Metazoa > Chordata > Actinopteri > Labriformes > Labridae > Symphodus > Symphodus melops. The sequence goes on from NC_136693.1 coordinate 29,021,912, forward strand.
GCTCACAGCTTGTATTAAACACTGAGGAGGTGGTCTTAAACCTTTGAGAGATTACCTGATGATGTGTAGGTAGTATCAGCCACGTAACCTGAGGTAAGACACTCAGTTCTCTTTATTCTCATCCACTGTACTTCATTAATTTATTCTGCAGCATCTTGGCTTTTCTGTCCACAGCGTCCTTCTCTGTGACTGACACTGGACTGTAGGTGCTCATATTTGTGGTCCATGCTGGTTTCTTGTTGCCACTGGTATTGAGACAAACAATAACATATGCGTCTGTTGTGTGTAGTATGTGTCTATGAAGGCGGGGCCTGGACTTGAGGGTGGTTTCTTGTTTGCTCTGTTCTGATCTGTTCGGACTTTGCACTGTGGGACGCCTCCAGGACTCTAGTGAGTTCGTTAACCTACCAGTGTCCCAGGCTGACTTGAAGGTAAGAGTGAGGACTAATATGTGGGCAGATGAGCATATATGCATGTTTGACATCACGCACAAAAACACTGATGTTAACAAACTTGTGAATCTCTAAATGAAGGAGAGGGGCTTTCGACTCTCTGTTGGTGTTACGCTTGAATGTGTTTACATTCTAAACTGGCGACTTTGAGACGAATGCCTCGAAGGTTGTCAGAGTATGAGACAAGATGTGCTAAAGTGGAGAATCTGTTAAGGACACATATCACAGGTTCATCGAATTCACTGAACTAAAAGTGTTGAAGCATCATGTTGAAGAGTCCTCTGATGATCCGAAGAAAAATGTCCCATTCAGATTTGTTATTTGTGTCTTTTACTGCCTCATGATGTATTTTTGTGTTTGTGTCTGGCTGCTTGTTGTTTGTGTGAAACTCTGTTAACTGTGCAGTTGTCTGTCTCAGGCAGGACAAATCTCAATGAGTTTCCAGGTTAAATAATTAAAAAAAACTCTTTATAAAGCAACTATGTGCATACTGCCACCTGCTGTATGGGACTGTGTACATATGCAAGTGTACTCTGGCATGAAACTATGGTGGCTAATGTGAACACAGAGCAGTGGGGCTTGAGCACTTTACGAAAAAATAGTGCCTGATGTGAAAATGCATGAAACTTGTCAACATGTGTCCACATGAGGAGGTAAAGGCAGGTTAGTGTTAGTATATTTGTAAACTGCCAACATCACGTCCCGATCAACAACCAGCAGCGTCCAATAACAGAAATACTATAATTTTCACCACAGAATGATAGATAAGGTGAATATCTATTTAAATCGTGCCAGTCACTGTCATGAACAACAGCCAGCAGCGTGTGCACGGTGTACACAGTGTCATAATGTGGGAGGCTGTCTGGCACAGTGATCTGTTGTCTAAACATAAATCACAGTGGCAGCAGAGAGTGACCATGTTTCCTTGTTACTGTAAACCAATGGAGAGGCTTTCTCCTGAGAAATCAACATGACCTCAAAAACAATGTTCCCCAGCCACTTTCCAGGTCACGGTCGAGACTCCTACACACATAATACCCTTCCCACTCTCCTTCACTGTCCTGCTCTCTCTGCTTCAATCTTGCAGCGCACGCATGACTGGAAATATATTAAAACTTCTGCAAATATGGAAGCAGTCCACACACTAAAGAAATGGAGGGGAGTTAGTCAGACACATGCATGAGTTGTAATCTGATTGCTTTAACTTTATGTTGTTGGTTAGTGGGTGGTGTTCGCACATAATCCAACCTCGGGCGAGCGGAGAGTAATCGTATACGGCCAGTCAGTCTGGTTTCGAGTGCTCCATTGTTTCTCAAGCTAAAAAACACAGAGCTGCTGGAATAAAAGATTTCCCAGGCAGAGTTCAAGGTTTTGGTGGAGGAATACTCTGGGGAGGTCGGGCATGCTGTGAGCCCCAAAGATTACATTTCAGTCCCCGGCTCGCAGTCAGAAGCTTGCCAGACGGAACAGGAAATTGTGTCGCTGTCAGTGAAAATGCGCAGAGAGAAATGTAAATGGCCTTCCCAGTAACGGACGACTCATATGCAACCCCGGTTGTGTCCCCAGGGCTCTGCCTGTCCACCACCTCCATCTTGTGTCAAATAGCTGGTTTTAATACTGGATAGGGATGGGGGGTGGGTTATGTGTGTGTGCTGCTTAGTGCAGAAGTCTGTGTAACTACGCAGGAATGTCCAGCATAGCGAGCATTGAAAGAAAGAATCAAACCATTATCATGAAAATCAATGAAATCATTTTGTACTAAGTTGTAACAAAACACAAAGTGTGATCACAACATGAAATGAGGATGTCAGGAGACAGCGAGAGCCAATAAACATATCAGTCAAGTTAGCAAGCTCACATTGTTGAACATCAGCTTCTCCAATTGTCACAGTGAAAGCCTTCATGTTCAAAGCCCGTCTTTCAACTGACAGTTCCATTTCAGCAACACTGTCACAGACCAAACAAATACATCTAAAAGGAACGAATTACAGCCACAGAGATTTCCTTCAGTCTCTCAGCAGCCTGACAAGCTATCAGTCATTGGAGCGGATGCATTGAGACACACACACACACACACACACACACACACAGGCATTCAAGATAAGCAAAATGCAAAAAGTAGTCGAAGTGAAAGTAGTCATTAGACGTATTCTCTATCAATAATAAAGCTTCAAGGTAATGCACAAATGCTCTTGTACTTAGATGGCTCCTCTTCAATTCAAATTTCTTTGACTCACGTCACTTTAATCAACGACAGTAAACACGGATGTCAAAGGATGCTTTGTAAAACTCATCCGGCTAAGCTAACAGGAATAATTTGGGATCGAGTTTTTTCGTCGGGGAAGAGCGACGTCCTCATGCAGGGGAGAGGTATTAAAACAGTTTGCTTACAAACGGGCGTGTTAGAGTCCAAAATGTAACAATGTAATAAAAAAAGGGGCGGAGCTAATGGACCAAACCTGAAGACCAAATGTGAGCGACGTGGTGGAGGGACACAGGAAGTATGGATGCCAAGACGATATCAGCTATCGTGATCATATTGTGTTTTTTATGTTGTTTATTTGTGTTAATAGATTTAATCGCAGTGACCATCTTCTCCAACAGGGGGACTCTACCTTTTCACAGCCTTTGCCTGGCAACAGTTTCTTAGACTTCAGTGTCTGTACTGTTTGTTGCAGAAAAAAAAAAAAAAAAGCACTGGACTGACAAATCAGCTGAGTGCTTCTTTTCAACATTTTATTTGGTACTGATAGAGCAATCATGTCTGCCTGGAGCATTGCAATGCCATGCATGACTCACTCTGAAAAGGGCACTCCACCCAAGCTCACAGTGTTTAATAAAATATATGAACCAACTGTTGAAGTCATGGCTTTATTCTCATGTGTGTATATGTGTCAAACAGTGTGTGTACGTATTTGGAAAAGAGACAGGAAGTGGCCTTGAGAAGGAGCCCTGGAGGTCACGAGGCAGATCAGGCCCGCAGGCTTTATTGTGAATCAGGTGTTACTAGCAGCAGTCTATCCTAAACAGAGAGAAGGAGAGACCAAGAAGAAAGAGAGGGGAGCGATTTATCAATGCAAAGTTAATAACATCCATTTGAATCTAACTAAAAATCAATATTTCATTACCAAATTGTTAGCGGGAATGAAGAAGGATTGAGGAAGTTGGGGTGGCTGTGGTGGGGAGGAGGTGTTGGAGAGTTCGATGGGGAAGACGGGATGATTCATGGGGCCATCAGGCCGAGGAGGAGAGAGAGGGAGGGAGGGAGGGAGGGGGGATGGTAGGAGGACAGAAGAGGAGGGTGCTGGAAAACTTGTGGAGGGGTTTGCTCACCAATGACCTTGGCGACGAAAGAGGGTGAAAATGAAAGTAACTGTCAAGTGGCGTCAGGTCAGACTGAGCTGATAAATCAAACCAGGGAGTCGAGTTTCTGTTTGTTTTTGTGTCGTTTGAAAAGCAGCTCTTGATTGATAGAGTTGAGATTTTTGTTTTACACACTTTACTTAAAGGAAGCTAACCTGGTTGAGAACAGATCGCTCCGTTTTGGTGTGTGTGTCTCTTTCCATGCACTGAGCCCCGCCCCCTGAGTTTTCCCAGTAAACATCACTCCTTCGCTATAACGAGAGAAAAAAATGGCGAAACCGTGCAAAAGTATGATTGGGAGTTGAGTCCATGGGTGGAGACACCAGGGGAGGGGAGGGCATCTTTTAAACAGAATCCCACTGTGACATCACAAGGGAGCAAATTTGAAAGGGAACATTTGTCTCTGTGTTGTCAGACTCGTGCAGACCACAAACGAAGGACTGGATGGATTTATTTCACATTTTGTGGGTAACCCAGATAAATGTTCAAAAACAATGTAAAAGTGGATTTTTCACTCGCTTGTTAACGCAACATGAAAAATGTGGCCCTGCTCCTGGACTCATCTTTCACTGCAGGACGTAATGAGTAGGTCTTCTGCCTGTAGCTGCCTGAGCATATAAAATGTGTTGTAATGGAAGATATTATAATTTAGCAAGCTCGCACAAGCGACCTGCCGAACAGAAAGCAGACTAGACTCCAAGTCAGAGGTTAAACGCCAACAAAGGGTTTATCCTCTTTTTAGACTAATTCTATCCATGTGGCACTTTGTCTCACTATGATTATATTTTCTCGTTTTTGGTGAAACATTCGCCTCCACAATGTTTGCCGGTTGGTTAAAAGTGCATTTTGTTTCAATTTAATTTTTCATTAAAATCAGACTGTGCAATTAAAAAAACAAAGATGTTTCTTTTCCGTGTGTTTTAGTATGCAGCTCTGCGTGTATCTGCAGAGCATATGGATGTTTATGTCATGATTTATGTAATTATGATCACACTCAGGTTTGTGTAATTACATTTATAAAGCCCATCAAAGTTGACAGATATCACACTGTTCTGAGTGAAAGTGAAGAACAACGACCAAAGTGCGATTAAAACTGACAGCTTCCTCAGCTCTGCACTAATTGACTATTTTTTTGAGGACAGTTTTTATGGGCTTGAATCATTGGTACAGTACTGATTTCCATTAAGGTGACTAAATTGGACATCTGTCTGAGACTGGGATGTGTCCTAGGATTTAAAAAGTTACATTTCATGGAGACAGTAATGTAGACAGACATACACACTTGAACTGGAAATTTGTCAGACCTACCTCATTGTGAGTTTGATACGATCAAACTTGCTCATCTTCACACCTCGTCAGAGTCGTCCACTAGGAATAGTCTTCTTTTGTCAGCGATCCAGATTGCATGCACGTCAGCTGACAATTAAGACATAACAGCATAAATTGACCGCCGTCACATCCAGTTACGTTCATTCCTTAAAGCCTTCCCCTCCAACACAGAAAAAGAAACACACACATCGGAGGCTTCAACATCACCACAGCCAAAACCTGACAGTTTGTAGGGCATTAAATTAACACTGTCTCTTCTCACCACCTACTCATCCAGCTCACATTCACCTGTAATGAGCAATTACAGATATGCAGGCCCCATCTGTAAAAGTTTCCCCGATGCTGATTTTCTCCCTCGTCTTCTCCGAGATCCTGCTGCGACTTCCTTCACGCCACTTATCACGGCACATTTCAAACAATCCGAATATGGCATGTGTGCTCTAAATAATTCAGCAGCTGCTAGCATTAAACAACTGTTAACACGCTGGAATAATTAGTTATGCTTGCTTGACGTGTTTGCATCTTTAATAATTAATGCATTTGTCTTAATTAACAACAACAGTATTTTAGCCTTGCTACTCTTTTTTTTTTCTCAAGGAAAGAAAGTAGGAAACAGGCAATTACACTATAAATATTAATTAGAATAGAATAAAGCCCAGATAATGGGCCATGGGGGTTTGAGTCACACTCAGAAGGAGAGTGATGAGTTATAAACATCTCCATTTTCACTTGTTTTTTCCCCTTTTTAGAACATGAGGTACACATCTCTGAAGAGAGGATCTTTGTTTTTGTGTTTTATTTGGACATTATCACTGCACAGTTGACGGACGTGAATTCACTACAACATGAGTGCTGCCAATGGAGGCTGCTGATTAATTTTATGACATTTTAATAACCAGATTAATCACACAATGGACCTCCTTGGAACACACTTCCTCCCACGTGGGAAGTGTTTTCATCGCAACAGAAAATTAGAAAATATTTCTGAGAATGGTTTGATTTGTTGTGGATAATGGCCCTCATTCACCAACATTTCTCAATGACACATTTGTTCTTTAAACTCACTTTCACAGGTTTTAAGAGGATTTGTTGATTGTAGTTTTCTTATCTGGCATCTCTCTCTGTAGGTGGTCGCAGTAGCTCCGTCTGTACAGAGAGGCTGCTTGTTAACAGGCAGGGCAGAAAACTGCTTGGGACCCTCAAGGGCTGAAAAACTTTAAACCAAGCAGGGGCAGAAAAAAGTGCAACGTTTGCCATGAAACCTCCCTGAGGGCGCCCCCAATCTGTATCATTACTAATCTATAGTGTATAGTATAGAGTTTGCCAATGAAAGTCACTAAAAAGAAAATGAAGGAGAATTATATGATTAGTGACGCATCATAGAGATGAACGCACATGGCATCGGAAGTACATGGTATCTGAGATCAATGCTGTCTGAACTGGTGATAGGTCTAAAATCTGATGAGTGTGACGCTCCTAAATCTTCTTTGAGTTTAGAACAACATCCACTGTAAACTACCGTGTAACTTGGACTCCACGTGCTATGTTCTTTATGATCCTGTGTGGATGTGTGTGTGTGTGGGTGTGTCTATGCTAATTAGGAAAAACGTGCACAAGCGTCCTTACGAGGAAATGGCATTCATCAGTTTAAAAACAGAAGAGCGATCAACTTTGTCTGGACGTTTTTTTAACAAAGAACAAATTAAACAGAAATCTGAAAATATAAGACATTAGTGAATGAGGCCCAGTGATCTTTATCATTTCTGGGAATCCACAGTGTAGTATCCATTGGGTACACACACACACACACACACAAACACACAATGAACCCTCTTTACATCTCGGGAACTGATGAACCCTTTTTCAATGTCAGTATGTTATCTGTAATGCTTCCCAATCGCAAAGCTGTTCTGTCAAATGGATCCAATTTGACTGAAATGCATTGAAAAAATGCAGCATCTTCCTAATTTGTCTCTTTCAGTAAAGAAGTCCTGTGTGCGGGAAAGTGATGAGATGGTGTTGTATTTAAATTTTCATGGCTGGCGTCCTTGTTTTGGCTGAAAGAAAGAGGCTAGACGTGAAAGCGCTCAGCCACTCCAAGACGAGCCAAAAATGCAGCTGTCAATGAGAGCAGAGACAGGCGACAGGAATGACGCCCTACGTGCCGGATGACTTTGGGAAGACTTTGACAGCCACCCAGGAAGGGAAGTTATTTTCTCTCCTTTTTTCTCAAGCTGCCGCATGATTAAAAGCCAAATGAGTGACACTGCTCGACACCCCAAATCAGCCCACTGCATTAATATTTCACACAGATGGCAGCTGTGTATCAAAACAACATGCAGCTAAGGACAAGAGGAGGAGAGGAGTGTTGGTGCAGGGTAAAGATACTTTAGGGAAATGGAAATGTTTCCCTTATTGAACATGATTATACACGGAAAACTGGTTAAATGACAAGAAGAGGGAAAAACTTATTTATACAAATGTATGAACTTAAATGACTTCATTCCCTTCTGTTGTTGAGAGAAAGAAGAAAGAAGCACTCTCATGTCTGTCAATGGGAAGCTAAAACATTGTACCTGCGAACCTCTCCCGCCTTAAGCCCCCAAATGGAGACGAAGCAACACTGGATCAACCTGAAAACAACTGTACAGCTCACAACTAACATATTAACATGATTTTCTGTTGCCAGGAAACGAGCAGAGACACCAGGAGATTACTTGACCTCTTTAAACTAGTCCAGCGAATAATCCTTTGGGGAACATTTTGTGTGTCATGTCCAAACCCATTTGCAGCCAAAACTGCAAGAAATACATTTTGTATCAGACAGAACTTTGTCGAGCACCATGAGTTGCAGGATTTACAAACACAGTTATAGACTCTTACTAATGTTTTACTTCTTCAGATATAATATTGTCCCTGACGCTCATTCTCCACCATCGGACTGTGTCGTCCCCAGAGCCATCTCCGTCCTCATTCATGCACGTCCTGCTCCGACCTCCACCTCAGCAACAAAGAACACAGAAGAGAAATCCTTCCTGCATATTATTCCATATGCTCTTTTTGTAAAGCTTCTCCAGATAACACTTGTTGAATTGGCACAATACAAATAATGATGGATTGATCTAATTTATCAGTGATGGCAGTGGGTGTATTGACCCTGCTCTGTGCCTGCATTGCATCTTCTTTACTTGTGTTTGGGACACTTCAGGTGAAAATCTTTGGTTGAAGCATAAAGCCCCCAAACTATTGAACGAACAAAAGATGCTTTGAGGATGCTTTAATCTGAAAAAAATCAAGTGGCATGCAAAAAAATGCAGTTCCTCAAGTGTCCACATGAGACTGTCAGCATGAAAAGCCTCTCAAGTCACATACACACCTCATAAAAAAGGTCATGTTTACAGCAGAAATAAACATGGTTACAGTCCGATACACAAAATGATTTTAGTGTGTTTAGCTTATATCTTTATTGGCATCAACTTTACACGAGTAGTTCTTTATTTGAATGCATCGTCTGTTGATAAAATGTGAGCCGGGGTGTCCTCGGAGAACGTCCTGTGTACACCTCCTGCACACCGCCTCACGTGCAAACAGACTTTCCTCTGTAAAGTTTTGGGCTGTTTGTAAGAGATATTTCTTGCCATCATAACTATCAGCATGAAGCACAAAGTGACTGAAGCTCATTAGATTCACAAACTTTATTGAAGTGCATGAAATACAGCGACAGAGATAACAAAGATAAAGTAAGTAATTAAGATAAAGCTTCTGGAATAACACCGATTTTTGTAATGGAGCACAAACTCCTTGACCTTAACCTGATTGTTGTTCAGAACAAGATAAAAGGTGTTGATTTTTTTAAGCTTTTTTCAGCCATGCCAGCTGTTTTCCTCTCTGAAGCGTCAATGCTAAATTCTTCGGGTGGTAAGGCAGAGCGAGGCCAAGCAATGGAGAGTGTAGAGTAACTACCACTGATACAAAGCAAATGACAGTAGCTTTGGAAAAAAAGTCAATGTGGAGGTCAGGAATTAACTTCATCGCTCTTATCTGGATGTTGTTGCAGTGATGGGGGAGATGGTGCGTTCGATGGTGTGTTCGGGGGGGGGGATAACAGCCTGGAAACGCACAAGCCATCAGCAGTTGAGGGACAGCCTCAATTGGAAATGTCCATATTAGGCAATATGCAAATGCTGTTGATGGTGTTGTAAATTCGGTGGAGTTGACGGCTAACAACATCTCAGAGGCGATGATTAAAGTGCGAATACTAAAAAATAGAGGGAGGGGAGGGGAGACCAACCGAATGGACGGGCGGGGCGATAATGAGAGAAGCAGGGGAAGGAGATAACCCGAGACTGTAGCATTAGCAAATGGCCAAACAGGAACCATCCCTCCGCTGTCAGGGGCCACGCCGCAGTTTCCTCCACACACCGCTGTCAATAGCTGTCAGTCCTTAACTGCCTGTCTGCTGCTGCATTAGTATACTCTGACCACGGCAAATCCAATGACCAGCATCTTCTGACCTTCCCACCAGGGACTGTCCTCCTAGTATACCAGCAGATATCATTATCAGGACCTTAACACAATGGCGGATAACGTACGGAAAAGGTTACAGGCATGCAGTAGCAGTGAGGGAGGCCAGGGAAAAAAATATTATATATAAATAATGAATGAATGTCAATGTTTGTGCACAGTTGTGATTGCATGGGTGGGTCCGGCTATAAAACCCAGCTTTCCTTACAGACTGTGTTACCTTTTTTTTTCTTGAAAATGTCACAAACCCTGATTTATAGTCTGTCTTCTGAGTGCATTATTTGAGTTTGACAATCTTAATCATTCACACATCCCACATACCCCCTGCCTCTCTCTTTTTGTCTGCTTCCACAGCCGTCATGGATTATTGAAATATAAAAATAAGTGGTAGAAGGGGCCCCTGGAGCGGTATCAAAATGTCAGGTTTGTACTTACAGCCCGCTGCTGCTAAGACAGGGTCAAGGGCTTCAATTATTTGTGTATGTACGGTCTTTCGCTACATGAAAGGTTATGTCACCCGCCGGCTGTTTACTCCTGAACACTAGAAGGTAACCAATGCACTGCTGCACAATAAACTGCACTGATACGGAACTGATACAACAGAGTGGGAGAGGGAAGAAAAACAACAACAAAAAACAGGGAAAGAGACTCAAGAATGCATCAAATGACTGAAAATGTTAAATGTGCACATTATATGTCATGATTGGCTCTCTGATAGCTCCTGATTTGATCTTACTCCTGAATATTTTCACATCTGCTTTCTTTTAGTCAAAATAATAAAGCATGCGACTGGACAAGAAAATCTGTGGATGACGAATAGATCATTCTGAAAACTATAAGACTGATTGATTGCTCTTTATTCCATCCTGAGTCCCAAATGATGACATCTCTCCCTCCCTCAACCTCCTCCTCCCCCCCCCCCCCCCCCCCCCCTCTCTCTCTTTCTCCTTTGCCACCACCTACACAAGTCCTCAGTGCCAATTGAAGAGTTCCTGTAAAAAGCCTCAGAGTTATTGGGAGTGATATGAAATTTTCTAAATGTCATTAATTGACACCTTTTTCTGTAGGAGCTGTCAGTAGGGAGACAGAAAGGTCACAGCTCTGGGGGTGAGATATATATATGAACCTCCCCTCCTGCCAGCGTGGTGAGTTATGGCTGTCGTTAACGCAAGGGAATGGATGGAGGAGCCGCTTCTGAAAGCCTCTATCGATCCCCTTCCTGCTCCAGAGGAATCAAAGGACCTCAATGTGGCGCAGGGTTTCCTTGGCAGACACAAAGGGGCCGATGAAAGAGTCTATCTGAACAGAGGTGAAGGTGTCGGCTTTTGAATTGCAAAAACCATCTTTTTCAGGCCGAACATACAACAAGTTTAGAGCAGTCAGTTTTTAAGTGTTAATGATCAATGTCCGAAGTTAATGCATTCATTTTTTGCATTGCATTGATTGTTTGACATTTTGTCCCTTTAGGTGCACCGTAGCTAAGCAACTGCAAAGACAGCAGCGTTTCCTTGTACCCACAGTGACACCTCTGTCTGTCAAAGGCTGATTTCACAAAAAAAACTTTTGTTTCCCACCTGACAAGTCAAAAGTAAGAGCCACCTTGAGACATCAAGCATTTCGCTGTTTTGTCGAACTCTTTAGCAGTTTTTATTTACTTTTAAGATCCATGAAACGTTTTCTTTCTGCATAGTCAAATAATGTTGAATGTTTTTGGGGGTTTTTTCCCTCAAAATTAAAGCAGATTCATATCGATCCAGGAAGATGTTTGGAGGCAACAGAACAAAAGTGGAAATTGGTCTAGTAGCTGGAGAGGTGCCACTTCACTTACTGAGCACTGCTGAGGTGCCATTGAGCAAGGGACCCGACTCTGCCGCACCAGCTCAGGCTCAGGCACTGTGTGTGTGTGTGTGTGTGTGTGTGTGGGTGTGTAGCATGTTCAGCAACAGAGTGTAAAAAATGAATTTCCCCCGGTAGGATTAATAAAGTACATCTTCTATTTTTCTATCTCACACTCAAACATTTCTCAGATATTTTGAATGTGAATCGGCCGAGTTCTTCTCTGCACCAATGCGAGAGAATGCCAGCGTTGATGATTCAAACTCAGCTTTGAAGAAATGTACACCCTTTTTAGCCTCAGCTTCGTCTCAGTGTCTTGACAGGCTGCAGGGGAAAGATGGTTAATTTCTGACTGAATATTATGCTACATAACCGCTTGGCATTTAAACGGAAAAAATGGGTTTCTGCTTCGCCTGTCGCCGATGCTGTTTCCCCCTCAAGACTGAGCGAGAAGCAAGAGCTGGGAGTCGTAGGAGATCAAGGATCTGGGTGCGAGAGGAAAGTGATAGGGGGGAAAGGTGAATTAAGAACATGAAACAAGAGCAGAAAGAGAGAGAGGATCATTGTTTTCTTTTAAATCCAACTCTGTAATACTTCCTGATAGTCCTGACTTTCTACATCCTTGATGCACAGATCATGAATAATTACACCTAAGAGAGGAGCTGGCAGTTGAATACAAACACACATATACATATTTAGTTACACACACATTCCTAGGCCAAATGGATGCCGCCCAACCTAAACATGAGTTTATTCTAAACCCTAAATCTCATTAGAGCAGTGAAACAGGAAGGCTGCCTGGCAAGAGAAAATGTTGAATCACTTCCTGCCATGTTAACATGCAGCTTTCATGTGGTTCTGTGGCCAATTAAGAGGAACAAAGCTGAATGGTTAGATGCACTAGAGGGAGTTGAAAGGCCACCATAAAGCACACTGTACAGTATGACTGTATGCAGAATTAAGAGGGGGGGGGGGGGTAACGTTATTACTTTAAAGTTGCAGTGTTGGCATGCACATCCCTTCATGTGGTCAGGACTAAGCAGTAAAAATGATAAAACATGGGATTAAATAAGTTTTGGATGAATGGATGCTGACTTTTGATTGGTCGAGGATAATGCAGACCAGTTCAGAATGTGTCCTTCATTGTGCGCTCATACTGGTGCATGCAGATGATGTAATAGAGAGGGTGACTCATGTAGGAGAATGGATTTGTATTCAAAGATTTTATTTAATGTACTTTTGCATCAGTGTGTCTTTATGTGTGTGTTTGTGTGTTGCTGAAGTTCTTCTTCGGGGCGTCCAGGCAGTTACAAAGAGGGTAATTCATCTGATCAGGCTGATTGGTCTCCAGTAAATAACTCACTACAAGATTAGAGGGGTAATTCGTGGGCCAGAACAGAGGCTGGAAGTGCTAATCAATGCAGCTGCCTCACTGACGAGACGACATTTTGGCTGCTTGACCACTAATGTATGGAGGGGAGGGGGGAGGGGTAGTGAGTGAATATGAAAAAAAAAATAAACGTGTGTGTATATGTGCATCCTGTTTGTGAGCGAGGTGCATATTTTGTGCACATGTTGGTGTTTTTCTGTGAGCATGCACTTAAATGTAAGTTTTATTTGTGTCTCTCCGTGCGTGGGTGTGTGCAGGGAACTTTTCAGCACTTGACAGTTTGAACTCTTTTCAAATGTAATGCGTGATTAATGAGGCTGCTTTATAGTGGTGAGGGAGAGCAGGGAGAACGAGCGAGCGAGGGTGGGTGGGTGTGTGTGAGTGGGCTCTAAAGTCACAGGACCGGGACTTTATTGACATCTCCATTATTTACTGAGTGATCGGAGCAGCCAAAGGGCTGCTGATTAGAAAACAATAAATGCTGTTATTGGTGATCAGGGGCTTAACGGGACATTGCAAATGCATGTTGCAGCCGTTCTAATTACTGCATCCACTGAGTATTGGACAGTGATAAACCAATAGCTGTCTATCTATTCGTCCATCTGTCTGTCCAGCCATCTATAATTTGTCTGATAGTCCAACAGTCTGAAGAGTTAACACCCAAACAATTTAATTAAACTTCATTGAAAGCCAATCAACAAAAATTGTCACATTTTGTAGTCGTGGTATCAATCCATTCAGCGCACATTGTTAACCTATCCTCCTCTCAAATTTCTGCACCACCCAATCAGATAACAGGAATGATTTGCATGCAATTTCAGGCAGTTTAAAATATAAATGTATTTTAGTATTGATTATTTGTTACTAACAGCCTGAGAGCATGCCTTGGCTGCTCTGGTTTTTGTCGTCCATTCTTAGTCAAATAAATGCCAGTAGAAAAAGTCAAGACACACAAAGATTCTCTGCTGGAGTCTCAAATAAAATACAACGTCCAGCATGCAAAAAAGCATCCAACAAATCCTTAGTCCTTCCTGGGAGAGATCTGATGGTTTTAACACCTCTCTTTTATTTACCACAAAAACCCTCCAATAGATGTCTCATCAAATGAAAGTTAAAATGCAAAAAAATAGTCCCCCCCCCCAAGCTCCTTGGTGCATTTTTTCTGTCAGGTTAATTTGTAGTCACACCCCCCTCACATACTTGATGTTCAGATTGGGTCCACAGAGGAGATCTCTCAAGTTAAAACTACAAGATTGACTGCCTCTGTAGTTTTCATTACTTTGAAGCTACTTCTTTAGCATATACAGCATATTGGTTATCGATTGGTTAGCTTAACTTAACTCATAGTATAAACTGTAATTCAGCCTGTAAGAACTGACCTGTAACATGTGAGGAATAACCACGGACGTTATATTAGAGCATAAAATCTGTGAATCATAAGTCACAGGGTGATGTCTGTGACCCAGTGAATATATATGGAAGAAGGTCTTTATAGTAACTTGTAGTACTCGAACTAGAGGTATCTCGGGGTGAACTAATATTGAATGAAGACAAGGAGTACTCATCTTGCTGGATTTATGTCTTCCTGGATAGAGAATCAGAAATATCAGCCGTCAGCTGTTACCCTCCTTCCCTGTCAGATTCATGTGTCTGTTAATATGAAGTGACAGCGCTGTCCTTAAATCGAACACCTTTCAGTGGTCTTTGACTGGCCGAGGCCGTGCAGCACCCAGCTAAAAAAACACCATGTTGCCATCGCAATGATCCGCTAATTAGCTGGCATGTGTCACAGCTTTGTGAGTCTTGTTGGGACAGAATTGACAAACGCTCTCTGGGTTGACAGGTTTGTGTCTCTGTGTGTCTTTGAGCACACCAGTACAGTATGTTGACAGGTGTTGGTGAAAGGGTCATTTATCAATCTTAAAATCTATTCTTGACATTTTCATTTTAGTTTTCACCATTTTGGGACTGATCCTGATCACGTCGATCTGGATCCACGGTGGTGCAATGATTAGCGCTGTAACTTCACAGCAAGAAGGTTCCTCGTATGAATCCCAGTGGGACACGGCCTTCTGTGTGGAGTTTGTATGTTCTCCGTTGTGCATGCACAGATTCCCTCTGGGTGCTCCGGCTTCCTCCCACAGTCCGAAGACATGCTCGGTTGTAAATTTGAATGTGAGTGTGGCTGTCTATCTTCATATGTCAGGCCTGTGATGAAGAGGCGAACAGTCCAGGGTGTTACCCACCCACTCACAGCTCGGATGGCGACGGGCTTAGCTGTATCGGTATGGATAAATGTTGATCACCAGTGTCCTATTCACAATAGTTGAGTGTAGTATTTTTGTCAGCTTTTCATAGCATACATGTCCTGTTCTTTGATGTATTCATGCACGTGTGTTTTATCTCCATGTCTCATAACATTCATACCTGGGAGTATGATACATTTCAGCTTTGGGGTGATTTTTGATTTTCCTTATTAATTTGCCATAATGTTGCTATCAAAAACACATTTCTCTCATTAGGGGTCGATGGGAAACAACAACTTCACTGAACCTTGGTGACTGTATGTTCACACAGAATTGAATATGTGACACTTTATAGCAGAAATGCAGTTTATCCTATATTAATCTCTTGGAGTCCTGACTGTCTGCAATGAGTGAGGAGCTTGAGTCCTATCAGCTGTGTTGTTGTCAGCCCTGTGTTTACATCAGGTTTACATGGACGGCTCCTCCCCTTGTGTAAAAACACATTTTCAATCAAGGACTAGAGAGAAGAAGAAGAACAAACTCACTGCTTATTTGAGTGCCAAATGAGCTTTTTATGACCACGATTATTCTGTGTCAATTTACATGAAATCTGAAGCTACGAGTGAAGTGTGCTAACATTAGCCCGCTAACACAACAATGCAGGAAACGGGTGATTTCGGCTCAAGCAAAGGACTATGTTGTCGGCTGCTTGAGCTTCATTGATAACTCCTTCGAGTGTGTGCGTGGAGAGGGGGGTTGGAGGTAGAAGAATTCTGGATGCCAAATAGCCGTTTGTTGGTGCTCAAGGGCGACATCTACTGGATCGAAAAGTCCCACGTTTCTTATTTACCTCATTAATGCATTATAATCGTAAAGCTTTCACTAATGATGTCCACTGCGGTCAGTGAGACATATACTTAAAGTGCTTATTATTGGGTTGTCGCGCTGATAATCATATTTTTTATCTACTTTAGAGCTTTAAACCTAAAGTGTCACACTTTTCACGTCGTGACAGCAAGACCCAGCTGCATCAATTTTTAAACCAAATCAGTGCCTTGCAATGAAACTTGATGACACCTCAGACTTGTGAGCTTACTTCATTCTAAATATCTTCAAAGAAATGCATCAGTAGAGTGACAGAGAGGAAGTGGGAGAGCAAAGTGGAGGCACAAAGAGAGCCTTATTATAAAGAGCTGTGAGGGAAAATGAGACATCAGATAAAGAGGGGTTCTTAAAAAGGCTTACCTGTGATTATGGATATATAGTTTAGATGTACACACATTTATTAGATTAAACAAAAGTATAAATAAGACACAACTGTGTGCATTGTTTGCATTTGCAATATACACACATCCACAGTAAGTGTGCCTATTTATGCTAGTAGACTGAAATAATCATTTTAGATATAAAATAATCACAATTAATCAGGTGATCAAGGTGGGGTATGTATAGTAAGATATTAAAAAACACAATTGTCAGGTCACTGGTTGTTGCATGCCTTAACTATATATCTATCTGTGTATTATTGGTCTGCCTCTGTTCTTCTGGTTATTCAAATAAAATTGGATTATACCAAAAAAAAATACAAATGTAGATTTGAAACTTTATACTAAATACGATAACTCTAAAGTTACTGAACGGTGTACGGTGACTCTAAAGTTACTGAACGGTATACAGTGACTCTAAAGTTACTGAACGGTATACAGTGACTCTAAAGTTACTGAACGGTATACAGTGACTCTAAAGTTACTGAACGGTATACAGTGACTCTAAAGTTACTGAACGGTATACAGTGACTCTAAAGTTACTGAACGGTATACAGTGACTCTAAAGTTACTGAACGGTATACAGTGACTCTAAAGTTACTGAACGGTATACAGTGACTCTAAAGTTACTGAACGGTATACAGTGACTCTAAAGTTACTGAACGGTATACAGTGACTCTAAAGTTACTGAACGGTATACAGTGACTCTAAAGTTACTGAACGGTATACAGTGACTCTAAAGTTACGGTATTTCTGGTCTATTTTGTAAAAATGGGGCTTCCAATGATTCTCGTGATGGGGAGAGAAAGAGATAAGACCTTCTTGGGTTGCATGAAAGTTTTGCAAATAAACACATTTCACTCAAACACCCAAAAGTAGTGTGCAGAGAAATACGCATCCACAACTCTGTATAAAGAGAGAAAGAAAAGCAGTGTCACAGGATCAGAGCAGCAGATCAAATTATCATGAGTCAGCAGTTTTTTTGCAAAAATTTCAGAATCAGAAAAACTTTATCAATCCCAAAGAGAAATTATGGAAATATCGCCCTGAAAGTGTAAGTGTATATGAGGTTGTTTGTTAAGTTAAATAAAAATAGATTTTTAAAATTACAGCTACCACAATGCTAATTCAGTTAGCCTGTTAAAGGCTTTGTCCATTCTGCGATTTTATCAAGTTAATAAACTAAGTCATACATCTCAGTCCCTTTATGAAAATAAACAAGCTGCTCCTTAACAGTATCAAGTGGTAAATCAATTTAGCCAATAGTCTGAGTTTTGCATGGGGGGATGATACTCTAGTTTAGTCAAGATGTGTGTGAAATCATCAGTGTTACTCTCAGTTGGTTAATGTCGTTTTATGATGTGCTCTGTCTTTCATTAGCAAACTTTAAAACATTTTGAATTTCAGGTAACTCCTCCTTCACAAAGCTTGTCTCTGGGCATCCTCCCAAAGAGATACAGTATGTCGTAGATTCAAACCTGGGATTATAAATGTAAGCGTCATATATTTCAGATGCCGAAATAAGTTTCTCAGGCTCCTAAATATTTGAAAGCATGCGGACCATGTGCACTGTAATCCTCTTTTTGTTTGCAACCTGACAGTCTGTTGACTGTATGTCTTTCTGAAATGCATCCCCAAAGAGGCATTTGAAATGAAAATAGACTAGATATTCATAAAAAACAAGCAGAATTTGAGGATAGATTGGTATATTGGCATCTCATACAAAGAACTGACCCGATGATGGTTTGAATTTAATCTGAGCCTTCAGTTTTTCCACTGCAGCACAGTTATTTATATATCTCCACCAACATAAATGAAAATTAACACCTTTCATATATATATATATATATATATATATATATGTGTGGGTGTGTGTGTGTGTGTGTGTGTGTGTGTGTGTGTGTGTGTGGCATGAAGATAGAGAGGATGAGTGACAGCATCCCCACTGCCCCAGCTCTCCATATGGGTGGGAGGGACCTCGCGACTGACGAAGCGTCGGCCTGAAATCACCCATCTGCAACTTTGCAGGTGTTCCCAATGATTATATTATTAGCTCTATCCGCTGATCTTTGATTTTTTTTTTTTACGAGCTTTTTAGCATCCTAAGCCTCTGAGTGTGGGCGGGGTAGGTACATAAAATATATACATGTCTGGCAGTGCCATCTGCCTCCAGGATCTGCCACGTACAACATATAGAGAAGGTGTGAGAGAAAGCAGTGAGGATCTGTGGGGGTTTGGGAGGTGGCAGTCAGGCAGTGGAAACACACAAACACATCCATACTGTGTGATTACTTAAATGCTTATGCATATGTTTGCTCCGGTGATAGAGATGGTATTTCTGTATTTTCTCACACATACTAAACCATTTGAAGGGGAAGACTACGTTGTAAATGGTCAAACCATCCAAATTTAAAAACGTGCACAATAACCCACCTAGGCTCTGAGCATAGTTTGTATTTGGTTCTAGCCCCTTTCACACTTCTAGAAATGTCTCAACCATGTGTGAATAGGATGTAAACACACAAATAGCCAATTCTTCTCTTCTTGATGTTTAGTGGAACGTTATGCACCTACATGTAAGCTAATGCTATCTTGTTCTCCCCTTTCGGCCTCAGTATAGGGGAACCTATAGACACAGCATGGTAAGTAATGCAGATCAAAGTCAAAGTCAAAGTACAGAAGAATCAAAAAACATTTCTCTCTGAGCCACGGTGTAAACTCACAGCAGAAAGATTTTATAAATATATACAAAATATAAAGGATAAAAACAAAAGTACAGACTTACAAAACCTGCAAGATACTGTGCAAAGATGTGCATTTCAAATCAACAAATGTGCATGGACCTGTAGTAAGCACAAATAAATATTAAATAAGACACTAACTTAGCTTGTGAAATAATAAATATTTGTTTTTGTATCTTTAGTCTTTTTGTCCTTTAGTTTTGAAATGAGAAACAGTCTTTATAAAGTGGCCTTCATTTAATGGGGACTGATTTACTTTTGCAGGTTTACGCCTAAATCAGACCTAAAAGTCTTTGAGCTGGAAGTCAAACAGGGGGAATGTGCAGTATAGCAGAGTTGTGCTCTGCTTTTGGACATTACCATAACCTATAGGTGCATCACATTCGGACCAAATGAAAAGCTTCGATCATATCTGAAATGTTTGGAGCTGAAGAGTTCTTGTGTTTTCTTTCAAACAGTTTGCCACTTGATAATTTGTTAGCAAGGTCAAGCAGAAAATGTTCAGACAGTAACCAGCTAAAGCCTGCAGGATAATCAGGCTAATCTGAGGTCTAATTTTTACTCCTGACTCAAGGCTGCTAGGAACCAATTATCTGCCCAGATTATCTTGTAAAATCCAATCCTAACCCCTGATTTGTTACAAACATGTTTGAAATAAGAAGTTAGAAATCTTGATGAATACGACATGAATGTGTCTGTTGGAAGTCGTGTGACTCCGATCACGAGACACACGAGGAAGGACAGTAATAAGTGTAGCAGGAGGTAACCTGCACACCTTTAATGCCTCATGGTTACAATCTTACCTCCAGCTCTTACTGAAGAAAATACAAACCATGTTGTCTGCGTCTCCACAGACATGTCTTCATGTCATTTGTTTGATGTTTATTTGTTTTTATTAAGGATGAATGAATCCCTCAAATATCTTCACGTTCATAAACAGACTTATAATGATGTTAAATACAGTTGAACCTAGTGCTTTACTCTTTAGTTGTTTGGTGGTGGCTGGTCGAATGAATGAAGAGGATTTACTGTAAATCAAAGGCTGTGTGCAGCTCTCTGTGCAACGAGATGGACTAGCTACCAAGTGTGACCACTTACTGTATAATCACGAACAGCACATGATGCATGCAGGAACATTTCTACGGGAATGTTCTCAACACAGAAAACATTCATTTCCAAAATGTCTGACACACTACCAGTGTCATTAACATCATATTGTGATGGTCCTCACAGTCACATGATGCTCCCCTCTAATATGCTACTTCTTCACACTGCTAATAACCTGTATCATGTTGCATTGTGATGGTGTTTAATCAGTAAGAAGGCACTGTGCTGTATACAGTTGTAGCACTCGTCGTTCTGCTAAAGACACGTCTTTGCATGCAGCCGCAGCACATTTCTGCAGGCCGTGCATTTAGAGAGGTTTTAGTAGACAAACCATGAAAGTGTAAGAACATGTCCCATGATTCATGAGGGAAACCTTCACATGCAGCAAGGATGCTCAACCCCTGCAAACACAAGTCCTCCACAGTGGATGTATGCAGAAAAGAGAAAAAAGACAGACCTAACCCTTAGAGAATAGATAACACATACACATAGTAGATAAAGCAGAAATCAAGTTTATTCTGTGTAAATGTGCCTCTGAGTCCTGACTGTGTACGATGAGGGAGATGCTCAAGTCCCAGCAGCTGTGTTGTCCGAGTCGTGTTTACATGGAGGGGACGGCCAGCTCCTCCCCTTTATGTACAAAGATGTTTTAGTCAAGGACCAGAGAGAAGAAGAAGAAGAAGAAGAAGAAGAAGAAGAAGAAGTGCTGTGTCAAT